>NC_092757.1:45960951-46590951 GCF_047496795.1 Chiloscyllium punctatum | reverse complement strand
ATATACCCATCCAAATGCCTCTTAAATGTTGCAATTGGACCAGCCTCCACCACTTCCTCTGGCAGCTCATTCCATACACGTACCACCCTCTGCGTGAAAAAGTTGCCCCTTAGGTCTCTTTTATATCTTTCCACTCTCACCCTAAACCTATGCCCTCCAGTTCTGGACTCCCCCACCCCAGGGAAAAGACTTTGTCTACTTACCGTTTCCACTTCCCTCATAATTTTGTAAACCTCTATAAGGTCACTCCTCAGCCTCTGACGCTCCAGGGAAAACAGCCCCAGCCTGTTTAGCCTCTCCCTGTAGCTCAGATCCTCCAACCCTGGCAACATCCTTGTAAATCTTTTCTGAACCCTTTCAAGTTTCACAACATCTTTCCGATAGGAAGGAGCCCAGAATTGCACGCAATATTCCAACAGTGGCCTAACCGATGTCCTGTACAGCCGCAACATGACTTCCCGACTCCTGTACTCAATACTCTTATCAATGAAGGAAAGCATATCAAACACCTTCTTCACTATCCTATCTACCTGCAACTCCACTTTCAAGGAACTATGAACCTGAACTCCAAGGTCTCTTTGTTCAGTAACGTTCCCCAGGACCTCACCATTAAGTGTATAACCTTCTTCGCTGTCCACTACACCTCCAATTTTGGTGTCATCTGCAAACTTACTAGCTATACCTCTTATGCTCGCATCCAAATCATTTATATAAATGATGAAAAGCAGTGGATCCAGCACCGATCCTTGTGGCACTCCACTGGTCACAGGCCTCCAGTCTGAAAAACAACCCTCCACCACCACCCTCTGTCTTCTACCTTTGAGCCAGTTCTGCATCCAAATGGCTAGTCCTCCCTGTATTCCATGAGATCTAACCTTGCTAACCAGTCTCCCATGGGGAACGTTGTTGAATGCCTTACTGAAGTCCATATAGATCATGTCTACTGCCCTGCCCTCATCAATCCTCTTTGTTACTTCTTCAAAAAACGCAATCAAGGTAGTGGGACATGAATTCCCACGCACAAAGCCATGTTGACTATCCCCAATCAGTCCTTGCATTTCCAAATACATGTACTTCCTGTCCCTCAGGATGCCCTCCCACAACTTGCTCACCACTGACATCACGCTCAATGGTCTATAGTTCCCTGGCTTGTCTTTACCGCCCTTCTTAAACAGTGGCACCACGTTTGCCAACCTCCAGTCTTCCGGCACCTCACCTGTGACTATCGATGATACAAATATCTCAGCAAGAGGCCCAGCAATCACTTCTCTAGCTTCCCAGAGTTCTCGGGTACATCTGATCAGGTCCTGGGGATTTATCCATTGTTCTGCATTTCAAGTCATCCTCCTCTGTAATCTGGAAATTTTTCAAAATGTCACCATCTATTTCCCTGCAGTCTATATCTTCAATGTCATTTTGCACAGTAAATACTGATGCAAAATACTTGTTTAGTATCCTCCCCCCATCCATCTCCTGCGGCTCCACACAAAGGCCGCCTTGTTGATCTTTGAGGGGCCCTATTCTCTCCCTTCTGTCCTTAATGTATTTGTAAAAACCCTTTGAATTCTCCTTAATTCTATTTGCCAAAGCTATCTCATGTCCCCGTTTTGCCCTCCTGATTTCCCTCTTAAGTATACTCCTATTTCCTTTATACTCTTCTAAGGATTCACTCGATCTATCCTGTCTATACCTGACATATGCTTTCTTCTCTTTCTTAATGAAACCCTCAGTTTCTTTAGTCATCCAGCATTCCCTATACCTATTAGCCTTCCCTTTCACCCTGACAGGAATATACTTTCTCTGGATTCTTGTTATCTCATTTCTGAAGGCTTCCCATTTTCCAGCCGTCCCTTTACCTGCGAACATCTGCCTCCAATTAGCTTTCAAAAGTTCTTGCCTAATACCGTCAAAATTGGCCTTTCTCCAATTTAGACCTTCAACTTTTAGATCTGGTCTGTCCTTTTCCAACACTATTTTAAAACGAATAGAATTATGGTTGTTGGCCCCAAAGTGCTCCCCTACTGACACCTCAGTCACCTGCCCTGCCTTATTTCCCAAGAGTAGGTCAAGTTTTGCACCTTCTGTTATAGGTACAGCCACATACATAAATCAGAAAATTTTCTTGTACACACTTAACAAATTTCTCTCCATCTAAACTTTTAACACTATGGCAGTCCCAGTCGATGTTTGGAAAGTTAAAATCCGCTACCATAACCACCCTATTATTCTTACAGATAACTGAGATCTCCTTAAAAGTTTGTCTCCTTAAAAGGGGGTCTATAATACAATCCCAATAAGATGATCATCCCCTTCTTATTTCTCAGTTCCACCCAAATAACTTCCCTGGATGTATTTCCAGGACTATCCTCCCTCAGCACAGCTGTAATGCTATCCCTTATCAAAAACGGCACTTCCCCCTCCTCTCTTGCCTCCCTTTCTATCCTTCCTATAGCATTTGTATCCTGGAACATTAAGCTGCCAGTCCTGCCCATCCCTGAGCCATGTTTCCGTAATTACGATGATTTCCCAGTCCCATGTTCCTAACCATGCCCTGAGTTCATCTGCCTTCCCTGATAGGCCCCTTGCAGTGAAAAAAAGTAGTTTGGGTGTGGAATGAACTTCTAGAGGAAGTGGTAAATGTGACTACAATTACAATATTTAAAAGACATTTGGATACGTTCATGAATAAGGAAAGGTTTGGAGGGATATGGGCCAAGTGTGGGCAGGTAGGCCTAGTTTAGCTTGGGATTGTGGTTGGCATGGACTGGTTGGACCAAAGGGTCTGTTTCCGTGCTGTATGTCTCTAAAACTCTGTGACATCACCATGTGCTTGACTATGTCACAGAAATAGATTAGATTACTGGATTAGATTACTAGATTACTTACAGTGTGGAAACAGGCTCTTCGGCCCAACAAATCCACACCGCCCTGCCGAAGCGCAACCCACCCATACCCCTACATTTACCCCTTACCTAACACTACGGGCAATTTAGCATGGCCAATTCACCTGACCTGCACATCTTTGGAATGTGGGAGGAAACCGGAGCACCCGGAGGAAACCCACGCAGACACAGGGAGAATGTGCAAACTCCACACAGTCAGTCGTCTGAGTCGGGAATTGAACCCGGGTCTCTGGCGCTGTGAGGCAGCAGTCCTGTCCACAAAAAGCAGAAGATGTGATTGGGCAAATTTCTACCCTTCCCACCTCCTCTGCATCACCAGCGAAGTGACGGAAAGTGCCATCGATAGTTCCTTAAGCTGCACAACCACAAGCAATGACCTACTCACTGACACTCAGTCACAGCCTCACTCGATTCCTGGCCATATTACAACCTCAGTCCAAAGGGCCTGAAGTTCAGAGGTGAGATATCACTGACTGACTGCCTTTGCAGCACTGGACTGAGTGTGACAATCAAGAAACCCCGACAACAATGAAGCCAATTGGAATTGATGGAAACTTGAAACCGGTTGGATTTACACACATTCCACAGGAAGATGGTCATGGTTGTTGGAGATCAGTCATCTCAGCTCTAGGACATCTCTCTAGGAGTTCCTCAGAGTAGTGTCTTAGACTCAACTATCTCCAATTGCTTCCCTCCGTCATGAGGTCAGAAGTGGGGATGTTCGCTGATGATTTCACAATGTTCAGCACCATTCACGACTCCTCAGATACTGAAGCAATTCAAATGCAACAAGATCTGGACAATATCCAGGCTTGGGCTGACAAGTGGGAAGCAAGATTTATGCCACACAAATGCCAGGCTATGACAATTTCCAGTAAGAGGCATTCTAACCACTGCCTCTTGACATTCAATGATGTTACCATCCTTCACTGAATGTCCCACTATCAACATCCTGAGGGAGGGGGGTTACCATTGACCAGAAACTCAACTGGACCCCCCCTAAAAACACAGTAGCTACAATACTGTGATGAGTAACTCACTGCCTGACTCCCAAACGCCTGTTCTCCATCTACCAGGCACAAGTAAGGAGTGTGATGGAATCCTCCCTACTTGTTGACAGGAACAGTATGGTGCACAGGTATGGTTTTTACAAGATTCATCACTGCATCCTGTTTCTTTTCTGACTGGATGTGTCACTTCCAGCTTAATTAATTATGGAAATAAATTCTTGCAGTGACTGTGCTGAGACATTCAGTGTGTGATTGCCATCTCTGCACTGCACACAATGCTCTGCAGGAGCCTAGGTGCAGAATGCAATAAGTTAGAGCTGTAAACCATAGACTTGTGTATGAATAGTCTCTGGCAGTAGTCTGTCTCGGCTGCCGATATTAAAGCACACAAACTTTATTTTTCAGCAGTTGACTGCATCACCTGGCACCCTCGATGAAGCGGCTGCCAGTAACGATTGTCAGATCTCTATTATTCACTCTATGATTACCTAAGGAAACAAAAGCTTTAGTTATACATGCTCCATTATGAATCAGGCCCATTTGGTGATTCAAACCCTGTGACCGGGCTTCCTCAACTTGCCCACGAGACTCATTTCCTGTTCCCTTGATCCTAATCTTACTAAACATCAGTTTCCCTTAGCTCTCATGGTTGGCTCATTTTGTTAACAGTTTTCTCTTTCTCTCTCTTAAGGTGCTGTCCCCACTCTCCCACTACCCCTCAAAACTAAACACCCCATGGCCCCCAAGTGGCTGTGCAAATCGCCAACTTCCATGTTTTCTCCAGAGCGTTGCATTGTTACCTCTTAAAGCCCAGCCCATTTCCTCCGGAATTCTGCATGAAAATCCCTCAGGTTAGGGTCCACTTTACTGCAGTACGGAAACAACTTTTATCAGTCATCCCATGTGTCTAAGACAAAGATATTGGTCTGGTTCTTTGAGGTCTATCTGCAACCTTGCACACAGTCACTCCATCCTTCTCCAGTGTCCCTCAAGGAGGAGCCAATTTGTGGAATTCTTTGTCACAGAGACTGGATACCCGAATATAATTAAGGCTGAGATATTTAGATTTTTTTCAATCAGAAATGAAATTGAGAATGATGTGGAACAGGATTGATGATTTTCAGGTCAGCCACCATCTCATGGAATAACACAGCAGATTCAATGGGCCAAATGGTCTCTTCTGTTCCTATATCTTGTGTTTTGTCTTATTTCATTAATGGGATGGGGGTGTCACTGGCTAAACCAGCATTTGTTTCCAACTGCAGTTGAGATTCAGCGACATTGCAGTGGGTCTGGAGTCACATGTAGACCAGACCAGGTAAGGACGGCAGATTTCCTTCCTTAAAGCATATTAGTGAACCAGATGGGTTTTCACAACAGTTGACAATGGTTACTTAGTCACTAATATATTTGATAATTTTTTTTAAAAATTGATTCATATTTCACCATTGGCTATGGTGGAACTGAAGCCTGTGTCCCAGAATGTTACCCCTGGGTGATCTGGATTACTAACTCTCCATCTGTATGGGCAGATAACTGGGATTGAAGCAGATTTTACAGAGTTGAAGAATAAATCAGCTGATCTGAAGTAAAGGAGAAATGGGCACTCGGATCACATTCTTAATTAGTATTTTTTAGTCATTACTGTCCCCAACAATCCTTATAGGCTCTCTTCAATCTTCATTCCTTTGTAATCTATTTATTTATCCATGACATCCTAAAATTACACGCACTTTTGTCTTGGCTTAGTGAGGCGTATTTACTCTATACCTTTCCATTCTCTAGTAGGCCCAGCAGCACAAACTCAAGTGGGCGCAGGAGCATGGACTTGGGTGGGCCCAGTGGTGTGGACTCACATACGCTCAGCAGCATGGACTCGAATGGGCCCAGCAGTGTGGACTCAAGTGGGCTCAGCTGTGTGGATTCAAGTGGGCCCAGCAGCATGGACTCAAATGGGCCCAGCAATGTTGACTCGAATGGGCCCAGCAGTGTAGATTCAAGTGGGCCGAGCAGTATGGACTCATATGGGCCCAGAGCACAGTCTCGAGTAGGCCTGGCTGTGTGTACTCGAGTGGGCCCAGCATAGATTTGAGTGGGCCTGGCAGTGTGGACTCGAGTGGGCCCAGCAGCGCAGACTTGAGTGGGCCCAGCAATGGACTCAAGCGAGCCCATGCTGTGTGGACTTGAGTGGGCCAAGCAGAGTGGACTCGAGTGGGCCCAGCAGCGCAGACTTGAGTGGGCCCAGCAATGGACTCAAGTGAGCCCATGCTGTGTGGACTTGAGTGGGCCAAGCAGAGTGGACTCGAGTGGGCCCAGCAGTGTGGACTCGAGTGATCCCAGCAGTGCGGACTTGAATGGGCCCAGCAATGTGGACTTGAGTGGGCCCAGTCATGTGGACATGAGTGGGCCCAGCAATGTGGACTCAAGTTGGTCCAGTCATGTGGACTTGAGTGGGCCCAGCAGTGTGGACTCGAATGGGCCCAGTAATGTGGACTCAAGTAGCTCATGCAGTGTGGACTCGAGTAGGCCCAGCAGTGTGGACCTGAGTGGGTCCAGCAGTGTGGACTTGAGTGGACCCAGCAGTGTGGACCTGTGTGGGCCCGGCAGTGTGGACCTGAGTGGCCCAGCAGTGTGGACTTGTGTGGGCCCAGCAGTGTGGATTCGAGTTAACCCAGCAGTGTGGACTTGTGTGGGCCCAGCAGTGTGGAATCGAGTTAACCCAGCAGTGTGGACTTGAGTGGGTCAGGCAGTGTGGACTCGAATGGGCTCAGCAGTGTGTACCTGAGTGGGCCCAGCAGTGTGGACTCCAGTGGGCCCAGGAATGTGGACTCGAGTGGTCCCAGCAGTGTGAACTCAAGTGGGCACAGCAGTGCGGACTTGAATGGGCCCAGCAATGTGGACTTGAGTGGGCCCAGTCATGTGGACATGAGTGGGCCCAGCAGTGTGGACTCGAATGGGCCCAGTAATGTGGACTCAAGTAGCTCATGCAGTGTGGACTCGAGTAGGCCCAGCAGTGTGGACTTGAGTGGACCCAGCAATGTGGACTTGAGTGGACCCAGCAGTGTGGACCTGTGTGGGCCCGGCAGTGTGGAATCGAATGGGCTCAGCAGTGTGTACCTGAGTGGGACCAGCAGTGTGGACTCCAGTGGGCCCAGCAGTGTGAACTCAAGTGGGCCCAGCAGTGTGGACTCGAATGGGCCCAGTAATGTGGACTCAAGTAGCTCATGCAGCGTGGACCTGAGTGGGCCCAGCAGTGTGGACTCCAGTGGGGCCAGTAATGTGAACTTCAATGACTTGAGTGGGCCCAGCAATGTAGACTCGAGGGGACCCAGCAATGTGGACTCGCATGGGCCCAACAGTGTGGATTCGAGTGGGCCCAGCAGTGTAGACTTGATTAGGCCCAGCAGTGTGGACTTGAGTGGGCCCAGCAATGTAGACTCCAGTGGTCCCAGCAGTGTGAACTCAAGTGGACCCATTAGTGTGGACTCCAATGGGCCTAGCGGTGTGGACCCCAGTGGGCCCAGTAATGTGGACCTGAGTGGGCCCAGCAGTGTGGACTTGAATGGGCCCAGCAATGTGGACTTGAGTGGGCCCAGCAGTACGGACTCAAGTGGACCCAGCAGTGGACTCGAGTAGGCCCAGCAGTGTGGACTTGAGTGGAATCAGCAGTGTGGACTTGAGTGGGCCCAGCAATGTGGACTAAAGTGGGCCCAGCAATGTGGATTCAAATGGGCCCAGCAGTGTGGACTTGAGTGGGCCCAGTGGTGTGGACTTGAAAGGGCCCAGCAATGTGGACTCGAATGGGCCCAGCAGTATGGACTTGAGTGGGCGCAGCAGCATGAACTCAAGTAGGTCCAGCAACTCGGAATGGAGTGGGCCCATCAATGTGGATTCAAGTGGGCCCAGCAGTGTGGACTTGAGTGGGCCCTGCAGTGTGGACTGGAGTGGCTGCAGCAGTGTGGACTCGAGTGGGCCCAGCAGTGTGGATCAAATGGGCCCAGCAGTGTGGACTCGATTGGGCCCAGCAATGTGGACTTGAGTGGGCCCAGTAATGTGGACTCAAGTGGGCCCAGCAGTGTGAACTTGAATGGGCCCAGCAATGTGGACCTGAGTGGGCCCAGTAATGTGGACTCAAATGGGCCCAGCAATGCAGACTCGAGAGGGCCCAGCAGTGTGGACTTGAATGGGCCCAGCAATGTGGACCTGAGTCGGCCCAGTAATGTGGATTCAAGTAGGCCCAGCAGTGTGGACTTGAGTGGGCCCTGCAGTGTGGACTGGAGTGGCTGCAGCAGTGTGGACTCGAGTGGGCCCAACAGTGTGGATCAAATGGGCCCAGCAGTGTGGACTCGATTGGGCCCAGCAATGTGGACTTGAGTGGGCCCAGAACTATTGACTGGAGTGGGCCCAGCAGTGTGGAATCGAGTGGGCCCAGCAATGTTGACTCGAATGGTCTCATCAGTGTGGACTCGAATGGGCCCAGCAGTGTGATCTCGAGGGTGGCCAGCCATGTGGACTTGAATGGGCCCAGTAATGTGGACTCAAGTGGGCCCAGCAATGCAGACTCGAGAGGGCCCAGCAGTGTGGACTTGAATGGGCCCAGCAATGTGGACCTGAGTGGGCCCAGTAATGTGGACTCAAATGGGCCCAGCAATGCAGACTCGAGAGGGCCCAGCAGTGTGGACTTGAATGGGCCCAGCAATGTGGACCTGAGTCGGCCCAGTAATGTGGACTCGAGTGGGCTCAGCAGCACGGACTCGAGTGGTCCAAGCAGTGTGGACTCGAGTGGGCCCAGCAGTGTGGACTCGAGTGGGCCCAGCAATGTGGACTCGAGAGGTCCAAGCAGTGTGGAACCGAGTGGGCCCAGCAGTGTGGACTCGAGTGGGCTCAGCAGCATGGACTCGAGTGGGCCCAGCAATGTGGACTCGAGTGGGCTCAGCAGCATGGACTCGAGTGGGCCCAGCAATGTGGACTCGAGTGGTCCAAGCAGTGTGGAACCGAGTGGGCCCAGCAATGAGGACTCGAGTGGGCCCAGCAGTGTGGACTCGAGTGGGCCCCGCAGCATGGACTCGAGTGGGCCCAGCAATGTGGACTCAAGTGGTCCAAGCAGTGTGGAACCGAGTGGGCCCAGCAGTGTGGACTCGAGTAGGCCCAGCAATGTGGACTCGAGTAGGCTCAGCAGCATGGACTCGAGTGGGCCCAGCAATGTGGACTCGAGTGGGCCCAGCAATGTGGACTCGAGTGGGCCCAGCAATGTGGACTCGAGTGGTCCAAGCAGTGTGGAACCGAGTGGGCCCAGCAATGAGGACTCGAGTGGGCCCAGCAGTGTGGACTCGAGTGGGCCCCGCAGCATGGACTCGAGTGGGCCCAGCAATGTGGACTCGAGTGGTCCAAGCAGTGTGGAACCGAGTGGGCCCAGCAATGTGGACTGGAATGCGCCCAGTGGTGTGGACTCGAGTGGGCCCAGCAGTATGGACTCGAATGGGCCCAGCAGTGTGGACTCGAGTGGACCCAGCAGAGTGGACCCGAGTGGGCCCAGCAGTGCGGACTCGAGTGGACCCAGCCGTGCGGACTCGAGTGGACCCAGCAGTGCGGACTCGAGTGGACCCAGCAGTGCGGACTCGAGTGGACCCAGCAGTGCGGACTCGAGTGGGCCCAGCAGTGTGGACTCGAGTGGGCCCAGCAGTGCGGACCCGAGTGGGCCCAGCAGTGCGGACCCGAGTGGACCCAGCAGTGCGGACTCGAGTGGACCCAGCCGTGCGGACTCGAGTGGGCCCAGCAGTGCGGACTCGAGTGGGCCCAGCAGTGTGGACTCGAGTGGGCCCAGCAGTGTGGACTTGAATGTGCCACAAGGATCGGTGCTGGGTCCACTCCTTTTCAATATTTTTTATAAATAATTTGGATGTGAATATAAGAGGTATAGATAGTAAATTTGCAAATGACACCAAAATTCGAGATATAGTGGACAGCGAAGAGGGTTACCTCAGATTTCAACAGGATCTTGACCAGATGGGCCAATGGGCTGAGAAGTGGCAGATGGAGTTTAATTCAGATAAATGCGAGGGGCTGCATTTTGGGAAAGCAGATCAGAGCAGGACGTATATACTTAATGGTAAGTGTTAATGGGAGTGTTGCTGAACAATGAGACCTTGGAGTGCAGGTTCATAATTCCTTGAAAGTGGAGTTGCAGGTAGATAGGATAGTGAAGACGGCGTTTGGTATGCTTTCCTTTATTGGTCAGAATATTGAGCACAGGAGTTGGGGGGTCATGTTGCGGCTGTACAGGACATTGGTTAGGCCACTTTTGGAATATTAAGTGCAATTTCAGTCTCATTTCTATTAGAAGGACATTGTGAAACTTGAAAAGTTTCAGAAAGAATTTACAAGGATGTTGCCAGGGTTGGAGGATTTGAGCTATAGGGAGAGGTTGAACAGCCTGGGGCTGTTTTCCCTGGACTATTGGGGTTTATAAAATCATAAGGGATGTGGATAGGATAAATAGACAAAGTCTCTTCCCTGAGTTTGGGGAGTCCAGAACTAGAGGGCATAGGTTTAGGGTGAGAGGGGAAAGATTTAAAAGAGACTTAAGGGGCAACGTTTTCATGCAGAGAGTGGTACGTGTATGGAATGAGCTGCCAGAGGAAGTGGTGGAGGCTGGTACAATTACAGCATTTAAATGGCATCTGGATGGGTATATGAATAGGAAGGGTTTGGAGGGATATGGGCTGCCAAATGGGACTAGATTGGGTTGGGATATCTGGTCAGCATGGGCGCGTTGGACCGAAGGGTCTGTTTCTGTGCTGTACATCTCTACAACCCTTTGACTCTATTTAATAATGAACAAAGATAGTAATGAGGACTTAATTCAATAGGTGTTGTGATTGGGATTATCTGTCTGTGGTTAGACTGGTTGGGCTGAATGGCCTGGTGATATGTTGTAATTTTGAGATACGAGATTTCAAAAGTGCCTTGCATCAGTCTTCACCAGAGGGAGGGTTATGGTGAGGGAGAATTGGATGGGACGTAAATACTTAGTCAGATCCTGTCACCCTGACACCCGATATTTCAGGTTAAAATGATCCTTCTTGGTTTTGTGTTTACTGGAGTGGTGCAGGAGGTACCTCTCTGAGTGGAGAGGAAAGTGTTGAGCTGCATTTGTTTCCGGAATCCTGTTCCATTAAGGTATTAGTGCAATTGGCCTGCGTCAGTGTAGATTTACAATGATGTTACCGCAGCTGAGGACTCACAGTGACAAAGAGACTTGAGACTGGTTTTGATTGGAGCTGAGGTTATAAAGTGGTGAGATTAGTCAGGGTAATGTTACAGTGATTGGTGATGGCTTGTTTTCACTGGTTGGGAAATGATAACAAGAGAATACACATTTAAGATAATCAAACACAACAGATTATAAACCATACATTGCCACAATGCATCGTTGAAATAAAGTGTAGTGATTGTAACAAGGTCAGCCTCTTAGAATATGAGTTCCCTGATTGGGTCTGTTAATCTGGTCCAATCGGGGAATCCTGGCTGACAGGTAAGAACATACTGGATTAGTGGTGCTGGAAGAGCACAGCAGTTCAGGCAGCATCCAACGAGCAGCATAGAAGAGTCAGACATTGTGTTCACTTTGAGAGCTGGCTCTGACGGAGCTGGATCAGTGTCTAAGATTCTCCACATGGAAATAAAACGTGACTTGGTGATGGGATACTGGCCTCTTTGGAGTTATTTCATAAAGTCCATGAGTTCTTTTCGTTTATAGTTCCTTAAAAAAAAATGCCCACTAGTGAACATAACTTGAGAAGCCAGAGGAGGAGCTGGCCATTTGGCTGTTCATGCTCGCGCTGGCATTGAAGAAGATCCTGTCTGATCTGATCCCGTCTTGTCTGCATCCCGTAACCCATGAATCCTTTGTTAGTCACAAATTTGTCTAACTTAGCCATGAATATTTCCAATCACCCAGCTTTCACTTCTTGCAGGGGATTAGAATTCCAAATTAGAATTCTGAAGGAGAAATAACTTCAGCTCACAATCTTAAATGGGAAACCCCTTTTTTTAAATGGTGCCTCCTAGTTCTAGGCTCCCTCAAAAAGGGAAGCATCTTCTCAGCTTCCACCCCAGCATCCCTCCTCAGGTTTCTTGTTTACTTATTTCATCACCTCATATATTTCACAACTCTGATGAGTATAGGTCCAACCTCGTTCACTTTTCTTCGTAATACAAACCTCTCATTGCCTCACTGAATGAACCTTTCTTGAACTGCTCCTGGTGCAAGCACGCAGACAAAACAGTAGACAATGTTCCAGGTGTAGTCTCACCAAATATCGAAGGGTATGAGGAGTAGGCAAACAATGGAAATAAACTAGGTGGGATATTACTGTTATGAGAAGGGACATGGATTTAGATTGGGTGGGAAATTAAAGTTTACCAGCATCAGTGAGGAGTCAGACCGGCTGAGATTCTAGGCAGTGTTTGTCACAGATCCTGTTCCCCACCCTGACCCCCACCCCAACTCCATCTAGAACTTTGGGGGTGATCGGTCTTCCAATAGCCAATTAGCTGCCTCGTTCAAAACTTTGGAATCAAGGACAGCTATTCTACTGAAAATAGCATATTCTCAGATCACCAGTAACGTCTTAGACTTCTAAGATTAACCGGTGCAGACACGTTGTGATATATGCCTGAAATAAGTGGGATTTGAACCTAGGTTCCTCTAGCACAGAGGCAGGGACGCTGCTTCAGATTCCTCCAGAGATTGTCTCCTTTTATTGGTTCCTTCCTTGCATTCTTCCTGATTATTGGTACAGAAGCTGACAGGGGACTACTCCATCCTGGTGGCTTCGTCAGACAAGAGTCTGCCCATAATGAATATGGATAGTGCAAGCATCGCTTTTCTCAAATTTGCAATGAGATTTTATTCACAAATGGAAGCCCCAAAAAGGATTGAATTGAGAATAAATCATTCTAAGCATTTTGTGAGCCATCCTTTGATAAAAATGATTTTCCCAGCTACTAGAAAGTCAGTCCTTTAATGTAACGATATCAGGAATATTCATTCAGAACGATGATGCAGCGTGGTTTATCATAGACATTGCTGTGGGTCTGGAGTCACATGGTCATCATGAAACAATTGGTCCCAGGTTTTTATTGACTTCAAATTCCAATACTTGCAGTCACAGGATTTGAACGTGGGTCTCTGGAGCATTACCTAGGTCTCTGAATTGGAAGCCCAGTGTAATACTACTGGGCTATCACCTCCCTGACATACACTTTGCCATGACAGACATCGGCATTTCGTGATGGAGGTGCATTCAGTAATTTTCTTGCTTGCACGACTGGAGCCTGAACCAGACCATGCGTATCCTTGATTTTTGTTGTTGCCATGCAGATATGGTTTTTGGTTATTCTGTGTCTGGCATTGTTTTAGTCTTCCCAAAAACTTCCAATCATCAGACAAAAAGGACAAAGTCTAAATTTATGTCCCAGCACGCACAACTCTGAACACTCACAAGTGTCTATAACTGATTAAGTTATAGCTTATAACATTACTCACTGCCAGCTCCTCAAACAGTAATGAGATAGTGAGCAAATCATCTGTTTGGGGTGCATGGTTGAAGGATAAATGTTGGCCAGGATATCTTTCTTTGTCTTCTTCAGATACGGCCCTGAAATCTCATATACAACTGTCAGACTGAGGTGAGTGCCATCCTACATTTTGCTTTGTGCATCTGGAATAAGGATTAACCAACCAACAAGTTTCCATCTCGGAGTGGAGAGAGCTGCCAGTGAGCCAAGTCTGACCAAAACTATTCACATGCATCAGTTTACCTTGGCTGCACTGTCTCTGTAGCTGGAGTCACTCCGTGTTGGGATACAGTCTGAATGGACCGAGCTCTGCGTCAACGTGGACTGGTGTTATTTGAACGTCATTTAGCCCATCTTTTTCCTTGGGCTGTGCCAGATAAAACTTACTTATCATTTCACGGAAAGTAGCCGAGAAATTGCTCCAGTAACACCTCCTCAGTAAAGGAAGTCACATCGTGAGTATTGTCAATCCCTCTTCACCTCAGACTCAGTGCATCATTTTCACCTTGTGAGCCAAAAGTTCTTTGCTTCCAGGCATGTCTTCAGAGACAAGGAGCATTGTTTATAACGTAATGGTCCTGAAAGGGTTAATGTCAGAGATTGCATTAGGCTCCACTAAATCTGATGAAGTCATATAGTTTGGGATGAAGAATAAGCAGCCCCTCTCAGGACCCCAATAGAGACAGACAAGTCACCCCTGGCTCCTGATAGTCTTAGAGTCATAGAGTCATAAAGATGCACAGCACGGAGACAGGCCCTTTGGTCCAACCCGTCCATGCCGACCAGCTATCCCAACCCAATCTAGTCCCACCTGCCAGCACCCGGCCCATATCCCTCCAAACCCTTCCTATTTATATACCCATCCAAATGTCTCTCTTCATCGAAAATGTGGTGCTGGAAAAGCACAGCCAGTCAGGCAGCATCCGAGGAGCAGGAGAATCGACGTTTTGGGCATAAGCCCTCCCTCAGGAATCCTGATTATCTTAGTTTTTCATCAAAATATACTTTATTCATAAAAATGTCTTTATATACATGTATCAACCCTAAAGGAGTTCAGCTCTGCATATAAAGAAACAAACATTGGAGTTTGACTCTATCCATTAAACAAGCCAATGGCATTTCTTGCCTGTATAAGTCTATATTTACATATATTTGAGGCATTATGAGGGTCTGATAACTGAACACACCCCCATATGACTTTGGTAGAAAGATCTCAGACAGTGGTCTTTCCCCACTGTGCCTTGGCAGCAGCAGTGACACAAGCTTTGGAGCATCCCTCAACATGTGGTCCTGGACCTTGGGATGTGCCAGTTTGCAACACGCGGTCAAGGCCAACTCCTTGCTCTGGGAGACCAACAAGTTTTGGAGGCTCTGGAAAATCTTAGCAATTACATTGGCCCTGGAGAAAGCACAGCAGGTCAAGCAGCGTCCGGGGAGCAAGAGAGTCGATGTTTCAGGCATTTCCACCTGGAAGAAGGGTTACGCCTGTAACATTGACTCTCCTGCTCCTCGGGTGTTGCTTGACCTGCTGTGCTTTTCCAGTGCCATGCTTTTTCAACTCTGACTCCCCAGCATCTGCAAGTCCTCACTTTCTCCCGGTCTTAGTAATTATGTCAAATCTAACCAAGGTACTTATTGCAATCTGAAACAAACAGCATATTGATAGGAGCCTCTTCTAGTTAACATACATCCTGTTATTGTAACAGGACAAACCTCACCCCAGCATAGAAAGGATTGCTCATCAGGGGCTGTTTAACCTGAATTAACATTTTGTTTTAAATGTTAGAATGGAAGGGCTACATTCTAGCCCACCATGAGCTGGTAGAGTTTGGTGCTGTAAGCATATGCCAAGATATGTGGCACAGTGGTTCGCACTGCTGCCTCACAGCGCCAGAGAACCGGGTTCAATTCCCACCTCAGGTCTGTGTGGAGTTTGCACATTCTCCCCGTGTCTGCGTGGGTTTCCTCCGGGTGCTCCGGTTTCCTCCCACAATCCAAAAATGTGCAGGTTAGGTGAATTGGCCATGCTAAATTGCCTGTAGTGTTAGGTAAAGGGGTAAAATATAGGGGAATGGGTGTGTTACGCTTCGGCGGGTCGGTGTGGACTTGTTGGCCCGAAGGGCCTGTTTCCACACTGTAAGTAATCTAATCTAGGCTGACAGTCCCAGCCTGTACTATCAGAATGGGATTTTAAACTGAAGATTGATCTGTTCTCATGTGTGGCTGGAAAAGTTATTGTGCCTCTATTTAATCGAATGCAGGGGATTTCTCTTAAGTTGTGTTCTGATGAAAGATTAACCCTGTTTCTCTCTCTCTCTCTCCACAAACATGAGTGTTTCCAGTATTTTCTGCTTTGAATGGCATTTTCCAGTTTTTTTGATTTTTTTTTTTGTGTGTGTGAGCTGAGTTCTTCCAGTCTCCTGGTCAATCTGCGTCCCTCAAACAACATGCATTGCTCCGAGTTGCTGCGTACAAAATTGGCTTCTACATTTCCAACAACATGCAGTTCTCCTTTCTTCTTTGGCGGCAGACTTTGGGATGTGAGTGTGTGGACATCACTGCATCACGGGGTGACTCCTTCTCCCTCCAGTGACACCTTGAAGCAGTTGGATGTATTTTTGGTCAGGCTCTTGTGCTGCGCGTCGCCCCAAACAGCCGGCTGGAATTATTACTTTGGCTTTTACTTTCTGCTCCCTCACCTAAGCAGGAATGAGTTGGGGGTGTGTGTGTGTGGTGTGTGTGTTGTTCTCATGGCAATCTGAAAACGATGCCATGGCAACAGGACTGTGTACTGAGAGCCGTCCTCTGGCAGCGATGTTCGTCCAGAGCATTCCCCCCCCCCCCAAAAAATAGGGTCTTTCACACAACTCGCTCCCCTCTCGGATCATTCCAGTGGTCGGCTTTCCACTGCTGTCTTTGGAAGCTGACTCCCACACAAGCCGCCGGAATTCTGGCCCGTGTTTTGTTGGCAGTTGCCTGGGAGGGAGTGTGCAGTTCAGGGGAGGGCTGGTAACACTGTGTGTGATGAGCACTAACTAATCAAACTTGAGAAGACAGCTTGGCTGGTCAGGAAACACGACAGCGCAAATTACATGACATTCTGGTCGTTTATTATTGAGATGAGTTTGTCCGAGAAGACAATCATTTACTCTGAGATCAGTTTTCATTCACACTACGCTTTTGATCATTTAATCAAGGACCCTCCAAAAGTGCTATCCACCTTACAGTAATGATTTAATGAGCAAGAGCAATTTTCTCTTCATTCATCCGCCGTTGCATTATTCCAATCCCATTCTATCTGTTGTTCTTATGCTAATTTTAACCTTTCCATTTTAAAACAAAACTGCTTCTGCGGTTCCCTTTTTAAGATCATATACAGGCACAGGCTGTTCAGCCCATCGCTCCTGTTCTGTCTGTCATTGGGTCATTCCCAATGTTACCCAACCCCCCCCCCCCACTCCGGACTAGCGCACTGGAAATTAAGCACTACTTTTACCGGAGTTACATCAAATGTCCGATTTTCTTCAAGCCCACGCCGTTCCCCCACCCCGCCCAATTTCACTGACTTTCAGACCAAGGTCCACAGAAAGTATGGACAGCTGTCTGTGCTAAACACAAATGATTATTGATCATTAATAATTAGACCACAGCTAAAGGTAAATAAATATAAGCCATTGGCTAATGCCACAACTAACTAGAACTCTAATAAACGCCCCCCCCACACACACACACACTCACATACACACAGACACCCATACACTCGCACACACTCACACATACACACACACATACACTTGCACACACACATTCACTCACGCACACACATACACACACACACACATACACTCACACACACACATACACTCACACACACACATACACTCACTCGCGCACACACATACACTCACACACACACATACACTCACACACACATTCACTCACGCACACACATACACTCACACACACACATACACTCACACACACATACACTCACACACATACACTCACACACACACATTCACTCACGCACACACATACACTCACACACACACATACACACACACACATACACTCACACACACATACACTCACACACACATTCACTCACACACACACATACACTCACACACACACATACACTCGTACACACACATACACTCACACACACATACACACACACATACACTCACACACACACATACACTCACTCGCGCACACACATACACTCGCACACACACATACACTCGCACACACACATACACTCACAGACAGATGCCCATACACACACACACACACGCTCACAGACACCCATACACTCACACACAGACACATACACTCACAGACAGACACCCCTACACACACACAGACACACACACACTCACACACAGACACACATACACTCACACACACATACACACACACAGACACATACACTCACAGACAGACACCCCTACACACACACAGACACACACACACTCACACACAGACACACATACACTCACACACAGACACACATACACTCACACACACACATACACTCAAAGACAGACACACATACACTCACAGACACCCATACACTCACACACACATACACTCACTCACAGACACATACACTCACAGACAGACACCCCTACACACACACAGACACACACACACTCACACACAGACACACATACATTCACACACAGACACACATACACTCACACACACACATACACTCAAAGACAGACACACATACACTCACAGACACCCATACACTCATGCACACACACATACACTCACGCACACACACATATACGATCACAGACACCCATACACTCAAAGACAGACCCACATACACTCACAAACAGGCACCCATACACTCACACACACACCCATACACTCACAGACAGACACACATACACTCACACACACACACATACACTCACACACAGACACCATACACTCACACACACACACACATACACTCACACACACACCCATACACTCACACACACACATATACACTCACAGACAGACACACATACACTCACACACAGACACATACACTCACACACAGACACCCATACACTCACACACACACACACATACACTCACACACAGACACATACACTCACACACAGACACCCATACACTCACACACACACACATACACTCACACACAGACACCCATACACACACACATACACACACACATACACTCACACATACACACACACATACACACACACATACACTCACACATACACACACACATACACTCACACATACACTCACAGATAGACACCCATACACTCACACACAGACACACATACACTCACACATACACTCACACACACACACATACACTCACACACAGACACCCATACACTCACACACATACACTCACACATACACTCACAGATAGACACCCATACACTCACACACAGACACCCATACACACACACATACACTCACAGATAGACACCCATACACTCACACACACACACATACACTCACACACAGACACCCATACACACACACATACACACACACATACACTCACAGATAGACACCCATACACACACACATACACTCACAGATAGACACCCATACATTCACACACACACACATACACTCACACACAGACACCCATACACACACATATACACACACACATACACACACACATACACTCACACATACACACACACATACACTCACACATACACTCACAGATAGACACCCATACACTCACACACACACACATACACTCACACACAGACACCCATACACACACACATACACACACACATACACTCACACATACACTCACACATACACTCACAGATAGACACCCATACACTCACACACGCACACATACACTCACACACAGACACCCATACGCACACACATACACTCACACATACACTCACGCACAGACAGACAGGGCAGCACAGTGGCTCAGTGGTTAGCACTGCTACCCCATAGCACCAGGGTCCCAAGTTCAACTCCAGCCTCGGGTGACTGTCTGTGTGGAGTTTACACGCTCTCCCCCTGTCTGCGTGGGTTTCCTCTGGGTGCTCTGGTTTCCTCCCACAGTCCAAAGATGTGCAGTTTAGGTGAACTGCCCGTAGTTTTAGGTGCAATAGTCAGAGGGAAATTGGTCTGGGTGGGTTACTCTTCAGAGGGTCAGTGTGGACTGGTTGGTCCAAAGGGCATGCTTCCACAATGTAGGGAATCTCATCACATACACAGACACATGCACTCGGGTTCCACCAGGGCCACTCTGCTCCTAACTTCATCACAGCCTTGGTTCAAACATGGAGTAAGATCTGGACAATATCCAGGCTTGAGTTAACAAGTGGCTAGTAACATTTGTGCCACACAAATGCCAGGCAATGACCATTTCCAATCTAATTACCAGGCAGAAATGGGTGCTGGAGGTCAGAGTCAAGATGAGAGGGGTGCTGGAAAAGCTCAACGGGTCAGGCAGCATCTGAGGAGCAGGTGAATCGACATTTCGGGCAAAAGTCCTTCATCAGGAACCTAATCACTATCCATTGACATTCAAAGGTGTCACCATCACTGAATGCCCCACTATCAATATCCTTAAGGTTATCATTGACCAGAAACTCAACTGGACTTGCCACATAAAGATATAAGAGCAGGCCAGAGGTTTGGAGTATCGTGGCAAGTAACACAGCTCTTGAGTCCCAAAGCCTGTACACCATCTGCAAGGCACAAGTCAGGAGTGTAATGGAACATTCCCTACTTGCCTGGATGGGTGCAGTTCCAACAGCATTCAAGAAGTTTGACATCATCCAGGACACTTGATTTGCACCACATCCACAAGCATTCACTCCCTCTACCACTGATACTCAGTAGCAGCAGTGTGTACAAGATGCACTATAGAAATTCACCAAAGACCCTCAGGCAGTACCTTCCAAACCCATGGCCACTTCAATCTAGAAGGACAAGGGCAGCAGATACATAGGTACACCACCACCTGCAAGTTCCCCTCCAAGCCACTCACCATCCTGACTTGGAAATATATCACCGTCCCTTCACTGCTGAGCAAGCACATACACACAGAGACACCCACATACACAGGCACACACACACATTCGCACACACACACACACACTCCCCGATTTCGATTTTGAGATGATCCTACATCAGGAAGTGGGGGGTCTTGGTATTCAGTTCCCTTTGTCTGGAAGCTTTCACTGAGTTGTCAGAAATTCAGAAATACAGAAATACTTGCTTGTAATATCCTTCTTCAAATGAGTTGCTCAGCTGATATGTTGTCCTCCTACAGTAGCCTAACCAATGCTGTGTACTTGTGCAATATGACCTCTTTGCACTGTATCCCATTCCCAAGGATATCAATTCCAAACAGTCATGTTGCCTATCTTGTCCCTTCCTGAGGTGCACCTGGATTGGGGTAGACCATTCACTCCTTCTATTGAATAGATCATAGCTGATCTGTACCTAACTCTAGCCACCATTACCTCCATAATCCTGAATATCCAGATAGCCAGAGCTGTGGCAATTTCAGACCCTGCACTGACCTCTTAACCTCAGGCATTTCCTCATAAAGAGAGCAGCCTCAGTCACCCTTGTACCCCTCACGATTTTCGGACGTATAAAATAAATAGATGCAAAATCAAAGCGGGTGTTCATTCTGCGACAGACTCGCTACTTGCTCGTGAATATGATGCTCGCAAAGCCACCGTTTAGAGTCATTCAGCTCTGAGAGAACTTCAGTGGCAAACAATCTTTAACTCTGTGAAGAAAAGACTTACAGAACTGCACTTTATCTGATGATTGATGGGGCTACCAATGACATGGTTCTTCCTATGTTTTTCTGGCACTCTGACCAGTATCACCACTGTCAACCTCTCTCATCATGGGTTTACTTTTGGTGGTTTCGTTGAATGATTCATTTGGAAAGTTCCTGGTTGGAGAGCCAACAGTCAAACATCACCCAGATAACCAGGATCAAATCCTCCAGCCCAAGGTGTTAATAATTTTAAATCATGGCTTTGTTCCAAACTTATGCTGCTGTCAGCATTAATAATTAACAGATGACCTGCAGATGTGTAATCGGAACAGGTCCACTTCAGCTGCCCATGTGATTTTACATCCAAGCCAGGAATAGCTGAGCTAGACCCTGAAATATGTTCGAAAAATAACCTGTTTTTATTCTGGAAGGAAAATATTAATAAACACGGGACACACACTGAAATAAGATAGATAGTTTCAGCTAAAAATACAGTGAGTAGTTGGCATGAAAACTGGACTCTGACCTTAATGGTCCATGTCAGGTTAGTTATTGAGCAGCAGCTTGATTAGTTGGCTCTTGCCAATGGAAGGTGGAGAGCTACAGCAGCTTTGCACTAGATAGCAAATCTCTTCACTTGGATAGCAGTTCCAGCAGCATCCGGGGAGCAGGAAAATCGATGTTTCGGGCAAACATCAGGAATCAGGAATCTGTGCATAGTTCTAGTCACCCTGGTCAGAAAAGATTGACCGGGATGTTCCTGGGAATGGAAGGTTTGAGCTATAGGGAGAGAGGCTGGACAGGCTAGGAATCTTTCGACTGGAGTGTCAGAGGTTGAGGGCTGACTCAAAGGGGTTTATAAAATCATGAGGGGCATAGGCAAGGTGAACAGCCAAAGTCTTTTCCCTAGGGTCGGGGAGTTCAAAACTCGGGGTCATATTTTTAAGGTGAGAGGAGAAAGATTTAAAAAGGACCTGAGGGGCAACTTCTTTACACAGAGAGTATTCCATGTGTGGAATGAACTGTCAGAGGAAGTGATGAATGCAGAGACAGTTACAATGTTTAAAAGACATTTGGATAAGTTGATGAACAGGAAGCATTTGGAGGGATATGGGCCAAGTGCAAGCGGGTGGGGACTAGTTTAGTTTGGCAACATGGTTGGCGTGGATGCATTGGACTGAAGGGCCTGTTTCTGTGTTATATGACCCTATAACAGTGTCTTGATTAAAGTATCGTTCAGGTGACTACTTGCTGTGAGTGTGCCTCATGTTAGAGGTAACATAGTAGAGCAGAAATAACATTTGGACACAGTTACATTTCAATCCAAATATCTCCCTTACTATTGCAAAACAGTTGCGTGAATTATCTGATAGATTTTGAGTTACCCCTCCCACTCAATAGTCGCATAACTATTCTCATGCATTAGCTAACAAATAAAAAACTGGGAGAACCACAGATGCAGGAAATCAGAAACAAAAGCAGAAATTACTGGGGAAACTCGGCATCTGTGGAGAGAAATCAGGGTTAATATTTCGTGTCCAGTAACCCTTCCTCAGGACTCTACTGTTGCTGGGCAGAATGGGATGTAGCCACCTGCTTGTGGAGAGAGAAACAGAATTTAAGGTTTTGAGTTCAATGTATGATTGCTGGTTGAACAAGATCAACCACCCGATGAAGGAGCGGCACTCCGAAAGCTAGTGCTTCCAATTAAACCTGTTGGACTATAACCTGGTGTTGTGTGATTTTTAACTAATTTCAGAGGGCAGTTTTGCCATGGACCTGGAGTCACATGTACTATAAGCCAGGTAAGGAGGGTAAATTTCTTTCCCGAAAGGACACTAGCAAACCAGATGAGTTTTCACAACAATCATCAGAAAGTTCACCGTTACTGAGATTAGGTTTTAATTCCAGATTATTAGTTATGAATTCAAATTCCATTTAAACCATTGTTCTCTACATCATGAGCTGTGCCTTTAAGTAATAAGGTTAATGACACTAACACTGCCTTCTCCCTTGTAATACAATGTACATCACACTATATACACTGTTCCAACACTATCACAGTATCACATTAATGTCACTACACACCCAGAGGGTCATAGGGTAGCTCTGTCAATACAGAGAGAGAGATGACTGTTAAACATGAGAGCCACCACAGGGAAGAGGTTGAAAATGTGGCTCCTTTATTGTAGCTTCAACCAGGATGGTTTGGTGATGCCGGTACTGGACTGGGGTGTACAAAGTTAAAAATCACACAACACCAGGTTATAGTCCAACAGGTTTAATTGGAAGCACTAGCTTTTGGAGCATCACTCCTTCATCAGGTGACAGTGGAGGGCTCCACTATCACCGGATGAAGGAGCAGCGCTCCGAAAGTTAGTGCTTCCAATTAAACCTGTTGGACTATAACCTGGTGTTGTGTGATTTTTAACTTTGCCAACTAGGATGGAAACTGAACCCTCGCTGTTAGTGTCACTCTGCATTGCAAACCAGCCACCTGAGCTAACCGACCCCCATATAAGCGACCTTACAAGGATCTTACAATCTTATACTCCACAACCACCCGATGAAGGAGTGTCACTCTGAAAGCTAGTGCTTCCAAATAAACCTGTTGGACTATAACCTGGTGTTGTGTGATTTTTAATTTTGTACACCCCAGTCCAATGCTGGCACCTCCAAGTCAAGTGAACATATAAAGCTTTACGATGTTTAGAATTCGGAAGTGTTACATTAAAAGTTATAACATACGTCAGATATAAGATTTCATGTTGTCCCGTCATGTGTGAGCATTTACTCCCTCTGGCCTCTCACTGTGGAGTTGTACTTCCCCTTGATGTTATCACTGGTGCAGCATTGTCTGCCGAGATTTGTTTACAGTAATCTCATCTCCTGTGGCCAGCAAATGAACAATGGTTTAGCACTGACTATCTGATCTCAGTCACAGTGGAAAATAGTAACAACGAATGTTTCTATGGCACCTTTAACATCATAAAAGGTTGCAGGATTCTTCACAGGAACAGCACAACACACAAGATTCAGTGCCAATCCCTGTTGTGAGACGCTCGGACAGTTGGTCAAACACTTGGCTCTGGAAGGATTCCAGGAGTTCTTAAAGGAGAACAAAAGCAGGAGTGTTTTAGGGAGTGAATTCCAGAGGTGAGGGACTCGACATCCGAAGGTGGGACCTTTGGAAGTGGAGTGACGGGGTTGGGCACTCTTGAGGTGCCAGACTCGAAGGAGTTGGGAGGATGCAGATGGTTGAAGGAATGGAAGAGCTTATGGAGATAGGGAGAGGCAAGGGGAAATTTTACGTCTGAGGTTTTGCCAAACTGAGAACAACGTAGGTTAGTGAGCACAAAGGTGCTCGGAAAACCTGTGGGTGGGACGGTGGCTCAGTGGTTAGCACTGCTGCCTCACGGTGCCAGGGACCTGGGTTCAATTCCTGCCTCAGGCAACAACCTGTGTGGAGTTTGCACATTCTCGCCGTGTCTGTGTGGGTTTCCTCCGGGTGCTCCGGTTTCCTCCCACACTCCAAAGATGAGCAGGTTAGGTGAATTGGCCATGCTAAATTGCCCCTAGTGTTAGGTGAAGGGGTAAATGTAGGGGAATGGGTCTGGGTGGGTTGCTCCTCTTCGGAGGGTCGGTGTGGACTGGTTGGGCCAAAGGGCCTGTTTCCACACTGTAAGTAATCTAATCTAATCTAAAACTATTTCAGTCAACTTCAGCAGAACACCACCACCAGACACGAATTCCCCTGACTCCCCAGGGTCCCCTGTCTCCCCAGGGTTCATTCCCTTCAGGACACCACAGTCCATTCCACGACCAGCAACACCATCCCCTCCTCACGGCATCTTCCCATGTCACTGTAGAAGGTATGACACCTGTCCCTTCCAGTCCTCCTGGCCACCATCCAAGGGCCTGAACAGGCTTTCCAGGTGAAGCAGCATTTCACCTGTACCTTCTCCAACCTTGTGCGTTGTATTTACTGCCCACAATGTGGCCTACTTGACATTGGAGAGACCAAATGCAGACTGGGTGACCGTCTTGCAGGACATCTCTGGTCCGTGCTCAAGCGTGACCCCGACCTTGGCATAGCTGGTCATTTTAACACAGCGTCCTGTTTACATGCCCACATATGGGTGGCACGGTGGCACAGTGGTTAGCACTGCTGCCTCACAGCGCCAGAGACCTGGGTTCAATTCCCGCCTCAGGCGACTGACTGTGTGGAGTTTGCACGTTCTCCCCGTGTCTGCGTGGGTTTCCTCCGGGTGCTCCGGTTTCCTCCCACAGTCCAAAGATGTGCAGGTCAGGTGAATTGGACATGCTAAATTGCCCGTAGTGTTAGGTAAAGGGGTAAATGTAGGGGTATGGGTGGGTTGCGCTTCGGCGGGTTGGTGTGGACTTGTTGGGCCGAAGGGCCTGTTTCCACACTGTAATCTAATTTTATCATGACTGTCCTCGGTATCTGCAGTATTCCAGTGAAACACAGTGCACACTGGAGGAACAACATGTCATCTTCAAAAATAAACACTTTACAACCTTCTGGACTTAATATTGAGTTCAACACCTTCAGATTGTGTACCTTGTTATATTCTTTATCACCCTGTCCTCTTCCCCCCTCCCACCACTCTAGTGGGACTGTCTGTTCTTCCCAGTCTGGCAGTTAGACACACCATTGTTCTGCTATTCTGACAACTCTATCTGCACTATCTGTACCCTTTCTCCCCCAGCACTCCATCATCCCCCCCCCCCCCCACCCCCGTACTATTGTATAAATGCTGCCTCCTCCGCACCCCACGTCAAGTCTGATGAAGAGGCAACTAGACTCAAAATGTTAGCTTGCTTTCTCTCCATGGATACTGCCTGACCCACTCCAGCACTTGTTTGTTTTCAGTACCAGGTAAACTGCACTCGAGGAATAGGAAGTGGCGTTTGGGGTCTCCCAAAACAAGAGAAAGCACTGCAATTGCTCCTGCTGAACAGAAAAGAATCTATATTCCAACCTGGACAAATTAAGCAAAAGGAGAATTGTTTTTATTTCATTCATTATATATGGCTACTTTATTACCCATCCCTAGTTGCCCCTTGAGAAGGTGGCAGTGAGATGCCCTCTTGACCTGCTGCAGTCCACTTACTTGGGTTGACCCATGATGTCCTTAGGGAGGGAATTTTAGGATTTTGATCCAGTGATATTGAAAAATTATATCAAGTCAGGATGGTGACCGACTTGGAGAGAAACTTGTAAGTGATGGTGTTCCCGATATCTGCTGCCTTTGCCCTTCTAAATGGAAGTGGTCATGTGTTTGGAAGGTGCTACTTAAGGTGGTGTTATTATCTTGCAGCTAATCCACATTGCTGCTACATAGCATCAGTGGCAGAGGTCAGTGGTAGAGGGAGTGGACATTGAAGGTAGCTGGTGGGATGCCATACAGGTCAGTCAGATCCAGTCATATTACCACTGACTATCAAGGAGCAATGGCTAGATGTTCTGATACTGGAGATGATCACTTGTGAGGCACAAATGTTACTTGTCACTTTTTAGCCCAAACTTGCAGATGGTCCAGATTTTAACATGCACTGCTTCAGTATCTGAGGAGTCATGAATGGTGGTGAACATTGTGCAAACATTGGTGAACATCCCCCTATGATGGACGGAAGGTCACCAATGAAACAGGTGAAGATGGTTGGGCAGAAGATACTACCCTGAGAAACTCCTGCAGAAATGTCCTGGAGCTGAGATGACTGACCTCAGACAGCCATCTTCCTATGTACCAACCAGCAGAGAGTTTCCCCTCTCCTTCCCATTGATTCAGTTCCAACTCAGCTCCTTGATGCTACCCTCATATAGGCTGCTCTCGTCGAAGCTAGTTAGAGCAGTGTGGGAATTCAGTCTGAGTGCAGGTTACCCCCCGCAGCCCATAAGGAAAGGGTCTTCAACCAGTTGGCGTTTGCAGCCCAGAAGCTGAAACTGCATTGATTAAACGCCTGGGACTTCTGGGTCCCTAAGGTCACCTCCCTGCTATCTTTCTCACATGCCAGGGCAGAAAAAAAACCCAAGATGGCTGACTTCCCATCTGCCCACCAATAATGATCTAGGGACTACCAGAAGATGTATAGAAGTAGACTTGTAAGGTAGTAGTAGCAATTTCTGAAGTTATTGACATAGTCAGGGACCTGATGGTTAATGTTCTCACTCAACCAACACCTCCCAAGTCACATGGAGTCCTGACTTGGAAATCTATTTTCCTCAGTGGCGCTGGATCAAAATCCTGGAATTCCCTCCCTAAGGGCATTGTGGGCCAACCTACAGCACATGGACTGCAGCGATTCAAGAAGGTGACTGCACTGGACTGGGCAATAAATGCTGGCCCAGACAGTGTGTCAACATGAATGAATAAAAAACATCCCACTTAACAGCAGAAAACCTAGCTCTGCATCCATTTTTGCTTGAGGTCAGAGGGCAGAGGGCTAGATAAAAGCGCTGTGCTGGAATGCCAAAAGCTTGTGGTATCTGGAGAGCATCCTATCATTGCCAGCTCTGCGAGGGGTATTTGAAGGCACTAACAGCAACATTTTCGAAAACATCACAGCACAGACAAGATTGGAACATGTTGCCATTGAACTTTTGCCAGAAGAACAGCAACGAAGGATAAAATAGACCAGAAGCTCACAGAAAAAAATAAGGCAAAGCAGCTGGAGTTTTCAAAGAATGGTGCTAAGACTGTTGTGTTGCATCACCATGGCAACGGTGTTAAGGGATGTAAAGAAAGATTGCTGAGAGAGGATGTCATAACTTAAAGAGGAGATGCTGCACAGAGCTATATCACACACATATTGATGCATTCTCCCCATCGCCAAGTGGTTTCTTGCTCTGAATGGAGATGTTTGCAATGTGCCACTCTTTAGTACCACTCCACCCACCATGATGATATCCTATGGATACTTAGGCAGAACAATATATGTGTGAGACCCAGCATCCAGGTCCTGTAATAACATCTATCACAACAATGCAACCTGGAGCTAACTTGTGGTAAACCATATCCTGCTAACTAAAGGGGTCTCATCGAGTTAGACCAGAAAGTGGTTTTCCTCAACTGCTCAACTGTTGCTTCCTGCACTTAAACAGGATGATGCCAGCAACATCTGGATAGTAGCAACAGGATAGGACAGAGTCAGCATGGATTTATGAAGGGGAAATCATGCTTGACTAATCTTCTTGAATTTTTTGAGGATGTAACTCTGAAGATGGATGAGGGAGATCCAGTAGATGTAGTGTACCTGGACTTTCAGAAAGCTTTTGATAAAGTCCCACACAGGAGGTTAGTGAGTAAAATTAGGGCGCATGGTATTGGGGGCAAAGTACTAGATTGGATTGAAAATTGGTTGGCTGATAGGAAACAAAGGGTAGTGATAAATGGCTCCATTTCGGAATGGCAGGCAGTGACCAATGGGGTACCGCAGGGATCCGTGCTGGGACCGCAGCTTTTTACAATGTATGTTGGTGACATAGAATAACATATCAGCAATAACATTAGCAAATTTGCTGATGATACAAAACTGGGTGGCAGGGTGAAATGTGATGAGGATATTAGGAGATTACAGGGTGACCTGGACAGGTTAGGTGAGTGGGCAGATGCATGGCAGATGCAGTTTAATGTGGATAAATGTATGGTTATCCACTTTGGTGGCAAGAACAGGAAAGCAGATTACTACCTAAATGGAATCAATTTAGGTAAAGGGGCAGTACAGAGAGATCTGGGTGTTCCCATACACCAGTCAATGAAGACAAGCATGCAGTTACAGAAGAAGGCTAATAGCATGCTGGCCTTCATAACAAGAGAGATTGAGTATAGAAGCAAAGAGATGCTTCTGCAGCTGTACAGGGCCCTGGTGAGACCACACCTGGTGTACTGTGTGCAGTTCTGGTCTCCAGTTGTGGGCGGCACGGTGGCACAGTGGTTAGCACTGCTGCCTCACAGCGCCAGAGATCCGGGTTCAATTCCCACTTCAGGCGACTGACTGTGTGGAGTTTGCACATTCTCCTCGTGTCTGCGTGGGTTTCCTCCGGGTGCTCCGGTTTCCTCCCACAGTCCAAAGATGTGCAGGTCAGGTGAATTGGCCATGCTAAATTGCCCGTAGTGTTAGGTAAGGGGTAGATGTAGGGGTATAGGTGGGTTGCACTTTGGCAGGGCGGTGTGGACATGTTGGGCCGAAGGGCCTGTTTCCACACTGTAAGTAATCTAATCTAAATTTGAGGAAAGACATTCTGGCTATTGAGGGAGTGCAGCGTAGGTTCACGTGGTCAATTCCTGGAATGGCGGGATTACCTTACACTGAAAGACTGAAGCGACTGGGCTTGTATACCCTTGAGTTTAGAAGACTGAGAGGGGATCTGATTGAGACATAAAATTATTAAAGGATTGGACACTCTGGCAGCAGGAAACATGTTTCCGCTGATGGGTGAGTCCCGAACCAGAGGACACAGCTTAAAAATATGGGGTAGACCATTTAGGACAGAGATGAGGAGAAACTACTTCACCCAGAGAGTGGTGGCTGTGTGGAATGCTCTGCCCCAGAGGGCAGTGGAGGCCCAGTCTCTGGATTCATTTAAGAAAGAGTTGGATAGAGCTCTCAAAGATAGTGGAATCAAGGGTTATGGAGATAAGGCAGGAAGAGGATACTGATTAGGAATGATCAGCCATGATCATATTGAATGGCGGTGCAGGCTCGAAGGGCTGAATGGCCGACTCCTGCACCTATTGTCTATTGTCTATTGTCTAACATTCATCATGAGCAGCTCATACAGCTGTCGTTCCCAGGCCACAGCCTCCACTGCTTACAAAGGAAACATCCCAGGAGTTATAAAAGCAGTTATAGACGCATAGAGTCTCAGAGATGTACAGTACAGAAACAGACCCTTCAGTCCAACCAGCCCATGCCAACCAAATATCCGAACCTAATCTAGTCCCATTTGCCAGCATTTGGCCCATACCCCTCTAAATCCTTCCTATTCATCTACCCATCCAGATGCCTTTTAAATACTGCAATTGTACCAGCCTCCACTACTTCCTCTGGCAGCTCATTCCATATACGTACCACCCTCTGTGTGAATAAGTTGCCCTTTAGGTCCTTTGTAAATTTTTCTCCTCTCACCTTAAACCTATACCCTCTAGTTCCATGGAAACGCCACCTCGTACATTTTGCCTTCTAAGCCACACGCTATCCTGACTTGGAAATATGTATCCAATTCTTCACTGTCACTAGGAGCTCCCTTTGTAACAGCACAATGGGTGCACCATTACCACACGTATTTCACTGGTTCAAAATCCAGAATCGTCTCACCCAAAAGCACTTACATGGAGACATACTGCAGGGGTTCAACATGGAGACTCATCATCCTGAGAGCATTTGGGAATGAGTAATAAATGGTGGCCATGTTAATGCACTTATTATATCCCGAAGGCACAGTGGTAATGTCATTATCCAGAGCCCTGGCTGATGCTCTGGGATATAGGTTCAAATCTCACGCCGTAGCTGACGGAACGTAATTTCAACGAGACAATCTTTGATTGAAAGCTAGCCTCAGTGTTGGTGTAATGGTGACCGTGATGTTACTATCATCGATTATTGTTAAAAACCCATCTGCTTCACCAATGTCCTGTGGGGAGGGAAATTGCCATCCTTACCTCTTCCAGCCTACATGTGACTCTAGGCCAACAGCAATGTGCTTTGACTATTAACTGCCCTCTGAAATAAATCGGAATTGTGATAGCACAGCAGAAGGCCATTCGGTCCATTGTGTCTGCACCGACTCTCCAATGACCCTAGTGCCATTTTCCTTCCTTTTCCCCGTACTCTTGCACATTGTATTCACTTAAACACCCATCCAATGCCCTCTTGAATACTTCTGTTAAACCTGCCTCCACCATATTTCCAGGCAATGCATTCCGGACCTTAACTATTCAATGTGTGCAAAAGATTTCTCTCCTGTCACATTTATTTCTTTTGCAAATCGCTTGAAATCTGTATCCTCTTCTTTTGATCCTTTTACAAGCAGAAACAGCTTCTCCGTATCGACTCTATCAATGATTTTGCAAACTTCTATCGGATCTCCTGTCAGCCTTCCTCTCTCCATGTAGATCAGCCCCAACCTCTCCAGTTTATCCTCATCACTGAAGTGTTTCAACCTCAGAGCCATTCCATTAGCCAACTACCCCATCCAAGGGCAATTAGATATGGGCGATAATTGCTGACTTTGCCAGCGGCACCCACATCCATAAAGAAAGAAAACGAGAAATGATAATAAGACATGCCACAATAGTCACACTACACAGTTTATGTGACAGCTACACTGCCCACTGCAGTCTCATCAGTTCACACCTAACATTGAGGAATAGTCACTTCTTGTTATTTAAAGACAGATACAGTAAAGTTGGATCAGGTGCTGAGTGCCAGAATCTTTGAAATGTTTCTCATTATCGCCGCCTGTTATCCCATTTCAACTTCAACGTAAGGTGCGTACTGCAACTTTGGTGTGAAGTCACCTAAATAATATTTACACAGGCAGTGTGACTCTGCCTTCAGGAGGGACCGTACTCCCCCATCTTGGAACTGAAATGTAACGCAATTGATGTTACACGTACAATAGGAGCGAGCAACATCAACCTTTCGGGTGAAGTTGAAACTGACTGATTGTTGCCTTGCAAACGTCGCCAACATGTTCGGCTCCTTCCGTCACAGAGCCTCATAGACACAGCAGCATTACTGTGATCTGTAGGCTATGTGTCATTCAAATCAGGCATCGGTCCCAAACTGGGGACGGCCCTGGTCTTTGACTATTATAGCAGACCATCGAGAGGTTTAGACCGATAGGGCTGCACTCTAGTGAAGCTCAACTGTCCTGTACACAGTCTTCACTCGAGGGGTCAGGGCTTTGGGTAAATCATAAAGTATAGGAGGAGGCCATTTTGCCCATCAAGTCCACACCAACTCTCTAAAGAGCACCCAACACAAATCCATCTCTCTACCATATCCCTATAACCCTGCATTGCTAGGTTAAACCACCTAGCCTGCACACTATGGGCAATTTGGCATGGCCATATAATCACCTATCCTACACTCCTTTGGACTGTGGGAGGAAACCAGAGCAAATCCACACAGACACAGGGAGAATATGCAAGTTCTGCACAGACAGTTACCTGAGGCTGCGAATTGAACCCAGGTCCTTGGCACTGTGAGGCAGCAGTGTTAACCACTGAGCCACTCTGCCTTCCCAAATCACACAGTTCTCAACTCCCTCCCTCAGGACAAATTCAGCTACTATGACCACAGGCAATGTTTGACAGTCAGTTATGGACTTATGTAAGGTTATTGCTGTACGGTAGGAATCGTGCCAGCCACATTGTACACAGCAAGATCCCACAAATGGCAATGTAGCTATGATGAGACAATCCGTGACGTTGGTTTATGGAAAAAGTATGGGCCAGGACGTCGAAGGGGACTGCTTTACACGCTTTCCAATACAGTCGTGGGATCCCACACAGCAAAATCGATCAACCACTCAATCAAAAGATGGCATCTCACGTGGTGGCAGGCATCCAGTTGGTAAGATGATGGTTTGCCCTGCGTTGAGTGTCACTTAGGCCCCCCATGGCAGTTTCGGCTGCCATTGTCTTAGAGGAAGACAGCAAGAGGAGGAGGTGAAAGTTTCCTCAGGGCCCTCAGCTTAGCTGGCCGGGTTATTCACCTCTTCCAAACAAGTCAGCTACTGCCTCACATTCAGTACAATGTGGGCTGCAGGCTAAAATCTCTGGATGGGAACTTGAACCTGCAAGCTTTATAATACAGAGACCCTGAACCATAAGCCGGCCCACACCCATGAGAATGAAGCCTCGGCCTATACAGCATCCGAAGCAGGTTAGACCTCCGATGTTAACAGAAAGGTCTTTTAAAATGAACATGAGAATCAGACACCATTCGCGATAAGTAAGACATCCAGAGGATCCAGAGTCAGATTTTCAGATTGAATAAGCAACTCCGGCCTATTCAGCAGCTCCTTCAGGGAAACGTTCTGAGGCATTGCTTTGGCGGCACGGTGGCACAGTGGTTAGCACTGCTGCCTCACAGTGCCAGAAACCTGGGTTCAAATCCCACCTCAGGTGACTGACTGTGTGGAGTTTGCACATTCTCCCCGTGTCTGCGTGGGTTTCCTCCAGGTGCTCCGGTTTCCTCCCACAGTCCAAAGATGTGCAGGTCAGGTGAATTGGCCATGTAGTGTTAGGTGCAGGGTTATATGTAAGGGAATGGGTCTGGGTGGGTGCGCTTCGGCGGGTCGGTGTGGACTTGTTGGGCTGAAGGGCCTGTTTCCACACTGTAAGTAATCTAATCTAATGAGACCAGGGGAGTATTGTCAGATTTAATAGACACCAGCTTCAGAGAAAGAAACCAAGACTGGGACTTATTACCTCAATGGGGGGGGGGTTTAAGGAGAAAGACAGAAAAGTGGAAAGACTTCCCAAGGGAATTCTGAAGCTGAATGCATCCTGAAGGCTCAAGCACCATTGGATGGAGCGGTTAACATCAAGAAGTCACACCTGGAGGGTATGGATATCCTAAAGGGTTATAGGACTGGAGGAGATCTCAGCAAGTTAGGGGGGAGGCAAATGCATCGAGGGATTAAAAAAAGGGCAATTTTAAAATCTAGTGCTTTGCGAGGCTGGAAGCAAATACATGTCATCATGTGCTGAGGTGTTGGTAAAAACGAGGACTGCAGATGCTGGAAACCAGAGTCTAGGTTAGAGTGGTGCTGGAAAAGCACAGCAGTTCAGGCAGCATCCGAGGAGCAGGAAAATCGACGTTTCGGGCAAAAGCCCTTCATCAGGAATACATAGGGGTTGGTGCGAGATAGGTGACAGATGAAGCAGCGGGTAGCTGGGAGGCTATCAGGAAGAATGGCTGGGGCAAGGAATCGCACAGTGCCATTGAGTATTAAAAATAGAGTTCAACCAGAAGTGGTTTATCATCGGGCAGCATCGTTACAGTGGGGAAAAACCCACCTAACTGAAATCCTTAACTTCCTTAAAGAATTAACTTCACCAGTTTCTGAGGGGAAGCCTTAGCAAATGGAGAACATTGACTTCCAAAAGATGTCTGGTAGAGATCCATGCGAAAAGTGCAGAGATTGGAGGCAACGAATAAAGAAGAAACTGCCATGAGAGAGATAAAGTGCAGGGTTATGGTGACAATGCGGAAGAGTGACACTAACTGAGTTCCAGTGCAGACATGATGGGATGAATGGCCTCTGTCTGCACTGTAATAATCCTGCGATTCGGTGAAGTGTGTTGCAAGTGGTGGCAAATCCTGGTGGGGAGAGAACCTCAGGAACCGACATGAGTACTGCCATCTTCCATTTACTTGTGTTACCCAGATTCGGAGACTCGATGCAAACTGGCTGGATTGATCATTTTATACCAAACTAGAAGAGAAGGTGCAATGACAGAAGAGAGCTTTGAAGCAGCAGAATTCATTGTGCAAGAGAGCAGAATAAAGGCAAACAAAATTTAATGCAGATGAATTTAAAGTGATTAAATTTAAACTGCCAGTAATAATTGAATAATTAAAATATTGACAAGAAGAAAGCCAGCTCAGTGTCAGACAATACAGAGTGCTGGGGGGGGGGGGGATGTTGCAAAAATTACTGATCAGATATTGCCAGATTGAGTGGGCAACACTCCAGCAGAGGGGGTTCACTTTGAAAAATGTGAGCAATTCTCAGTCACTAAAAGATAGACCTGGGTATTTTTTTCAACAGTGAGGTACAAGGATTAGGGGAAGAATGCATTGATTTATTGGTCGATGTACAACGATGACTAAAATATTTCTGACAAGTACAAAGGTAATTAAAAAGCAATGGAGTGTCAGCTTTGAACATCCCAGTGAAGTGTTTGAACATTGTGATGAATGTGTGCGTTATATTGTTGGATTTGGATTTTTAAAATAGAGGCTGTCAGATTTTGGTCAGTCCTGTTGAAGGGCTTTTTAAAGGTCAGAAAGTCAATGCATGTAAATGCATCAGCTTTAAGAAGGTGACAAAGGTAGCTTTTTGTTTCAAATCTTTATTGAACTGAAATCTTACCATCTGCCATGATAAGATTTGAATCTATGCCCCTAGATTATTAGCCTAGGGCTGTAAATGACTAGCCCAGTAACATCACTGCTACACTACCACCTCCCATGAAGTTATGCTGCTGAGTTTATGACATAAAGTATGGAGACAAATAGTTCAGTTTTAACTTCAGACCAAAAGAGAATCCAGAAGAATCCAGAGTTTAGTTCAGAAGGTAGAATAATTTCTCCTGGCAGGAGAATCAAGTATTTTCTTACTCACTTCAGCACGATGTGGATTCTAAGCTTCCGCGCCAGAAGAGTTTGGATAGAAATCTTCAAATTGTTAGAACTGAGAATACTTAGGATTCTGAACTGCTCGTACGCATGGATTTGGAAATGAATTATAAAAAAAAGTTCTCAGCTGTTAAAGGGAGAGAAACTGGAAAGCATCATTGAACTAAAGGTTCAAACATATGAGATGGGTGTGATATTTCTATGGGACTGAGTATCTGTAAGGAATGGTGTTGGGAAACAGGTTGAAACTTTGTTCCAATATTTGTATTAAGATCTTTCTAACTATAGCATAGATAGCTTTGTTTTCTTTATTCACGGAATAAACTCATGTTCTGTTTTGGAAGGTTATCTGCAGCCTCACGTGGATATGTTGCAGTGACATTAGCCAATTACAGAACTTAAGATTTGTGATCCATCAAGCTAATTTCAATCAAGAATCTGATTCGTCCAGCGTGACTAACTGCTGGGACCGTAACAATATCAAGTTGGGAATGTTAAATTTCAGTTATATGGGACCAATACGGAATATTATATTCAGTTCTAAATATTTAAAATCATGCAACTGTTACAGTGTGAAAAATGCACAATTGGCCCATCGTTCCATTCCCTAGTGTCAATCTCCTGTCTTCTCTCATACCATTTCTATCCATATAACTATCCAATGTTCCTCTTGAAAGCCTCAGGTGAACCTATCTCTACCATGTTTCCAGACAATGCATTCCACCCCCTAACCACTCGCTGTGTGAAAATGTTACATACCCTTGTTTTATTTAAACACTCGAGCAAGGAGATATTGGCCTTGGCAGATGAGTCAAGATGTGATGCTGGAAAAGCACAGCATGTCAGGCAGCATCCGGAGAGCTGGGGAATCAACCTTTCAGGCGAAAGCCCTTCATCAGGAATGGACTTCATCCTGATGAAGGGCTTTTGCCCGAAACGTTGACTCTCCTGTTCCTCGGATGCTGCCTGACCCCTGCTGAGCTCTTCCAGCACCACACTCGACTCAGATATCCATCATCTGCAGTCTTCACTTTCAGCTCCTTGGCAGATGGGTGCGTAGAATGATGTTGCCATTAAAAAAGGTGAAGGTGGACATATTAGAGTCCTAGAGCCATACAGCACAGAAACAGACTTTCCGGTCCAACTCAATCTTGCGAACATAATCCCAAACTACACTAGTCCCACCTGCCTGCATTTCGCCTTTATCCCTACAAACATTTCCTATTCATGTACTTATCCAAATGTCTTTTAAACATCGTAGCTGTACCCGCATCCACCACTTCCTCTGGAAGTTCATTCCACATACGAGCCACTCTCTGTGTTAAAAAGGTACCCTTCCAGCCCTTTTTAACTCTTCTGCTCTCACCTTAAAAATATGCCTCTTAGTCTTGAATCCCTCAACCTAGGGAAAAGACCATTGCCATTTCCCTTATCTGTGCCTCTCATTATTTTATAAACCTCAATATGGTCACCCGTCAGTGAAATAAAATCCTCTGCTCCAGTGAAAAAAGTCCTAGCCTTTCCAGTCTATTTTAAAATCTCAAACCGTCCATTCCTGGCAACATTCCTGGTAACTCTTACGTGAACCCTCTCCAGCTTCATAATATCCTTCCTAGAACAGGGTGACCAGAATTGGACACGGTACTCTGAAAGATGCTTCACCAACACGCTGTACAACCTCAACATGACATCCCAACTCCTACCCTCAGAAGTCTGAACAATGAAGGCAAGCGTGCCGAACATCGTCTTAACCACCCGGTCTACCTGTGATGCAAATTTCAAAGAATTATGTATCTGAAACCCTAGGTCTCTCTGTTCTACAACACTACCACATTGAGTTAGACCCCATCTACCACCCTGTGAGAAAAAGAACAGGAAATGACATCACCACAGGAAACAACATCACCAACCCAAAGAAACCCAAACATATAAATAGAAAGCAGGAATCATGTACACTGCTTTGCCTGAGGCCCACTGAAGATGTTACCTAGTAGGGAAATGAACCTCCTATCTCAGCGAGCAAACCCAAATCCACTACCATGAATTGTATCATTAATTGTATATTACCAAAATACAATTCCTCTCATTTATATTTGAGAGATCAAGCTTGTATTCCATTGATTCTGATGGGGAGGTGCCAATATTGAACTGGGGTGTACAAAGTTAAAAATCACACAACACCAGGTTATAGTCCAACAGGTTTAATTGGAAGCACTAGCTTTCGGAGCGACGCTCCTTCATCAGGTGGTTGTGCAGTATAAGGTCGTCAGACATCGAATTTATAGCAAAAGGGTTTTGAAGGATGCAGTCACATCAGTCAACTCAAGGCTAAACATGCCCAACAAAATGAAGCAGTCAACCAAAAACCAAGCAGCAATTGAGAATTGAACTCAGCAGAGACACTGATCAAATTTCAAATGCTGTCACTAAGAAGCACTCATGCATTGGAGACCGTGAGGAAACAGCCAGGAGACTGATCCCAAGTGTCAGAGCTATCAATCACATGGAGTGGCTGGAAAAATGTGGGCTTTGTAAACTCAGAAAGAGCTGCATGTGAGAGGGATCTTAGACAATGTTGGAGATTGTTAAAGACTCTAGAAATAGTCAGCCCACAGAATAACATTTAATTAACTTGTCGGAGTAAAACACAAGGGTTCAAACAAGCAAAAGGCAGTTTCTGAGCCGTTGTTGGAGATTCTTCACTACACAAAGCTTTCTTAGATAGTTGTGGAGGTTTTTATTTATTTGCTCAGGGGATGTGGGCGTCATTGGCATGAGCAGCATGTACTGCCCATCCCTAATTGCCCGGGTGAAGGTGGCATTAACAAAACAAGGTGTCACATTGAGGGTGTTAGAATTCCTTTCAAATTAAGATGGATTTAATAGCCTTTCTCAGCTATAATTAATTTGTCTTATGTCTCATTGAAGGAACCCGGAGAGGACAATTTTACCGGCTCCTCGAGACAAGTTTGGGGAGGGTTGAAAGGACAAAAAAACAACAGAGAAAGATTGCATCATGCTGATTTGTTGAGAGGAATAGTTGGGTGGTTGTTTTTGACCAGCACAGACCTGGTGGGCTGAAGGGCCTGCAGATTTCCATGGCTCCATGTTTTCTGAAAAGGCTTGGTTTAAAGTTTTCTCGAGAGACGCCAGCTCCCCCAGTGCAAAGCTATCTCAGCACCGCACTCAGCTCCAGGCTAAACAATGTACTCAATCCTCTGCAAGCAGTTTGAACAGCTGACAGCAAACGTGATCGCATTTGCTTTGAGTTTATTTAGATGTAGAATTCCTGCAGGAAATTTACTGTGGACATTGCATTTGGTGGGGGTCAATATTTGGAATAACCAAATCACATTTCGTGGTATCATGTTTCTACGTCTGTGTGATATATGTATTTAGCCGGATGCAGAATCTAAACATATGCTTTAACGTGCACAGTTGACTGGCTTACAAAACATTAACACAGGTCAGAATCTCCATTGACCCAATTAAAGTGCTTTCCCTCAGTTTGTTTCACAGGTGCCAACCAGTTAATATTTGACTTGTTCATCAGTCAGGCTTTGAAGTGCTTTTGTCCCTGGCTCCAACAGAAGAATCACCTGTACACAAAAAAGCCATGTGTAATTACAACAGCCTAAAATCAACATTTGCAATGCAAACTTCACCTCATGCAAAAGATTATCCCTGTGTATCGCTGAGACATTGAGCAGTGGTGTCTCAGTATTTGTGATCTGCTTTTAAAGCTGTATGGACCGCTGATGCACTGCTACAAGCTGATCAGAGTTTATCACTGATTCAAAGTCTGAGGAACAGAAAGGACTTACATTTATATAGAGCCTTTCGTAAACTCCCCACATCACAAACACTCATTGAAATGTAGCTAAGGAAGGCTGCAGATACTGTCACATATACTGCTCCCAATATTCTATCACAGTTTTAAAAGACATGTTGTGCTTTTCCAACGCTGTTCTCACTTGGGATTCGGGCTTGGTTCGATGTCCTTAGGGGCAGTCGACTGCTGCCTCACATGTGAGTGCTTGTTCCCTCCCTTGCTCCATTGTTCACCCATGACTCACTGCCTTCTCATTGACCCCTCGAGGTCACTCTGAGAGAGTGAGCTGGCTCTGCCTCACTCACTGTCCCAGCTACCTGAACATGACAGTGTGAGGGATGGTCATCAGGACAGGGAGCAGACTGGGAACAGGATAGGGAGGAAATTGGGTTATAAACATGGAGGAGACTGGGAACAGGACAGGGAGAGGATTGGGAACAGGACAGGGAGGGAATTGGGAAGTGGATAAAGAGGAGCCTGGGATGAGGGCATGGCAGAGATTGCTGAGTTAGTCAGTGTGTCAAGGTCATATCAATGCACTTGAAGTTGGGTTGTAGACAGGGAGTAGTGTGCAGTTCTGAACGAAGGTATTCTGCCATCTTGGTGACTACAGCGCCTGTTTCCTCCACCTGCAGAAGGACACGGGGAAAATGAGCAGAAGCAACACAATTGAGGATAAGAGTGAGGAGTTGTCGGGGGCGGAGTGCTCTCAGCATAAAGCCAGATTCACCCAGTACTCCAGGGAGAACTTCCCTGGGTCCCAACACGAGTGTGGAGCAATCTGCATTTCAGGCAGGGGCTACCTGCTCAAACCTGCCACATCACACACTCTCACCTCCACGCTGAGTGAGGCCAGCGCTGACAACAGCTGGCAATGTAAACACAACAATGAGCTGTTTCCCTTTGGGTTCCATTCAGGCTTTAGCAGGCGATATCTAGCAGTTATTGTATGAGGAAGGTGACCGATCTTATACGTGTCCCTCACGTTGAAGGACTCTGTGTGTTGTGAATGTACAATGTTGTGGCTCTGCCTGGCAGGCCGACTAGTGTGGGTGGGCGAGCTGCATGCAGAAATCAGTTGCTTTGCTGCGATATCCGCTTCATAACTCGTCCTGCCTTTTACTGTTTTAAATGAACTGACCCACAGAGTTAATCAAACTCCAACAAGCATTGAGACCATCATTATTAATAGTAGACAAATAACTTTTTAAAGATTCATTCATAGAATGTCGGCATCACTGGCTGGGCCAGCCTTTATTATCCATCCCTAATTGCTGAGTTAAGAGTCAGTCACATTGCTGTGGGTCTGGAGTCACATGTAGGCCAGATACAGCTTCCTTCCCTAAAGGATATTAGAGCCAGGTTGATAATAGATTCATTATTAGATGTCTAAATTCCAGATTTTTATTGAACTTAAATTCCACCATCTGCCGTGACAGGATTCGAACCCAGGTTCCCAGAGAGTCTGGACTAACAGCCCAGTGATAATACCACTACACAATTGCCTCCCCTATAATACTCTGTAAGGAGATGGGGAATGCGTGATATTACTCTCTGCACAGAGCGTGCACGTGGCATTGCAGGAGAACATGTTTCCCTAGACCACAGGATGCTACCTACACATGGTTTTGTCGGTACTGCAGGTAACATTCAGAGATCCACTGGACTGGCAAAGTGTACAACACACTCACTGTCCAGCTGATGCGTGACCACGGGTCACACAGATTCCTGATGAAGGGCTCCTTGCCTGAAGCGTTGATTTTCCTGCTCCTCGGATGCTGCCTGACCTGTTGTGCTTTTCCAGCACCACTCTGATCCCCAGCATCTGCAGCCCTCACTTTGGCCTGATGTGTGACCGTGCTCAGTACGGGTCATGATGAGCTTTTTTCTTTCTCACCAGCATGTGAGCGTCTAGAGGCTAGCTACTCTGAGGGGTATGGACTGTCTGCTGACCACCTGACTCCATGAGTCTGTTGTACTACCCACACCTGAGCAGTGTGTGTGTCAATGGAAGAGGCTGCTGGATGAAATGGCAATGAGCAGACTATTGGAGAGTTGAAGGAAGAGAGTAACTGCCTGGGCCACTCTGCAGAAGCCAGAACCACAGTAGGCCTCATAGAAAATAGGAGCAGGAGTAGGCATTTAGACCTTTCATGCATTCAACATGATCATCCAACTCAGTGCCCTGTTCCCACTTTCATCCTGTTTCTTTTGATCCTTTTAGCCCTAAGAACTACACCTAACTCCTTTAAAATATTCAATGTTTTGGCCTTAACCCCTTCCTGTGACGGAGAATTCCATAGGTTCCTCACTTTCTCCTCATCTCAGCCCCAAATGACCTACCCTCCTTTGACGACCACCTCTGGTTCTGGATTCCCTTGCCATTGGGAACATCCTTCCTACATTTACCCTGTCTCCCCGGTCACTCCTCGAAACTCCAGTGAGTACAGTTCTACCTGATCCAGCCTCTCTTTGTCCGTCAGTGCTGCTGTCCCAGGATGCCATGTTTCGTGAGGACCCACTCTGTTCCACCATGGTGAGGGATTAGCGCTGGTCACTAGGTAACAGGGAACAGCTGATGAGGGGAGGAGTTCAGGATGGAAGGGAAAACCAAAACATTCCTCTCCTCCTGTGGGACAACACAGCATGTGATTGAGTCACAATTCCACACCTTCCCTCCATGACTGACCAGTACAATGGTTGCAATGCTGAAGTGAAACCCATGCCAGAATAAACATCCCTATTCAGTCCACTTCATCCAACAAACCAGCCAATCGTCCACACGGAAGTCAACCACTTAGCCACGTGGGTTCCTTTGGTGCCTGAATTGTGGGTGCCTTTGTGCCAAGATGTGCAATCCCAGACTCATGATTGGTCGAAGGGCATTAGAACCCTGGAGGAACTTTGCAATGACGTCATGGAGCTGCTATCTACTGGGCATGAATAGTACAGCGTGGGCAGAGATAGATGTGTATGAGATAGAGAGAGGCACATGGAGATTATATACTTTTATTAATGTTCAAGTGAGATTGGTGGGTATGAGGAGAATGGGACATACTGACTGTGTATGTTTAATAGTTTTTGAAGTTTACTTCACTAATAAACCAATAATTATGTTTATTCAGAAATCTGATTGCTAGACCTTGTTAAAACCTGATATAGAGAAAGTGTTTAATATGTCATCTTAGTAACAAGCGAAGGTGTTTTTTTATTTTATGCTGTAACTCATTCCTCATTCCTGTCACTCAGTTATGCTGTGACACTAGGGTCAGTATGTGGGCTCAGTGGTTAGCACTGCCATTGGGAACAGGGGGATGGCTGACCCACTGCAGTAGGCCATTGGGAACAGGGGGATGGCTGACCCACTGCAGTAGGCAATTGGGAACAAGGGGATGGCTGACCCACTGCAGTAGGCCATTGGGAACATGGGGATGGCTGACCCACTGCAGTGGGCCATTGGGAACAGGGGGATGGCTGACCCACTGCAGTGGGCCATTGGGAACAGGGGGATGGCTGACCCACTGCAGTAGGCCATTGGGAACATGGGGATGGCCGACCCACTGCAGTAGGCCATTGGGAACATGGGGATGGCTGACCCACTGCAGTAGGCCATTGGGAACATGGGGATGGCTGACCCACTGCAGTAGGCCATTGGGAACAGGGGGATGGCTGACCCACTGCAGTCGGCCATTGGGAACATGGGGATGGCTGACCCACTGCAGTAGGCCATTGGGAACATGGGGAAGGCTGATCCACTGCAGTAGGCCATTGGGAACATGGGGAAGGCTGATCCACTGCAGTAGGCCAATGGGAACAGGGGGATGGCTGACCCACTGCAGTAGACCACTGGGAATATGCGGATGGCTGACCCACTGCAGCCAGTGGGAACATGGGAACGGCTCACCCACTGCAATCTTGTTCAGGGTAGTCATGATTTGGAGATGCCGGTGTTGGACTGGGGTGTACAAAGTTGAAAATCACAGAACACCAGGTTATAGTCCAACAGGTTTAATTGGAAGCACACTAGCTTTCAGAGCGACGCTCCTTCATCAGATGATAGTCCTGATGAAGTCCTACCACCTGATGAAGGAACAGCGCTCCGAAAGCTAGTGCTTCCAATTAAACCTGTTGGACTATAACCTGGTGTTCTGTGATTTTTAACTTTGTTCAGGGTAGATCTTTTGACAGCTCTGGAAGAATCAGCCATGACCAGAAAAGGTCTCTGTCTCTCAATTTTGAAGGTAGCTGGGGCTGAGTGACTGAAATTTGTATCCCACAGTGTTGTATCGGGAAAAGAATAAATGACTGAAGGATGGGAGGGCGGGGAATGCCACAAGTAAGTAAGATCTTAAGAAAGGTGTTGGCCTACCACGGTTGCCTCCTCGGCACTGAGCCTGGGTTTAAGAGCATTGAAATTGAAAAGGACATGGCTTCAGTTGTTGGCAATACTAAAAGATGCTGCTTTTGAATTCTTATCACCAAGAAAGGGCAGTTAAGAGATGATTGAGTTTGGGAAGCCCCACTTCACTGAGTCAGAACCTTCACCAGAAGAAGGAAAACCAGAAAGGAGAGACGTTGGTATCAGATGGCTCTGTGACTCATTGATAGGATTTCCATGGTGAAGGGCTGAATTGCCTTCTGCTGCTCCTACTGTTTACGCTTTTCCGGTGCAGAGAGTTCGGCTGGTGATTCTCTACGTGGTGTGCCCAGGGCCTCAGCTGTGAAAACTAGAGAGCAGCTGCTCACTGGGAGAAAAAACCAAAAGGGCATACCAACACTGAGCAGCTCGGAGAGACACAATGTCCTGCTGAGGGGTATTGGCAGGAAATGTAAAGAAAACAAAGACAAAAGGCAGAAATTAAACTGCTAGTAGCTCCATCACCAATGTCTTATATCAGGATTGTCAAAGGCTGATTGATGGATCGGGTCAAAGTTTCACCTTTGACCTCTGATGACGTTATTTTCACATTTCAGTGAGTCAGCCTCTGAGGTGACTTCTGAATTTTTTTTTCAGTAGGCAGGTTGCCATAACTACCTCTTAGTTATAAGAATTGTTCAATCATTCATGTTCTGGAGGGAGAGCTGAAGCCTGAACTTCAACAGGTTTTCCTCATCATTTAATGCTTCAGTTCCAAAGCATGGTCGTTTAAGGCTGGAATTAATCAATGCTGGGAATATGATAGTGAATTAGTGCAAGGGATTTGGAATTTAGGGTGTAATCCAGATGGATCTGGATTGTTGACATGATTGAGGTTGGGTGAGGTTCAAGGACAGCATAATTTCTCATGGTGGCGAGCAATCCCTGGAATTCTGTGTGGGGCTGTCTTGGTCGACCTTATGGGAACAAATGTTGATGCTGGAGAACCACTGAAACAGTAAAGAATCCCAGACCGTTACTACACAGGAACAGGCCATTCAGTCCACCAACCTGTGTCAACTCTTTATCCACTTTTCTGCTTTGTCTGCCAATTTTCCCCATTCGTTTATGTCGACAATGGCCTTTTGTAAGTTATTCTTGAATAAAGACATCGGAACACACGTGTTTAGATGGAAATTGCGTTGATGTTCTTCTGGGCTTGCTGCAGTCATGTGACCTCTGTGTGAGGCACTTGCTGCAGGCAGCCATCTTGTGGTCAGGTCAATAAGGAACAAGAGAATCGACGTTTCGGGCATGAGCCCTTCTTCAGGAATGATGCCCGAAACGTCGATTCACCTGCTCCTTGGATGCTGCCTGACCTGCTGCGCTTTTCCAGCAACACATTCGCAGCTCTGATCTCCAGCATCTGCACTCCTCACTTTCTCCTCAATACGGAACAAGCCAGCTTGTGATCAGTTTGTAAGGATAGGACACAGACAGAAGAATAGGCCATTCGGCCATTCGTGCTTGTTTTACTGTTTGATACAATCATGGGCTGCCCCTGCGTGAGCTCAACTCCATTTTCTAGCCCCCTAGCCCCTCCACAATCCTGGACTCCCTTGTTGTTTAAACAAGTATCTCACACAGACTTGATGAAATTCAATGGCTCAGCCTCTGTACCTTTTTGGTGAACAGAACTGTGCAGATTAATGCCTCTCTCAGCAAAAGAAATTCCCCTTCACCTCCATCTTAAAAGGGAGGCCTCTTATTCTGTGTGCCCTAGTTCCAGTCTCCCTCACCAACATCCTCCCCTGTTCATTCTATCAAATTCCCTGAGGAACTTATTTGTCTCAATAAAATCACCTTTTTTTATTTGGTTTGATTTATCAATGTCATATGTACTGACGTGCAGTGTATTGTCTTAAATGTTTTACAGGCAGATTATGCTAAACATCCAAACTCTAATAGAGACAGGGCTAACCTATTGAACATTTCTTCAGAAAATAAATCCCTCATCCCAAGAATGAGTCAAGTGAATCTACTCTGACCTGATTCTAACACAAATGCATCACTTTTCAAATAAAAAGACTGAAACTGTACACAATGCTCCACTTACCTCGTGTTGTACATCTCTACGACTCTTTCTGGTCTCACTGAGACCCTGTACAGCTACTATAAAACTTTCTACTTTTCACATTGGCCATAAACACCAGCCTTCCACTTCCCTTCCTAATCACTCGCTATATTCACATAGTAACATTCTGTGATTCATGTACCAGGATACTCAGATCCCTCTGTGCTTCAGTTATGTAAACCCACTCTATTTAAATAAGATGCAACTTTTCTATTCTGAAGTAAATGAGCCTGCATTAAACTCCATCTGCCAGATTTACTTCACCTATTTATATCCCTTTCATTCTTTAGCCGGTCTTGATAACTAACCTTCTGACCTACCTTGGTATCATCAGCAAATTTAGCGACAATATATTAGGTCACTTCATCCAACTAATTGAGAGACAGCAAGAGAGAGGGCAGTGAAAGGGAGATGGACCATTGAAAGAAAGTAATAGAACAATTCAGAGAAGTCTGAGTGGAATGTGGGATAAAGGCTAGACCTGTATCCACTGCAGCTTAGAAGAATAAGAGGTACTTTCATTGACACTTTTAAGTTCCAGAGGGGATTTGATAGAGCACACAGGGAAGTGGATGTTTTGGGGGAGACTGGAGCTAGAGGACACAGTTTAAGAAGAAGAGACCTCCCTTTTAAGATAGAGGTGAGAAGAATTTCCTTCGATCAGAGAATCATTAATCTGTGGATTAGAGGCAGGGAGACTGAATTGGGGAATGTGGTGCTGGAAAAGCCCAGCAGGTCAGGCAGCAGCCGAGGAGCAGGAGAATCAACGTTTCGGGCAAAAGCCCTTCATCAGGATGAAGTCCAGTCTTGATGAAGGGCTTTTGCCTGAAACGTCGATTCTCCTGCTCCTCGGATGCTGCCTGACCTGCTGTGGTTTTCCAGCACCACCCTTTCGACTCTGATCTCCAGCATCTGCTATCCTCACTTTCTCCGTAGTGAGACTGAAGACCACGGCAGATGGTACAGTTTGAATTCACTAAAAATCTGCAATTAAAGTACGGAGGCGAACGAGTGGTGACCATGTATCCACCATTGATTGTTGTAAAACCCATCTGATTCATTAATGTCCTTCAGGAAAGGAAATTTGGCATTCCTTACCCAGTCTGGCCTCCATGTGACTCCAGACCCACAGCAATTAGGGGTGGCCATACATGCTGGCCTAGTCTGCAACCCCCCCCATGGATAGATTTTAAAAATTGCAGAGGCTGATTTTCCTTTTATAATATCAGGGGGCATTTCCGCAACACAGATCGTTTATTGAATTCAAACCAAGACCAGGACAAAGTTGGAAAATAATTTCATACACGGCCTTTTTATATCATTCAAGAACGTCATTACATAATGAGTCATAAAGTCATAGAGGTGTACAGCACGGAAACAGACCCTTCGGTCCAACCCGTCCATGCCGACCAGATATCCCAACCCAATCTAGTCCCACCTGCCAACACCCGGCCCATATCCCTCCAAACCCTTCCTATTCATATACCCATCCAAATGCCTCTTAAATATTGCAATTGTACCAGCCTCCACCACTTCCTCTGGCAGCTCATTCCATACACGTACCACCCTCTGCGCGAAAAATTTGCCCCTTAGGTCTCTTTTATATCTTTCCCCTCTTACCCTAAACCTATGCCCTCTAGTTCTGGACTCCCCGACCCCAGGGAAAAGACTTTGCTTATTTATCCTATCAATGCCTCTCATAATTTTGTAAACCTCTATAAGGTCACCCCTCAGCCTCTGACGCTCCAGGGAAAACAGCCAAAGCCTATTCAGCCTCTACCTCTAGCTCAAATCCTCCAACTCTGGCAACATCCTTGTAAATCTTTTCTGAACCCTTTCAAGTTTCACAACATCTTTCCGATAGGAAGGAGACCAGAATTGCAGTATTCCAACAGTGGCCTAACCAATGTCCTGTACAGCCGCAACATGACCTCCCAACTCCTGTACTCAATACTCTGACCAATAAAGGAAAGCATATTAAACGCCTTCTTCACTATCCTATCTACCTGTGATTTCACTTTCAAGGAGCTATGAACCTGCACTCCAAGGTCTCTTTGTTCAGCAACACTCCGTAGGACCTTACCATTAAGTGTATAAGTCCTGCTCTGATCTGCTTTCCCAAAATGCAGCACCTCACATTTATCTGAATTAAACTCCATCTGCCACTTCTCAGCCCATGGCCCATCTGGTCCAGAACCTGTTGTAATCTGAGGTAACCTTCTTCGCTGTCCACTACACCTCCAATTTTAGTGTCATCTGTAAAATTACTAACTGTGCCTCTTACTCTCACATCAAAATAATTTATGTAAATCACAAAAAATAGAGGACCCAGCAATGATCCTTGTGGCACTCCACTGGTCATAGGCCTCCAGTGTGAAAAACGACCCTCCACCACCACCCTCTGTCTTCTACCTTTGAGCCAGTTCTGTATCCAAATGGCTAGTTCTCGCCGTATTCCATGAAATCTAACCTTGTTAACCAGTCTCCCATGGGGAACCTTGTCGGACGCCTTAGTGAAGTCCATATAGATCACATCTACTGCTCTACCCTCATCAATCCTCTTAGTTACTTCTTTAAAAAACTCAATCAAGTTTGTGAGACATGATTTCCCACACACGAAGCCATGTTGACTATCCCTAATCAGTCCTTGCCTTTCCAAATACATGTACATCCTGTCCCTCAGGATTCCCTCCAATAACTTGCCCACCACCGAGGTCAGGCTCACCGGTCTATAGTTCCCTGGCTTGTCTTTACCACCCTTCTTAAACAGTGGCACCACGTTTGTCAACCTCCAGTCTTCCGGCACCTCATCTGTGACTATCGATGATACAAATATCTCAGCAAGAGGCCCAGCAATCACTTCTCTAGCTTCCCACAGAGTTCTCGGGTACACCTGATCAGTCCTGGGGATTTAACCGCTTTTAACTGTTTCAAGACATCCAGCACTTCCTCTTCTGTTTCTCTGGACATTTTGCAAGATCTATTTCCCTACAATCTATATCTTCCATATCCTTTTCCACAGTAAATACTGATGCAAAATATTCATTTAGTATCTCCCCCATTTTCTGTGGCTCCACACAAAGGCCGCCTTGTTGATCTTTGAGGGGCTCTATTCTCTCCCTTCTGTCCTTAGTGTATTTGTAAAAACCCTTTGGATTCTCCTTAACTCTATTTGCCAAAGCTATCTCATGTCCCCGTTTTGCCCTCCTGATTTCCCTCTTAAGTACTGCCTTTATACTCTTCTAAGGATTCACTCGATCTATCCTGTCTATACCTGACATATGTTGCTTTCTTTTTCTTAACCAAACCCTCAATTTCTTTAGTCATCCAGCATTCCCTATATCTACCAGCCTTCCCTTTCATCCTGACAGGAATATACTTTCTCTGGATTCTTGTTATCTAATTTCTGAAGGCTTCCCATTTTCCAGCCGTCCCTTTACCTGCAAACATCTGCCTCCAATCAGCTTTTGAAAGTTCTTCCCTAATACCGTCAAAATAGGCCTTTCTCCAATTTAGAACTTCAACTTTTAGATCTGGTCTATCCTTTTCTATCACTATTTTAAAACGAATAGAATTATGGTCGCTGGCCCCAAAGTGCTCCCCCACTGAATCCTCAGTCACCTGCCCTGCCTTATTTCCCAAGAGTAGGTCAAGTTTTGCACCTTCTCTCGTAGGTACATCCACATACTGAATCAGAAAATTGTCTTGTACACACTTAACAAATTCCTCTCCATCTAAACCTTTAACACTATGGCTGTCCCAGTCTATGTTCGGAAAGTTAAAATCCCCTACTATAACTACGTTATTATTCTTACAGATAACTGAGATCTCCTTAAAAGTTTGTTTCTCAATTTCCCTCTGACTATTGGGGGGTCTATAATACAAGGAGAAAGTGAGGACTGCAGATGCTGGAGATCAGAGCTGAAAAATGTGTTGCTGGAAAAACGCAGCAGGTCAGGCAGCATCCAAGGAACAGGAGAATCGACATTTCGGGCATAAGCCCTTCTTCAGGAATACTTCAGGAATTCCTGAAGAAGGGCTTATGCCCAAAACATCGATTCTCCTGCTCCTTAGATGCTGCCTGACCTATTGCACTTTTCCAGCAACACATTTTTCAGGTCTGTAATACAATCCCAATGAGGTGATCATCCCTTTCTTATTTCTCAGTTCCACCCAAATAACTTCCCTGGATGTATTTCCAGGAATATCCTCCCTCCCTAAGCTATCCCTTATCAAAAATGCCACTCCCCCTCCTCTCGCCTCCCTTTCTATCCTTCCTGTAGCATTTGTATCCTGGAACATTAAGCTGCCAGTCCTGCCCATCCCTGAGCCATGTTTCTGTAATTGCTATGATATCCCAGTCCCATGTTCCTAACCATGCCCTGAGTTCATCTGCCTTCCCTGTTGGGCCCCTTGCATTGAAATAAATGCAGTTTAATTTATTAGTCCTACCTTGTCCCTGCCTGTCCTGACTGTTTGATTCACTTCTGTTCTCATCTGTTCCCATCTCAGTTTGATCGCTTTCCTCACTATCTCCCTGGGTCCCCCCCCCCCCCCCCCCCACATCTTACTAGTTTAAATCCTCCCGAGCAGCTCTAGCAAATTTCCCTGCCAGTATATTAGTCCCCTTCTAATTTAGGTGTGATCTGTCCTTCTCGTACAGGTCACTTCTATCCCAAAAGAGATTCCAATGATCCAAAAATGTGAATCCTCCTCCCATACACCAGCTCCTTAGCCATGTATTCATCTGCTCTATCCTCTTATTCCTGCCCTCACTAGCTCGTAGCACTGGGAGTAATTCAGATATTACTACCCTTGAGGACCTCCTTTTTAAATTTTTGCCGAACTCTCTGTAATCTCCCTTCAGAATCTCAACCTTCTCCCTTCCTATATCGTTGGCTCCCATGTGGACAATGACCTCCTGCTGGCCCCTCTCCCCAGTGAGAACATTCTGCACCCTCTCTGAGACATCCTTGATCCTGGCACCAGGGAAACAACACACCATTCTGCTTTTTCTTTTTGAAACTGTGGATGTGTAGCCGACATCATGCAAGGTAAGGCTCTGGGCCTGAGATCAGTGCTCACTCGCTGTGCGAGGAAGGATATTTTCAGTAAGCAGTGAACTATAATTTGTTAGATGTTGTTTCTTCTCCCACTCATATTACTTTAAAGATTGTGCAGAGGTTATTTGATACCGTTCTTTGACTCACGTGGAGGCTCCAAGCTGAAGTCCACTATTTTTTGATGATCTTTAAAGTCATCTCTATGACTATCAGGATCCACACAACACCAGGTTATAGTCCAACAGATTTAATTGGAAGCACTAGCTTTCGGAGTGACGCTCCTTCATCAGGTGATAGTGTACTTCCAAATAAACCTGTTGGACTATAACCTGGTGTTGTGTGATTTTTAACTTTGTACACCCCAGTCCAACACCGGCATCTCCAAATCAAGACTATTAGGATGGGTTAATATTGGGCTCCTGGAGGTGAAAATCTCAGGCAAAGCAAGCGATTACAAATTTTGGGAGGATGGGGCCCTGATTTTATCACTACCCTTTATTCTGTTTTTTTGGGTACAAAGTTGATTGGCTATTTGCTGCTTTGCTTTACTGCTGTTAATCAGAAGACATCTAAATCCTACAAATCTTATCCATTGACTCTCATACAAGACATGTTCTATACTGATCAACCGAAACCTTTCCATAATTTCGACTTCATGTGCTGATACAGACAGTGACTGCTGAGGAGGCAGGAGCACTGCATAGTCATAGTAGGCGTGCTGCCTTGGCACCAAAGGCATCACCTGAATCATCATCACCACCCCCTCCTCTCCCCCACCCCAGACAAATCCTGGTGGGACACCTCTGACTGGGCTCAGGCACATAGGAAGCGTTTGATCTTGGAAATCTCACTTGTTCCTGGCTCTGTGACTGAAAGACAGTTTCCTCAGACTGTTCTGCACTATATCAAAGGGAAAATCATAGGGAAGCTGAATGAGCAGAGGCTGAAGGAATTTGACCCACTGTCTTGCCATTGGTCGATTGTATCAAAGAAAAGGACTTGCGTTCATATAATACCTCACACGAGATGAGGATGGGAGCATTTGGAATAAAATAGCAATTTGTTGTCATGTGTATGTTTACAAAAAAAAAACAGCGAAACCTTTCGGAAGTTGCCATGCCACGGCGCCTAAGTTAATGTCAGCCATCTTAAATAAGAAGATAAAATGGAAAAATTCATTTTGTAGTTTAATTCATGACTCCTGGGTTTGGGGTATGCTGGAAAACTGGGCCAAAACCACCACATCAGGCCTACACTATCCTACCACGGCAAGATGAGACCTCCAGCCAGGATTAGGCCTACACCCTGGGCCTTTGGAAAACCTGGAAGCTGCCAAAGAAGCCCACCAAACCAGGACGAAACCTCCGCGCCAGGATGAAACCTCTGAGCCGGGACAAGGCTGCTATTGCAGGACAAGATCACCCCCTCAGGGAAAAGATTGCCTCACCAGAGACCATCCCGGGCCTATACCTCCATTCCGGGTCACTGGAAGCCACCTCGTCGCTGGGCCTGGGCCTGGGCCTGGGGAAGACACCTTCCGCTGACATCATTAAAAGAGGGTAAGGTGCCATAATAAATGGAAACATTAAAGAAAAGCATAGAAAAAAAAAGTAAAGCAGATGGAGTAGTCGAGCTCCGGGACTGAGGATCCTGCACATTGAGCTGCTGGTCCACCACCATTTTGAACAAGACTGCTGGGCTCATTGGTTATGCTAATAGCTCAATATCATCTCAGATCACAGGGACCAGTGACCCACTGAACCATGTGTCTACACCTAATGTAAATAATTCATAACTGTTCATCAGTTTGCAATGGCATGGTGTCTAAACCTCACTTCCCTAAAGCAACCAGAATCATGATATTTTGACCAAAAGCACTGTAGGGTGAACTAACTCTTCCCCTTGTCCCACTGCTACACCAAATTTTGAATTTAAAAAGGAGCTTGATACCACGATTTCTATCACTGTCAGACTATGTGTAGTTCGGTATCAGGGACTAGCCAGCCCAATTCCTGGAGCAATAAATAAAGAACAAGTTTATTGCAAACAAAACTTAGTCAAAGTTATCAAGATTTTTAACCAAGGGTTTAACTCTGCAACTATTTCTGACCAGAATTCTTGAAAACACACACACACACGCTCCAAATTTTGAACAAGTATAAGAATGATCAGTGCGTTATCCGGGCAACCAACAATTAAGCCATACAGTCATAGAGATGTACAACATGGAAACAGACCCTTCAGTCCAACTCGTCCATGCTGACCAGGTATCCTAAGTTAACCATGTTTCATTTGCCAGCATTTGGCCCATATACCTCTAAACCCTTCTTATTCATATACCCATCCAGGTTGTACCAGCCTCCACCACTTCCTCTGGCAGTTAATTCCATACACGCACCACCCTCTGCATGAAAAGGTTGCCCCTCAGGTTCCTTTTAAATCTTTCCCCTCTCACCCTAAACCTATTCAAAAGAACTTTTCTTGTTCCTTGTTGATAGGATCTTTTTGCAGAGTGTCCCAAATGCTGACTGGCAGCAAAATTTCCTGGATTCCTTCCTGGATCAGCCATACTGCAGGTTCTGAATTCTCCTTTAGCAATCCATCACTTGAGATGATGAGATCTTTCAATGGATGTTTAACACATAATCTTTGAAGGAAGGAAGAGAGCCAGAGAGCGTAGGGCTATTGTTCCTGAAGCAAGTTTTGTCAGACTCTCTCCCCATGCTCAAATTCTAGATAATTTTTCACCAAATAACTGGGTCGTTGGACCTCTCTCTGAAAGTGTTGCAGTCTTGGTGTTCTCCATGCAGCAGCTTGTTCTTTGCAAATGTAACATTGCTGTTGATGTACTTTACAAAGTGTTATTTCCCAAAAACTTTCTGATATAAATGTCCATGGCCAATCAATGGTATTGTAAATTCATATTTTAGACAGCACATCTTCATAACACAACGAAGCACATTTGAAGTTTGGCAACCATTGCAAGCTAAGACATATTGTAAGTACTGAGCAATGGAAACCTGAGCAATCCAAGTAAGACAATGTACAATTTTGATTAATTGCATCAGTTGTCCCTCTTGCCTGGTCCTCAGAAGGTAAGGGTGGGCCCTCAGCTGAGTGACCCTCACAGCCACCATAGGATTGCAGTCACATAGGCCAGACAGCCAGAGGAATGGATTTCCTTTGGTAAAGGATAGCTGTGAGTGTATTGGATTTGTAGTCAAACTGATCATTTGACAGTTGCTATGACAGATGCCAGCTTGTTATCTCGAGATGTCATTCCAAGCTGAATCAACATTCTCAAAGAGCAATGGAGGGATTTAAACTCACATTCCCTGGATTATTGGTCCCCTTGCCTGGGTTGCTAGACCAGCAACTGAACAATAAATGCTCATTCCGAATCGCAAAGAGCCATCTCTGTGTAAAAGCTTCACTGGCTGGTTTTACTTTAAGAAAAAATTGCAGCTTTTTAATTTCCTCCTCATTTTCCCATCACGCCCCCTTGCTGATTCACAGCCTCCTTCTCTCTGAAAGGGCTCTGCACGGGCTGCCAATGTCTCCCGCACACAGTGCCATCTCTGCCAGGAAGCAGAGTCGAGAGCTCTCCAGGTTCGTCACCAGTGTGGCTGGTGGATATGAGTGTCAGGGCCACAGTGGGACATAAGGCAGCTCTGTAGTCCCACTGAGGTGTGTAGGTGTAGGTTAATAACACGGGTCCAACAACTGTGTGAGGACGAGAGAGCAGAAACACCAAATAAACTGTAATAAAACCTCGTATGGCAGATTCACTACACTATCATTGGACTTTCAAAAAAAAAACAATCTGCCACAATTTTGTGGTAAACTTAGCATCGATGAGTCAGAGGATCCAGGGTTTAAAATGCCATTGCAATCATCCTTATCAGGGAGAGGTTGAACATGTTAGAATCCTTACAGCGCAGAAAGAGGCCATTCGGCCCTTAGAGACTGCACCAACTCTCCATCAAATATCCCACCAAGACCCGGCCCCCTACCCTATATTTCCCATGGCCATTTCACATAACTTGCACACCGCTGGACTATGGGAGGAAATTGGAGCACCTGGAGGGAACCCACATCAACAGAGGAGAATGCGCAAACTCCACACAGACAGTCGCCCGAGGCTGGGATCGAATCCAGGTCCCTGGAGTTGTGAGGCAGCAGTGCTAACCGCTGAGCCACTGTGCCAGGTAGGTAGTACTAATTGGAGTTTAGAAGGATGCGAGGCAACCTATTGAAGTGCACAAGGTTAGGGAACTCGGAAATAAATTGTGATGCCTTGAAAAGGGTCCACATTACAGAGGAGGAGGTGCTGGGGATCTTAAAACACACAAAAGGTAGATAAATCCCCAGGACCTGATCAAAACTTCCCAGAACACTGTGGGAAGAATTTGCAGGGGGCCCTGGTGCAGACATTTGTATCATTGACAGTCATGGGTGAGGTGTCGGAAGACTGGAAGGGGGCTAATGTTGCGCCTTTGTTTAAAAAAGGCTGCAAGGAAATGCTTGAGAACTACAGACCACTGTCCCTAACATCGGGGTGGGTAGGTTGTTGGAGGGGATTGTCAGAGACAGGATCTACATGCATTTGGAAGAACAAGGACTGATTAGGGATTGTTGACATGGCTTTGTGCATGAGAAATGGTGTCTCACAATTTTCATTGAGTTTTTTGGAAGAGGTGGCCAAAAAGATAGATGTGGTAGAAGTTGTCTACAAGGGCTTTAGCAAGGCCTTTGACAAGGTTCCACACTGGTAGACTGGTTAGTATGGGTGGTATAGTGGACAGTGAAGAAGGTTATCTAAGAGCGCAACAGAATCTTGATCAACTGGGCCAGTGGGCTGAGGAATGGCACATGCAGTTTAATTCAGATGGATGTGAGGCGTTACATTTTGGCAGGACTTGGGGAGTGCTGTCGAACATGGAGACCCGGGGTACAGGTGCATAGTTCTTTGAAAGTGGTGTCACAAGTAAACAGGGTGGTGAAAAAGGCACTTTGGTACACTTCCCTTCATCAGTCAGAGCACTGAATACAGGAGTTGGGACATCATGTTGCAGCTGTACAAGGCATTGGTAAGGCCCCACTTGAAGTACTATGTACGATTCCAGTTGCCCTGCTATAGGAAAGATGTTGAACTGGAAAGGCTGCAAAAAAGATTTAGAAGCTTCTTTTCGAAACAGGAGGGTTTGAGTTATAAGAGGTTGGATAGGATGCGATTTTTTTCCCTGGAGCGTACAAGGCCCAGGGGTGACCTTAAATAGGTTTGTAAAATCTTGAAGGGCATATTAAGGTAAATAGCCAAGGTCTTTTCCATAGGGTAGGGGAGTCCAAAACTAGAGGATTTAGATTAGATTACTTACAGTGTGGAAACAGGCCCTTCGGCCCAACAAGTCCACACCGACCCGCCTACACCTAACACTGCAGAAAATTTAGCATAATCAATTCACCTAATCTGTACGCTTTTGGACTGTGGGAGGAAACCAGAGAGAATGTGCAAACTCCACACAGTCAGTCGCCTGAGGTGGGGATCGAACACTGGTCCCTGGTGCTGTGAGGCAGTAGTGCTAACCACTGTGCCACCGTGCCAACTTAGGCTTAAGGTGAGAGGGGAAAGATTTAAAAAGGACCTGAGGGGCACCTTTTTCACACAGAGGGTTGTGCTTTTGTGGAATGAGCTGCGAGAGGAAGTGCTAGAGATGGTTACAATGACAGCATTTAAAAGGCATTTGGACAGGCACATGAATAAGGAAGGTTTAGAGGGATACAGGTCAAATGTAGGAAAATGGGACTAGTTTAGTTTAGGAAACCTGGACGGCATGGACGAGTTGGGCTGAAGGGTTGCGTGACTCTATGATATCCAGCAAAAAAATCTCCCTGTGACAGCAGAAGGAAAATAGAGAAGGCACTGCTGGCAGTAGTTAATTAGGAGTGAGGATTTTGACCTATTGATGACCTATTCAGAATGTCCTGAACTGACTAAAATATTATGCAGCCATAAAACACTCATTCTTATAGTTATGTTAGGATAAATATGATCTGACATCACTAAAAGGGATATTCTCAGAGGAAGGAATCATATGCATTATAAATTTTAAGGCAATAACATTTTATAAGTCAGATTTTGTCTGATGGAACTGAGACAGCAAGGAGTAAGAGGGAGGGGATATTGAGTGCCCTTCATCAGCTGGAGGCTAAGTCACTGAAAATGTTTTCGAAATAATTGGATTCTTAAAGGATGAAAATGTCAATGGGTATGGGCAGAGAACAGGGATAGGTAGGTAGAAATGATGTACAGGGGCATGGGGAAAAGGCAGGAAGTTGGCACAGGGGAGTCGTATCAGGTATGATGGGCCAAATGGTCTCTTGCTGAGATGTAACAACTAAATGTTTCTGTAATTCAGTCCAAGTGTATCTTTTACAACTCTCTCCTTTGCTTTAAGAGAAATCAGAGTCATGCTTTTAATGTTATGTACAAATTATATTGTAATAGAGTTTGAGGTGAGGTGGTTTTTGTATATTAGCCCATGGTTTGGACTTGTTGGGCCAAATGGCCTGTTTCCACACTGTAGGGATTCTCTGATTCTACGTAACTTACACCTGAGAGATTGGGCTCTTGTTGAGACAGATGCCTTGAAGTTTATTAGCAACATTAACTATGTGCTTTAGTAATTCTCAAACTTACATTTAATTTTTTTTACACTTATTCATGTTATCACATTCCAGGAAATTGACCATGTAGCAAACTGATACAGTGATGAGGGAGTGCTGCACTGTTAGAGCTGCTGTGTTTAGGATCAGACATTATTCTGAGGGCCTCTTTGTTCCTTCAAATGGATACAATAGAGTCCACGAGATCATTTGTGAAATTAAGCCATTGAGGCTGGTATCCCACATCAAGTCACCCTTTATTTACCTGTGGACAGTGTCTGACACTGATCCAGCTCCCTCACAGCCATCTCTCAGAGTGAACAAGGTGTCTAATGCTATAGTTTATATCTGTCAGCCAGGGCTCTCTGATTAACAACCCCAATCAGGGAACTCATATTCTATGAGGTCCACATAGCTGACCGTGTTACAATTACTACAATTTGAAGAGAAGAGAATGAAGGGACCTTTCTTGGACAATATGTGTCACTTCACTCTAAGGCGTGTACTCTCTTCCCTCAAAAATGTGACATGGATGACAATTCATGGGAGACCTTTGTTCAGAAGAAATGGATTTGCAAGAACCCCCTGTACAAAGGGACACAATTCTTTGAGGACTCCTGTCGGAGTGTGGAAAATGAACTGGAAAAAGGAGTGTCAATGATCCCAAAGCCAAAGACCAATTCCACCTACTGGAATGCCAAATGTATGGTTGGAGGTTGGGGTCATCGACTACACAAAGACCCACAGAATCCATGACATGGGAGTTTCTAGGGGGCAATCATACTCATTGGTGAGCGATTGCCAAAGATGCCAGCGAGAAATACATTACCCGGGCATTTATCAAATCATTGTGTGTTAGGTCTTGCTGTGCCCAACTTGGCAGTTGCCTCGATTACCACAACTATTACACCATGGCCTCAGGGCCATGAGGGCTGAGTTGGACTCGAGCAAACTGGATCGAATTCTTTGTCGAGGGTGTGGTGGATGTGACATGATGGAGGTGTGTCAGATACCTTGGGAAAAAGTCTCATATTGAGGATGTTTGGAGGGCTATTGTAGACTGTGGGAGAGTTGGACATTGCAGGAGGGTCAGGAACAGTGAATAGTGTGCAGGGTGTTGGCAGACATTGAATGAGGTGGAAGAAATTGGGGAGTCAGTTGTTGCGGGACATTCAGACATCATCAGGAAGGAGGTCAACAGCGCACCCATGGATTGGTTCTACTCAATTAGGTAATCTTATTGGGTCTTAGGACAACACGCCTGGTTCTCCTGTCCCTCAAGCAAAGGAAGAAAGGCAATTAACTCCTGGGGTTCCACCTATTTTACATCTAGGATCTTCAATTTAAAGTATGAAAATTCAGTCTTGTTTAAATCTGACTTGACTGTCCTATTCAAACACCCTGAAAATCACCTGCTATGGGCATGGAACTCAAGGTATCATTAAACTGTCAGAAATATTCATTTGGTAATGAATGCAAGGCTGCGACACTTCTGAGAGATGAAACTAAAGTCATGTCGCAGTGCTGCCTGTGAGAGTTCCTCGGGCATGCTGTGATCACAGCTTCAGAAGACACTCTCTTCACACGCAGCCTGACTGCCTGAACCTAGAGAAGCTGTGACAATCTCTAATATGGTGCTTAGGCCCAGTTACTGAGCTATAACCTGGAACAGAGCATTGTCTCTGTACTTTGCTGAAAGATCTTGTAGCAGTTGAAGAAATATAAAGCTCATAACAATGTGCATCTCCTTCATTCGACTGAGGGCTGATACAACAGGATCTGGACCAGATGGGCCAATGAGTTGAGAAGTAGCAGATGGAGGTTAAATCAGATAAATGTGAGGTGCTGCATTTTGGGAAAACAAAACTTAGCAGGACTTATACATTTCATGTGTATAGGGAGTGTTGCTGGACAAAGAGATCTTGGAGTGCAGGTTCATAGCTCCTTGAAAGTGGAGTCGCAGGTAGATAGGATAGTGAAGAAGGCGTTTGGTATGTTTTCCTTTATTGGTCAGAGTATTGAGTACAGGAGTTGGGAAGTCATGTTGCGGCTGTACAGGACTTTGGTTATGCCACTGTTGGAATATTGCATGCAAATCTGGTCCCCTTCCTATCGGAAAGATGTTGTGAAACTTGAAAGAGTTCAGAAAAGATTTACAAGGATGTTGCCAGAGTTGGAGGATTTGAGCTACAGGGAGAGGCTGAACAGGCTGGGGCTGTTTTCCCTGGACTGTCAGAGGCTGAGGGCAGAGGTTTACAAAATTATGAGGGGCATGGATAGGATAAATAGGCAAAGTCTTTTCCCTGGGGTGGGGGAGTCCAGAACTAGAGGGCATAGGTTTAGGGTGAGAGGGGAAAGATATAATAGAGACCTAAGGGGCAACTTTTTCACGCAGAGGGTGGTACGGGTATGGAATGAGCTGCCAGAGGAAATGGTGGAGGCTGGTACAATTGCAACATTTAAGAGGCATTTGGATGGGTATATGAATAGGAAGGGTTTGGAGGGATATAGGCCGGGTGCTGGCAGGTGGGACTAGATTGGGTTGGGATATCTGGTCGGCGTGGATAGGTTGGACCGAAGGGTCTGTTTCCGTGCTGTACATCTCTATGACTCTAACTGCATCTCAGGTGCAGATCGACCAATCATTTCCAACCTATTCTGGGAGCTGTGTCTCTTTGTTTTATTCACTGTGGGACACAGGCCCTGCTGGCTGGGTCAGTGCTTATTGCGCGACTGTAGTTGCAGCTTGAGAAGATGGCGGTGAGATGCCTTCTGAACTGTTACGGGGACAGTTAGGGAGGGAATTTCTGAATACTGTCCCAATAACAGTGAAGGGGTGGCGATATATTTCCAAGTCAGGATGGTGAGTGGCTTGGAGAGAATTTGAAGGTGAAGGCTTTCCCATGTATCTACTGCCTTTGCCTTTCTAGATGAAAGTGATCTAGATTAGATTAGATTACTTACAGTGTGGAAACAGGCCCTTCGGCCCAACAAGTCCACACTGACCCGTCGAAGCGTATACCACCTAAACCCATATCCCTACATTTACCCCTTCACCTAACACTACGGGCAATTTAGCATGGCCAATTCACCTGACCTGCACATTTTTGGATTGTGGGAGGAAACTGGAGCACCCGGAGGAAACCCACGCAGACACAGGGAGAATGTGCAAACTCCACACAGTCAGTCGCCTGAGGCGGGAATTGAACCCGGGTCTCTGGCGCTGTGAGGCAGCAGTGCTAACCACTGTGCCACCGTGCCGCCCCTCTCACCCTAAATCTTGGGCTTGGAAGATGCTGTCAGGAGCCTTTGTGACATGTTTTTCAAAGCTTTGATCTTTTCTTTTATAATGGTTCCACAGGTAAGTAAAAGCGAAATACTGCCGTTACTGGGTATCCAAAATAAAGATTGTTGGATGTTTTCAAACAAAAATCAGGGCGTGGGGTTGTCAATTCAGATTTGATATCTCCCAAACTCACCCAGTCAAACAGCAGTCCGCAATTTTTCCTAGCCTTATTTCTCAATCTGTAATAACATTGCAACAGAACTAACAAACCAGTCCTGCAGAAATGCTAAAGGAAAACACAAGCTCACAATCATCTTGCTCGTAGCTCACTTGGTAGAGTCTGCTCAATCCACCTCTCAGCTGTGGACAACCCTGGAATGGAACCATTTTGATTTTGCTGCCCGTTGATCTGGTTGTATTTGGCCAATCAGAGTCTTCAATTAAGGAAGGCCTCTGATCGGAAAAGTGTTCACTCCCTCACCTTCCCTTTCATTGAATGTAATATTGACAAGAGTAACTTGGCAGCTATGGAGGACTCAACTTCCTACAGCACTGAGGTCTCAACATGACCGAACCTCACTGGGCCAAACCGGAATGGGTGTCAAAATCTCTCGCAGCCGACTGTCTCTTCACATTTACTTTTTAACTTCTACAGCCGCACCAAGATGGCTTCATCTGAAAGAAAGACCTTCCCTTCGTCTTGGAGAAACAACTACTCTGATCGCCACCATTAATCACGAGATGAGAATAAGACTGGTGAGAATATGGGGAGGTGGTGGCCTGCTGGGGAAGTTACTGAGCCAGTTAATCCAGTGATTTGCTGTAATGGTCTGTAGACACAGGTTCAAATCCCACCAACAACACTGGCAGGATTAGCAATATGGATTTAAAAGTTGGTCTTGGTCATCGTGACCTTGAAGCTATCACTGGAAAAGCTCAGCAGGAAGAAAGCTCTAAGATAAGAGTCATATCAAGTTTAATTATTTCACTCCCCATTGGGCAGCACGGTGGCTCAGTGGATCGCACCATTGCCTCATTGCACTAGGGACCCAGGTTCAATTACACCCTTGGGCAGACTGTCTGTGTGGAGTTTGCATTTTCTCCTGGCATCTGTGCAGTTTCCTCCCACAGTCCAACGATGTGCAGGTTAGGGTGGATTGGCCATGCTAAATTGCCCGTAGTGTCCAGGGATGTGCAGGCTGGGTAGATTAGCCACGGGAAATGGGGTGATCTGGGTAATATGCTCTGCGGATGATACACCTACCTAATGTAGAGATTCAATGAAACTGCCAGACCTGTTGAGTTTCTCCAGCATTTTCCATTTGTATTTCTGATCTCCAGCATCCACAGTAGCTTGCTTTCATGTGAGCTGTTACTAACCCCCTTCACCCGTGACTATAGAGTACAGGAGTTAATTAAAAATGAAATACGTCAGAAGTGAGATCAATAGATTTTTGATAGACCAGTGCTAACTGAGGCAATGTGGGTACATGGAGTTAAAATGTAGATTAACCATGGTCCGGGTGCAGAGCAGGGCAGGCTGGACACATCAATGGACTCCTCCTGTTCTTATGTCTCAGAACTGAATACAAGCTTTGGACTAAAGAGTTGCCTGATCAAAATCCATTTCACTGTCTCTGCGACAAAATAGTCCAGATTCACAGAGTCAGAAAATCTATTTTTAGCAATAAAAATGTAAGCTGATGATTGTGACAATTTCCCGAAGGCACTTGCAATTTGGGATTCACATCTGATTTGCTCAGTGCAAAGCAATTACTGCAATTATTGCAAGGTGGAATAGATACCTATAAATTCTTATAAAAGACAGGCATGGTGGAGAATTAAATTATCACATTCTCTTGCAAGGTTAAACTGTTGCTTCAGGCCAATAATGGCACAACTTTGTTTGAGATAATTAAACCACTTTGTGTTTATTAGGTCTGAATTGCATTCGGGGAATTGTCAGTTCTGTGAGCAGGTTAATAGCTCCAGTTCCGACCTGCTTCATCGAAACCTAACCTACCTCGTGAGCTTTCTCTTTTTGTTCTGACACTTGCTGGGAGGGCCTACTGGTGGTGTTCCTGCTCGATTAAGGTGAAGGTCCAGAGGCTGACCCCCATCTCAGGTGGTTTGTGAAATCTGGCTTCACAGCTGGGTTCAGGTGGCTCCCTGCAAAGGTGTATGGGCTGTGGGGACTCACAGCAGTCTAAAAGCCCACCATCATTTATTACCAATGTGGTTATGATACTGAATCATCGAATCCCTAGGTGTGGAAGGAGGCCTTTCAGCTCATTCAGTCCACATTGTCCTTCCGAAGAACATCCCACCCAGTTCCATCCGCCTTCCCTATCCCTATGACCCTACGTTTCCCCAGGCTAATCCACCTAGTGTGCACATCCCTGGACAGTATGGGCAATTTAGCATGGCAAAGTCATCCGACTGGTACATTGTTGGATTGTGGACGGAAACCAGAGCACCTGGAGGAAATTCGCGGGAGAATGTGCAAACTCCACACAGGAGTCTCTAGCCTGAGACTGGGATCGAACCTGGGTGCCTGGCGCTGTGAGGCAGCTGTGCTAACCACGGTACCGCTGTGCCAAAGGAGCTTGGTGTTGCAATATGCTAGATTCTTATGGATTCTTATGGTAGTCTTCAAGGAAAGAGTCTAATCGATACAACAATAATAGAAACTCATTTAACTTTCATTAAGCTTCACAAAATAATATCAGTAATTTTGCGCAGGAGACACAATTGCAAAGGGAGAAATCCAAGTGTATGCTAGATCCAGCTGGAGGTTAGTATGGATTTAGTCAGTGCTTGCTTCATGTCTACCGAGGAGCACCTGAACACAAAGCTCATTGTAGCCAGTAATTTAACGTCACTAAGGAACCTCTCCAAGTCAGTTGGCTGGGCCTTCACTGAGGCACCACCTGTTTCAAAAGGGATAAATCCATGTGCACACACTGTGCCTGTTTCAACTCAATAAAAGAAGTTTACAGCCATACTCTGGCTCACTTCTCAAAGAAATGCCTTGAATGAGGAGACTCAACCTGCTTGGACTCAAATGTAAATTAAACTCGGCAGTCAACTGTCAGTCATCATCTAATTGGTACGCTCACGGAGGCAATACTTCCACCAATCAGAATCAATTGCCAGCCAATCAGCACTCTCATGTCACACAGAGTAGATGTTGTTTCCTCTTCGTACTTCTTGGGAATTGTCCTGATGAATATGAGGCAAAAAGCTTTGATATCATGCCTTTTATTTTCAGAAATACTAATAAATCTGAGTACTATTCAAATGATGAGAAGCTAAGAACAGCAGACGTCCAAAGGGATTAAAGGAATCCCTTAATCCCATGGTTATTAAAATGTAATGGTCATGGTCAAAATGGAATGTTGACCTTTGACACACCAAGAGCTGGGATATAAAGAGCTACACAAGTCCCTTTTAGATCATACCTTGGAGTAATTGTGTGTGGTGCTGTTTGCCGGACCTTACAAAGGACCTGATAGTCTTAAGGAATGCAGCTGAGATTCGACAGGATATTGCCAGAATTCCAAGAGGAATGAGCAGCCATTACATAATCGAGCCTTGTATTCCTCGGAGTATCCATGGTGAAGGCATGATTAGATTAAGGTTTTAAGATCTTTGAAAGGAATTGATCTCTTAGGTTAAGGGAAACTTGGCTCAGTTGATGGGGGTTAAGTGGTTACCTTCGAGACATTTATAAAATCATGACAGGTTCAGTGATGATTTTATGAAGGTTTATAAAACCATGAGGGGCATAGCTGAACAAAGGTCTTTTTCCCCAGTGTCGGGGAGTATGTAGCTAGAGGGCTGAGATATAAGGTGAGAGGAGGAAGACTTAAAAGGGACAGCTTTTTCATACAGAGGGTGGTCTGTACTTGGAAAGAACCATTAGAGAAACTAATGGATGCAGTACAGTTACAACATTTCAAAGATATTTGGAGGGGTGTATGAATTGGAAAGATTCAGAGAGATTTGGGGCAAACGCAGCCAAGTGGGAAGAGTTCAGTTTGGGAAAGTTGGTCGGCAAGCGTGAGTTGGCCTGAAGCGGCTGTTTCCATGCTGTAAAATATAACTCTCTATAACTCTAAAATCACAGGCAGGTCATTCAGCAGAAAGGTGAGGAAACACTTCTTTAAACACAGGATGGTAAATGGAACTGTCTCCCGGAAAAGGTGTAAGGCATTCGTTCAATTCATTGTCTTATATCTGTGACCAATTATATCTGAGGTTATTAGGATGGAGGGAGTGAAGGAGTTGGGATGTGAATGTATTAATTCCTGGGAGGTTCCCATGGTGCTGAATGACCTACTCCTATTGCCATGTTTCATTGACCTGCTGCTGGCCCTTGCTCTTAAATAGATATTCAATGTTATCGCTGCATTTCAGTCGACGACTTTAGCACGGCCTCGTTCCTCCAAACGAGGGGAATGTTTACAGGAATGGCTCTTGCTGATTTACCAACTTGGATCGGAACGGTTAACCTGCAGGTTGAGGTTGTATCTTCGGGACTCCTCACCTTGACACTGACACCTACATCCACAAAGCCACAGCTTCTGACCTGAACTTGACTTGATGCGAGCACACTCCTGCAGCCAGACATAGGGGTGGCCCTGACACGGTAACTGCTGCTAGGAATGGGCACAGAGCTGGTTCACTCCAGGAAACTACAGGAGGTCTTGGCTTCCCTCATGCACACTTTAACCCTCATGTGTTTCAAGGGCCTGGGGAAGTCGATGAGACTCTCTTTACTATGGCAGTAGATTTGTTCAGACCACACACTCCTCAGTTTTCCGCAGTTTTTACGTTTTCAGTTATTCTGCGGATGCTTTTCTCCTTGGGATGGGAGTCTAAAACGAGGGGGCATAGGTTTAAGGTGAGAGGGGAGAGATATAAAAGGGTCCAGAGGGGCAATGTTTTCACACAGAGGGTGGTGAGTGTCTGGAACAGGCTGCCTGATGTAGGGAGGCCATTTTGTCATTGAAGAAACCTTTAGGCAGGTACGCAGATGGGATACGGACCCAAATGCAAGCAAATGGGACTACAATTGCAAAAGCTGGGCGGCATTGTCAAGTTGCGTCGAAGGGCCTGTTTCCATGCTGTAAACCTCTCTGACTCTATGGCTGTACGCTGCTATAATTTCCTGTACAACAGCGATGAAGGTGAGCCCAGTAAGAACCAGGAGACAATAGTCCATAACAGTTATGAGCAAGTGACCCAATCCAATATTAGATTGGGTGTCTGCGCTACCAACCAATCTCTGGCCAAGTTTCTCTTGGGCAATAAGTTACTGTTACCATCCAACAGGCCAAAGGGGCACTCATCAGTTACTTCCCATTGTGGAAACAGGCAGTTCAGCTCAACTTGTCCACATTGGCCAGCTTTCGCAATTATAGTCCCATTTGCCTGCATTTGGTCCATATCCCATCTGTGTACCTGTCTAAACATTTCTTAAATGACAAAATTGTACTTGCCTCCACCAGTACATCTGGCAGTCCGTTCCAGACACTCTCCACCCTCTTTGTGTAAACCTTGCCTTTTAAATGTTTCCACTCTCACCTTAACTTATACCGTCCAGATTTGGAGACCTCAAACCTGGGGAAAGGACCTTGGCTATTCATCCTATCTATGCCCCTCATCATTTTATAAGTCTCTGAAAGGTCACCCCTCAACCTCTGATGCTCCAGGGAAGAAGTCCCAGATTAGTCAGCCTCAGCTTAGAACTCAATCCTTTCTAGCTCAGAGGTGAGAGTACTACCCTTGGACCCAGAGATCCCAGGATGACCTTCACTCTTGCCAATGTTCCTCCGTGAGCCACCATCTTTGAGTAAAGACTTTTACAGTCAGGCTTTATTTGCCCGTTGACCATGGCAACACGGGGATTTAGAACATAGAACATAGAACATAGAACAGTACAGCACAGAACAGGCCCTTCAGCCCACGATGTTGTGCCGACCACTGATCCTCATGTATGCACCCTCAAATTTCTGTGACCATATGCACGTCCAGGAGTCTCTTAAATGTCCCCAATGACCCTGCCTCCACAACTGCTGCTGGCAACGCATTCCATGCTCTCACAACTCAGTAAATCCAGCAACTAAGACTTACTGCTACAGGAAGAAAGCAAAACCAACTACCACCCATCTTGTCCAGACCCAGGTGTGCATGGTTGGTGGTGGAGCAGCGTGGAACAGCTGAAATACTGGACTTTCTCGCCCAGACAGGCCATTCTGAGGAGGAGGGCTTCACGTAAAGGTGAGGCCTTGAGGAGATGAAGGGGGAACAGTCAGGAAACAGGTGAGCTGTTAGTTTCAGGTGCTCTGACATGATCTGGATTTGCAATGGAAATGAAAGCTTGGTTTCAGTCTGCTTGGACAAACAGACAAACAGCACCTGCTGACACTGAATACCTTTACAGATTTCTTTTTGGACAGCACTTTGCATTTTGCATTGAGCTGCCAAGTCGGGTGGCACGGTGGCACAGTGGTTAGCACTGTGGCAGGAGTAAACAATAGGTGAAGATAGACCCCAAAGAGAGAGAAAAATGGTTGGACAAAGGACTAGGTAAAGATCGGCCTGGGGGGATGAATAGCTGTTAATGGGGATCATTAGGGGTTGTTTGTGGTAGCAATCCCATGTCATAACAAGGCCTGGTGTGTGGAGGTGGGGGTAAGGACATGGGAGAAGACGCTCAGTTCCTAATATTGTTGAACCCAATATTGAGTCCAGAAGGCTGCAGAGTTCCAAATTGGTCAAGGAGGTGCTGTTCTTCCAGCCTGCGCTGGAGCACTGCAGCAAGCTTGTGACAGAGACGTCGGCCAGGGACAAGGGCAGTGTGTCAAACTGGAAGCTCAGGGTCATTTTTGTGGACAGAACCTAGGTGTCACCCAGTCTACACTTTGTCTCCCCAGCAGAGAGGAGACTACATTGTGAGTTGGAAATGCAGTCGGCTAGGTTGATTGAAGCGCTGTTTAACTCGGAAGGTGTGTCTGGATGGTAAGGAGGGAGCTGTTAGGAACATGGAGCATAATGCCTACAGCAAGCACCCCATTTTCCTGAGCACCCGTGGGTGAACATACCTTGACAACCACCTGATGAAGGAGCGTCGCTCCGAAAGCTAGTGCTTCCAATTAAACCTGTTGGACTATAACCTGGTGTTGTGGGATTTCTAACTTTGTCCACCCCAGTCCAACACCGGCATCTCCAGACCATGAATACCTGACCAAACTGTGTTCCTCATTCTCAGGTTCTTCATCCCACTGAAACAATTCATCGTTGTCCACATTCATTTTATTATTACCACCATTCAATCTTATGAGTAATGGCTTCAAGACTGATGACTGAAGCAAAGTAGTTCTACAATGTCTGGTCCACATTTGGATCCAATGGAATTTGTCCTTGAGCATTCATCGGCGGTTCACAGAGTCAGAAGGAAACTGACCCTTCGGCCCAACTTGTCCATGCTAACCAGGTCTTCAAACTGAAGTTGTTCCATTTGCCTGCAGTTGGCCCATATCCCTCTGAGTCTTTCCTACCAAGGTATGTCCAAATCTCTTTGAAATGTTGTAATTGTATCCACTTCTGCCACTTCCTCTGGCAGCTCATTCCATACTTGCACCACTCTCTATGTGAAAAAGTTACCCATCAGGTCCTTTTTATATCTTTCCCCTCTCACCCTAAATCTAGTTTTGGACTCCCCATCCCAGGGAAAACATCTCAGCCCATCCAGCCTCTCCGTCAGTGCAAACACCTCAGTCTCGGCAACATCCTTGTAAATCTTTCTTGCATCCTTTCCAGTTGAATAACAACCTTCCTACAGCAAGGCGGCCAGAGTTTTATGCAGAATTCCAATTGTGGCCTCACCTATGTCTTGTTAAGCGGTAACATAGGAATACAGACAGACTTTGACAGTTGAAGGGGGAGGGAGAGCAGCCAGAAGTCATGGTACACATCGGTACCAACGCCCAATAGGTAGGGAAAGGGAGGAGGGCCTGATAAGAGGAGATAGGGAGTTAGGTTGGAAGGTAGAAGGCAGGACGGGCAGAGTAGTAATCTCAGGATTGCTACCAGTACCACGTGCTAGTGAGGCTAGGAATAGTGAGGTTAGCGAGTGTAACTGAACACGTTGCTGCAGAGCTGGTGTAGGAGGGAGGGTTTCAGATATGTAGATCATTGGGATACCTTCTGGGGAAGGGGGGACCTGTACAAGGAGGAAGGGTTGCACCTGAACTGGAGGGGCACCAATATCCTGAGCAGGAGGTTTTGTTAGAGCTTTTTGGGAGGGTTTAAACTAGATTGGCGGGGGGAGGGAGGGTACTGGAGCTATGCATCAGATGATGGTGTAGATGGTGAACAGGCAAATACAGTGCATGGAGAGCCTGTGAGGAGGGATAGACACTTGGCATGGCAATGGTGCAGTCAGTGTAATGGGTTAAAGTGTGTCTATTTTAATGCAAGAAGTGTCAGGAATAAGGGTGATGAACTCCGAGCATGGATCAGTACTTGGAGCTACGATGTTGTTGTCATTATGGAGACTTGGATATCACGGGGTAGGATTGGTTGTTTGATGTTCTGGGGTTTAGATGTTTCAAAAGGAATGGGAGGAGAGCGGTAAGAGAGGTGGGTGAGTGGCATTGTTAATCAGTGATAGTATCACACCTGTAGAAAGGGAGGGCATTGAGGGTGTGTCTACAGAGTCAGTGTGGTGGATGGACATCAGGAACAGGAAGGGAGTAGTCACTTTACTGGGAGTTTTCTACAGACCCCCCCCCCCCCCCCCCAATAGCAACAGAGACACGGAGGAGCAGATTGGGAGACAGATTTTGGAAAGGTGCAGAAGTAACAGAGTTGTTGTCATGGGTGACTTTACCTTCCCGAATATTGATTGGAATCTCCTTAGTTAAAATAATTTGGCTGGAGCAGTTTATGTCAGGTGTGTCCAGGAAGGATTCCTGGTGCAATATGTCGATAGGCTGACTTGAGGAAGACCATATTGGATTTGGTGCTTGGCAATGAACCATGCCAGTTGTCAGATCTCTCAGTGGGAGAGCATTTCAATGATAATGATGACAACTCCCTGCCCATTACTATAGTCATGGAGAGGGATAGGAGCAGAGAGTATGGGAAGGTATTTAATTGGGAGAGGGGGAATCACAATGCTATTAACCAGGAACTGTGGAGCATAATTGGGAGCAGATATTCTCAGGAAAATGCACGACAGAAATGTGGGGATTGTTTAGGAAGCACTTGCTGACAGTACTGGACAGGTCTGTCCCACTGAGGCAAGGAAGGGATGGTAGGTTGAAGGAACCTTGGATGACAAGGAATGTGGAACATCTAGTCAAGAGGAAGAAGGAAGCTTACATAAGGTTGAGGAGGCATGCATCAAACGGGGCTTGAGAGGGTTACAAGGTAGCCCAGAAGGTACTGAATAAGGAGAGCGAGGAGGGGGCATGAGGAGCTTTAGCGGGTAGGATTAAGGAAAACCCTAAGGCATTCTACATTTCGGTGAGGAACAAGAGGGTGGTCAGATTGAGGGTAGGGCCACTCAGGTGGAGGGAACTTGTGTCTGGAATCGGAGGAGGTAGGGGAGGTCCTTAATGAATACTTTGCTTCAGTATTCACCACTGAGAACCTTGACATTTCTGAGGACAACATGAAACAGACTGATATGCTCGAACAGGTTGATGTTAGTAAGGAGGATGTACTGTAAACTTTGAAACACGTAAGGATAGATAAGTCTCCTGGGCCAGACAGGATATACCCATGGTTACTACAGGAAGTGAGGAAAGAGATTGCTGTGTATTTGGTGATGATCCTTGCATCTTCACTGTCCACTGGAGTAGTGCCAGATGATTGGAGGGTGGCAAATGTTATTCCCTTGTTCAAGAAAGGGAATAGAGATAATTCTGGGAATTACAGACCAGTCAGTCTTACATCTGTGGTGGGCAAAGTATTGGAGAGGATTCTGACTGACAGGGTTTATGATTACTTGTTAAACCATCGCTTGATTAGAGATAGTCAACATGGCTTTGTGAGGAGGGCAGGTCATGTCTCACAAACCTTCCCGAATTCTTTGAGAATGTGACAAAACACATTGATGAGGGTACAGCAGTAGATGTGGTGTATATGGATTTTAGCAAGGCGTTTGATAAGGTTCCCCATGGTTGGTTCATTCAGGAAGTAAGGAGGCATGGGATACAGAGAAACCTGTCTTTCTGGATACAGAATTCGCAGGCCCATAGAAGACAGAAGATGGTATAGATGGAAAGTATTCAGCCTGGATCTCAGTGACCTGTGGTGTTCCACAAGGATCTGTTCTGGGAAATTTGCTCTTTGTGATTTTTATAAATGACTTGGATGAGGAAGTGGAAGGGTGGGTTAGTAGGTTTGCTGATGACATGAAGGTTGGGTGGAGTTGTGGATAGTGTGGAGGGCTGTTGTAGGTTGCAATGGGACATTGACAGGATGCAGAACTGGGCTGAAAAGTGGCAGTAGGAGTTCAACCTGGAAAAGTGTGAATTTATTCACTTTGGAAGGTCAAATTTGAATGCAGAATACAGGGTTAAAGGCAGGATTCTTGGCCGTGTGGAGGAACAGAGGGATCTTGGGGTCCATGTCCATAGATCCCTCAAAGTTGCCACCCAAGTTGATAGGATTGTTAAGAAGATGTATGATGTGTTGGCTTTCATTAGCAGGGGGATTGAGTTTAAGAGCCGTGAGGTTATGCTGTAGTTCTATACAGCCCTGGTTAGACCACACTTGGAATATTGTGTTCAGTTCTGGTTGCCTCATTATAGGAAGGATGTGGAAGCTTTAGTGAGGGTGAAGAGATTTACCAGGATGCTGCCTGGACTGGAGGACATGTCTTATGAAGAAAGGTTGAGGGACATAGGGCTTTTCTCATTGGAGTGAAGAAGGATGAGAGGTGACTTGATAGAGGTGTACAAGATGATGAGAAGCACAGATGGAGTGGATGGTCAGAGACTTTTTCCCAGGGCGGAAATGTCTATCATGAGGGGGCATAACTTTAAGGCGATTGGAGGATTGTTTAGGGGAGATGTCAGAGGTAGGTTCCTTACACAGAGGGTGGTGAGTGTATGGAATACACTGCCAGCAGCGGTAGTAGAGTCAGATACATTAGGGACATTTAAGCGACTCTTGGATAGGCACATGGATGATAGTACAATGAAGGCTATGTAGGTTAGTCTGATCTTAGAGTAGGATAAAAGGACAGCACAATATGGATGACTGAAGGGCCTTTACTGTGCTGTACTGTTCTATGTTTGACACTTTACACAACCAGAAAAGATTTTCCCATTATTCCACAGTTGTCCATCTCTAGCCAGCTATGTCCTGATCTCACAGGTGCTTGACTTCCAGTACCTGCTCCTTGTATATAACTGTTTCGTGGAAGAGTTGAGGACATTAGGAAACAGAGAAACGGGCTTGTTTGCATCTTACATCACCTTGGCTATATTTGTCCACATTCCCTTCTTTTGATTTTGTGTTGTTATTTATCTTCCACCTTTTTAAAACAAATCTAGTCCTTGATACCTTTCTGTTTGTGTTCCAGTTTGGTCTCAAATCCAGCCAAGTAGTGTTAGCTAATTAAACCGCTTCAAATCGCCTGCTATATTTGCAAAGTAGCTTCCCACCAGTTGCTCATGTTCAGCAACTTTCATTTTCATAGCACCATCTGTGACCTCAGGTTGTCTTGAAGTGCCTTCCCAAACACTGGAAGTGTAGACACTGGTGTAGATTTGGAGGGTAGAAGACAAAGAGGAGCTCTGATTGAGAGTTGCAGAATCATGTGTGGGCTGGGTAGAATGGATAGGGAGAAGCTGTTTCCATCTTATTAAAAAAAATACAATAATGAATGGGCATAGATTTAAAGAAGCTTGCAATGGAAACAAATGTGATGTGAGGAAAAGCTTTTGCATACAGTGAGGAGGAGTCTTGCATTTTGGTCAAACAAATCAGGGAAGACTTATTCAATTAAAAGTAAGGCCTTTGGGTAGCGCTGTAGAACAGAGGGGCCTAGCGGCTCCAGTGCAGAATTGTTTGAGGTTTGTGTCACAGGGTATTTACAAAGGCGTTTAGCACGCTTGCCTTCATTGCACAGACCTTTAAGTTTAGGAGTTGGGATGTCGTGTTGAGGTTGTACAGGAATTGTTAAAGTCTCTTGTAGAGCGGCTAATGCTGTGCTTTTGTTTAAGAAGGAACGTAAGAGAGTTATAGACCCCCTGGGTCTGATTTTGGTGATGGGTAAGAAGTCATTGGAGTAATTCTGAAAGATGGGATTTATCTGTATTTGGAGAAGCAAGGAATGATTAGGGATAGTCAGTATGGTTTTGTGTGAGGGAATCGTGTCTCCCAAATTGATGGAGTTTTTTGAGGAAGTAACCAAGAAGATTGATGAGGGGAGAGCAGTAGTCTTTGTTTACATGAACTTTACTGAAGCCTTTGACAAGGTTCTGCCTGGTAGACTAATTATTAAAGTTAGATCACATGAGATTCAGGGTGAGTTTGTTAATTGATTACAAAACTGGTTTAACAGCAGGAGACAGAGAGTCGTGGTGGAAGGTTATGTTTCAAACTGGAGGCCCGTGCCCAGCAGTGTTGCACAGGGATCAGTGCTGAATCCACTTTTGTTTGTCATTTATATAAACGATTTAGATAAGAATATAGAAAGCATTGTTAGTAAGTTTGCAGATGACACTAGGATTGGGGGTGGTATAGTGGAAGGTAAGGAAGGTTATCTCAGATTACAGAGATCGTGATCAACTGGATCAATGGGCTGAAGAGTGGCAAATGGAGTTTACTGGATAAAGGCAAAGTATTGCATTTTGGTAAAACAAAGAAATGCAAGACTTATACAATTAAAAGTAGGGCCTTGGGCAGTGTTGTAGAACAGAGAGACTGAGGGGTTCATGTACGTAATTCTTTGAAGTTTGCATCACATATAGATAGGGTAGTTAAGAAGGTGTTTAGTACGCTTGCCTTAATTGCTCAGACTTTTGAGTATCGGAGTTGAGATGTTGTGCTGAGGTTGTACAGGACATTGGTGAGGCCTCTTCGGGAGTACTGCGTGCAGTTCTGGTCTCCCTGTTATAGGAAGGATATTATTAAACTGGAGAGGGTTCAGGAAAGATATACCAGGATGTTGGTATGGACAGGAATGGACCATAAGACATTGGAGCAGAACTTAGGCCATTTGAAATTTGAAATGGGTCTGCTCCGCCAATTAATCTGTTAAGTTTCGCAACCTCATTCTCCCGCTTTCTCCCCATAACCTTTGATCCCATTGACAATTAAGAACCTATCTATCTCTGTCTTAAATATACTCAATGACCTGGACTCCACAGCCTTCCATGGCAATGAATTCCATAGATTCCCCAATCTCCTCATTCTGTTCTAAAGCATCTTGCCCTTACTCTAATGCTGTGCCTTCGGGTAATGGAGGGTTTGAGTTATAAGAAGAGGCTGGATAGGCTGGGGGTGTAGGAGGCTGAGGAGTGACCTGAAAGAGTTTTATGAAATCGTGAGGGACACAGATAAGGTGTCTTTTAGCTCGGGTGGGGGAATTCAAGTCTTTGGGGCATACTTTTAAGGTGAGAGGAGAAAGTTTTAAAAAATACGCGGGGCAGCGTTTTTACACAGAAAGTGGTTCGTATATGGTTACAGCGTTTTAAAGACACTTGGATAAGTTCATGAATAAGAAATGTTTGGAGGGATATGGGCCAAGCGCTGGCAGGTGGGACTAGTTTAGTTCGGGCCTGTGATCAGCATGGACTGGTTGGACCGAAGGGTCTGTTTCCGTGCTGTATAACTCTGTGACTAGTCAATGTGTGGAATGCCCTTCTGGAAATGTGGTGGAGGCAGGTTCAGTTGAGGCATTGGGTGTTTTTTTGGATAGAACTGGTGTGTACAGATATGAAGAAAAGGCAGGAGAATGGCACTAGGGAATGATGCCTCTTTAATAAGCCATGCGGACACAACCAGCCGAATGGTCTTTTTCTGTGTGGCAATAATTCTGTCATAACACGGGACAATGATTAACACAATGCTTTCATTGATTTTTGTAAACCTGTTGCTGGTTAACTATTAAAAACTGAGGGAATCCATTTTGCTGACTACTTTTGTAACACGTTTGGGTTTTCAAATTGCTCTGGCATGTGTGCCTACTTGAAAAACCAGAAAGGTGAGCAGAAGCTTTAAAAGTAGTTTGTGGAACCCTCCCAAAAAAGCTTGAAGCTAAAATAAAATCCCTGAATTTAGGTTTCCCAGCATGTGGAGGCAAGTGCTGAGGAATTCCTCAGACCGACTCCTGTTTCCTCGTTGTTTCTTTGTTGGAAAGGTGGAGAAATAATTGACGCAGTAAGAGGTGCGTTTCAGTGTAATTCCTGCCAAGGTATGGCACTGGGATTGATTGCGAAGTGTTCCTGGCCCAGGGGTTAGATTGAATCTGGGGTGGGACCCAGGCGTGTCAAACTGAAACTGTCGGGTTTCCCAAGATGGGAAAGGACAATCTCGATGGCTTCGGTCTGTTTTTAATCTGGCGGCTCCTTGTCTTTCAAGGACTTGTGGAATGTGAGTGTCGAAAGCATGTGACTTATTATCCAGTTTGGATAGCTTCTTCCCAAATTCTGACTCACTAACGCTCAATCTGGGGTACCCCTGAACTCACTGGGCTATAATCACTCACAGGGAAAGATTACATTTCAAATTTGCAGTTTTGTTTTTAAATCTCTCAAGGCTCTTCTTCCTCCCTACCCCTGTAGGTTCCCCCAACACTCCAGCCCTCTGAGCCATCTTTTGATTCAAGCCAGAGCTCAGCTCCAGCTTTAATCTCTCCACTCACCAAAGGCTGTATGTGCCCAAAGCCTTGAGATCTGGGAATTCCCTCCACTAACCTCCCTCTCTACACCTCTCCCCTCCTTCATACCTCTCCCTCCCTCCACATCTCTCCCTCACTCTGCACTTCTCCCTCTCCCTACAACTATCCCTCCCTCCATACCTGTCTCACTCCCCATGCCTCTCCCTCCATACCTCCCTCCATATTTATCTCACCCTCTACTCCTCTCCTGCTCCCTACGCCTCTCCCTTTACCTACATCTCCCCTTTTCCCTCCATTCCTCTCCCTTTCCTTATTCCTGTCCCCATACCTTTCCCTTCCTCCAGATCTCTCCCTCTCCCTCCACATCTCTCCCTCTCGCTCCACTATTCTCGCTCTCCTTCCACACCTTTCCTTCCCTCCACACTGATAGAAGTGTGAAGGTATCACAGACATTGGCTTTGTGATGGACAATGAGCATGAAAGCTGCAAACCAGATTACTCAAACAGGCAGGAACATGGTCAATAGAATTTGTTCTGCATTAATGATTCTGGGAGGGCAGGGTCTAACAGGGTAAGAAAAGTACACAACAATGTGGAGGATACCGAGAGATCCAGAGGAAGTTCAGGACTTCAGGGAGATGTCCATAGATCCCTGAGAGTGGCTGGACATGAACCTAAAGAGGTCAAAAGTCATAAAGTCCTACAGCACGGAGACAGGCCCTTTGGCCCAGTCTGGTCCTTCCGACCAAAATGTCCACTCACACTAACCCCATTTCCCTGCACTTGGCCCAGGTCCTTCTAATCCTTTCCTATCCATGTATTTCTCCAAATGTCCTTTAAATGTTGTTAATGTACCTGCCTCAACCACTTCCGCTGGCAGCTCGTTCCATACGCATACCACCTTCTGTGTAAAAACATTGCCCTCAGGTTCCCTTTTATTCTTTCCCCTCTAACCTTAAACTGATGCCCTCTAGCCCTTGATTCTCCAACCCTGGGGAAAAGACTGAGTGCATCCACCCTATCCATGCCTCTCAGGATCTTATACACCTCCATAAGATCCCCCCTCAGTCTCCTACGCTCTAAAGAAAAATATCTTAGCTTGTCCAACCTCTCCCTATAACTCAGGCCATTGAGTCCAGGCAACATCCTGGTAAATTTCTTCTGCACTCTTTCCAGTTTAATAACATCCTTCCTATAGCAGGGTGACCGAAACTGAACACAATACTCCAAGTACAGCCTCACCAACGTCCTGTACAATTACGACATAACTTCCCATTACTTGAACCTCGAATATTAGACCAGAAAAATTGTGCTGGAACTCTAGAAAACATAAATTAGAGCACAACTCAATAACTGAGGGCAATTCTGGCCATCACATTAATGAGAAAATAAGACAAGATTACTTACCATAAATACCAAACCAATTTGATATGTATATAATTACACTCAGTGTTCAATTCATCAAACTGTGAGTAGCAGTGTTCCACTGGGACCGGTGCTAAGTCCACTTTTGTTTGTCATTTATATAAAAGATTTGAATAAGAATTTAGGAGGCATGGTAAGTAAGTTTGTGAATGACACAAAACCTGCTGGTACAGTTGACAGTGAAGAAGGTTATTTAAGATTTTGAGATCTTGACCAATTGGGGTAATGGGCTGAGGAGTGGCAGATAGAGTTTAATTTGGGTAAATGTGAGGTATTACATTTTGGTAAAATGAACAATAGCCCATTGCAGACCAATGCAGTTAATGGTAGGTTTCTTAGTGATATTGTTGAACAGAGAGACCTAGGGGTTCAGGTACATAGTTCTTTGAAACTGGTGTCACAGGTAGACAGGGTAGTGAAGAAGACATTGCCACACTTGCCTTCTTTGCTCCGACCATTGAGTGTAGGAGTTGGGATGTCATGTTGAGATTGTACAGGACGTTGGTGAACCCAGTTTTGGAATACTGTGTACAGTTCTAGTCACCCTGCTACAGGAAGGATATTATTAAACTGGAGAAGGTTCAGCAAAGATTTAACAGAGTGTTTCAGGGAATATAGGGTTTGAGTTATAAGGAGAAGCTGGATAGGCTGGGACCTTTTGCACTGGAGACTAGGAAGCTGAAGGGTGACCTTATAGAGATTTATAAAATCATGAGGGACATGGATAAGGTGGATAGCAAAGGTGTTTTCCCTAGGATGGGGGAGTACAAAATTAGAGGGCATGTTTTCAGGATGAGAGGAAAAAGATTTATAAAAGACAGAAGGGGCAATGTTTTCACGCAAAGGGCGGTGTGTATATGGAACAAGCTGCCAGGGGAAGTGGTAGAGATGAGTACAAATGCAACATTTAAAAGACATTTGGACAGGTACAAGACTAGGAAAGGTTTCGGGGATATGGGCCAAATACAGGCACATGGGGCTAGTTTAGTTTGGAAAACTTGGTCAGCATGGATGGGTTGGACTGAACGCTTGGCTTCTGCGCTGCATGACTGGCCACTCCCTCCCTCCCTCCTCACCTCTCCAGCTTTGTACATCTCTATGAAAATACTTCTTTAAAATCCACCCATCTGACCAGGATTTTGGTCACTTCTGTGTCTCGGTGCCAAATTTATTTGACAATGTTCCTGTGAAGCATGTTGGGATGACCACTGTGAGATCATGGTGTGAGCACTCTCAGTGGAATTGTTTCTCAGAATTGAAGAAGCCTGGTCATTTGAAGAACTGGTTACTGGTGACTGCACTAGAACCCGAACCACACACACAGCTCCCATGACCAACAGCTCAGCCAAAGAGGCAGCTTTTACAAAGTCTCTTAATGGAGACAAGTAAGGTCAAAGGGTGCAGTGTTGTAAGGAGCTGTGTTCCGGCTTCTGAAATCACCAGAGGGCTGTGGCTGGGCTGAAGCTATAATGTAGAACCAACAGGCCTAAGTACATCGACAACTGGGACAGGGGTGGCCTTGGAAGACAATAGGCCATTCCTCATGTACAGTCTAACACAACCACCTGACACTGTCTTCAGAGGCACTGCTTAGTAGCCTACAGGATCTATACATTTAGATCCAGCATATAGATATTGTAGGATGACATGTCACATCCTGAGTCAGCATATAGATCCTGTAGATTCTCCTGTTCCTTGGATGCTGCCTGACCTGCTGCGCTTTTCCAGCAACACATTTTTCAGCTCTGATCTCCAGCATCTGCAGTCCTCACTTTCTCCAGGCCATAGAAGTGAGTTGACATTTTGCTCCTGTAGATTGAATGACCACAAAAGTTGGCCTCACTTATGGACCCCATAGGCTGACAGGTGACTGACGATGAGCTGGCATGCTGGCATAAGGATACTACAGACTGACAGGTAACAGTTGTTGACCCTGCCTATAGATTCTGTAGGCTACCACGCCACAGAATGTGTTTTATTTGACAACTGACACAGAATAAATCTCAAGAATGTGAATTCTGTGACTGTCTGGTGAGGTGTTATGTGAATCGGGGCCCTGTAAAATGTCAGGGAAACGATACATAGAGAGGGCTTTAACACAGGGCTGCTACTGTAGGGGCTGAATCAAACCTCCCCCCCCTGCTGCCCTTTTCAGTTCACAGCCATCTCTTGTACTCCCATCTGTTTTACCCCCGGGAATACTCAGAAGAAGGGTTAAAAAACTGACTACAAGAGGAGTCTGTGGATGGAATCTTCTTGGGTACTGAGTGACATGAGTAATGGTGAGATGAGGTGCAGAATCAGATGGGACAGTCAGGGAGGCTATTCTTGAGAGATGGTAGTGAGTTCTCACTGAACTCTCTTTATTGCTTGTCAACAACTCACTACAGGATCTTATTAAAGTCGCTGGACAAACTGGGTGTCATTGAAACTCGACATGGGAACCACAGTGGGCACGGGGCAAATTGAGCTCACTGCATGCTCCAATGGGCCACCAACATCTGGGCACCAACATCTCAGAGCACAGTCCACGGGCACACCCATCCCACATGCAGAGTCATTAGCATCTGACATGTGCCAGCCTCCTCAGAGCCCTCAGAGAACATCTCCGACCCTCTGACCGGATATTTCTGCATGTCAGAATATTTCTGCACGATACTCTCTCATTGTAACATTGCAGCAAGGACACAGTGTGCTTAGAGATGCCAAATTCCTCCCCCACCAGCTCATGGACTGCACCAGACCGCACAGTTTCACCCACTGTCATGGCACTCACTAGTTCTGAGCTGACCAGGATACCCGCTTACCCCCACAGCAGCCCTGCCTTGATTTTGTGCACATTGCTCCCTCAGTCAGAGACACCAGCTCTCTATTGGGGTGCCATGGTGGCTCATTGCTGCCTAACAGCGCCAATGAGTCAGGGCACACTTCACCCTTGCCTGACTGCCCATATGGAGTTTGCACATTCTCCCTGTGTCTGTGTGGGTTTCCTCCAGGTGCTCCAGTTCCCTCCCACAGTCTAAAGATGTGTAGGTTAGGTGGATTGCCCATGCTAAGTTGCCCGTAGTGTCCAGGGATATGGAGTAGCCATAGATTAGCCATGGGAAATGCAGGGTTACAGGGAATGGGGTGGACCTGGTCGGTATGGTCTTTGGAGGGTTGGTGTGGACTTGATGGGCTGAATGGCCTGCTTCCACACTCTAGGGATTCAACATGATGACTGTATTGCTGCACCATTTAGCAAACAAGGCAGGGAGTTGGTCATTGCTGTCAGCAAGACTCAGTGAAGACTGGGGCATGAGAGGAAGTCAAGGGCAGCTTCCGCTCCCAGTCCCAGGCATGTTTGGGCTGGTCAGTCAGACTCCTCTCCTCATTAGGGGGGATGAGCTGACTGTCAGGCAGCACAGGAACTGCCTTGATTCTGCCTGGCCTTTTTAGAACATAGAACATAGAACAGTACAGCACAGAACAGGCCCTTCAGCCCACGATGTTGTGCCGACCACTGATCCTCATGTATACACCCTCAAATTTCTGTGACCATATGCATGTCCAGGAGTCTCTTAAATGTCCCCAATGACCCTGCCTCCACAACTGCTGCTAACAACGCATTCCATGCTCTCACAACTCTCTGTGTAAAGAACCCGCCTCTGACATCCCCTCTATACTTTCCTCCAACCAGATTAAAACTATGATCCCTTGTATTAGCCATTTCTGCCCTGTGAAATAGTTGATTAGATTAGATTAGATTATTTACAGTGTGGAAACAGGCCCATCGGCCCAACAAGTCCACACCGACCCGCCGAAGCACAACTCACCCAGACCCATTGCCCTACATTTACCCCGTCACCTAACGATACGGGCAATTTAGCATGGCCAATTCACCTAACCTGCACATTTTTGGATTGTGGGAGGAAACCGGAGCACCCGGAGGAAACCCACACAGACACGGGGAGAATGTGCAAACTCCACACAGAGACAAATAGTCTCTGGCTATCGACTCTATCTATGCCTCTCATTATCTTGTATACCTCAATTAGGTCCCCTCTCCTCCTCCTTTACTCCAATGAAAAAAGTCCGAGCTCAGTCAACTCTCTTCATAAGATAAGCCCTCCATTCCAGGCAGCATCCTGGTAAACCTCCTCTGAACCCTCTCCAAAGCATCCACATCTTTCCTATAATAGGGCGACCAGAACTGGACACAGTATTCCAAGTGCGGTCTAACCAAAGTTTTATAGAGCTGCAACAAGGTCTCACGGCTCTTAAACTCAATCCCCCGTTAATGAAAGCAAAAACACCATATGCTTTCTTAACAACCTGTCCACTTGGGTGGCCATTTTAAGGGATCTATGTACCTGCACACCAAGATCCCTCTGTTCCTCCACACTGCCAAGAATCCTATCCTTAATCCTGTATTCAGCTTTCAAATTCGACCTTCCAAAATGCATCACCTCGCATTTATCCAGGTTGAACTCCATCTGCCACCTCTCAGCCCATCTCTGCATCCTGTCAATGTCCTGCTGCAGCCTACAACAACCCTCTATTCTGTCAACGACACCTCCAACCTTTGTGTCGTCTGCAAACTTGCTAACCCATCCTTCAATCCCCTCATCAAAGTCATTAATAAAAATTACAAACAATAGAGGCCCAAAGACAGAGCCCTGTGGAACCCCACTCACCACAGACTTCCAGGCAGAATATTTTCCTTCTACTACCACTCGCTGTCTTCTGTTGGCCAGCCAATTCTGTATCCAGACAGCTAGGTTCCCCTGTATCCCATTCCTTCTGATCTTCTGAATGAGCCTACCATGGGGAACCTTATCAAATGCTTTGCTGAAGTCCACATACACTACATCCACAGCTTGACCCTCATCAACTTTTCTAGTCACATCCTCCTGGAGTGCGACAGAGACAGATACAGTGGGAGATGGAAGTGGGTGGTGCAGCTCTGAGTAAGTGAGTGAGTGAGTGAGTGGGCAGCACAGCTCTTAGACCTGACCATTGACTTACTCACAATGCAGCCTTCGCCACTCCAAGGATAGACTTCAATGGAATCCAGGATAGAGACCGTCAGACAACCTGACTCATCAGCCTCTTGTAACCACTTTTAAGATATAAAAATTAGTTTGAAATTCTGCATAAACTACACAGGGGTATAACTTTTCCCCATTTAGGTTTCTGACTCGACATTCTACCTTTGAATTCAATTGGGGCCAATACTAGAGACTCCCTTTTCACTGCCTGGACCCAATAAAATTCATCCTGGTATTGAGGGCCATTACATTCAGAAACAAAGCCAATAAAATTGCATGCACCGTTTCTGACTTGCAGGAGAATTGAGGTGACATAAATTTTGTGACACAATAGCAGAACAGAATCTTCTCAGCCATGAAGTCAGGACCTGTGCCTCAGATTACAACAGGATCTGGATCAAATGGGCCAATGGGCTGAGAAGTGGCAGAAGGAGTTTAATTTAGATAAATGTGAGGTGCTGCATTTTGGGAAAGCAAACCTTAGCAGGACTTATACACTTAATGGTAAGGGCCTGGGGAGTGTTGCTGAACAAAGAGACCTTGGAGTGCAGGATCATGCAGGATCATGAAAGTGGAGTCACAGGTAGATAGGGGCTGTTTTCCCTGGACCGTCGGAGGCTGAGGGGTGACCTTATAGAGGTTTACAAAATTATGAGGGGCATGGATAGGATAAATAGACAAAGTCTTTTCCCTGGGGTCGGGGAGTCCAGAACTAGAGGTCATAGGCTTAGGGTGAGAGGGAAAAGATATAAAAGAGACCTAAGAGGTAACTTTTTCACAGAGGGTGGTGTGTGTATGGAATGAGCTGCCAGGGGAAGTGATGGAGGCTGGTACAATTGCAACATTTAAAAGGCATCTGGATGGGTATATGAATAGGAAGGGTTTGGAGGGATATGGGCCGGGTGCTGGCAGGTGGGACTAGATTGGGTTGGGATATCTGGTCGGCATGGACAGGTTGGACTGAAGGATCTGTTTCGGTGCTGTATGACTCTATGATCCTGTGACCGTGTGGCAGGAGATTGCAATACACAGTCAGTAACTCCGACAGAACAGGAAGTGTTCAGTCAGCTGCAATTCTTTGTATCATGTTGTTATTACACGGCAACAAAATAATGATCAGTTTTACTGCTAGCTTTTCTAAACTTGACCAATCTGCAAGGAGATCTCTTCCGAAGTTTAACCAACTGGAAGTGGTTTCCTGCATTTTTATAACTGTCATTTTCATGTGTGTCTCTTGAGCAGCTTTATCATGTGTGATATGTTTCCCCTGAATCATTTCCTGTATCATTTGTTTTCTTCTGAAAATATGTCCTTGTGTGTGCATATTCTATTGCAAACGGCCTTCTGCCAGGCTGAGTGTGTGTGTGTGACTGAGTCTATCTTTGTATGTGCATGTGTGTGAGAGTGTGTGAGTCTGCATGGGCATGTGAGACTGTGAATGTGTGTGGAAAGTGCATGTCAGAGTGTGAAACTGTATGGGTGTGCGCGTGAGAAAGAATATGTTGTGGGTGCGAGTGCCTGCGAGTGTGTGTGCATGTGTGAGTGTGTAAGAATGTGTGTGAGAGTTTGTGTAAGAGTGTATGCATGAGATTATGTGAAATTGTGTGTGTGTTTGTGAACATTTGAGAGTGGGTGTGTGATAGTCTGAGTGAGTGGGTGAAAGTCATAGAATCATAGAGGTGTATAGCATGGAAACAGACCCTTCAATCCAACCCGTCCATGCCGACCAGATATCCCAACCCAATCTAGTCCCACCTGCCAGCACCCGGCCCATATCCCTCCAAACCCTTCCTATTCATATACCCATCCAAATGTCTCTTAAATGTTGCAATTGTACCAACCTCCACCACTTCCTCTGGCAGCTCATTCCATACACGTATCACCCTCTGTGTGAAGTTGCCCCTTAGGTCTCTTTTATATCTTTCCCCTCTCACCCTAAACCTATGCCCTCTAGTTCTGGACTCCCCCACCCCAGGGAAAAGACTTTGTCTACTTACCGTTTCCACACCCCTCATAATTTTGTAAACCTCTATAAGGTCACCCCTCAGCCTCTGACGCTCCAGGGAAAACAGCCCCAGCCTGTTCAGTCTCTCCCTGTAGCTCAAATCCTCCAATTCTGACAACATCCTTGTAAATATTTTCTGGACCCTTTCAAGTTTCACAACATCTTTCCGATAGGAAGGAGACCAGAATTGCACGCAATATTCCAACAGTGGCCTAACTAATGTCCTGTACAGCTGCAACATGACCTCCCAACTCCTGTACTCAATACTCTGACCAATAAAGGAAAGCATACCAAACACCTTCTTCACTATCCTATCTACCTGTGACTCCACTTTCAAGGAGCTATGAGCCTGCACTCCAAGGTCTCTTTGTTCAGCAACACTCCCTAGGACCTTACCATTAAGTGTATAAGTCCTGCTAAGATTTGCTTTCCCAAAATGCAGCACCTCTCATTTTTCTAAATTAAACTCCATCTGCCACTTCTCAGCCCATTGGCCCGTCTGATCAAGATTCCATTGTAATCTGAGGTAACCTTCTTCGCTGTCCACTACACCTCCAATTTTGGTGTCATCTGCAAACTTACTAACTGTACCTTTTATGCTCACATCCAAATCATTTATGTAAATCGCAAAAAGTAGAGGACCCAGCACTGATCCTTGTGGCACTCCATTGGTCACAGGCCTCCAGTCTGAAAAACAACCCTCCACCACCACCCTCTGTCTTCTACCTTTGAGCCAGTTCTGTATCCAAATGGCTAGTTCTCCTTGTATTCAGTGAGATTGTTTGGAAGTGTGTGTGTATATGAGTGTGCATGAGATTGTGGGCTTAAGTTGTGTGAGACTGTGTGTGTGTGTATGAGATTGTGTATGTATATGAAACTGTGTGTGAAACTCTGCGTGCATGAGTGTGTGAAACTGTGAAATTGTATGTATGAGTATGTGTGTATATGTTTGCATTTATGAGTATGTGTGAGTGTGCGTTTGAGTGTGTGTTTGACAGTGTGCACGTGAGAGTATGTGTGTGCAAGAGAATGTGAGTGTGTTTGTGTGTGAGATTATGTGACTGTGAGAGTGTGCGTATGTGCATGAAAGTATGAGTTTGTGTGTTTGTGAGTGTGTGTGTGAGTTTGTATATGTATTTATGAGTGTGTATGAGAGAGTGTGTTTACTTACTGTGTATAAGGTATGTATGTGAGTGTGAATGTGTTTCAAGGTGCATGTGAAACAGAGACAGACACACATGCAGAGACAGACAGAAACACACGTACAGAGACAAATGCACAGACACACACACAGACACATACGCAACATTCACACACATACACACAGGGACACACACAGATTAACACACTCACATACAGACACACATACACAAACATACACAGACATATTCACAGACAGACAGACAGAGACAAATGTGCATATATACATAGATGCACTTACACACAGATAGACACAATTTGGAGAAGCCGGTGTTGGACTGGGGTGGACAAAGTTAAAAATCACACAACACCAGGTTATAGTCCAACAGGTTTAATTGGAAGCACTAGCTTTCAGAGCGCTGCTCCTTCATCAGGTGGTTGTTAGCTCAATCCCATGTGTTGGTGGTAACTCTCACCTCAAGGCAGAGTATGACCCCCAACCAGGCCAGATAACCCCCTCCCCAAGAGCTGACACACCGAGAACAAAGACTATGGGAGACCGGTGCCAATCATCTTAGCTCCAGCACTTTAGTGTGGGAGCTCCTCAGACAGATGGAGCCATGCCGTTAGAAATGGAACGCAAGCATTCTCATGCTATCCCAGGCCTGTCTTTGGGAGCTCGTATTTAGAATAAAAGTTCTGCTTTTTTTTTGGGTGTGCGCCTTGAGTTCAGGGACCCGCCCATCACCAGTCCAGGAGGCCAAACCCCAGAGAGGCATCATTTGTTATGCACTGGCGATAGTTAATGGCAGTTTGAGGTGGGGCTGTATTTGCACTAATGACGTTAAAGGTTAAGTTTTGAATTGTATTCCAATTTTCTCAACTGAAGCATGCATTTATGTTGTAGGTGTGATTGCAAACGTGCACACAGTAAAATCCCACTAGCTTCGACACTCTAAATGACTACCCAATCTGCTCTGGTGATATCAGTCCAGTGATAAGTATTGATTGAAGTACTTAGATGCTCTTACTTAATTAGATGTGAGAGGAGACTAGTCCTTGCTGTAATGTTTAATCTAAAAGCACAGCCCTCCCTCAGCACCAAAGTGTCAAACTAGATTATGTGTTCACATAATTGGGGAGCATGTCTCATATCCACCAGTGTTTGACTAAGAGGCAATGATGAACTTTTCAATATTTTAAAAGGAGTCAAAAGCTCTATTCTCTGGGCTGCAAATAGCTGGCATGAAGATAGGAACGACGATGGCTTTCATTTACAAGTTGGCTGGGATGCAAACTGCGTGTACAACAGCTCGATCCACCCCAGTGAGACATGAAACTCTCCGTGCCTGTAAAACTGGGGCGGTCTGGAAAACACATAAAGCCAGTCCAGAAAACTTTACATTCAGGGAAAGTCCCCGGCACAGTTTCCGACCGACGTCCCCCACAGCACATTGAAGATACAGACTTTTGTTCCAGTTAGGATTCCCTGGTTGTCAACAAAAAAGTTATTTATAACACTGAACAGTAAAGCCCATTTCCTTCCTTTAAGCGGCTTGTGAATTCTATGCTCCATTCCACTGAAGTAAGCAATTGTCATCATCAGCAGCCCTGTATAGCTACAGGGGATTCCCTCAAACTACGGTTTTGTAAATGTGGTAAATCAGGAGACTGCCTTTGTTAAAAAAAAATTAACCAGATGGGGGAATGGACTTATCATTAAGGCCTCTCAGCTGATGTGGGTGCTCAGAATGATGCACTCTGAATAAATGTCTCGCAATTACTTTTCTGGCAAATGGTATGCAATTACTTCATGGTTTTGCCCATCTGTCATGTATCAAACTTTACCAAAGAATAACAAGTGAGATTCCTCACTGCAAACTTCCGCCACACTCAAAGCATGGCCTAGTTTAGACATACACATCCTGCCTTGAGTTATTTCTGCTCAGTTTTTTTTTCACAAAGGCAGCTAGTTCACACAGAATTTCATTTCTCCTAACTCCGGGTGTCACTGTGCTATTGTTTAAATATCAGCTGCTTTCAGACTTGGTAAGTGTCCCCAGGCTCTGAAATACAGCCACGTTTTGTTTTCCCTTTAAGGCAGGAGCATTTTTGAATTTGAGCCACAGTAATTTCCACTGCGTTCCCACTGTCTCCAATTCCAGTCAGTAACTCTCCGCACCTCACCCGCGGGCTGTGTGAGAGAGGAATTTCCGATTACTGGGTCATTCTACAACGGGGACGGGGACGGGGACGGGGGGGGGTGGGGGTGGCGGGGGGAGGGGTCACTGCTTCAAAATAAGGGGTGGTCTATTTTAAGCATAGAAATATTTTCTCAGAGAGTTGAGGCTTTGCAGCTTTCTTCCTCAAAAGGTTCCTTTCAAAACATAGTTTAGATCTGGGAGAAAGAATTCAAAGGGGAAAGGACTTTTTTTTCCAAATTGGTGACCTTATGGTGACCAGCTGAGGGGACAGTGAGTAACCAAGTTGATCCCAAGTTTATCATCTGGGAGTTTAACAGTTTGGGGAAATCCCATCTGGAATCGTCAAGAATTGGGGATCTCGGCCCAGGGTTGCTGAGGAAGGGCTTTTGCCCGAAACATCGATTCTCCTGCTCCTCGGATGCTGCCTGACCTGCTGCGCTTTTCCAGCACCACACTCTCGACTCGGCGTCAGGGTGGGCTCTGGATCAGAGGTGTGAGCCATGGGTAACCTTTGACCTGCGATGCTCAGCTAATTACAGAGGACTGATGACAGAATCTTAATTGTTACCAGAGTTGACAGCCATTCACTCATATCATGCACTGACTGTGACCACACAGAATGTACATATCAGGGAGTGGGTTTATTCCACATTTGAAACATCAACATAGAGATGACACACATTTCCTTAGTCGCTTTCTGTTAACAGAAGCCAGTATGTTGATAATTGTCCCATTCTCCTTCTGAACAATTTGCCCTGCCTCTAAGGCTCACTATGGCTGGATAGTCAATTCCTACTCCTACCGACTATGTCTCTATTCTCTTGCCCTCTCTCTCTCTCTCTAGTTGACTCATCTCTTCATACTTCACACAAAATTCCATTCTCCTTTGTAAGTGTCCTAAAGTGTTATCTTTCTCAGTGCCATTAAGATCGTCCTCGCTCTCCCCAACTGCCTGTCCCTTGCACAACTGCCTGGCTCTACCCGAATCTGACTCGTTCTGCCCCGTTATTGCCCGATTCTGACTTTACTCGGTCCTGACAGATCACATCCCACGCCCCCTGCTTAATTTCCTCTTTATGCTAACAGTGCTTCTCTAATTGATTTCCCTATTCGGACAAAAATTGTTAGTTTTCCAGCAAACGGTAGTGCAGAAATCAGCAGAAGTTGAACAAGGGGTATGTGACCAGAAAGAGTTGTCTGACTGGTGAAGGGAGAGACCAAGAGAGAGGGAGAGAGAGAGAGAGTGGTGTCAGTGAGACTGTTGCGAGCAATGAAGTGAAGCAAGTGATCACATAGATAAAGGGCTTATGCCCGAAATATCAATTCTCCTGCTCCTCGGATGCTGCCTGACCTGCTGTGCTTTTCTAGCACCACTCTCTCGAGTCTGATCTCCAGCATCTGCAGTCCTCACTTCCTCCATTGCGCAGAGAGTGTCTTGTGCTGTCTGTTTGGTTTATTGCTGGAAGAGAGCCAAGTTACTGCCATGATGAGGTGATACGTTTGTATTCTTCTGTTTAATACAGTCCTAGGTCTTTTGGGCCCCTGTGGGACAGCAAGCAGCGATGACGACCCAACGTTTGGGATGGTAACGGGGGTAGGGCCTAACCTTCAAGGATTAGGGCTGCATATACATGATGCATTCACCATTTGCCTGCAGGTTCCCTTCCCAGCCCAAGCAAAACTGGAATCAGTGGGAATCAAGGGGAAAAAGCTTCACTGGTTGGTGTTTATATATATATATAGCAAGATGGTTGTGGTTGCTGGAGGTCAGTCAGCTCAGCTGTAGGACATCTCTGCAGGAGTCCCTCAGGGGAGTGTCCTAGGCCCAACCAGCTTCAGCTGCTTCATCAATGACCTTTCCACCATCATAAGGTCAGAAGTGGGGATGTTCGCTGATGATTACACAACGTTCAGCACCATTTGCGGCTCCCCAGACACTGAAGCAGTCCATGGTCAAATGCAACAAGATCTGGACAATCTCCAGGCTTGGGCTGACAAATGGAAAATAACATTCATGAATTTTGAGAAGATTTGTAGCTCAGGTTGAGGTTCTGGATGTAGGTTTGCTCACTGAGCTGGAAGGTTCATTTCCAGATGTTTCGTTACCTTAATAGGTAACATCTTCAATGGGCCTCAGGCGAAGCAATGTTGATGATTCCTGCCTTCTATTTATATGTTTTGGATTTCTTTGGGTTGGTGATGTCAGTTCCTGTGGTGACGTTATTTCCTGTGGTGAAGTCACTTTCTATTCCTTTTCTCAGGGGGTGTAGATGGGTTCTAACTTGATGTGTTTGTTGATAGAGATCCGGTTGAAATGCCATGCTTCTAGGCCCACTGAAGATGTTACCTAGTAGGGTGACGAAACATCTGGAAATGAACCTTCCAACTCAGCGAGCAAACCTACATCCAGTAACATTCACACCACATAACTGCCAGGCAGCATTCAACTCCAATAAGAGACAATCTAACCATCACTCTCTTGACACTCAATGCATTTCTATCACTGAATGCCCACACTACCAACATCCTAGTATTAACCAGAAACCAAATTAGACAAGACGTATCAATACAGTGGCTTCAAGAACTGGTTACAGGCTGGGAGTTCTATGCCCAATAACTCACCCCCTGACTCCCCAAAGCCTGCCCACCATCAAAGACACATGTCAGGAGTGTGGCGGAATACTCTCCACTTGCTTGGATGAGTACAACTCCAACAGCACTTAAGAAGCTCAGCACCATCCATGACAAATAAACCACTTGATTGGCACCATACCCACCATACCCACTCCCTCCGTCATCAATGCTCAAAGCACTGCAGAAGTTCGCCAAAGATCTTCAGGCAGCACCATCCAAACCCATTTGTCACAGCAGATACATGGGAAAAATCCACTTGCAAATTCCCCTCTAATTCACCCAGCATTCCGACTTGGGAATATATCGCTATTCCTTCGTTGTCACTGGGTCAAAATACTGAAATTCCATCCCTAAGTGCATTGTGGGTCAACCTACAGCAGATGGGTTGGAGCGTTTCAAGAAGGCACTTCCCCCCCCCCCCCCCCCCCCCCATCTTCACAAGGACAACAAAGGCTGGCCTTAGCCAGTGATGGCTGCATCCCGTGAAGCAATAAAGATAAACACTCAGGTTCCTATGGAACAAGATCTGGACAATATCCAGGCTTAGGTCGACAAGTGGCAAATAACATTCGCGCCACACAAATGCCAGACAATGACCATCACCAGTAAGAGACAGGTGGAAGTGAGGGCTGCAGATGCCTGGAGATTGGAGTCAAGATTAGAGTGGTGCTGGAAAAGCACAACAGGTCAGGCAGCATCCGGGAATGCCTCATTCCTGATGAAGGGCTTTTGCCCAAAATGTTGATTCTCCTGCTCCTTGGATGCTGCCTGACCTGCTGAGCTTTTCCAGCACCACTCTAATCTTGACTCCAATAAGAGACACTCTAACCACCGCCCCCTTGACATTCAACGGTATTACCATCACTGAATCCCCAACTGTTAACATCCTTGGCTTACCATTGACCAGAAACTCAACTGGACTCACCATATAAACACAGTGGCTACAAGAGCAGGTCTGAGGCCAAGGATACTGCGGCGAGTAACTCCCCTCCTGACACCTGAAAGTCTATCCACCACCAGCAAGGCACAAGTCAGGAGTGTGATGGAATACTTCCCATTTGCCTGGATGGGGGGAGCTCCAACATTATTCAAGAAGCTTGACACCACCCAGGACAAAGCAACCTGCTTGATTGGCACCACATCCACAAACATTCAATCCCTCCCCCACTGGCACTCAGTGGCAGCAGTGTATACTATCTACAAGATGCTGTGCAACAATTCACCAAAGATCCTTAGACAGCACCTTCCAAACCCACAACCACTTCCATCTAGAAGGACAAGGGCAGCAGGTACTTGGGACCACCACCACCTGCAAGATCCCCTCCAAGCCATTCACCACTCTGACTTGGAAATATAAGGCCGTTCCTTCAGAGTCATTGGGTCAAAATCCTGGAATTCCCTCCCTACCAGCATAACGGGTCAAGCAAGTGGACTGCAAGGCAGCTCACCGTCACCTTCTCGAGGGCAACTAGGGATGGGCTATCGGTGCTGGCCAACCAGTGACGCCCAAGTCCCACAAATGAGTAAAACAAAAACTGGATTGTGGCCAGTGACTTGGTCAGTTGCATTGTCATGGAGGGCGGGTTATAATGATGAGAGTGCCGGAATTCATCAACTGGTCCATTTATCAGGGCCCCATGTGTTTTCCATTGAGGTTAGAGTCAGTGATTGAGAAGATGGGGAAGTGGAGAACAGGGTACCTTGCCTGTTTGGGTATAATTCCATAGATCAGTCGTCGATCTGTTATTGTTTCAAGATGACAGGGTGTGTTTCGGCTTGAATTTAATGCCCGTTGCACCACAAGGCTTCATTGCAAACCAAGGTTGGGGTGAACCAGAGTTTGCAGATCGACAGAACTTTGCTCTTTTGAAAGTCCTGGTCAGGCTCAGGCTGTCAGTCAACAGGATCCAGCAATGTCATGGGTTGTTAACATTTAATTCTGCTCGAGGTTGTTTTGCGCCTGGAACAAAGGCTGAATTCTGAGTGTGTCAGATGTTTGCGTGCAACATGACTGTGACTGAACATTGCTGGCTTGAGTAGGAGCAGTGGTGTGGTCTTGCAGCATGTGATACAAAGAATGTAAGGAATAAGGATTCAAAATGTAAATGAAGTCAATTAAAATGTATCCATTTACTTCTCTTGTCGGTAGATTATCTCCCACTCTTTGAATAAGGGTGCTTTACTAGATATCAACTATTATGTTAGTCTATGAAAGAGTACAGGGGAGATGGGAGATTTTGTTACATTGTGAGTTATTCTGAAGTATTGTCTGAATGGCTCATTTACTAAGACTGATGTTCAGTGATTATGAAAGGTGCTATTGAAATGCAATTTTTACATATTCCTTATCTCTCTCTCTCTTCTTATATCATCTCATTCAATCTTTGATCAAGTTGATTGTCACTTCATGTATATAGATCAGGATCAAATTTAATCAAACTACACACCTGTGAGATATTTTGAAACAGTTTGCTGTCATAAAGGTGCTCTGTAAATATAAGTTATTGTCACATGTAAATGCTGTGAACTGTGAAAGTAGAAACCGTTGCGGGTTTGTGACTCTTCCTGCATTCTCTCCTTGTTCTTGATTTGTAACTTTACCTCTTACTTATTTTAAAAGAGACATGATAATTGTAGTGATTGGAACCGGGTGGACCACGTTGACCACGAGGTTGTTGATTGGGGTTGTTAACCTGGGCTGATCTGGAAAGCCCTGGCTGACCAATATAACTGGGAGAGGCAGTGGGGCATGGAAGGGCGCCGTTATGACCAATTGCCTGCCCCTCTTCCGTGGCTACATCCAAGCCCGGGTGTCTCTGGAGTAGGAGCACGCTGCGTCCACCAACACCCTGGAGTTGTTCAGGGAGAGGTGGGCACCCAGCGAGTGGAGTGTATTATTTCCCCCTCCGACTCCATTTTGATTTAATCCCCTTCACTGTTTGATCACACAGCATTGCCCTTTGATGTGAAGGGCACTGCTTGTCACTGGCCACTCGGGTGTTCTCCTATCTTCCTGGTGGTGGAAACTGAATAAAGATTCGTGCTCCTTGTGTCTCTCACTGTGTCTCACACCTGCACACACTCAACATGAGTCCTGGGGAAAAATAAAAGAAAAAAAGAAAAAAGATAAACAGGAACTTGAGAATCTCCTCAGTTGAGGACTGACTCTGAGCTGGCTAATCATGGCCAGTATACTGTACACAAGTAAATGAAGGGTGACTTGGTGATGGGATACCGTCCTCTGTGCATTCATTTCAATAATTCAATATTTTGTTTAAGCAAAAGTTATGAACAAAAATTAATCTGAATGTTCCCCGGAGCAGATAGTTCAGAATTGAATGCGGGCAGAGTACCTACACCTATTCTCTCCAACCTGAAGAGCTTAGTTTGGCCACGTACTTGGATAATACTCTTGTCAGTGCAGAGATCACGATTTCATCAATTGAAAGTCATTTCTTACAACAGACAGATACACGTACATTTGGTCTCTGTTGCAAGTATGTTGCGATGGCAGTTTCTAACGGACATATCGAACAGTTAACATTGACTAGATTCATATTTGCTGAAAAGCTGGCTTCCAAAGAAGCTTTGTGCATTTATATAGTGTATTTATATAGTGTGTTTATACAGTGTGCTTATATAATGTGCTTATATAGTGTAGTTATATCATGTGCTTATATAGTGTGTTTATATAGTGTGTTTATACAGTGTGCTTATATAATGTGTTTATATAGTGTATTTATATCATGTGCTTATATAGTGTATTTATATAGTGTGTTTATACAGTGTGCTTATATAATGTGTTTATATAGTGTATTTATATCATGTGCTTATATAGTGTGTTTATATAGTGTTTATATACTGTGCTTATACAGTATGTTTATATAGTGGGTTTATATAGTGGGTTTATATATTGTGTTTATATAGTGGGTTTATATAGTATGTTTATATAGTGTGCTTATATAGTGTGCTTATATAGTGGGTTTATATAGTGGGTTTATATCGTGTGTTTTCTGTACAAAACCAACCAAAGAGTAACTGGATAAAGAAAGCTCCTCATGCTACCCCATCTATAGTTATGTCTTATCACACTCATTAAATCAGTCCATCCAAAGACCTATCACAAAGATCATATCATGTCCTTGGTCAAGGTCGGTAGAGGCTACTGGAAACTGGGCTGTTGGTACCTTTACCTTTTATGAAACATTGTTTTAAGTATTTATGGAATAAGGGTTAGGACAAGGTGTAACTCAGAATAATTTCTTTTCGAGTCCTTTGTCATGTGATGTCTTACATCACTGATGATTCGGACTGACTATTTACATACGTAGCATCCCACATCTCCTGACACATCTCTGACTCTGTATGATAGTCCTATTGCCCTGCAAAGACAGTGGCTGGAGTTTAGTTGGGGGAAGGTTCCTGACACCTAGACTGCCTGTAATTCCCAAGTCCCCATGGACCGGCCATGAGACTGTATTGACCATCTTCCCAGAGATGGCGTCTCAATTGGCTCCTGCCAAACTCGCTGTCCAATGAACAATGGTAGGCAGCTGATGCTGGTCCAATCAGGCAGCTGGCAGCAGGAGCACTGGGTCAGGTGGGAGGCTGGAGAGTTTGAGGGCATCTTAATATGGAGGGTTTACCAAACGGGTATTTTTGACTGCGGGATGGGGAGGTTGGATGCACAGCCCATACAGGATTTGGGGCGGAAAGCAGGAACAGGGCACTGAGTTGGCTGATTGGCTGTGAATGGTGGAGCAGGCTTGATTGAACAAAATGTTTCTATGGAATCAGAAAGTGGCTTTTTACATGGGGGCTGTGCCAATATAGACCACCCTCCCCGTAGAAGATTTTGATTTAGAGTCAGGCAGCACGGAAGGGACCCTTTGGCCCAACGCATCCATTCCTAAACTGATCTAGTCCTTTTTGCCCATGTTTTGCCCACATCCTTCCAAACCTTTCCAATCCAAATGTCGTTTAAATCTCATGGTACACGCCTCTGTAACATCCTCTTCAGGGATCCAGGTGTAACTGTCAGTCGTGGGGCTGATAGATTTGTGTTCATAAATGTCTCAGGGGCTAAAGTGTACAGGTTGACCAAAGGAGTTGAGGCTAAGATCAACTTGGAGTAGTAGCGGCTTGAGGAGATTGAAGGGCATTGAAAAGTGGCCCCACCCCCACCCTCCTCTCGTTTATCTCTCCACCCTTCAGGCTCTCTGCCTGTATTCCTGATGAAGGGCTTTTGCCCGAAATGTTGATTTTCCTGCTCCTCGGATGTTGCCTGACCTGCTGTGCTTTTCCAGCACCACTCTGATCTAAACTCTGGTTTCCAGCATCTGCAGTCATTGTTTTTACCTCGTTGATTTTAACCCTACTGTGAATCCTCTTGCAAGGATGTCTGCCTTGAAGAAGTTTTCCTCCTCTCTCTCTACAAGAATCTCAGGGAGTACCTCTCCCACTGCAACTCCCAGGTCATCTCCTCTGCCCTGAAGCTCTCCCCACCCCCACCCTCCTCTCATTTATCTCTCCACCCTTCAGGCACTCTGCCTGTATTCCTGATGAAGGGCTTTTGCCCGAAACATCGATTTTACTGCTCCTTGGATGCTGCCTGAACTGCTGTGCTTTTCCAGCACCAGTCTGATCTAGTCACTGAAAAAGCACAGCAGGTCAGGCAGCATCCGAGGAGCAGGAAAATCGACGTTTCAGGCAAAAGCCCTTCATCAGGTCTGACTAATTAAAAGGCCCATTGAATCTTAGTCTTTATGTGTGGAACATAAAGGGGAGGAGGCTTTGTTGCAGTTGTGCAGGTCAATGCCATCTAGACTACACAAGATTAAAGACTAGGCCTCCCAGATCCTCAATCTGAATGGAATATTGTGAATGGTCTACGCACCGTGCTTGGAGAAGAGGCCTGAAAACTAGTCTTACTGAACTTGAAACATTAACTCTGTTTCTGAAATAACTCCACAAAGGCCAGTTTCCTGTCACCCTTTATTCACATACAGAGAGTCCCTGACCCTGATCCAGCTCCCTCAGAGCCAGCCCTCAGAGTGAACAGAACCTCTGACCCTCCTGTGTATATCAGTCAGCCAGGGCTCCCTGATTGGATCAGATTAACATCCCCAATCAGTGGACTCACTATCTCTGCGGGTCCAACCCGTTACAATCACTACTGTTTTTCCCTCCAAAAATGCTACCAGACCTGTGGAGTTTTTCCAGCATTCTCTGTATTTGTTTCAGATTTTAAGTATCTTTCGGAACATTTGTAGAGTATGTAGAGTGTCCAACCAGAGGGGAGGCCATATTGGATTTGGTACTCGGTAATGAACCGGGACAAGTGGTGGGCTTGTTAGTGGGTGAACATTTTGGTGATGGTGACCACAATTCTGTGACTTTCACCTTGGTTATGGAGAGAGATAGGTGCGCACAACAAGGAAGATTTTACAATTGGGGGAAGGGAAATTACGATGCTGTAAGACAGGATTTGAGGAGCATACGTTGGGAGCATAGGCTGTCAGGGAAGGATGTGGTGGAAATGTGGAACTTTTTCAAGGAGCAGATACGACGTGTCCTTGATATGTATGTACCGATCAGGCAGGAAAGAAATGGTCGTGTGAGGGAGCCTTGGTTGACGAGGGAGGTTGAATGTCTAGTAAAGAGGAAGAAGGAGGCTTACATAAGGTTGAGGAAACAAGGTTCAGACAGAGCAGTGGAGGGATACAGGATAGCCAGAAGGGACCTGAAGAAAGGGATTAGGAGAGCTAAGAGAGGGCATGAAAAATCCCTGGCGGATAGGATCAAGGATAACCCCAAGGCATTTTATGCGTATGTGAGAAACCTGAGAATGACGAGAACGAGGGTAGGTCCGATCAAGGACAGTAGTGGGAGACTGTGTATTGAGTCGGAAGAGATAGGAGAGGTCTTGAACAAGCACTTCTCTTCAGTATTTACGAACGAGAGGGACCATATTGTTGAAGAGGAGAGTGTGAAACAGACTGATAAGCTAGAAGAGATACCTGTTAGGAAGGAAGATGTGTTGGACATTTTGAACAACTTGAGGATAGACAAGTCCCCCAGGCCTGACGGGATATATCCGAGGATTATGTGGGAAGCAAGAGAGGAAATTGCAGTACCGTTGGCAATGATCTTCTCGTCTTCACTGGCAACGGGGGTGGTACCAGGGGACTGGAGAGTAGCGAATGTTGTGCCCCTGTTCAAAAAAGGGAATAGGGATAACCCCGGGAATTACAGGCCAGTTAGTCTTACTTCTGTGGTAGGCAAAGTAATGGAAAGGGTACTGAGGGATAGGATTTACGAGTATCTGGTAAGACACTGCTTGATTAGGGACAGCCAGCACGGATTTGTGAAGGGTAGGTCTTGCCTTACAAGTCTTATTGAATTCTTCGAGGAGGTGACCAAGCATGTGGATGAGGGTAGAGCAGTGGATGTAGTGTACATGGATTTTAGTAAGGCATTTGATAAGGTTCCCCATTGTAGGCTTATGCGGAAAGTCAGGAGGCATGGGATAGAGGGAAATTTGGCCAATTGGATAGAAAACTGGCTAACCGGTCGAAGGCAGAGAGTGGTGGTAGATGGTAAATATTCAGCCTGGAGCCCAGTTACAAGTGGAGTTCCGCAGGGATCAGTTCTGGGTCCTCTGCTGTTTGTAATTTTTATTAATGACTTAGATGAGGGAGTCGAAGGGTGGGTCAGTAAATTTGCAGATGATACGAAGATAGGTGGAGTTGTGGACAGTGAGGAGGGCTGTTGTCGGCTGCAGAGGGACTTAGATAGGATGCAGAGCTGGGCTGAGGAGTGGCAGATGGAGTTCAACCCTGTCAAGTGTGAGGTTGTCCATTTTGGAAGAACAAATAAGAATGCGGAATACAGGGTTAATGGTAGGGTTCTTAGTCAGGTGGAGGAACAGAGGGATCTTGGGGTCTATGTACATAGATCTTTGAAGGTTGCCACTCAGGTGGATAGAGTTTGTAAGAAGGCCTATGGAGTATTATCGTTCATTAGCAGAGGGATTGAATTCAAGAGTCGTGAAGTGATGTTGCAGCTGTACAGGACTTTGGTTAGGCCACAGTTGGAGTACTGTGTGCAGTTCTGGTCGCCTCACTTTAGGAAAGATGTGGAAGCTTTGGAGAGGGTGCAGAGAAGATTTACCAGGATGTTGCCTGGAATGGAGAGTAGGTCGTATGAGGATAGGTTGAGAGTTCTCGGCCTTTTCTCGTTGGAACGGCGAAGGATGAGGGGTGACTTGATAGAGGTTTATAAGATGATCAGGGGAATAGATAGAGTAGACAGTCAGAAACTTTTTCCCCGGGTACAACAGAGTGTTACAAGGGGACATAAATTTAAGGTGAAGGGTGGAAGGTATAGGGGAGATGTCAGGGGTGGGTTCTTTACCCAGAGAGTGGTGGGGGCATGGAATGCGCTGCCCGTGGGAGTGGTAGAGTCAGAATCATTGGCGACCTTTAAGCGGCATTTGGATAGGTACATGGATGGGTGCTTAATCTAGGATAGAAGTTCGGCACAACATCGTGGGCCGAAGGGCCTGTTCTGTGCTGTATTGTTCTATGTTCTATGTTCTATTTGCATAAGTGAGAGGTCTTAAAAATCAGAACTGGGCCATTCAGGAGAGAAATTAGGAAACACAGCCTTACTGGAGAGGAATGGGACTCTGCACTGCAAAAGGCCACGGATGGTAACTCAATTCATCATTTGAAATCTCTAATTGATAGATTTTTGCCTTACCATGGGGCTAAAGTGAGTGGGTCAATTTCAGATACGGGTCTAGCACAATTTCAAACACGGAAGAGGCTCCAAGGGCCGCCTAACGTTCCTATAATGCAATGCCACCGAGCATTTTCCAATTATGAATTATTTACAGAGAACAGAGTAAGGAAATTGGCCAAACCAATCCGCGCAACAATATAAAACAAATGATGAAGGTAATCAGTGGGGAGACTAATGGCTGAGGCTAAACGCCAGCTCACGGCCACCTCCTCCTACTGCTCCCTTGACCATGACCCCACCTCCCACCACCAAACCATCATCTCCCAGACCATTCATAGCCTCATCACCTCAGGGGATCTCCCATCCACCGCCTCCAACCTCAGAGTCCCACAACCCCACACCACCCGTTTCTACCTCCTGCCCAGAATCCACAAACCTGACTGCCCCGGCCGACCCATTGTCTCAGCCTGCTCCTGCCCCACCGAACTCATCTCTGCATACCTCTACATGGTCCTGTTCCCCCTTAGTCCAACAACTCCCCACCTACGTTCGGGACACCACCCACGCCTTCCACCTCCTCCATGATTTTCGCTTCCCCGGTCCCCAATGCCTTATCTTCACCATGGACATCCAGTCCCTGTACACCTCCATCCCCCATCACGAAGGACTCAAAGCCCTCCGTTTCTTCCTTTCCCGCCGTACCAACCAGTACCCTTCCACTGACACCCTCCTTCGACTGACTGAACTGGTCCTCACCCTGAACAACTTCTCTTTCCAATCCTCCCACTTCCTCCAAACCAAAGGAGTAGCTGTGGGCACCCACATGGGCCCCAGCTATGCCTGCCTCTTCATTGGATATGTGGAACAGTCCATCTTCCGCAGCTACACTGACACCACCCCCCACCTTTTCCTCCGCTACATCGATGACTGTATCGGCGCTGCCTCGTGCTCCCACAAGGAGGTTGAACAGTTCATCCACTTTACCAACACCTTCCACCCCGACCTCAAATTTACCTGGACCGTCTCAGACTCCTCCCTCCCCTTCCTAGACCTCTCCATTTCTATGAGGTAAAAACAATGACTGCAGATGCTGGAAACCAGATTCTGGATTAGTGGTGCTGGAAGAGCACAGCAGTTCAGGCAGAATCCAAGTAGCTTCGAAATCGATGTTTCGGGCAAAAGCCCTTCATCAGGAATAAGAAGGGCTTTTGCCCGAAACGTCGATTTCGAAGCTCTTTGGATGCTGCCTGAACTGCTGTGCTCTTCCAGCACCACTAATCCAGACTCTCCATTTCTATCTCGGGCGACCGACTCAACACAGACATTTACTACAAACCTGCCAACTCCCACAACTACCTAGATTACACCTCCTCCCACCCTGCCCCCTGTAAAAACACCATCCCATATTCCCAATTCCTTCGTCTCTGTCGCATCTGCTCCCAGGAGGACCAGTTCCAATACTGAACAACCCAGATGGCCTCCTTCTTCAAAGACCGCAATTTCCCCCCAGACGTGGTTGACGATGCTCTCCACCACATCTCCTCCACTTCCCGCTCCTCCGCCCTTGAGACCGACCCCTCCAATCACCACCAGGACAGAATCCCACTGGTCCTCACCTACCACCCCACCAACCTCCATATACAGCGTATCAGCCTTCGTCATTTCCGCCACCTCCAAACAGACCCCACCACCAAGGATATATTTCCCTCCCCTCCCCTATCAGCGTTCCGGAAAGACCACTCCCTCTGCGACTTCCTTGTCAGGTCCACACACCCCACCAACCCAACCTCCACTCCCGGCACCTTCCCCTGCAACCGCAAGAAATGCAAAACTTGTGCCAGCACCTCCCCCCTCACTTCCCTCCAAGGCCCCAATGGATCCTTCCATATCCGTCACAAATTCACCTGCACCTCCAAATACATCATTTACTGCATCCGCTGCACCCGATGTGGCCTCCTCTATATTGGGGAGAAAGGCTGTCTACTTGTGGAACGTTTCAGAGAACGCCTCTGGGACACCCGCACCAACCAACCCAACCACCCCATGGCTCAACACTTCAACACCCCCTCCCACTCCACCAAGGACATGCAGGTCCTTGACCTCCTCCATCGCCAGGCCATGGCAACACGACGCCTGGAGGAAGAGCGCCTCATCTTCCGCCTAGGAACCCTCCAACCACAAGGGATGAATGCAGATTTCTCCACCTTCCTCACTTCCCCTCCCCCCACCTTATCTCAGTCCCAACCCTCGGACTCAGCACCGCCTTCTTGACCTGCAATCTTCTTCCTGACCTCTCCGCCCCCACCCCCTCTCCGGCCTATCACCCTCACCTTAACCTCCTTCCACCTATCGCATTCCCAACACCCCTCCCCCAAGTCCCTCCTCCCTACCTTTTATCTCAGCCTGCTTGGCACACCGTCCTCATTCCTGCAGAAGGGCTTATGCCCGAAACGTCGATTCTCCTGCTCCTTGGATGCTGCCTGACCTGCTGCGCTTTTCCAGCAACACATTTTTCAGACTGATGGCTGCGTTTTACTGATAGATACCTGCATTGATACTTTGGTCATTTTAATGCACTGTTCAGCTTGTTGAGCACGTGTGAGAAAACAGAGGCACTGTGTGTGTCAACTATTTATAACTCTAGTTGCTTTTAAAGAAAAGAATGAATACACATGATCTTCTTCCTCTTTTCTAGTGAGTATGGTGTTTCAGATAGGATGATCTTACTGAGAGGGCAACAAGGTGTGGATGGGTTGTAGTGACAAAGGCTTGTTCAGTGCTTCCCCTGTGTCTGGAGAGAATCCGTTTCTGGGACTGTGTGGCCCCTTTAAGATTGTTGCCAAGTTGCTCATTCTCAATGACAGTGTACTCAAGTGAAGCCTGACTGTTCCTTCCTGCTTCAGCACATTACCACGTCATCACCGGTTGCTCAGAGGGAATACTGGTTATGCCTCTGTAAACTTGGCAACATTTCTGATCAACTCGTCCTGCAGAAGTAGCAATAAACTGTTTTCCATCCATTTAGAGAAGACATTCCCTGGTGTTGCCGTCCTGATGGGGAGAATTTCCCTGCAGGCCCATAAAATGAGGATTGAGGGTGACAGGGCCATATTGTCTGTGACCAGTCTATGTATTTTACCCAAGTGCTCTTATTAGTGAGACAGAGGAAGGGACACAGAATTCGGTTTGCAGTTCAACTTGACTTAATTAACAAAGTATCCCTCACTAACAACATTATGTGAGCATTTTCCAAATTCCTACAATGTTTACACTCAATCTCGCATAATGATACATGTGTGGGCAGCACCAGGCAACATGGTGGCTCAGTGGTTAGCACTGCTACCTCACAGCGCCAGGGACCTGGGTTCGCTTCCAGCCTCAGGCGACTCTCTGTGTGGAGTTTGCACGTTCTCCCTGTGTCTGTGTGGGTTTCCCCCAAGGTGCTCCAGTTTCCTCCCGCAGTCCAAAGATGTGCAGGTTTGGTGAATTAGCCATGCTAAATTGTCCATAGTGTTTAGGGATGTGTAGGTTAGATGCATTAGTCAGGGGTAAATGTAGAGTAATAGGGGAGGGGAATGGTTACTCTTCGGAGGGTCAGTGTGGACTTGTTGGGCTGAAGGGCCTGTTTCTACACTGTAGGGATTCTACATTGGAGCTGGACCACTGGAATCTCTTTTCTGTCTGATGTCGGGCTCCCTCTCTTCCGCAAAGGCGGATCTCACAGGTGTGTGTGTGTGTGTGTGTGTGTTAGTGGACTGTATGCTGATGTTTCATAACTGTTTACTTGTTGCTGAGTGTGATTGCGTGCAATGAATAATAATTGCAGTTCCTTCCAAAGACCTGCATTTTCTGCCAACTGAGTCCAAAAGACAAGAGAAGAAGCGAATCTTTGTGCACCTTTGAGAATTTTTAACTTTGGTGATGACTCTGAGATGCTTGGAGCTGAGTTTGATTTCTAGCATGGCTCCTCCACTGAGGTGTAACATTCAAAGATAATGTTTCTGATTTAATATCGCTGTGTTTGTCAAATGGGAGACGCAAATGTGGATTTCAAACAGGAGTGGTTAAGATGAATGGGATCGACATTTTTATCTCTCGATTTCGCTGCTCGTTGGATGCTGCCTGAACTGCTGTGCTCTTCCAGCACCACTAATCCAGTATTTGCTTTCCAGCATCTGCAGTGGGTGGGTTGTCCTTCAGAGGGGCAGTGTAGACTCAATGGGCTGAATGGCCTCCTTCCACACCGTAGAGATTCTATAATTCTATCTATGATCATGTTGGTGATGGGTGAGGTCAGGAACTGGGGTGAATTGTGAGCCCTCCATAATGTTCAGTTGTTAACAATTAAGCAAAGAACTGGCCAAAAATAAGTGATTCTAGACAATGAGAGGAGCTCTGTCGTTTTCTTTCCATCAGTTACCTGACCAACTCAAGTTACTGCTGTGGGCTCAGGGGACAACTATTTTTATTCAAAGAATGATATCATGGTTTTATAGTTGTTTGAGACACTGAGTACGCACAATAATTGGTAAGGCTGCTCTGTGGAAAATGTTGGCACTGGAAAGGATGTGCGTTTTCCTCTGGGATTATGGGTGATGTCTTCCTGATGTGAATAGTTTCCTACATCCTACTGCTGTCTGTTAGTATTCCCAAATGTGTGGAGAGCCGATTCTTTCCATGACTCCAGAAAAATCTAGTTTTCATGAGCACTACTCAGCAGTAGAGATTCCCCTTTTATGTCAGTCAGAAAGGAAATCTTGTCTGCGGCTGGAAATCCCTGAACTGTATTTGATTCTGAAACACCCAAAGCAGTTGTGATGAATCAAATGTGGATCATCCCGAAACCGCACAGCTGTGGGAGAGTCATCAGCCATTCCAACTGATGGAATGGGAAAGCCAACAGAGGCAGCCATGTTTCTAGGCACCATTCCTGCCTGGTGACTCCAGGTCGGCCAAACCTGTGGATTGTTGGCAGAGCCAGCCAATCAAAACAGAGTTGGGTCCTCACAGAATCCCTACAGTGTTGGAAATGGCCATTCAGCCCCTCAAGTCCACATTGACCTTCCAAAGAGCATTCCACCCACATTTGTCTATCCACGTAACCCCAGATGCCTCTTGGCTAACCCACCTAGCCTGCACATTCCATTTGACATTTTTGCATGGACAATTCACCTGACCTGCGCATCTTTGGACTGTGGGAGGAAACCCACGCAGACATGGGGGAGAATGTGCAAACTCTACACAGACAGTTGCCTGAGGTGGGAATTGAAATGGGTTTCCTGGTGCAGTGAGGCAGCAATGCTGACCCACCAGCCACCCCATTAGAGTGCTATCGAGTGCCATGCTAGAGTGTGAAGTCACAGGCAAGCCAATGGTAATGGCTGCAAAATGGTCTTGCCTACGATTTGCGCGAGTGCAAGAGATGTTTTTTAACGTGGATGAAAGCAGACTGTCTGACAATCGTTTGCCAGTTCGCTCTTTAACATTTAAGGATGAGGTACATAATGATGGAAATCAAAGCAAAGGCGTGTGTTGTTGCTGTGGTCTGTGCCAATGAGAGCCCAAGACGTAATTCTGTTTTTACCAAGGCCAAGCCACCATCCATGCATCACGGGGCCAACAAAACCACCTGGAGGATCTATCAAGGTGAGAATCAGGGAAATGGACAGATTGGGCCATAGAGTCATAGACTTGCATAGCATGGAAACAGACCTTTCAGTCCAACTCGTCCACCCCGACCAGGTATCCTAACCCAATCTAGTCCCACCAGAAGAAAAGGAAGATTTTCACCCTGACGATCCTGAAATAGCTGAAGAACTTCTGCTCGTTTACCTATATGCTTCCCGAACTTAAACCCAAAAGGCATTTGAGATTACTCACGAGAGCACAAAAACACGTAAAACATGCTACACTGCACTGACGACATGGTGGACTTTATCTAGAATCAGCATGCTGAGCAGAAAAGGGACATTTTGAGAGTGAACTCCCAGTGCTTTCCATTGCAAGGTCAGGCCATTATGAGCAACAGTGCTTCTAAAATACACAATCACAGCCACACGATGTTCCACACGCAGTGATCGGTATTGGCTGGCATGGTTCTGGAGGTCAATCCTGTGCACGGGTTACAGAGACCCATATACAACCAGAAAGAAAATTAGAGGGAACGCTGATTGCAAGGTGTGTTAAAAATAAAGACTTTTAAAAACATATTTACTGCACCCCTGTGCTTTTGTCTTGTTTAACATAAAGCACATTTTCCGAGAAACATTTTTTAATTCATTCAAGGGATGTGGGCATTGCTAGCTCAGCCAGCTGGTATTATCGATTCCCAATTGGCCAGAGGGGGAGGTCAACGCCCATTACGTTGCTGCGGCATATAGGTCAGACCAAGTAAGGATGGCAGATTTCCTTCACCAAAAGATGTTACCAAACTAGATGGATTTTTAAGACCATCAACAGTGTCACTATTGCGCTCACTTTTAATTGCCGATTTATATTGTCACAGGTAGACAGGGTGGTAAAGAAGGCTCTTGACACGCTTGCCTTCATCAGTCAGAGCACTGAATACAAGAGTTGGGATGCAATGCTACAGCTGTATAAAACATTGTGGAGGCCACATTTGGAGTACTGCATAGAATTCTGGTTGAGTTTCAGTATTAACTACCTCTAGCTATTCTATCCCATAGTCTCTGATTTGTGTCGTGCCCATGTATCTATCTACATCAGTGTTGAATGTCTGGGTGAGAGGATTCCTCAGATTCATGACCTTCCTTATCTCTGATCTGGAAATTCTCCAGCTGAGCAAGCAGTCTTTCAGCATCCTTAAGGATTCATACATTGCAACCAAATCAGTTCTTATCTTCTAGACTTGTGGGAATTGTGGGTCTATTCCATTCAAGTTCTCCTCAATAGGTGGGCCACCTTAGCTCTGCGATCACAAGTTAATTTTGTTATACCATCTCTATGGCACAACCACCTTTCCCTGGAGACCAAAACTGCACACTGCACTACCATGCCTGATAAAATTACAGTAAGGCTTCCTTACCATTGTGTCCCAATCCTTTGCAAGAAAGGTGAACTTGTATTTGCATTCCAAATTGCAATTCTTCGATGTCAACTCAAAGGTTATTCGATCTTGGAAACAGGTTGTTCGATCCAACCAGTCCATGCCAACCATGTTCCCAAACTAAACTAGTCTCTCCTGCCTGTGCTTGGCCTAGACACCTCCAAACATTTCTTCATCATAAATTTATTCAAATGTCCTTTCAACGTTGTAACTGTGCCCACATCCACCAGTTCCTCTGGAATTTCATACCACACACAAACCACTCTCTGTGCAAAAAAGCTGTCCCTATGTCTTTTTTAAAATCTTTCTCCTCTCACCATAAAAGTGGGGCCCTAGTATTGAAAACTCCCACCCTAGAGAAAGGACACTTGTCATTCATCTTTTCTATACCCCTCGTGATTTTATGAACCTCTATAAGGTTACCCCTCAACCTCTTACGCTCCAGTGAAAAAGATCCCAGCCTATCCAGCCTCTCCTTATAACTCAAATCGACCATTCCTGGCAACTTCCTGGTAAACCTATTCTGAACACTTTCCAGCTTAATAAGATCCTTCCAATAGTAAAGTGAACACAGAACTGGACACCGTACTCCAAAGATGCCTCATCAACATCCTGGACATCCTCAAAATGACATCTCCACTTTTGTGGTCGGTCTGTAAGAACATTTGAAACCCTCTGAAAGTCAATCTTTAATAGATCCTCATTATTTAAAGAAGTATTCAGCTTTTCTATTCTTTCTATCACAGTGGGTTCTTCCCCATCTCCCTTCATTATATTCCATCTGCTACGCCTTGTTCAACCAATGCAGTCTCTCTGCATATGCTCCACAGATCACTTTGCCTCCTAGCAATGCATTGTGGGTAAACTAGGATAGATCACACTTGGTCTCGTCACTTGATATTTTAGTACGTTTAATCTTCAGGCCCTTACAAATAGAACTTGCATTCGTTCATTTCGAAATATGAATTAGGGACTGAAGCTGATCATTTGGCCCTCAAGTCTGTTCTGCTATTCAACGGGATCGAATTCCACAATCTTGTCTACACCCAATAACCCTGGATTCCCCTGACTGCCCACAATTGGATAGCATGTTGCCTCAGTGGTTTGTACGACTGCCTTATTGAGCTGGAGACCTGGGTTTGATTCCAGTCTCTGTTTGAAGAAGGATGTTGTTAAACTGGAAAGGGTGCGGAAAAAGATTTACAAGGATGGTACTGGGACTGGATGCTTAGAGCTGTAAGGATAGGCTGAGACTTCCCTGGAGGCTGAGGGTTGTCCTTATAGAGGTTTATAAGATCATGAGGGGCATGGATAAGCTGAACGGCCAAGGTGTTTTTCCTCAGGTAGGAGAGTCCAAAACCAGAGGGCCTAGGTTTAAAGTGAGAGGTGAAAGCTTTAAAAGGAACCTGAGGGGCAACCTTTTACAAACAGAGGGTGGTGTGTGGATGGAGTGAGCTACCAGAGGAGGTGGTAGAGGCAGGTACAATAACACCATTTTAAAGACAGATACATGGATAGGAAAGGCATAGAGGGATATGGGCCAAGTGCAGGCACGTGGGAGCAGTTAAGTTTGGGATACCCGTCAGTGCAGACGAGTTAGACCGAAGGGTCTGTTTCCATGCTGTATGACTCTAAGACTATCCTCAGCGATAATATTAATAAGAACAGCAAGTGCTAAAGGAGCTCAGCAGGTCTGGCAGACACAGAGTTAATGTTTTGTGTCCTGTATTTGGTAACTGAAGTGAAAATGAGAGGGATTTTTTGCTTATGGAAACAGGGAGAGGGGCAAGTGAAATAAAAGACACTGTTAAGGAAAGGTTAGAGGGCATTCTCATGTCCTCAGGATGTCTGGCGCTGTTGGAATGCTTACACATCCATCTGGTCAGAGAGACACTCAATATGCGTTCATCCTTTCAGAGCAGCCTCGGTACTACCCAGCAGCAATAGGCTCGTTCATATTAATGGAACCTGGGACATGGTTTGAAAGTGCAGCCCTCTGACTTTGAGAGAAGAGAGTTACTGACGAAGGAGCTGCCGATACAATGCACAGATGCACCTTCCTGACGCTATCAGACTGTATTTCCTCACAGTAACGAGGCAAACTGCAGTGTGTCACACCCTCCCAATGTCCTCATTTGATTTGCATATATGCCCAACACTAACCTTTTATAGTTGATTCAGAACTCCATAACATTTTGACAAGCACGGTCATGTTTCCTTTTAAATAATTTGATCTTAGCTCATGACCTCATCACAGTATCCCTAACGGTGTGGAACCAGGCCATTCAGCCCATAGCCAACCTACAACGAGCATCCCACCGAGACCAACGACTCCCCAGCCCCCACACCATAACCCTGCGTTTCCCAGGGCTAATCCACCGAGCACATCCCTGGACCTAATCTGCACATCTTTGGACTGTGGGAGGAAACCAGAGCACACAGACGCAGGGACAATGTGCAAACTGCATACAGACAGTCACCCGAGGCTGCCATCGAATCCAGGTCCTTGGCGCTGTGAGGCAGCAGTGCTAACCACTGAGCCACCGTGCCAAGTGTCACCCAGACATCAGTCAGGAAATAGAAATACTCTCTATATCCCTGGAACAAGGTCTCAAGAACATGGCTCCTCGTCATTTCATGATCTGTCCCAGGTTTATCCATAATACACCACGGCAGTTAAAACATCACAAGCATGATTTGGAGATGCCGGTGTTGGACTGGGGTGTGCAGAGTTAAAAATCCCACAATACCAGGTGATAGTCCAACAGGTTTATTTGGAAGCACTAGCTTTTGGAGCGCTGCTCCTTCACCAGGTGATTGTGGAATGTAAGATTGTAAGACACAGAATTTATAGCAAACGTTTACAGTGTGATGTAACTGTAATTATATATTGAAAAAGACCTGGATTGATTGTTAAAAACATCACAAGCACATTCTGCGACGTTGAATTCTGAAGCAATACAACACATTTTGCATCTTCAAAGACAGCCCAGTGAAGGAATTTGCATTTCAATGTTGCCTTTCTCTGTTCTTAAAATGTTTTACAGCCAAAGAGCCAAATGTAAACGGCGTTTGCATTTGTAATGTTAGCCACCACAGCCGCCAATAAAATAACTGACATTTGTGATTGATAAGTGTTGACCACATCACTCAGAAAAACTTGTTTTCCTCAAATGATAATGCAGGGTGTTTAGCATTCATGTGAAGCAGCATCTAGGCCTCAGTTTGAAGTCACTTTAAAGAGTTCCTTTCGTATGCACCATTGGGAAAGGCCAGAATCTTCTCCCACCAGCACCAGACAGCTCTTATTGATGTGTAACTTGCCTTCCAGCTAGCAAGAAGCCAATGGAATCATTTATGAGACAGTTTATCCAATAGGCTATTGCTGGGCCCCAACAAGCAGCGAGCTCTGTGATTCCCCGGGTGGGTTTTGCTCGTATAAGTATCTCATCATCTTTTTCTGAGTTCCGTGAATGTCTTATGTGGAACGGATGAGAGACTTGGGTCTGTTCTCATTGGAAAGAAGAAGGCTAAGAGGGGATTTGATAGAGACATACAAGATGGTCAGGGGGTTAGATAGGGTAGACAGTGAGAGTCTTTTCTCTGGGATGATGATGTCAGCTAGTACAAGGGGCATAGCTACAAATTGAGGGGTGATAGATTTAAGACAGAAATCAGAGGCAGGTTCTTTACTCAGAGAGTGGTAAGGGCGTGGAATGCCAATGTAGTCAACTCAGCCACATTAGGGAGATTTAAACAATCCTTGGATAAGCACATGGGTGATGATGGGATAGTGTAGGGGGATTGGCTGAGAATAGTTCACAGCTCAGTGCAACATTGAGGGCCGAAGGGCCTGTTCTGCGCTGTGTTGTTCTATGTTCACAGACCGTAAACAATGAGCCACAGCTCATGATAACGTCCCTGCTCCCTCAAAGCCCAACTGTCCATCCCTATGACAGTGGTCAGCTGTCGAATCAGTACCTTGTGGTACCTGTTACAGTGTCCATTGTGAGGCATTTACTTATAGCTGAGCTGAGGCTGTGTCAACACATGGGTTTCATTAACTACAGCCTTGGTCTTTCGGAATCAGGCAAAGGACCCCCGCGCCAAGCAGTTTGTGGCTTACCCCTCACTGCAAATTGGCTACTTTGTAAAAAATGTGTTTGTGGGATTTGAGTGTCTCTGGTGAGATCAGCATTCATTATCCATCCCCAAATGCCCAGAGAGCAAAGGAAAAGTCAACCACATTGCATGAGTCAGGAGCCACGAACAGGCCAAACCAAGTAAGATAGCAAATCTCCTTCCCTAAAGGGCAGAAGGGAACCAGCTGGGTTTTTACAAACATTTACATCAAATTTTCATCAAATGACGGTGTGGTGACTCAGTGGTTAGCACTGCTGCCTCACAGCACTAGGGACCCAGGTTCGATTCCAGCCTCAGGCGACCGTCCGTGTGAAGTTTGCACATTCTTCCTGTGTCTGTGTGGGTTTTCCTCCCATAGAGTTATAGGTGACGTGGATTGGCCATGCTAAATTGCTCGCAGTATCCAGCGGGTGGATTAGCCATGGTAATACATGGGTTACAGGGATAGGGTGTGGGGCTGGGGGGTATGCTGTTTGGAGGGTTGGTGTGGACTTGATGGGCCAAATGTCCTTTTTTCACACTGTAGGGATTCTATGAAATCTGCCATAGTGAGATTTTTTTTAGAGTAGATTACTTACAGTGTGGAAACAGGCCCTTCGGCCCAACAGGTCCATACCGACCCTCCAAAGAACAACCCACCCAGACCCATTCCCCTACATTTACCCCTTCACCAAACATTACGGGCAATTTAGCATGGCCAATTCACCCTGGCCTGCACATCTTTGGAGTGTGGGGGGAAACCGGAGCACCCAGAGGAAACTTATGCAGACATGGGGAGAATGTGCAAACTCCACACAGACAGTTGCCTGAGGCGGGAATTGAACCCAGGACCCTGACGCTGTGAGGCAGCAGTGCTAACCACTGTGCCACCATCCCTTGAAAGCAGCTGATTGCATCAACTTGAATAACTCTATTTGTAGATATGCCTCCTGCCAATTGCAGATGGACTTGCGCCTTTGTTTTCCTGTCAACCATTCCTCATCTTCTGTCACCTCACTCCAGGAGGAATTGTCATTTTAGGGTCATCTAACTTTGGAACTGTCGGCCAAAGGTTGCAGCTTTCTCGGGGGTTAACTAGAATGTTCAAGACTGAGATCGATGGAGGTTCATAGTGGGGGCATACCAAGGCTTATCGAGCGAAGGCAGGTACGTGGAGTTGAGCTACACATGATGCATGCTGTAAAGAAAAAGAGGACAAGAATCAAAGAATGTTTCACTGACTCATATCTCCTGGTAGAATTAGATCTTCAGAGATTTACAAAGGTCTTATTGTGTAGCACAAACACCAATTTCCACCTTTCCCTTCTGGAGCTTTTCCCTGTCCAGAAGCCAACTCCCTACTGGGAAAGAACACAACTCTCCTCTTATAATTAAAAACTGCCCATCAAGGTCATTGTAACATTAACTATAAAACTGAAAACCCAAATACTAATTTAAAATTAAGAACAAAGAAGGGTTCAGAAAAGATTTACAAGGATGTTGCCAGGGTTGGAGGATCTGAGCTACAGGGAGAGGCTGAACGGGTTGGGGCTGTTTTCCCTGGAGCAACGGAGGCTGAGGGGGTGACCTTATAGAGGTTTACAAAATTATGAGGGGCATGGATAGGATAAATAGACAAAGTCTTTTTCCTGGGGTGGGGGAGTCCAGAACTAGAGGGCATAGGTTTAGGGTGAGTGGGGAAAGATATAAAAGAGACCTAAGGGGCAACCTTTTCATGCAGAGGGTGGTACGTGTATGGAATGAGCTGCCAGAGGAAGTGGTGGAGGCTGGTACAATTGCAACATTTAAGAGGCACTTGGATGGGTATATGAATAGGAAGGGTTTGGAGGGATATGGGCCAAGTGCTGGCAGGTGGGACTAGATTGGGTTGGGATATCTGGTCGGCATGGACGGGTTGGACCAAAGGGTCTGTTTCCGTGCTGTACATATCTGTGACTCTATGACTCTAAGAGAACAAAGAAAATTTACAGCCCAGGAACAGGCCCTTCGGCCCCTCCATGCCTGAGCTGATCCAAAGGTACTGTCTAAACCTGTCGGTCAATTCCTAAGCATCTGTAACCCTCTGCTCCCCACCTACTCATGCATTTATCCAGATGCATCTTAACTGAGTCTACCGTGCCTGCCTCTACCACCTCTGCTGGCAATGTGTTCCAAATGCCCACCACCCTCTGTGTGAAGTACTTGTCTCGTGTTTCCCCCTTAAACTTTCCACCTCTCACCTTGAAAGCGTGACCTCTCGTTATTGAATCCTTCACCTTGAGAAAAAGCTGATCTCTAGCCACCCTGTCTATACCCTTCATGATTTTGTAAACCTCAATCAGGTCCCCCCTCAATCTCCTTTTTTCTAATGAAAATAAACCTAACCTACTCAACCTTTCTTTCAGATTCTAAAAATAATCAACCCAATCATTAATATAACAGATTAATGAAAGGTACCCAGTGAGGACACCATAACTATAACCAGAGCCCACCAGAAAAAGGGAGAAAGGACACAGGACTGAAACAAAGCTTCACAGAATTCCTACAGTTTGGAAGAAAGCCCAGCAACTCCATAATGACCTTCCGAAAAGCATCCCACCCAGATTCAGCCCCTATCCCCATATCATTCCTGGACCCTCTGGGTAATTTAACATGTTTTATACACCTAAGCTGCACACCTTTGGACTGTGGGAGGAAACCCACACAGACATGGGGAGAAGTGCAAACTCCACACAAGCAGTTGCCTGAGGTTTGAATTCAATCGGGGTCCCTGGTGCTAGGAGGCAGCAGTGCTAACCACTGAGCCACCCGTGCTACCCTCAAAATGGGAAGGGGAACATAGAACAGCACAGCACAGTACAACCCTTCAACCCTCAATGTGCCAACCTTTTATCTTACTCTAAGATCAAACTAACCTACCTACCCTACATTGTACTATCATTCATGTGCCTATCCAAGAGTCGCTTAAATGTCCCTAATGTATCTGATTCTACCACCACTCTCAGCAGTGCCCCACTCACCCACCACTCTCTGTATAAAGAGCATATCTCCTCCATTTTCCCTAAACCTTCCTCCAATTACCTTAAAATTATGCCCCCCTTGTGATAGCCATTTCTACCCTGGGGAAATGTCTCTGACTACCCACTCTCTTTATGCCTCTCACCATCTTGTACACCTCTAACAAGTCACCTCTCATCCATCTTCGCTCCAATGAGAAAAGCCCTATGTCCCTCAACCTTTCTTCATAAGACATGTCCTCCAGTCCAGGCAGCATCCTGGTAAATCTCTTCTGCACCCTCTGTAAAGCTTCCACATCCTTCCTATAATGAGGTGACCAGAACTGAACACAATATTCCAAGTGTGATCTAACCAGGACTGTATAGAACTGCAGCATAACCTCGTGGCTCTTAAACTCAATGACCCTGTTAATGAAAGCCAACACACCATATGCCTTCTTAATAACCCTCTCAACTTGGGTGGCAACTTTAAGAGATCTATGGATGAGGCCCAAGATCCCTCTGTTCTTTCACATTGCCAAGAATCCTGCATTTAACCCTGTATTCTGCATTCAAACTGAACATTTCAAAGTGAATGATTTCACACTTTTCCAGGTTGAACTCCTACTGCCACTTCTCAGTCCAGCCCTGCATCCTGTCAATGTCCCATTGCAACCTACAACAGCCCTCCACACTATCCACAACTCCACCAACCTTTGTGTCATCGGCAAACTTACTAACCCACCCTTCCACTTCCTCATCCAAGTCATTTATAAAAATTGCAAAGGGCAGAGGTCCCAGAACTAATCCCTGTGAAACACCACTGGTCACTGAGCTCCAGGCTGAATATTTTCCATCTACTACCACCCTCTGTCATCCATGGGCCAGCCAATCCTGTATCCAGACAGCCAGATTTTCCTGTCTCCCATGCCTCCTTACTTTCTGAATGAGTCTACCATGGGGAACGTTATCAAACACCTTGCTAAAATTCATATACACCACATCCAGTGCTCTACCTTCATCAATGTGCTTTGTCTCATCGTCAAAGAAATAATGCATGCTAGCTCCTGTGTTGCTCACCTATCTTGAAAGGCTTGAAGGAGACCATTGGACGCCATGTTCTCCTTCTCCAAGGATGTATGTAACAAGAACCAAGCTTTCAAATGCAAATTCCATTGAGCATCCCTGGCTCCTAATCAATTCTGGAACTGTTCTGATTAACCCTTTAAAGGCTGCTCATTTCTAACAATGTCAGAATGGCCTCTATTCTGTACTATCACTTTCCATCCATGAGTGCTCTACCCTAAAGGAAGGTCCTTGACTTATTGTCTGCTGATGCTCCATCCTGATCTGTTTGTGATGACATGTTGCCTTCTCAGGTCCAGGGAGGACAGGTAGGTCCCTAGCTTGCTGCATCTGGAGAGGCAGTTGACCCGAGCTGTTATCATTATTCTGAATACCATTCTTACCAGCTAAAACACTGTGCTACAGGCCACCTTGACCCCTACCACTTCAGGATACTAACATAAAATGTACACCTAGTCATAATCTCAGATCACCTGCAGATCAAACTGTAATTCCAACTTTTGTTTTGAAAGGATATTCAGTCAAAGATTGACTGCAGATATAAATTTAGTGTTCCGTGGTTAGAGAGAGAGATCCTGGAATGTCTTGTCTAAGAGGTATCAAAGAAACTTCAAAGTGATAAAATGCACCGCACTTAAATTTATAATCTCCAGGCAGTATCTCTGACTGTGAACAAGATGATTAAAAAAGACAGTATTGTGGTAAGGGATTTTTGCCTTCTACGAATGGATAGGGTTGAGGTTAAAAGCAAACCTCAACCCTGATATGTTAATATGCAGAAATGGCCTTATATGGGCATAGAATTGAGAACGATAAGTTAAACACCCCTTCCCTGCAGGTAAGAAAAGGAAACACTCTCACTGAGTGCTGCTAGTCAGCCAAAACTGAAATAAGTCAGGATTGAGTTTCAATCCACCCAGAAAACCACAAATCTTAAAATCAATTGTTGAAGATTTGTGCTACCTGTAACATCCACTATAATGACCACAATGTTCATGAAGAATTCAGAAAATAATCCATTTCTTTTTATCTTTTATAATTTTGGACTCACCTCATATTTCTAATATGTGGGTATATGTGTTGTGTTATTTCTACTTGCACTTAGTAATTAAACTCATTTGTTCATCCAAAAAAGGCTGGTTAAATTGACTCTCTTTAAAAACATTCTCGAGGGCAACTAGGGATGGGCAATAAATACTGGCAAAGCCCAAATCCCACGAATGAAGAAAAAGATACCCACAAGAAAAATATACTTTAAAAATAGACTTATTGCAAGAGGGTGAATGAGAAGCTTATTGGTTTGAGATGTTACGCTTGGAGCCAGAACATATGCAGACAATAGTAAGGGTGTGGAATGCCCTACCTGCTAATGTAGTCAACTCAGCCACATTAGGGAGATTTAAACAATCCTTAGATAAGCTCATGAATGATTTGGGGATAGTTCACAGCTTGTGACCTAAACAATCATGCTGCACTGTCCAAAACACACAGCCAGAATTACCAACATTGTAAGTGAAGGGCATGGAGTACCGATGAAACCATTAAAACATTTGAATAATAAAATCTGAAATATTTAGCCACCTTTAATGGGCAATCTGCAGGTTATGATTAGATTAGATTACTTACAGTGTGGAAACAGGCCCTTCGGCCCAACAAGTCCACCCTGACCCGCAACCCACCCATACCCCTACACCTAACACTACAGGCAATTTAGTATGGCCAATTCACTTAATCTGCACATTTTTGGACTGTGGGAGGAAACCGGAGCACCCGGAGGAAACCCACGCAGACATGGGGAGAATGTGCAAACTCCACACAGTCAGTCGCCTGAGGCAGGAATTGAACCCGGGTCCCTGGCGCTGTGAGGCAGCAGTGCTAACCACTGTGCCACCGTGCATGCCCTCAGATGATAGTTAATTTCAAAACAAAGTAGTTTTAGAGTACAAGGGTGTTTCTTGAACTTGATACCTTGGATGGTCAGAGGCTGCAGAGCTAAAGCAAACAGCTCACAGCGACAATGTCTTTGGAAGGAGTAAACCGGGCAGCTAGAGTTCATTGATGGCGGCACCACAGACTTGTGTTTCTCTACAAAGCTGGAGCTGTGCCAGCAGTACAATGACCCAATGCCAATCTATGCAGCAGGTCAGTGCCAGTGCTAGATTCCTCGGACTGTGTTATTAGAGGTGCCAAGTGGAGATCAAAACTCAGTTGTGCCTCTTAATTATTTCAGTTAAGTTGTCTACATCTGCTCATAGACCCCATCCTAAAACAACTGGGGTATGTATTGGGCGTCTTCTGGCTGTCTCAGGAATTATCATCAGCCCCACAGTCACATGTGCTGTCAAACAGTAGGAAGACAACGTGTCTCTTGGATATCATAGAAGTGTAGAATCACTACAGAATGGAAGCAGGCCATTCGGCCCATTGAGTCCACACCGACTCTCTGAAGGGCATTCCACCCAATAACCCTGCCTTTCCCATGGCTAAACCACCCAGCCTGAACACTATGGGTAATTTCCCATGGCCAACCCACTCATCTTTCGACTGTGGGAGGAAACCAGAGCACCCAGAGAAAACCCATGCAGACACGGGGAGAACATGCAAACTCCACACAGTCGCTTGCGGGTGGAATCAAACCCCGGGTCCCTGGTGCTGTGAGGCAGCAGTGCTAACTGCTGAGCCACCGTGCCGCTACCACGACATGGCATCACATCACACTTTATCCTTTCGGGTAGGTGGGAACAATGTCGGTTCCAAAAGATGGAAACGCTTATTATCACAGCCAATATTACAACTCAAAAGCAAGTCAGATCAGCATTTCTGTGGTTGCATGCTGCTGTGCACATAATGATTGCTCCGTTGACCTCAGCAACAGGACTGCACTGCACTCGGGGTGGGGTGGGGGGCGTGGGGTGGGGAGGTATGTGGTAAAGTGCTTCAGGACATCCTAAAGTCTGAAAAGACATGATGGAAGGTCTGCCTTTGTAAGTTTCCAAGTTACATTCTTTATCCCACATTGTCATGTTGTTAACAATGGGTGCTGTTAAAACTCTCACAATCTAGCAAGGTTCACCACCACACAGTGTCTGACAAGACACCAAACCGTTCTTGTGTTGAACGGCCATATGTTCCTCCTCTCTCTGACCGGACAGTGTCAGTGTCACAAACGAATGCACTTCACATGCTGCCCCTTCCACATTGCGTGGAAATAAAATGCAGTCAGTTCTCCAAAACCACTGCGCAATGGCATTATCTGCTTTAAGCAACGGCACAGTAATGATCAGCTTCTGACTCAAAACTCACTTTCAACTTAAAGCCTGCGAGATGCTAAGCTGTGATGCCAGCAGTAAGACCCAGATAATAGGCCATCAGCACCCTTCCCACAGACCCCACCGCGCTACGCACTGCTGGAGGTTCATCACCTCCTTTTCTTGGGGCATGGTTTTCCCACATTTTTTTCCGAACGTCAGTCCAGGCAACACACTCAATTGACGCTGGATCAGTTATTAATGTTAAACCTGCGATAAATAAGTGTTTGCTAAGCAAAGTTATTAAGGGATGTGGGCCAAAGGCAGCTATCTAGAATTAGGTCACAGATCAGCCATCAGCGCATTGAATGGTGGAACAGGCCCGAAGGGGCTGAATGGCCTACTCCTGTTCCCGTGTTCCTAATGTAAGTTGTTTTACTGATATCTCCGAGATTTTGAAGTTACTGCTTCAGTTTTCCAAAATGTTGCTGCATCAGAAACACTCAATGATGAAGAGGAATAACATTGCAGCCTGATGCACTCGGGGGATGGGCTGGAGAAGGTCTTCAGTACTTTGGTCAAAGTACACATGTAAAATGCAACCCACTGTGCTGAAGCTCTGAACAAAAAATGTCGAATCCATGCCTAGGTTTTTTTCGGAGAAGCTGAGGCTCTCAGTGAAAACAAAGTAATGCAGGCATTTGGAGACGGTGGTGTTGGACTGGGGTGGGCAAAGTTAAAAATCACACAACACCAGGTTCATTTGGAAGCACTAGCTTTCGGAGCGCTGCTCCTTCATCAGGTGGTTGTGGAGAATAAGATTGCAAGACACAGAATTTATGGCAAAAGTTTACAGGGTGAAGTAACTGAAATAATCACCCTGTAAACTTATGCTATAAATTCTGTGTCTTACAATCTTATTCTCCACAACCACCTGATGAAGGAGCAGCGCTCCAAAAGTTAGTGCTTCTAAATAAAGCGGGCAATTAAAGATATAACAGACAATTTCACAGATAAAAGTGATTGTTTTTGTTGGGTATTAGAAATCCAATGAATAAAAATCACTGGTTGAGTTTAAAACACTGAAGCAACATTCCAGAGACTTGAAACAGTCGTTTCTAAGATGGCTGGACATTTGTATGATTATTCCTGACAAATTCTGAAACCATTAAACTGTGGTCAGCCTGTCTAGAAAACCGCATCAAAAACAAAACTTAGAACTTTATTTTCAGATCTAAACTTTAGAATTTCACAATCCTTCAAGTGGGTGGTATGGTGGCACAGTGGTTCAATTCCAGTCTTGAGCCACAGTCTGTGTGGAGTTTGCATGTTCTCCCTGTATCTGTGTGGCTTTCCTTGGGTGCTCTGGTTTCCTCTCACAGTCCAGAGATGTGTAGGTTGGGTGGATTGGCCATGGTAAATTGCCCATAGTGTCCAGAGATGTGTAGGTTGGGTGGATTGGCCAAGCTAAATTACCCATAATGTCGAGGCATGTGCAGGTTAAGGTGGGTTGGCCATGCTAAATTGCCCACAGTGTGCAGAGTGGGGTTGGGTCTTTGGAGGGTTGGTGTGGACTCAATGGGTCAAATGGTCTGCTTCCCAAACTGCTGGGATTCTATGATTCTCAATCTTGAGGTATCACCAATCTAATTTAATGTAACGCAGTGCACCCCTCCGACAGCAAATGAGCTGGAGAATTAGAAGTTCTGATTCTCTGTTGGGAATAGTCGCACACCTCAGCTAAGGGAGACCATTGCTGCACAAAGATGGCACAAGTTAATTACAGTGTACCCTCCAAGGAATGACTCAGCTACATGGCAGCTTCTGTTGTGAGGTTGAGGTGCTGAAGACATCTCTGATTTGCTCAGCATGGTCAGTCCCAGAGACATGTGCCCAGGCCAGAGACACACTGCCAGGCCAGAGTCACGCGGCCAGGCCAGAGAAAAATGGCAAGGCCTTATCTACCATAACGCAGAGCGAGGCCGATCGGCAATGCAGACAGCGCTGTCACTGAAGACACACTGACCACCACCCTGCTCCCCCAGGGACACACTCTCACCTCCCTCCTCCAGGAACACAATCTCACCTCCCTCCTCCTCCAGGAACACACTCCCACCTCCCTCCTCCCACAGGAACACACTCCCACCTCCCTCCTCCAGGAACACAATCTCACCTCCCTCCTCCCACAGGAACACACTCTCACCTCCCTCCTCCACCAGGAACACACTCTCACCTCCCACCTCCAGGAACACACTCCCACCTCCCACCTCCAGGTACACACTCTCACCTCCCTCCTCCTCCAGGAACACACTCTCCCCTCCCTCCTCTTCCAGGAACACACTCTCACCTCCCTCCTCCACCAGGAACACACTCTCACCTCCCACCTCCAGGAACACACTCCCACCTCCCACCTCCAGGTACACACTCTCACCTCCCTCCTCCTCCAGAACACACTCTCCCCTCCCTCCTCTTCCAGGAACACACTCTCACCTCCCTCCTCCTCCAGGAACACACTCTCACCTCCCTCCTCCTCCAGGAACACACTCTCACCTCCCTCCTCCTCCAGGAACACACTCTCACCTCCCTCCTCCTCCAGGAACACACTCTCACCTCCCTCCTCCTCCAGGTACACACTCTCACCTCTCACCTCCTCCAGGAACACACTCACACCTCTCACCTCCCACCTCCTCCAGGAACACACTCTCACCTCCCTCCTCCCCCAGGAACACACTCCCACCCCCCTCCTCCGCGAGGAACACACTCTCTCCTCCCTCCTCCTCCAGGAACACACTCTCACTTCCCTCTTATTCCAGGAACACACTCTCACCTCCCTCTTATTCCAGGAACACACTCTCACTTCCCTCCTCCTCCAGGAAAACACTCTCACCTCCCTCCTCCTCCAGGAACACACTCTCACCTCCCTCCTCCTCCAGGAACACACTCCCACCTCCCTCCTCCACCAGGAACATACTCCCACCTCCCTCCTCCTCCAGAAACACACTATCACTTCCCTCCTCCAGGAACACACTCTCACTTCCCTCCTCCTCCAGGAACACACTATCACTTCCCTCCTCCTCTAGGAACACACTCTCACCTCCCTCCTCCACCAGGAACACACTGTCACCTCCATCCTCCAGGAACACACTCTCACCTCCCTTCTCCAAGAACACACTCGCACGTCCCTCCTCCAGGAACACACTCTCACCTCCCTCCTCCAGGAACACACTATCACCTCCCTCCTCCTCCAGGAACACACTCTCACCTCCCTCCTCCTCCAGGAACACACTCCCACCTCCCTCCTCCACCAGGAACATACTCCCACCTCCCTCCTCCTCCAGAAACACACTATCACTTCCCTCCTCCAGGAACACACTCTCACTTCCCTCCTCCTCCAGGAACACACTATCACTTCCCTCCTCCTCTAGGAACACACTCTCACCTCCCTCCTCCACCAGGAACACACTGTCACCTCCATCCTCCAGGAACACACTCTCACCTCCCTTCTCCAAGAACACACTCGCACGTCCCTCCTCCAGGAACACACTCTCACCTCCCTCCTCCAGGAACACACTCTCACCTCCCTCCTCCTCCTGGAACACACTCTCACCTCCCTCCTTCACCAGGAGCACACTCTCACCTCCCTCCCTCCTCCAGGAACAGACTCACACCTCCCTCCTCCTCCAGGAACACACACTCACCTCCCTCCCTCCTCCAGGAATACGCTCCAACGTCCCTCCGCCAGGAACATACTCTCCCCTCCCTCCCTCCTCCAGGAATACACTCTGACCTCCCTCCTCCAGGAACACACTCTCACCTCCCTCCTCCTCCTGGAACACACTCTCACCTCCCTCCTCCTGGAACACACTCTCACCTCCCTCCTCCAGGAACACACTATCACTTCCCTCCTCCTCCAGGAACACACTCTCAACTCCCTCCTCCTCCAGGACCACACACTGACCTCCCTCCTCCTCCAGGAACACAATCTCATCTCCCTCCTCCTCCACGAACACACTCTCACCTCCCTCATCATCCAGGAACAGACTCTCACTTCCCTCCGTCCTCCGGGAAAACAATGTCACCTCCCTCCTCCAGGAACACACTCTCACCTCCCTCCTCCAGGAACACACTCTGACCTCCCTCCTCCTTCAGGAACACACTCTCACCTCCCTCCTCCTCCAGGAACACACTCTCACCTCCCTCCTCCTCCAGGAACACACTCTCACTTCCCTCCTCCTCCAGGAACACACTCTCACTTCCCTCCTCCTCCAGGAACACACTCTCACCTCCCTCCTCCTCCAGGACCACACTCTCACCTCCCTCCTCCTCCAGGAACACACTCTCACTTCCTTCCTCCTCCAGGAACACACTCTCACCTCCTTCCTCCTCCAGGAACACACTCTCACTTCCCTCCTCCTCCAGGAACACACTCTCATTTCCCTCCTCCTCCAGGAACACACACTGACCTTCCTCCTCCTCCAGGGACACAATCTCATCTCCCTCCTCCTCCACGAACACACTCTCACCTCCCTCATCATCCAGGAACAGACTCTCACTTCCCTCCGTCCTCCGGGAAAACAATGTCACCTCCCTCCTCCAGGAACACACTCTCAACTCCCTCCTCCGCCAGGAACACACTCTCACCTCCCTCCTTCATCAGGAACACACTCTCACCTCCCTCCACCTCCAGGAATACACTCTCACCTCCCTCCTCCAAGAACACACTCGCACGTCCCTCCTCCAGGAACACACTGTGACCTCCCTCCTCCAGGAACACACTCTCAACTCCCTCCTCCGCCAGGAACACACTCTCACCTCCCTCCTTCATCAGGAACACACTCTCACCTCCCTCCATCCTCCAGGAACACAATCTCACCTCCCTCCTCCAGGAACACACTCTCACCTCCCTCCTTCACAAAGAACACACTCGAACCCTCCTCCTCCTCGGGGAACACACTCTCAACTCCCTCCTCTTCCAGGAACAGACTCTCACTTCCCTCCTCCAGGAACACACTCTCCCCTCCCTCCTCCCTCAGGAACACACTCTCACCTCCCTCCGTCCTCCAGGAGCACACTCTCACCTCCCTCCTCCTCCAGGAACACACTTTCACCTCCCTCCTCCAGGAACACACTCGCACGTCCCTCCTCCAGGAATGCACTCTCCCCTCCCTCCTCCACCAGGAACACCCTGTCACCTCCCTCCTCCAGGAACACACTCTCCCCTCCCTCCACTTCCAGGAACACACTCTCACCTCCCTCCTCCTACGGGAACACACTGTCTCCGCCCTCCTCCAGGAACACACTCTGACCTCCCTCCTCCTTCAGGAACACACTCTCAACTCCCTCCTCCTCCAGGAACACACTTTCACCTCCCTCCTCCAGGAACACACTCTCACCTCCCTCCTCCTTCAGGAACACACTCTCAACTCCCTCCTCCTTCAGGAACACACTCTCACCTCCCTCCATCTCCAGGAACACACTCTCACCTCCCTCCCCCAGGAACACACTCTCCCCTCCCTCCACCACCATTAACACACTCTCAACTCCCTCCTCCACCAGGAACACACTCTCACCTCCCTCCTCCTTCAGGAACACACTCTCAACTCCCTCCTCCAGGAACACACTCTCAACTCCCTCCTCCACCAGGAACACACTCTCACCTCCCTCCTCCAGGAACACACTCTCAACTCCCTCCTCCACCAGGAACACACTCTCACCTCCCTCCTCCAGGAACACACTCTCAACTCCCTCCTCCACCAGGAACACACTCTCACCTCCCTCCTCCTCCAGGAACACACTCTCACCTCCCTCCTCCACCAGGAACACAGTCTCACCTCCCTCCTCCTCGGGGAACACACTCTCACCTCCCTCCTCGAGGAACAGACTCTCACTTCCCTCCTTCACCAGGAACACACTCTCACCTCCCTCCTCCACCAGGAACACAGTCTCACCTCCCTCCTCCTCGGGGAACACACTCTCACCTCCCTCCTCCTCGGGGAACACACTCTCCCCTCCCTCCTCCTCCAGGACCACACTCTAACTTCCCTCATCCTCCAGGAATATGCTCCCACCTCCCTCCACCAGGAACGCACTCTCCCTTCCCTCCACTTCCAGGAACACACTCTCACCCCTCTCCTCCGGGAACACAATATCACGTCCCTCCTCCAGGAACACACTCTGACCTCCCTCCTCCTCCAGGAACGCACACTCACCTCCCTCCTCCAAGAACACACTCTCACCTCCCTCCTTCACAAAGAACACACTCGAACCCTCCTCCTCCTCGGGGAACACACTCTCAACTCCCTCCTCTTCCAGGATCACACTCTCACCTCCCTCATCCTACAGGAACAGACTCTCACTTCCCTCCTCCAGGAACACACTCTCACCTCCCTCATCCTACAGGAACAGACTCTCACTTCCCTCCTCCAGGAACACACTTTCACCTCCCTCCTCCTCCAGGAACACACTCTCCCCTCCCTCCTCCCTCAGGAACACACTCTCACCTCCCTCCGTCCTCCAGGAACACACTCTCACCTCCCTCCTCCTCCAGGAACACACTTTCACCTCCCTCCTCCAGGAACACACTCGCACGTCCCTCCTCCAGGAATGCACTCTCCCCTCCCTCCTCCACCAGGAACACCCTGTCACCTCCCTCCTCCAGGAACACACTCTCACCTCCCTCATCCTACAGGAACAGACTCTCACTTCCCTCCTCCAGGAACACACTTTCACCTCCCTCCTCCTCCAGGAACACACTCTCACTTCCCTCCTCCAGGAACACACTCTCACCTCCCTCCTCCTCCAGGAAAACACTCTCACTTCCCTCCTCCAGGAACACACTCTCACCTCCCTCCTCCACCAGGAACACAATCTCACCTCCCTCCTCCACCAGGAACACAGTCTCACCTCCCTCCTCCTCGGGGAATTCACTCTCACCTCCCTCCTCCCCCAGGAACACACTCTCACCTCCATCCTCCGCCCGGAACACACTCTCAACCCCCACCTCCATCAGGAACACACTCTACCCTCCCTCTTCCTCCAGGAACACACTCTCCCTTCCCTCGTCCTCGGGGAACACACTCTCACCTCCCTCCTCCTCGGGGAACACACTCTCACCTCCTTCCTTCACCAGGAACACACTCTCACCTCCATCCTCCGCCCGGAACACACTCTCAACCCCCACCTCCATCAGGAACACACTCTAACCTCCCTCTTCCTCCAGGAACACACTCTCACCTCCCTCCTCCACCAGGAACACAATCTCACCTCCCTCCTCCACCAGGAACACAGTCTCACCTCCCTCCTCCTCGGGGAATTCACTCACACCTCCCTCCTCCCCCAGGAACACACTCTCACCTCCATCCTCCGCCCGGAACACACTCTCAACCCCCACCTCCATCAGGAACACACTCTCACCTCCCTCCTCCTCGGGGAACACACTCTCACCTCCTTCCTTCACCAGGAACACACTCTCACCTCCATCCTCCGCCCGGAACACACTCTCAACCCCCACCTCCATCAGGAACACACTCTAACCTCCCTCTTCCTCCAGGAACACACTCTCCCTTCCCTCCTCCTCGGGGAACACACTCTCACCTCCCTCCTCCTCGGGGAACACACTCTCACTTCCCTCCTCCTCCAGGACCACACTCTCACTTCCCTCCTCCTCCAGGAACACACTCTCACCTCCCTCCTCCAGGAACACACTCTCACCTCCCTCCTCCTCCAGGACCACACTCTCACCTCCCTCCTCCTCCAGGAACACACTCTCACCTCCCTCCTCCTCCAGGACCACACTCTCACTTCCCTCCTCCTCCAGGAACACACTCTCCCTTCCCTCCTCCTCCAGGACCACACTCTCACTTCCCTCCTCCTGCAGGAACACACTCTCACCTCCCTCCTCCTCCAGGAACACACTCTCACCTCCCTCCTCCTCCAGGAACACACTCTCCCCTCCCTCCACCTCCAGGAACACACTCTCACCTCCCTCCTCCAAGAACACACTCGCACGTCCCTCCTCCAGGAACAGGCTCACACCTCCCTCCTCCTCCAGGAACACACTCTCACCTCCCTCCTCCAGGAACACACTCTCACCTCCCTCCTTCACAAAGAACACACTCGAACCCTCTTCCCCCTCGGGGAACACACTCTCACCTCCCTCCTCCAGGAACACACTATCACCTCCCTCCTCCTCCAGGAACACACTCTCACCTCCCTCCTCCTCCAGGAACACACTCCCACCTCCCTCCTCCACCAGGAACATACTCCCACCTCCCTCCTCCTCCAGAAACACACTATCACTTCCCTCCTCCAGGAACACACTCTCACTTCCCTCCTCCTCCAGGAACACACTATCACTTCCCTCCTCCTCTAGGAACACACTCTCACCTCCCTCCTCCACCAGGAACACACTGTCACCTCCATCCTCCAGGAACACACTCTCACCTCCCTTCTCCAAGAACACACTCGCACGTCCCTCCTCCAGGAACACACTCTCACCTCCCTCCTCCAGGAACACACTCTCACCTCCCTCCTCCTCCTGGAACACACTCTCACCTCCCTCCTCCTCCAGGAACAGACTCACACCTCCCTCCTCCTCCAGGAACACACACTCACCTCCCTCCCTCCTCCAGGAATACGCTCCAACGTCCCTCCGCCAGGAACATACTCTCCCCTCCCTCCCTCCTCCAGGAATACACTCTGACCTCCCTCCTCCAGGAACACACTCTCACCTCCCTCCTCCTCCTGGAACACACTCTCACCTCCCTCCTCCTGGAACACACTCTCACCTCCCTCCTCCAGGAACACACTATCACTTCCCTCCTCCTCCAGGAACACACTCTCAACTCCCTCCTCCTCCAGGACCACACACTGACCTCCCTCCTCCTCCAGGAACACAATCTCATCTCCCTCCTCCTCCACGAACACACTCTCACCTCCCTCATCATCCAGGAACAGACTCTCACTTCCCTCCGTCCTCCGGGAAAACAATGTCACCTCCCTCCTCCAGGAACACACTCTCACCTCCCTCCTCCAGGAACACACTCTGACCTCCCTCCTCCTTCAGGAACACACTCTCACCTCCCTCCTCCTCCAGTGACACACTCTCACCTCCCTCCTCCTCGGGGAACACACTCTCCCTTCCCTCCTCCTCCAGGAACACACTCTCACTTCCCTCCTCCTCCAGGAACACACTCTCACCTCCCTCCTCCTCCAGGACCACACTCTCACCTCCCTCCTCCTCCAGGAACACACTCTCACTTCCTTCCTCCTCCAGGAACACACTCTCACCTCCTTCCTCCTCCAGGAACACACTCTCACTTCCCTCCTCCTCCAGGAACACACTCTCATTTCCCTCCTCCTCCAGGAACACACACTGACCTCCCTCCTCCTCCAGGGACACAATCTCATCTCCCTCCTCCTCCACGAACACACTCTCACCTCCCTCATCATCCAGGAACAGACTCTCACTTCCCTCCGTCCTCCGGGAAAACAATGTCACCTCCCTCCTCCAGGAACACACTCTCAACTCCCTCCTCCGCCAGGAACACACTCTCACCTCCCTCCTTCATCAGGAACACACTCTCACCTCCCTCCACCTCCAGGAATACACTCTCACCTCCCTCCTCCAAGAACACACTCGCACGTCCCTCCTCCAGGAACACACTGTGACCTCCCTCCTCCAGGAACACACTCTCAACTCCCTCCTCCGCCAGGAACACACTCTCACCTCCCTCCTTCATCAGGAACACACTCTCACCTCCCTCCATCCTCCAGGAACACAATCTCACCTCCCTCCTCCAGGAACACACTCTCACCTCCCTCCTTCACAAAGAACACACTCGAACCCTCCTCCTCCTCGGGGAACACACTCTCAACTCCCTCCTCTTCCAGGAACAGACTCTCACTTCCCTCCTCCAGGAACACACTCTCCCCTCCCTCCTCCCTCAGGAACACACTCTCACCTCCCTCCGTCCTCCAGGAGCACACTCTCACCTCCCTCCTCCTCCAGGAACACACTTTCACCTCCCTCCTCCAGGAACACACTCGCACGTCCCTCCTCCAGGAATGCACTCTCCCCTCCCTCCTCCACCAGGAACACCCTGTCACCTCCCTCCTCCAGGAACACACTCTCCCCTCCCTCCACTTCCAGGAACACACTCTCACCTCCCTCCTCCTACGGGAACACACTGTCTCCGCCCTCCTCCAGGAACACACTCTGACCTCCCTCCTCCTTCAGGAACACACTCTCAACTCCCTCCTCCTCCAGGAACACACTTTCACCTCCCTCCTCCAGGAACACACTCTCACCTCCCTCCTCCTTCAGGAACACACTCTCAACTCCCTCCTCCTTCAGGAACACACTCTCACCTCCCTCCATCTCCAGGAACACACTCTCACCTCCCTCCCCCAGGAACACACTCTCCCCTCCCTCCTCCAGGAACACACTCTCAACTCCCTCCTCCACCAGGAACACACTCTCACCTCCCTCCTCCTTCAGGAACACACTCTCAACTCCCTCCTCCAGGAACACACTCTCAACTCCCTCCTCCACCAGGAACACACTCTCACCTCCCTCCTCCAGGAACACACTCTCAACTCCCTCCTCCACCAGGAACACACTCTCACCTCCCTCCTCCTTCAGGAACACACTCTCACCTCCCTCCTCCTCCAGGAACACACTCTCACCTCCCTTCTTCACCAGGGGCACACTCTCACCTCCCTCCTCCACCAGGAACACAGTCTCACCTCCCTCCTCCTCCAGGAACACACTCTCACCTCCCTCCTCCACCAGGAACACAGTCTCACCTCCCTCCTCCTCGGGGAACACACTCTCACCTCCCTCTTCCTCCAGGACCGCACTCTCCCCTCCCTCCTCCTCCAGGACCGCACTCTCACCTCCCTCCTCCTCCAGGAATATGCTCCCACCTCCCTCCACCAGGAACGCACTCTCCCTTCCCTCCACTTCCAGGAACACACTCTCACCCCTCTCCTCCGGGAACACAATATCACGTCCCTCCTCCAGGAACACACTCTGACCTCCCTCCTCCTTCAGGAACACACTCTCAACTCCCTCCTCCTCCAGGAACACACTCTCACCTCCCTCCTTCATCAGGAACACACTCTCACCTCCCTCCTCCGCCAGGAACGCACACTCACCTCCCTCCTCCAAGAACACACTCGCACGTCCCTCCTCCAGGAACACACTGTGACCTCCCTCCTCCTCCAGGAACACACTCTCACCTCCCTCCTCCAGGAACACACTCTCACCTCCCTCCTTCACAAAGAACACACTCGAACCCTCCTCCTCCTCGGGGAACACACTCTCAACTCCCTCCTCTTCCAGGATCACACTCTCACCTCCCTCATCCTACAGGAACAGACTCTCACTTCCCTCCTCCAGGAACACACTCTCACCTCCCTCATCCTACAGGAACAGACTCTCACTTCCCTCCTCCAGGAACACACTTTCACCTCCCTCCTCCTCCAGGAACACACTCTCCCCTCCCTCCTCCCTCAGGAACACACTCTCACCTCCCTCCGTCCTCCAGGAACACACTCTCACCTCCCTCCTCCTCCAGGAACACACTTTCACCTCCCTCCTCCAGGAACACACTCGCACGTCCCTCCTCCAGGAATGCACTCTCCCCTCCCTCCTCCACCAGGAACACCCTGTCACCTCCCTCCTCCAGGAACACACTCTCACCTCCCTCATCCTACAGGAACAGACTCTCACTTCCCTCCTCCAGGAACACACTTTCACCTCCCTCCTCCTCCAGGAACACACTCTCACTTCCCTCCTCCAGGAACACACTCTCACCTCCCTCCTCCTCCAGGAACACACTCTCACTTCCCTCCTCCAGGAACACACTCTCACCTCCCTCCTCCACCAGGAACACAATCTCACCTCCCTCCTCCACCAGGAACACAGTCTCACCTCCCTCCTCCTCGGGGAATTCACTCTCACCTCCCTCCTCCCCCAGGAACACACTCTCACCTCCATCCTCCGCCCGGAACACACTCTCAACCCCCACCTCCATCAGGAACACACTCTACCCTCCCTCTTCCTCCAGGAACACACTCTCCCTTCCCTCGTCCTCGGGGAACACACTCTCACCTCCCTCCTCCTCGGGGAACACACTCTCACCTCCTTCCTTCACCAGGAACACACTCTCAACCTCCATCCTCCGCCCGGAACACACTTTCAACCCCCACCTCCATCAGGAACACACTCTAACCTCCCTCTTCCTCCAGGAACACACTCTCCCTTCCCTCCTCCTCGGGGAACACACTCTCACCTCCCTCCTCCTCGGGGAACACACTCTCACTTCCCTCCTCCTCCAGGACCACACTCTCACTTCCCTCCTCCCCCAGGAACACACTCTCACCTCCCTCCTCCAGGAACACACTCTCACCTCCCTCCTCCTCCAGGAACACACTCTCAACCCCCACCTCCATCAGGAACACACTCTCACCTCCCTCCTCCTCCAGGATCACACTCTCCCTTCCCTCCTCCTCCAGGAACACACTCTCACTTCCCTCCTCCTCCAGGAACACACTCTCCCTTCCCTCCTCCTCCAGGACCACACTCTCCCTTCCCTCCTCCTCCAGGACCACACTCTCACTTCCCTCCTCCTCCTGGAACACACTCTCACTTCCCTCCTCCTGCAGGAACACACTCTCACCTCCCTCCTCCTCCAGGAACACACTCTCACCTCCCTCCTCCTCCAGGACCACACTCTCACTTCCCTCTTCCTCCAGGAACACACTCTCACCTCCCTCCTCCTCCAGGAACACACTCTCACTTCCCTCCTCCTCCAGGAACACACTCTCACCTCCCTCCTCCTCCAGGAACACACTCTCACTTCCCTCCTCCTCCAGGAACACACTCTCACCTCCCTCCTCCTCCAGGAACACACTCTCACTTCCCTCCTCCTCCAGGAACACACTCTCACCTCCCTCCTCCTCCAGGAACACACTCTCACCTCCCTCCTCCTCCAGGAACACACTCTCACTTCCCTCTTCCTCCAGGACCACACTCTCACTACACTCCTCCTCCAGGAACACACTCTCCCTTCCCTCCTCCTCCAGGAACACACTCTCCCTTCCCTCCTCCTGCAGGAACACACTCTCAACTCCCACCTTCACCAGGAAAACTCTCACCACGCTCCTTCACCAGGAACACACTCTCACCTCCGTCCTCCAGGAACAGACTCACACCTCCCTCCTCCTCCAGGAACACACTCACCTCCCTCTTCCTCCAGGAATATGCTCCCACCTCCCTCCACCAGGAACACACTCTCACCTCCCTCCACCAGGAACACACTCTCACCTCCCTCCTCCCGGAACACACAATCACCTCACTCATCGTCCAGGAACAGACTCTCACTTCGCTCCGTCCTCCGGGAACACAATGTCACCTCCCTCCTCCAGGAACACACTCTGACCTCCCTCCTCCTTCAGGAACACACTCTCAACTCCCTCCTCCTCCAGGAACACACTCTCCCCTCCCTCCACCTCCAGGAACACACTCTCACCTCCCTCCTCCAAGAACACACTCGCACGTCCCTCCTCCAGGAACAGACTCACACCTCCCTCCTCCTCCAGGAACACACTCTCACCTCCCTCCTCCAGGAACACACTCTCACCTCCCTCCTTCACAAAGAACACACTCGAACCCTCTTCCCCCTCGGGGAACACACTCTCAACTCCCTCCTCTTCCAGGAACACACTCTCACCTCCCTCCTCCTCCAGGAACACACTCTCACCTCCCTCCTCCAGGAACAGACTCACACCTCCCTCCTCCTCCAGGAACACACTCTCACCCTCTTCCTCCTCCAGGAACACACTCTCACCTCCCTCCTCCGCCCGGAACACAATCTCACCTCCTTCCTCCTGCAGGAACACACTCTCACCTCCCTCCTCCTCCAGGAAAACACTCTCACCTCCTTCCTCCTCCAGGAACACACTCTCACCTCCCTCCTCCTCGGGGAACACACTCTCACCTCCCTCCTCCTCCAGGAAAACACTCTCACCTCCTTCCTCCTCCAGGAAAACACTCTCCCCTCCCTCCTCCTCCAGGAACACACTCTCACCTCCCTCCTTCACCAGGAACACACTCTCACCTCCATCCTCCGCCCGGAACACACTCTCAACCCCCACCTCCATCAGGAACACACTCTAACCTCCCTCTTCCTCCAGGAACACACTCTCCCTTCCCTCCTCCTCGGGGAACACACTCTCACTTCCCTCCTCCTCCAGGAACACACTCTCACCTCCCCCCTCCTCGGGGAACACACTCTCACCTCCCTCTTGCTCCAGGAACACACTCTCCCTTCCCTCCTCCTCGGGGAACACACTATCAACTCCCTCCTCCAGGAACAGATTCACACCTCCCTCCTCCTCGGGGAACACACTCTCACCTCCCTCTTCCTCCAGGACCGCACTCTCCCCTCCCTCCTCCTCCAGGAACACACTCTCACCTCCCTCCTCCTCGGGGAACACACTCTCACCTCCCTCTTCCTCCAGGAACACACTCTCAACTCCCTCCTCCAGGAACAGACTCTCACCTCCCTCCTCCAGGAACAGACTCACACCTCCCTCCTCCTCCAGGAACACACTCTCACTTCCCTCCTCCTCCAGGAACACACTCTCACCTCCCTCCTCCTCCAGGAACACACTCTCACGTCCCTCCTCCAGGAACACACTCTCACCTCCCTCCTCCTCCAGGAACACACTCTCACCTCCCTCCTCCAGGAACACACTCTCACCTCCCTCCTCCTCCAGGAACACACTCACACCTCCCTCCTCCTCCAGGAACACACTCTCACCTCCCTCCTCCTCCAGGAACACACTCTCACCTCCCTCCTCCAGGAACACACTCTCACCTCCCTCCTCCTCCAGGACCACACTCTCACCTCCCTCCTCCTCCAGGACCACACTCTCCCTTCCCTCCTCCTCCAGGACCACACTCTCACTTCCCTCCTCCTGCAGGTACACACTCTCACCTCCCTCCTCCTCCAGGAACACACTCTCACTTCCCTCCTCCTCCAGGAACACACTCTCACCTCCCTCCTCCTCCAGGACCACACTCTCACTTCCCTCCTCCTCCAGGAACACACTCTCACTTCCCTCTTCCTCCAGGACCACACTCTCACTACACTCCTCCTCCAGGAACACACTCTCCCTTCCCTCCTCCTCCAGGAACACACTCTCCCTTCCCTCCTCCTGCAGGAACACACTCTCAACTCCCACCTTCACCAGGAAAACTCTCACCACGCTCCTTCACCAGGAACACACTCTCACCTCCGTCCTCCAGGAACAGACTCACACCTCCCTCCTCCTCCAGGAACACACTCACCTCCCTCTTCCTCCAGGAATATGCTCCCACCTCCCTCCACCAGGAACACACTCTCACCTCCCTCCACCAGGAACACACTCTCACCTCCCTCCTCCCGGAACACACAATCACCTCACTCATCGTCCAGGAACAGACTCTCACTTCGCTCCGTCCTCCGGGAACACAATGTCACCTCCCTCCTCCAGGAACACACTCTGACCTCCCTCCTCCTTCAGGAACACACTCTCAACTCCCTCCTCCTCCAGGAACACACTCTCCCCTCCCTCCACCTCCAGGAACACACTCTCACCTCCCTCCTCCAAGAACACACTCGCACGTCCCTCCTCCAGGAACAGACTCACACCTCCCTCCTCCTCCAGGAACACACTCTCACCTCCCTCCTCCAGGAACACACTCTCACCTCCCTCCTTCACAAAGAACACACTCGAACCCTCTTCCCCCTCGGGGAACACACTCTCAACTCCCTCCTCTTCCAGGAACACACTCTCACCTCCCTCCTCCTCCAGGAACACACTCTCACCTCCCTCCTCCAGGAACAGACTCACACCTCCCTCCTCCTCCAGGAACACACTCTCACCCTCTTCCTCCTCCAGGAACACACTCTCACCTCCCTCCTCCGCCCGGAACACAATCTCACCTCCTTCCTCCTGCAGGAACACACTCTCACCTCCCTCCTCCTCCAGGAAAACACTCTCACCTCCTTCCTCCTCCAGGAACACACTCTCACCTCCCTCCTCCTCGGGGAACACACTCTCACCTCCCTCCTCCTCCAGGAAAACACTCTCACCTCCTTCCTCCTCCAGGAAAACACTCTCCCCTCCCTCCTCCTCCAGGAAAACACTCTAACCTCCCTCCTCCTCCAGGAGCACACTCTCACCTCCCTCCTCCAGGAACAGACTCACACCTCCCTCTTCCTCCAGGAACACACTCTCCCTTCCCTCCACTTCCAGGAACACACTCTCACCTCCCTCCTTCACCAGGAACACACTCTCACCTCCATCCTCCGCCCGGAACACACTCTCAACCCCCACCTCCATCAGGAACACACTCTAACCTCCCTCTTCCTCCAGGAACACACTCTCCCTTCCCTCCTCCTCGGGGAACACACTCTCACTTCCCTCCTCCTCCAGGAACACACTCTCACCTCCCCCCTCCTCGGGGAACACACTCTCACCTCCCTCTTGCTCCAGGAACACACTCTCCCTTCCCTCCTCCTCGGGGAACACACTCTCAACTCCCTCCTCCAGGAACAGATTCACACCTCCCTCCTCCTCGGGGAACACACTCTCACCTCCCTCTTCCTCCAGGACCGCACTCTCCCCTCCCTCCTCCTCCAGGAACACACTCTCACCTCCCTCCTCCTCGGGGAACACACTCTCACCTCCCTCTTCCTCCAGGAACACACTCTCCCTTCCCTCCTCCTCGGGGAACACACTCTCACCTCCCTCTTCCTCCAGGACCACACTCTCACTTCCCTCCTCCTGCAGGAACACACTCTCAACTCCCTCCTCCAGGAACAGACTCTCACCTCCCTCCTCCAGGAACAGACTCACACCTCCCTCCTCCTCCAGGAACACACTCTCACTTCCCTCCTCCTCCAGGAACACACACTCACCTCCCTCCTCCGCCAGGAATATGCTCCCACCTCCCTCCACCAGGAACGCACTCTCCCTGCCCTCCACTTCCAGGAACACACTCTCATCTCCCTCCCTCAGGAACACACTCTCACCTCCCTCCTTCATCAGGAACACACTCTCACCTCCCTCCTCCTCCCGGAACACTCTCTGACCTCCCTCATCCTTCAGGAACACACTCTCACCTCCCTCCTCCACCAGGAACACACTCTCAACTCCCTCCTCCTCCAGGAACACACTCTGACCTCCCTCCTCCTTCAGGAACACACTCTCAACTCCCTCCTCCTCCAGGAACACACTCGCACCTCCCTCCACCTCCAGGAATACACTGTGACCTCCCTCCTCCACCAGGAACGCACTCTCAACTCCCTCCTCCAAGAAAACACTCGCACATCCCTCCTCCAGGAATACACTGTGACCTCCCTCCTCCTCCAGGAACACACTCTCACCTCCATCCTCCTGGGACACACTCTCACCTCCCTCCTTCACAAAGAACACACTCGAACCCTCCTCCTCCTCCAGGAACACACTCTCACCTCCCTCCCCCTGGGACACACTCTCACCTCCCTCCTCCTCCAGGAACACACTCTCACCTCCCTCCTCCAGGAACACACTCTCACCTCCCTCCTCCTCCAGGAACACACTCTCACCTCCCTCCTCCAGGAACACACTCTCACCTCCCTCCTCCTCCAGGAACACACTCGCACCTCCCTCCTCCTCCAGGAACACACTCTCACCTCCCTCCTCCTCCAGGAACACACTCTCACCTCCCTCCTCCTCCAGGAACACACTCTCACCTCCCTCCTCCTCCAGGACCACACTCTCACTTCCCTCCTCCTCCAGGAACACACTCTCACTTCCCTCTTCCTCCAGGACCACACTCTCACTACACTCCTCCTCCAGGAACACACTCTCCCTTCCCTCCTCCTCCAGGAACACACTCTCCCTTCCCTCCTCCTGCAGGAACACACTCTCAACTCCCACCTTCACCAGGAAAACTCTCACCACGCTCCTTCACCAGGAACACACTCTCACCTCCGTCCTCCAGGAACAGACTCACACCTCCCTCCTCCTCCAGGAACACACTCACCTCCCTCTTCCTCCAGGAATATGCTCCCACCTCCCTCCACCAGGAACACACTCTCACCTCCCTCCACCAGGAACACACTCTCACCTCCCTCCTCCCGGAACACACAATCACCTCACTCATCGTCCAGGAACAGACTCTCACTTCGCTCCGTCCTCCGGGAACACAATGTCACCTCCCTCCTCCAGGAACACACTCTCACCTCCCTCCTTCACAAAGAACACACTCGAACCCTCTCCCCCCTCGGGGAACACACTCTCAACTCCCTCCTCTTCCAGGAACACACTCTCACCTCCCTCCTCCTACAGGAACACACTCTCACCTCCCTCCTCCAGGAACAGACTCACACCTCCCTCCTCCTCCAGGAACACACTCTCACCCCCTTCCTCCTCCAGGAACACACTCTCACCTCCCTCCTCCGCCCGGAACACACTCTCACCTCCTTCCTCCTGCAGGAACAAACTCTCACCTCCCTCCTCCTCCAGGAAAACACTCTCACCTCCTTCCTCCTCCAGGAACACACTCTCACCTCCCTCCTCCTCGGGGAACACACTCTCACCTCCCTCCTCCTCCAGGAAAACACTCTCACCTCCTTCCTCCTCCAGGAAAACACTCTCCCCTCCCTCCTCCTCCAGGAAAACACTCTAACCTCCCTCCTCCTCCAGGAGCACACTCTCACCTCCCTCCTCCAGGAACAGACTCACACCTCCCTCTTACTCCAGGAACACACTCTCCCTTCCCTCCACTTCCAGGAACACACTCTCCCCTCCCTCCTCCTCCAGGACCACACTCTCACTTCCCTCTGTCCTCCGGGAACACACTGTCACCTCCCTCCTCCTCCAGGAACACACACTCTCACCTCCCTCCTCCTCCAGGAACACACTCTCACCTCCCTCCTCCAGGAACAGACTCTCACCTCCCTCCTCCAGGAACAGACTCACACCTCCCTCCTCCTCCAGGAACACACTGTCACTTCCCTCCTCCTCCAGGAACACACTCTCACCTCCCTCCTCCTCGGGGAACACACTCTCACCTCCCTCCTCCTCGGGGAATTCACTCTCACCTCCCTCCTCCCCCAGGAACACACTCTCACCTCCCTCCTCCTCGGGGAACACACTCTCACCTCCCTCCTTCCCCCAGGACCACACTCTCACTTCCCTCCTCCTCCAGGAACACACTCTCACCTCCCTCCTCCACCAGGAACACAATCTCACCTCCCTCCTCCAACAGGAACACAATCTCACCTCCCTCCTCCTCGGGGAACACACTCTGACCTCCCTCCTCCTCGGGGAACACACTCTCACCTCCCTCCTCCCCCAGGAACACACTCTCACCTCCCTCCTCCTCGGGGAGCACACTCTCACCTCCCTCCTCCTCGGGGAACACACTCTCACCTCCCTCCTTCACCAGGAACACACTCTCACCTCCCTCCTCCTCGGGGAACACACTCTCACCTCCATCCTCCGCCCGGAACACACTCTCAACCCCCACCTCCATCAGGAACACACTCTAACCTCCCTCTTCCTCCAGGAACACACTCTCCCTTCCCTCCTCCTCGGGGAACACACTCTCACTTCCCTCCTCCTCCAGGAACACACTCTCACCTCCCCCCTCCTCGGGGAACACACTCTCACCTCCCTCTTGCTCCAGGAACACACTCTCCCTTCCCTCCTCCTCGGGGAACACACTCTCAACTCCCTCCTCCAGGAACAGATTCACACCTCCCTCCTCCTCGGGGAACACACTCTCACCTCCCTCTTCCTCCAGGACCGCACTCTCCCCTCCCTCCTCCTCCAGGAACACACTCTCACCTCCCTCCTCCTCGGGGAACACACTCTCACCTCCCTCTTCCTCCAGGAACACACTCTCCCTTCCCTCGGCCTCGGGGAACACACTCTCACCTCCCTCTTCCTCCAGGACCACACTCTCACTTCCCTCCTCCTGCAGGAACACACTCTCAACTCCCTCCTCCAGGAACAGACTCTCACCTCCCTCCTCCAGGAACAGACTCACACCTCCCTCCTCCTCCAGGAACACACTCTCACTTCCCTCCTCCTCCAGGAACACACACTCACCTCCCTCCTCCGCCAGGAATATGCTCCCACCTCCCTCCACCAGGAACGCACTCTCCCTGCCCTCCACTTCCAGGAACACACTCTCATCTCCCTCCCTCAGGAACACACTCTCACCTCCCTCCTTCATCAGGAACACACTCTCACCTCCCTCCTCCTCCCGGAACACACTCTGACCTCCCTCATCCTTCAGGAACACACTCTCACCTCCCTCCTCCACCAGGAACACACTCTCAACTCCCTCCTCCTCCAGGAACACACTCTGACCTCCCTCCTCCTTCAGGAACACACTCTCAACTCCCTCCTCCTCCAGGAACACACTCGCACCTCCCTCCACCTCCAGGAATACACTGTGACCTCCCTCCTCCACCAGGAACGCACTCTCACCTCCCTCCTCCAAGAAAACACTCGCACATCCCTCCTCCAGGAATACACTGTGACCTCCCTCCTCCTCAAGGAACACACTCTCACCTCCCTCCTTCACAAAGAACACACTCTCACCTCCCTCCTCCTCCAGGAACACACTCTCACCTCCCTCCCCCTGGGACACACTCTCACCTCCCTCCTCCTCCAGGAACACACTCTCACCTCCCTCCCCCTGGGACACACTCTCACCTCCCTCCTCCTCCAGGAACACACTCTCACCTCCCTCCTCCAGGACCACACTCTCACTTCCCTCCTCCTCCAGGAACACACTCTCACTTCCCTCTTCCTCCAGGACCACACTCTCACTTCCCTCCTCCTGCAGGTACACACTCTCACCTCCCTCCTCCTCCAGGACCACACTCTCACTTCCCTCCTCCTCCAGGAACACACTCTCACCTCCCTCCTCCTCCAGGAACACACTCTCACCTCCCTCCTCCTCCAGGAACACACTCTCCCTTCCCTCCTCCTCCAGGAACACACTCTCCCTTCCCTCCTCCTGCAGGAACACACTCTCAACTCCCACCTTCACCAGGAAAACTCTCACCACGCTCCTTCACCAGGAACACACTCTCACCTCCGTCCTCCAGGAACAGACTCACACCTCCCTCCTCCTCCAGGAACACACTCACCTCCCTCTTCCTCCAGGAATATGCTCCCACCTCCCTCCACCAGGAACACACTCTCACCTCCCTCCACCAGGAACACACTCTCACCTCCCTCCTCCCGGAACACACAATCACCTCACTCATCGTCCAGGAACAGACTCTCACTTCCCTCCGTCCTCCGGGAACACAATGTCACCTCCCTCCTCCAGGAACACACTCTGACCTCCCTCCTCCTTCAGGAACACACTCTCAACTCCCTCCTCCTCCAGGAACACACTCGCACCTCCCTCCACCTCCAGGAATACACTGTGACCTCCCTCCTCCACCAGGAATGCACTCTCACCTCCCTCCTCCAAGAAAACACTCGCACATCCCTCCTCCAGAAATACACTGTGACCTCCCTCCTCCTCCAGGAACACACTCTCACCTCCCTCCTTCACAAAGAACACACTCGAACCCTCCTCCTCCTCCAGGAACACACTCTCACCTCCCTCCTCCTCGGGGAACACACTCTCACCTCCCTCCTCCTCCAGGAACACACTCTCACCTCCCTCCTCCAGGAACACACTCTCACCTCCCTCCTCCTCCAGGAACACACTCTCACCTCCCTCCTCCAGGAACACACTCTCACCTCCCTCCTCCTCCAGGACCACACTCTCCCTTCCCTCCTCCTCCAGGACCACACTCTCACTTCCCTCCTCCTCCAGGACCACACTCTCACTTCCCTCCTCCTCCAGGAACACACTCTCACTTCCCTCCTCCTCCAGGAACACACTCTCACTTCCCTCTTCCTCCAGGAACACACTCTCACTTCCCTCCTCCTCCAGGACCACACTCTCACTTCCCTCCTCCTCCAGGAACACACTCTCACCTCCCTCCTCCTGCAGGAACAAACTCTCACTTCCCTCCTCCTGCAGGAACACACTCTCACCTCCCTCCTCCTCCAGGAACACACTCTCACCTCCCTCCTCCTCCAGGAACACACTCTCACTTCCCTCTTCCTCCAGGACCACACTCTCACTACACTCCTCCTCCAGGAACACACTCTCCCTTCCCTCCTCCTCCAGGAACACACTCTCCCTTCCCTCCTCCTGCAGGAACACACTCTCAACTCCCACCTTCACCAGGAAAACTCTCACCTCCGTCCTCCAGGAACAGACTCACACCTCCCTCCTCCTCCAGGAACACACTCACCTCCCTCTTCCTCCAGGAATATGCTCCCACCTCCCTCCACCAGGAACACACTCTCACCTCCCTCCTCCAGGAACACACTCTCACCTCCCTCCTCCTCCAGGAATACACTCTCAACTCCCTCCTCCTCCAGGAACACACTCCCACCGCCCTCCTCCACCAAGAACACACTCTCACCTCCCTCCTCCTCCAGGAACACACTCTTACCTCCCTCCTCCTCCAGGAACACCCTCTCACCTCCGTCGTCCTCCAGGAACACACTCCCACCGCCCTCCTCCAGGAACACACTCTCAACTCCCTCCTCCTCCAGAAACACACTCTTACCTCCCTCCTCCAGGAACACACTCTCACCTCCCTCCTCCTCCAGGAACACACTCTCAACCCCCTCCTCCTCCAGGAACACACTCTCACCTCCCTCCTCCAGGAACACACTCTTACCTCCCTCCTCCTCCAGGAACACAATCTCAACTCCCTCCTCCTCCAGGAACACACTCTCACCTCCTCCTCCAGGGACACACTCTCACCTCCCTCCTCCTCCAGGAACACACTCCCACCGCCCTCCTCCACCAAGAACACACTCTCACCTCCCTCCTCCTCCAGGAACACACTCTCACCTCCCTCCTCCAGGAACACACTCCCACCTCCCTCCTCCTCCAGGAATATTCTCCCACCTCCCTCTTCCTCCAGGAACACACTGTCACTTCACCCCTCCTCCAGGAACACACTCTCCCCTCCCTCCTCCACCAACAGACTCTCACCTCCGTCCTCCAGGAACATTCTCCCACCTCCCTCTTCCTCCAGGAACACACTCTCACCTCCCTCCTCCTCCAGGAACACACTCTCACCTCCCTCCTCCAGGAACATTCTCCCACCTCCCTCTTCCTCCAGGAACACACTCTCACCTCCCTCTTCCTCCAGGAACACACTCTCACCTCCCTCCTCCTCCTGGAACACACTCTCACCTCCGTCGTCCTCCAGGAACACACTCCCACCTCCCTCCTCCACCAAGAACACACTCTCAACTCCCTCCTCCTCCAGGAACACACTCTCAACTCCCTCCTCCTGCAGGAACACACTCTCACCTCCCTCCTCCTCCAGGGACACACTCTCACCTCCCTCCTCCTCCAGGAACACACTCTCACCTCCCTCCTCCTGCAGGAACACGCTGTTACCTCCCTCCTCCAGGAACACACTCTCAACTCCCTCCTCCTCCTGGAACACACTCTTACCTCCCTCCTCCTGCAGGAACACACTCTCACCTCCCTCCTCCACCAAGAATTCACTCTCACCTCCCTCCTTCATCAGGAACACACTCTCACCTCCCTCCTCCTCGGGCAACACACTCTCACCTCCCTCCTCCACCAGGAACACACTCTCACCTCCCTCCTCCACCAGGAATTCACTCTCACCTGCCTCCTTCACCAGGAGCACACTCTCACCTCCATACTCCTCCAGGAACACACTCTCACCTCCCTCCTCCTCCAGGAACACATTCTCACCTCCCTCCTCCGCACGGAACACACTCTCACCTCCCTCCTCCTCCAGGAACACACTCTCACCTCCCTCCTCCTCGGGGAACACACTCTCACCTCCCTCCTCCTCCAGGAAAACACTCTCCCCTCCCTCCTCCTCCAGGAAAACATTCTCCCCTCCCTCCTCCTCCAGGAACAGACTCTCACTTCCCTCCGTCCTCCGAGAACACACTCCCACCTCCCTCCTCCAGCAGGAACACAGTCTCACCTCCCTCCTCCTCGGGGAACACACCCACAACTCCCTCCTCTTCCAGGAACACAGTCTCACCTCCCTCCTCTTCGGGGAACACACTCTCCCCTCCCTCCTCCACCAGGAACACACTCTCACCTCCCTCCTCCATCAGGAATTCACTCTCACCTCCCTCCTTCATCAGGAACACACTCTCACCTCCCTCCTCCTCGGGCAACACACTCTCACCTCCCTCCTCCTCCAGGAACACACTCTCAACTCCCTCCTTCACGAGGAACACACTCTCACCTCCCTCCCCCTCGGGGAACACACTCTCACCTCCCTCCTCCTCCAGGAACACACTCTCAACTCCCACCTCCACCAGGAAAACTCTCACCTCCCTCCTTCACGAGGAACACACTCTCACCTCCCTCCTCCTCGGGGAACACACTCTCACCTCCCTCCTCCTCCAGGAACACACTCTCAACTCCCACCTCCACCAGGAAAACTCTCACCTCCCTCCTTCACGAGGAACACACTCTCACCTCCCTCCTCCTCGGGGAACACACTCTCAACTCCCTCCTCCTCCAGGAACACACTCTCACCTCCCTCCTCCTCCAGGAACACACTCTCACCTCCCTCCTCCTCCAGGAACACACTCTCACCTCCCTCCTCCTCCAGGAACATGCTCTCACTTCCCTCCTCCTCCAGTAACACATTCTCACCCTCCTCCTCCTCGGGGAACACACTCTCACTTCCCTCCCCCAGGAACACACTCTCACCTCCCTCGTCCTCCAGGAACACACACTCCCCTCCGTCCTCCTCCAGGAACACACTCTCACCTCCCTCCTCCTCCAGGAACACACTCTCCCCTCCCTCCACTTCCAGGAACACACTCTCACCTCCCTCCCTCCTCCAGGAACACACTCTCACTTCCCTCCTTCACCAGGAACACACTCTCAACTCCCACCTCCACCAGGAAAACTCTCACCTCCCTCCTTCACGAGGAACACACTCTCACCTCCCTCCTCCTCGGGGAACACACTCTCACCTCCCTCCTCCTCCAGGAACACACTCTCAACTCCCTCCTCCTCCAGGAACACACTCTCACCTCCCTCCTCCTCCAGGAACACACTCTCACCTCCCTCCTCCTCCAGGAACATGCTCTCACTTCCCTCCTCCTCCAGTAACACATTCTCACCCTCCTCCTCCTCGGGGAACACACTCTCACTTCCCTCCCCCAGGAACACACTCTCACCTCCCTCGTCCTCCAGGAACACACACTCCCCTCCGTCCTCCTCCAGGAACACACTCTCACCTCCCTCCTCCTCCAGGAACACACTCTCCCCTCCCTCCTCCTCCAGGAACACACTGTCACTTCCCTCTTCCTCCAGGACCACACTCTCACCTCCCTCGTCCTCCAGGAACACACACTCCCCTCCGTCCTCCTCCAGGAACACACTGTCACTTCCCTCGTCCTCCAGGACCACACTCTCACCTCTCTCCTCCTCCAGGAACACACTCTCACCTCCCTCCTCCACCAGGAACACACTCTCACCTCCCTCCTCCTCCAGGAACACACTCTCACCTCCCTCCTCCACCAGGAACACACTCTCACCTCCCTCCTCCAGGAACACACTCTAACTTCCCTCCTCCAGGAACACACTCTGACCTCCCTCCTCCTCCAGGAACACACTCTCACCTCCCTCCTCCACCAGGAACACACTCTCACCTCCCACCTCCACCAGGAACAGAATCTCACCTCCCTCCTCCAGGAACACACTCTCACTTCCCTCCTCCAGGAACACACTCTCACCTCCCTCCTCCACCAGGAACACACTCTCACCTCCCTCCTCCTCCAGGAACACACACTCTCAACTCCCTCCTTCCCCCAGGAACACACCCTCACCTCCCTCCTCCTCCAGGAACACACTCTCACCTCCCTCCTCCTCCAGGAACACACTCTCACCTCCGTCCTCCTCCAGTAACACACTCTCACCCTCCTGCTCCTCGGGGAACACACTCTCACATCCCCCCTCCAGGAACACACTCTCACCTCCCTCCTCCAGGAACACACTCTCACCTCCCTCCTCCTCCAGGAACACACACTCTCAACTCCCTCCTTCCCCCAGGAACACACCCTCACCTCCCTCCTCCTCCAGGAACACACTCTCACCCTCCTCCTCCTCGGGGAACACACTCTCACATCACCCCTCCAGGAACACACTCTCACCTCCCTCCTCCCGGAACACACTCTCCCCTCCCTCCTTCACCAGGAACACACTCCCAACTCCCTCCACCAGGAACACACTCTCCCCTCCCTCCACTTCCAGAAACACACTCCCACCTCCCTCCTCCTCCAGGATACCACTTGCACCTCTCTCCTTCACCAGGAACAGACTCTCACCTCCCTCCACCCCGAAGAACACACTCTCACCTCCTCCTCCACCAGGAACACACTCCCGCCTCCCTCTTCCAGGAACACACTCTCACCTCCCTCGTCCTCCAGGAACACACTCTCACCTCCCTCCTCCTCCAGGAGCACACTCTCACCTCAATCCTCCAGGAACACACTCTCACCTCCCTCCTCCTCGGGGAACACACTCTCACCTCCCTCCTCCTCCAGGAACACACTCTCACCTCCCTCCTCCTCGGGGAACACACTCTCACCTCCCTCCTCCTCCAGGAACACACTCTCACCTCCCTCGTCCTCCAGGACCACACTCCCACATCCCTCCTCCTCCAGGAACACACTCTCACCTCCCACCTCCACCAGGAAAACACTCTCACCTCCCTCGTCCTCCAGGAACACACTCTCTCCTCCCTCCTCCTCCAGGAACACACTGTCACCTCCCCCCTCCTTCAGGAACACACTGTCACCTCCCTCCTCCTCCAGGAACACACTCTCACCTCCCTCCTCCTCCAGGAACACACTGTCACCTCCCTCCTCCTCCAGGAACACACTCTCACCTCCCCCCTCCTTCAGGAACACACTGTCACCTCCCTCCTCGTCCAGGAACACACTCTCCCCTCCCTCCTCCTCCAGGAACACACTCTCACCTCCCTCCTCTTCCAGGAACACACTCTCACCTTCCTCCTCCGCCAGGATCACACTCTCAACTCCCTCCTCCTCCAGGATCACACTCTCAATTCCCTCCTCCTCCACCAACAGACTCTCACCTCCCTCCGTCCTCCAGTAACACGCTCTCACCTCCCTCCTCCTTCAGGAACACACTCCCACCTCCCTCCTCCTCCAGGAATATTCTCCCACCTCCCTCTTCCTCCAGGAACACACTGTCACTTCACCCCTCCTACGGGAACACACTCTCCCCTCCCTCCTCCACCAACAGACTCTCACCTCCGTCCTCCAGGAACATTCTCCCACCTCCCTCCTCCTCCAGGAACACACTCTCACCTCCCTCCTCCAGGAACATTCTCCCACCTCCCTCTTCCTCCAGGAACACACTCTCACCTCCCTCTTCCTCCAGGAACACACTCTCACCTCCCTCCTCCTCCTGGAACACACTCTCACCTCCGTCGTCCTCCAGGAACACACTCCCACCGCCCTCCTCCAGGAACACACTCTCAACTCCCTCCTCCTGCAGGAACACGCTGTTACCTCCCTCCTCCTCAAGGAACACACTCTCAACTCCCTCCTCCTCCTGGAACACACTCTCACCTCCGTCGTCCTCCAGGAACACACTCCCACCGCCCTCCTCCAGGAACACACTCTCAACTCCCTCCTCCTCCAGGAACACACTCTTACCTCCCTCCTCCAGGAACATTCTCCCACCTCCCTCTTCCTCCAGGAACACTCTCTAACCTCCCTCCTCCTCCAGGAACACACTCTCACTTCCCTCCTCCTGCAGGAACACACTCTCACCTCCCTCCTCCTCCAGGGACACACTCTCACCTCCCTCCTCCAGGAACATTCTCCCACCTCCCTCTTCCTCCAGGAACACACTCTCACCTCCCTCCTCCTCCAGGAACACACTCTCACTTCCCTCCTCCTGCAGGAACACACTCTCACCTCCCTCCTCCTCCAGGGACACACTCTCACCTCCCTCCTCCAGGAACATTCTCCCACCTCCCACCTCCACCAGGAACAGACTCTCACCTCCCTCCTCCAGGAACACACTCTCACTTCCCTCCTCCAGGAACACACTCTCACCTCCCTCCTCCAGGAACACACACTCTCAACTCCCTCCTCCTCCAGGAACACACTCTCACCTCCCTCCTCCTCCAGGAACACACTCTCACCTCCGTCCTCCTCCAGTAACACACTCTCACCCTCCTGCTCCTCGGGGAACACACTCTCACATCCCCCCTCCAGGAACACACTCTCACCTCCCTCCTCCAGGAACACACTCTCACCCTCCTCCTCCTCGGGGAACACACTCTCACATCCCCCCTCCAGGAACACACTCTCACCTCCCTCCTCCAGGAACACGCTCTCACCTCCCTCCTCCTCCAGGAACACACACTCTCCCCTCCCTCCTCCTCCAGGAACACACTCTCGCCTCCCTCCTCCTCCAGGAACACACTCTCGCCTCCCTCCTCCAAGACCACACTCTCCCCTCCCTCCTCCTCCAGGAACACACTCTCACCTCCCTCCTCCTCCAGGAACACACTCTCACATCCCTCCTCCAGGTACACACTCTCACCTCCCTCCTCCTCCAGGAACACACTCTCACATCCCTCCTCCAGGTACACACTCTCACCTCCCTCCTCCTCCAGGAACAGACTCTCACCTCCCTCCTTCACCAGGAACACATTCTCACCTCCCTCCTCCTCCCGGAACACACTCTCCCCTCCCTCCTTCACCAGGAACACACTCCCAACTCCCTCCTCCAGAAACACACTCCCACCTCCCTCCTCCTCCAGGATACCACTTGCACCTCTCTCCTTCACCAGGAACAGACTCTCACCTCCCTCCACCCCGAAGAACACACTCTCACCTCCTCCTCCACCAGGAACACACTCCCGCCTCCCTCTTCCAGGAACACACTCTCACCTCCCTCGTCCTCCAGGAACACACTCTCACCTCCCTCCTCCTCAAGGAACACACTCTCACCTCCCTCCTTCACCAGGAACACACTCTCACTTCCCTCCGTCCTCCAGGAACACACTCTCACCTCCCTCCTCCTCCAGGAACAGACTCTCACCTCCCTCCTCCTCCAGGAACACACTATCACCTCCCTCCTCCTCCAGTGACGCACTCTCACCTCCCTCCTCCTCCAGGAACAGACTCTCACCTCCCTCCTCCTCCAGGAACACACTGTCACCTCCCTCCTCCTCCAGGAACACACTCTCACCTCCCTCCTCCAGGAACACACTCTAACCTCCCTCCTCCTCCAGGAGCACACTCTCACCTCAATCCTCCAGGAACACACTCTCACCTCCCTCCTCCTCGGGGAACACACTCTCACCTCCCTCCTCCTCCAGGAACACACTCTCACCTCCCTCGTCCTCCAGGACCACACTCCCACATCCCTCCTCCTCCAGGAACACACTCTCACCTCCCACCTCCACCAGGAAAACACTCTCACCTCCCTCGTCCTCCAGGAACACACTCTCTCCTCCCTCCTCCTCCAGGAACACACTCTCACCTCCCTCCTCCTCCAGGAACACACTGTCACCTCCCTCCTCCTCCAGGAACACACTCTCACCTCCCCCCTCCTTCAGGAACACACTGTCACCTCCCTCCTCGTCCAGGAACACACTCTCACCTTCCTCCTCCGCCAGGATCACACTCTCAACTCCCTCCTCCTCCAGGATCACACTCTCAATTCCCTCCTCCTCCACCAACAGACTCTCACCTCCCTCCGTCCTCCAGTAACACGCTCTCACCTCCCTCCTCCTTCAGGAACACACTCCCACCTCCCTCCTCCTCCAGGAATATTCTCCCACCTCCCTCTTCCTCCAGGAACACACTGTCACTTCACCCCTCCTCCAGGAACACACTCTCCCCTCCCTCCTCCACCAACAGACTCTCACCTCCGTCCTCCAGGAACATTCTCCCACCTCCCTCTTCCTCCAGGAACACACTCTCACCTCCCTCCTCCTCCAGGAACACACTCTCACCTCCCTCCTCCAGGAACATTCTCCCACCTCCCTCTTCCTCCAGGAACACACTCTCACCTCCCTCTTCCTCCAGGAACACACTCTCACCTCCCTCCTCCTCCAGGAACACACTCCCACCGCCCTCCTCCAGGAACACACTCTCAACTCCCTCCTCCTGCAGGAACATGCTGTTACCACCCTCCTCCTCAAGGAACACACTCTCAACTCCCTCCTCCTCCTGGAACACACTCTCACCTCCGTCGTCCTCCAGGAACACACTCCCACCGCCCTCCTCCAGGAACACACTCTCAACTCCCTCCTCCTCCAGGAACACACTCTTACCTCCCTCCTCCAGGAACATTCTCCCACCTCCCTCTTCCTCCAGGAACACTCTCTAACCTCCCTCCTCCTCCAGGAACACAGTCTCACTTCCCTCCTCCTGCAGGAACACACTCTCACCTCCCTCCTCCTCCAGGGACACACTCTCACCTCCCTCCTCCAGGAACATTCTCCCACCTCCCTCTTCCTCCAGGAACACACTCTCACCTCCCTCCCTCCTCCAGGAACACACTCTCACTTCCCTCCTCCTGCAGGAACACACTCTCACCTCCCTCCTCCTCCAGGGACACACTCTCACCTCCCTCCTCCAGGAACATTCTCCCACCTCCCTCTTCCTCCAGGAACACACTCTCACCTCCCTCCTCCTCCAGGAACACACTCTCACCTCCCTCCTCCTGCAGGAACACACTCTCACATCCCTCCTCCTCCAGGAACACACTCTCAACTCCCTCCACCTCCAGGAACACACTCTTACCTCCCTCCTCCTCCAGGAACACACTCTCAACTCCCTCCTCCTCCAGGAACACACTCTCACCTCCCACCTCCACCAGGAAAACACTCTCACCTCCCTCCTCCTGCAGGAACACACTCTCACATCCCTCCTCCTCCAGGAACACACTCTCAACTCCCTCCACCTCCAGGAACACACTCTTACCTCCCTCCTCCTCCAGGAACACACTCTCACCTCCCTCCTCCTCCAGGAACACACTCTCACCTCCCACCTCCACCAGGAAAACACTCTCACCTCCCTCCTCCTGCAGGAACACACTCTCACATCCCTCCTCCTCCAGGAACACACTCTCAACTCCCTCCACCTCCAGGAACACACTCTTACCTCCCTCCTCCTCCAGGAACACACTCTCACCTCCCTCCTCCTCCAGGAACACACTCTCACCTCCCACCTCCACCAGGAACACACTCTCAACTCCCTCCTCCTCCAGGAACACACTCTTACCTCCCTCCTCCTCCAGGAACACACTCTCACCTCCCTCCTCCTCCAGGAACACACTCTCACCTCCCACCTCCACCAGGAAAACACTCTCACCTCCCTCCTCTTGCAGGAACACACTCTCACATCCCTCCTCCTCCAGGAACACACTCTCAACTCCCTCCTCCTCCAGGAACACACTCTTAACTCCCTCCTCGTCCAGGAACACACTCTCAACTCCCTCCTCCTCCAGGAACACACTCTCAACTCCCTCCTCCTCCAGGAACACACTCTTACCTCCCTCCTCCTCCAGGAACACACTCTCACCTCCCTCCTCCTCCAGGAACACACTCTCAACTCCCTCCTCCTCCTGGAACACACTCTTACCTCCCTCCTCCTCCAGGAACACACTCTCAACCCCCTCCTCCTCCAGGAACACACTCTCACCTCCCTCCTCCCGGAACGCACTCTTACCTCCGTCCTCCAGGAACACACTCTCAGCTCCCTCCTCCTCCAGGAACACACTCTCACCTCCCTCCTCCTCCAGGGACACACTCTCACTTCCCTCCTCCTGCAGGAACACACTCTCACCTCCCTCCTCCTCCAGGAACACACTCTCACCTCCCTACTCCACCAGGAAAACACTCTCACCTCCCTCCTCCTCCTGGAACACACTCTTACCTCCCTCCTCCTCCAGGAACACACTCTTACCTCCCTCCTCCTCCAGGAACACACTCTCACCTCCGTTGTCCTCCAGGAACACACTCCCACCGCCCTCTTCCAGGAACACACTCTCAACTCCCTCCTCCTCCAGGAACACACTCTCACCTCCGTCCTCCCGGAACAGACTCACACCTCCCTCCTCCTCCAGGAACACACACTCACCTCCCTCCTCCTCCAGGAATATGCTCCCACCTCCCTCCACCAGGAACACACTCTCACCTCCCTCCACCAGGAACACACTCTCACCTCCCTCCTCCAGGAACACACAATCACCTCACTCATCGTCCAGGAACAGACTCTCACTTCCCTCCGTCCTCCGGGAACACAATGTCACCTCCCTCCTCCAGGAACACACTCTGACCTCCCTCCTCCTTCAGGAACACACTCTCAACTCCCTCCTCCTCCAGGAACACACTCGCACCTCCCTCCTCCTCCAGGAACACAGTCGCACCTCCGTCCACCTCCAGGAACACACTCTCACCTCCCTCCTCCTCCAGGAACACACTCTCACCTCCCTCCTGCAAGAACACACTCTCAACTCCCCCCTCCTCCAGGAACACACTCTCACCTCCCTCCTCCACCAGGAACGCACTCTCACCTCCCTCCTCCAAGAACACACTCGCACGTCCCTCCTCCAGGAACAGACTCACAGCTCCCTCCTCCTCCAGGAACACACTCTCACCTCCCTCCTCCAGGAACACACTCTCACCTCCCTCCTCTTCCAGGAACACACTCTCACCTCCCTCCTCCTCGGGGAACACACTCTCACCTCCCTCCTTCACCAGGAGCACACTCTCACCTCCCTCCTCCAGGAACAGACTCACACCTCCCTCCTCCTCCAGGAACACACTCTCACCCCCTTCCTCCTCCAGGAACAGACTCACACCTCCTTCCTCCTCCAGGAACACACTCTCCCCTCCCTCCTCCTCGGGGAACACACTCTCACCTCCCTCCTCCTCCAGGAAAACACTCTCACCTCCTTCCTCCTCCAGGAAAACACTCTCCCCTCCCTCCTCCTCCAGGAAAACACTCTCACCTCCCTCTTCCTCCAGGAGCACACTCTCACCTCCCTCCTCCAGGAACAGACTCACACCTCCCTCTTCCTCCAGGAACACACTCTCCCTTCCCTCCACTTCCAGGAACACACTCTCCCCTCCCTCCTCCTCCAGGACCACACTCTCACTTCCCTCCGTCCTCCGGGAACACACTGTCACCTCCCTCCTCCAGGAACACACTCTGACCTCCCTCCTCCTTCAGGAACACACTCTCAACTCCCTCCCCCAGGAACACACTCTCATCTCCCTCCTCCCCCAGTGACACACTCTCACCTCCCTCCTCCACCAGGAACACAGTCTCACCTCCCTCCTCCTCGGGGAACACACCCTCAACTCCCTCCTCTTCCAGGAACACAGTCTCACCTCCCTCCTCCTCGGGGAATTCACTCTCACCTCCCTCGTCCTCCAGGAACACACTCTCACCTCCCTCCTCCACCAGGAACACAGTCTCACCTCCCTCCTCCTCGGGGAACACACTCTCACCTCCCTCCTCCTCGGGGAATTCACTCTCACCTCCCTCCTCCTCCAGGAACATGCTCTCACTTCCCTCTTCCTCCAGGACCACACTCTCACTTCTCTCCTCCTCCTGGAACACACTTTCACCCTCCTCCTCGGGGAACACACTCTCACTTCCCTCCCCCAGGAACACACTCTCACCTCCCTCCTCCAGGAACACACACTCTCACCTCCCTCCTCCTCCAGGAACACACTCTCACCTCCCTCGTTCTCCAGGAACACACACTCCCCTCCGTCCTCCTCCAGGAACACACTCTGACCTCCCTCCTCCTCCAGGAACACACTCTCACCTCCCACCTCCACCAGGAAAACACTCTCCCCTCCCTCCTCCTCCAGGAACACACTCTCACCTCCTCCTCCAGGAACACACTCTCACCTCCCTCCTCCACCAGGAACACACTCTCCCCTCCCTCCTCCTCCAGGAACACACTCTCACCTCATCCTCCAGGAACACACCCTCACCTCCCTCCTCCTCCAGGAACACACACTCTCAACTCCCACCTCCACCAGGAACACACTCTCAACTCCCTCCTCCAGGAAACCACTCTCAACTCCCACCTCCACCAGGAACACACTCTCACCTCCCTCCTCCAGGAACACACTCTCAACTCCCTCCTTCCCCCAGGAACACACTTTCACCTCCCTCCTCCTCCAGGAACACACTCTCACCTCCCTCCTTCACCAGGAACACACTCTCACCCTCCTCCTCCTCCAGGAGCACAGTCTCACCTCCCTCCTCCTCCAGGAACACACTCTCACCTCCCTCCTCCTCAAGGAACACACTTTCACCTCCCTCCACTTCCAGAAACACACTCCGACCTCCTTCGTCCTCCAGGAACACACTCTCACCTCCCTCCTCCTCAAGGAACACACTCTCACCTCCCTCCTCCTCCCGGAACACACTCTCCCCTCCCTCCACTTCCAGAAACACACTCCGACCTCCCTCGGCCTCCAGGAACACACTCTCACCTCCCTCCTCCTCCAGGATACCACTTGCACCTCTCTCCTTCACCAGGAACACACTCTCACCTCCTCCTCCACCAGGAACACACTCCCGCCTCCCTCCTCCAGGAACACACTCTCAACTCCCTCCTTCCCCCAGGAACACACTCTCACCTCCCTCCTCCAGGAACACACTCTCAACTCCCTCCTTCCCCCAGGAACACACTCTCAACTCCCTCCTCCTCCAGGAACACACTCTCACCTCCCTCCTCCAGGAACACACTCTCAACTCCCTCCTTCCCCCAGGAACACACTCTCAACTCCCTCCTCCTCCAGGAACACACTCTCACCTCCCTATTCCTCCAGGAACACACTCTCACCTCCCTCCTCCAGGAACACACTCTCAACTCCCTCCTTCCCCCAGGAACACACTTTCACCTCCCTCCTCCTCCAGGAACACACTCTCACCTCCCTCCTCCTCCAGGAACACACTCTCACCTCCCTCCTCCAGGAACACACTCTCTCCTCCCTCCTCCTCCAGGAACACACTCTCAACTCCCTCCTCCCGGAACACACTCTCCCCTCCCTCCTTCACCCGGAAGACACTCCCAACTCCCTCCACCAGGAACACACTCTCCCCTCCCTCCACTTCCAGAAACACACTCCCACCTCCCTCCTCCACCAGGAACACACTCTCACCTCCCTCTTCCAGGAACACACTCTCACCTCCCTCCACCCCGAGGAACACACTCTCACCTCCCTCCTCCACCAGGAACACACTCCTGCCTCCCTCTTCCAGGAACACACTCTCAACTCCCTCCTCCTCCAGGATACCACTCTCACCTCCCTCCTCCTCAAGGAACACACTCTCCCCTCCCACCTCCAGGAACAGACTCTCACCTCCCTCCTCCTCCAGGAACACACTGTCACCTCCCTCGTCCTCCAGGAACACACTCTCACCTCCCTCCTCCTCAAGGAACACACTCTCACCTCCCTCCTCCTCCAGGAACACACTCTCACTTCCCTCCGTCCTCCAGGAACACACTCTCACCTCCCTCCTCCTCCAGGAATACGCTCCCACCTCCCTCCACCAGGAACACACTCTACCCTCCCTCCACTTCCAGGAACACACTCTCACCTCCCTCCCTCCTCCAGGAACACACTCTCACTTCCCTCCTTCACCAGGAACACACTCTCAACACCTTCCTCCAGGAACACACTCTCAACTTCCTCCTCCAGGAACATTCTCCCACTCCCTCCTCCTCCAGGAACACACTCTCACCTCCCTCCTCCACCAGGAACACACTCTCACCTCCCTCCTCCTCCAGGAACACACTCTCACCTCCCTCCTCCAGGAACACACTCCCACCTCCCTCGTCCTTCAGGAACACGCTGTTACCTCCCTCCTCCTCCAGTGACACACTCTCAGCTCCCACCTCCTCCAGGAACACAATCTCACTCCCTCGTCCTCCAGGACCACACTGTCACCTCCCTCCTCCTCCAGGAACACACTCCCACCTCCCTCCTCCTCCAGGAACACACTCTCCCCTCCCCCCTCCTTCAGGAACACACTGTCACCTCCCTCCTCCTCCAGGAACACACTCTCACCTCCCTCCTCCTCCAGGAACACACTCTCACCTCCCCCCTCCTTCAGGAACACAATGTCACCTCCCCCCTCCTTCAGGAACACACTGTCACCTCCCTCCTCCACCAGGAAAACACTCTCACCTCCCTCCTCCACCAGGAACACACTCTCAACTCCCTCCTCCTCCACCAACAGACTCTCACCTCCCCCCTCCTTCAGGAACACACTGTCACCTCCCTCCTCCACAAGGAACACACTCTCAACTCCCTCCTCCTCCACCAACAGACTCTCACCTCCCTCGTCCTCCAGGAACACACTCTCACCTCCCTCCGCCTCCAGGAACACACTCTCACCTCCCACCTCCACCAGGAACACACTCTCACCTCCCTCCTCCAGGAACATTCTCCCACCTCCCTCTTCCTCCAGGAACACACTCTCACCTCCCTCCTCCAGGAACATTCTCCCACCTCCCTCTTCCTCCAGGAACACTCTCTCACCTCCCACCTCCACCAGGAACACACTCTTGCCTCCCTCCTCCTCCAGGAACACACTCTCACCTCCCTCCTCCTCCAGGAAAACACTCACCTCCCTCCTCCTGCAGGAACACGCTGTTACCTCCCACCTCCTCCAGGAACATACTCTCAACTCCCTCCTCCTCCTGGAACACACTCTTACCTCCCTCCTCCTCCAGGAACACCCTCTCACCTCCGTCGTCCTCCAGGAACACACTCCCACCGCCCTCCTCCAGGAACACACTCTCAACTCCCTCCTCCTCCAGGAACACACTCTTACCTCCCTCCTCCAGGAACACACTCTTACCTCCCTCCTCCAGGAACACACTCTCACCTCCCTCCTCCTCCAGGAACACACTCTCACCTCCCTCCTCCTCCAGGATACCACTTGCACCTCTCTCCTTCACCAGGAACACACTCTCACCTCCTCCTCCACCAGGAACACACTCCCGCTTCCCTCCTCCAGGAACACACTCTCAACTCCCTCCTTCCCCCAGGAACACACTCTCACCTCCCTCCTCCAGGAACACACTCTCAACTCCCTCCTTCCCCCAGGAACACACTCTCAACTCCCTCCTTCCCCCAGGAACACACTCTCAACTCCCTCCTCCTCCAGGAACACACTCTCACCTCCCTATTCCTCCAGGAACACACTCTCACCTCCCTCCTCCAGGAACACACTCTCAACTCCCTCCTTCCCCCAGGAACACACTTTCACCTCCCTCCTCCTCCAGGAACACACTCTCACCTCCCTCCTCCTCCAGGAACAGACTCTCACCTCCCTCCTCTAGGAACACACTCTCACCTCCCTCCTCCTCCAGGAACACACTCTCAACTCCCTCCTCCCGGAACACACTCTCCCCTCCCTCCTTCACCCGGAAGACACTCCCAACACCCTCCACCAGGAACACACTCTCCCCGCCCTCCACTTCCAGAAACACACTCCCACCTCCCTCCTCCACCAGGAACACACTCTCACCTCCCTCTTCCAGGAACACACTCTCACCTCCCTCCACCCCGAGGAACACACTCTCACCTCCCTCCTTCCCCCAGGAACACACTTTCACCTCCCTCCTCCTCCAGGAACACACTCTCAACTCCCTCCTTCCCCCAGGAACACACTCTCACCTCCCTCCTCCAGGAACACACTCTCAACTCCCTCCTTCCCCCAGGAACACACTCTCAACTCCCTCCTCCTCCAGGAACACACTCTCACCTCCCTATTCCTCCAGGAACACACTCTCACCTCCCTCCTCCAGGAACACACTCTCAACTCCCTCCTTCCCCCAGGAACACACTTTCACCTCCCTCCTCCTCCAGGAACACACTCTCACCTCCCTCCTCCTCCAGGAACAGACTCTCACCTCCCTCCTCCAGGAACACACTCTCACCTCCCTCCTCCTCCAGGAACACACTCTCAACTCCCTCCTCCCGGAACACACTCTCCCCTCCCTCCTTCACCCGGAAGACACTCCCATCTCCCTCCACCAGGAACACACTCTCCCCTCCCTCCACTTCCAGAAACACACTCCCACCTCCCTCCTCCACCAGGAACACACTCTCACCTCCCTCTTCCAGGAACACACTCTCACCTCCCTCCACCCCGAGGAACACACTCTCACCTCCCTCCTCCACCAGGAACACACTCCTGCCTCCCTCTTCCAGGAACACACTCTCAACTCCCTCCTCCTCCAGGATACCACTCTCACCTCCCTCCTCCTCAAGGAACACACTCTCGCCTCCCTCCTCCTCCAGGATACCACTCTCACCTCCCTCCTCCTCAAGGAACACACTCTCAACTCCCTCCTCCTCCAGGATACCACTCTCACCTCCCTCCTCCACCAGGAACACACTCCTGCCTCCCTCTTCCAGGAACAGACTCTCACCTCCCTCCTCCTCCAGGAACACACTGTCACCTCCCTCGTCCTCCAGGAACACACTCTCACCTCCCTCCTCCTCAAGGAACACACTCTCACCTCCCTCCTCCTCCAGGAACACACTCTCACTTCCCTCCGTCCTCCAGGAACACACTGTCACCTCCCTCCTCCTCCAGGAACACACTGTCACGTCCCTCCTCCTCCAGGAACACACTCTCACCTCCCTCCTCCTCCAGGAATACGCTCCCACCTCCCTCCACCAGGAACACACTCTCCCCTCCCTCCACTTCCAGGAACACACTCTCACCTCCCTCCCTCCTCCAGGAACACACTCTCACTTCCCTCCTTCACCAGGAACACACTCTCAACACCTTCCTCCAGGAACACACTCTCAACTTCCTCCTCCAGGAACATTCTCCCACCTCCCTCCTCCTCCAGGAACACACTCTCACCTCCCTCCTCCACCAGGAACACACTCTCACCTCCCTCCTCCTCCAGGAACACACTCTCACCTCCCTCCTCCAGGAACACACTCCCACCTCCCTCGTCCTTCAGGAACACGCTGTTACCTCCCTCCTCCTCCAGTGACACACTCTCAGCTCCCACCTCCTCCAGGAACACAATCTCACTCCCTCGTCCTCCAGGACCACACTGTCACCTCCCTCCTCCTCCAGGAACACACTCCCACCTCCCTCCTCCTCCAGGAACACACTCTCCCCTCCCCCCTCCTTCAGGAACACACTGTCACCTCCCTCCTCCTCCAGGAACACACTCTCACCTCCCTCCTCCTCCAGGAACACACTCTCACCTCCCCCCTCCTTCAGGAACACAATGTCACCTCCCCCCTCCTCCAGGAACACACTCTCACCTCCCCCCTCCTTCAGGAACACACTGTCACCTCCCTCCTCCACCAGGAAAACACTCTCACCTCCCTCCTCCACCAGGAACACACTCTCAACTCCCTCCTCCTCCACCAACAGACTCTCACCTCCCCCCTCCTTCAGGAACACACTGTCACCTCCCTCCTCCACCAGGAACACACTCTCAACTCCCTCCTCCTCCACCAACAGACTCTCACCTCCCTCGTCCTCCAGGAACACACTCTCACCTCCCTCCGCCTCCAGGAACACACTCTCACCTCCCACCTCCACCAGGAACACACTCTCACCTCCCTCCTCCAGGAACATTCTCCCACCTCCCTCTTCCTCCAGGAACACACTCTCACCTCCCTCCTCCAGGAACATTCTCCCACCTCCCTCTTCCTCCAGGAACACTCTCTCACCTCCCACCTCCACCAGGAACACACTCTTGCCTCCCTCCTCCTCCAGGAACACACTCTCACCTCCCTCCTCCTCCAGGAAAACACTCACCTCCCTCCTCCTGCAGGAACACGCTGTTACCTCCCACCTCCTCCAGGAACATACTCTCAACTCCCTCCTCCTCCTGGAACACACTCTTACCTCCCTCCTCCTCCAGGAACACCCTCTCACCTCCGTCGTCCTCCAGGAACACACTCCCACCGCCCTCCTCCAGGAACACACTCTCAACTCCCTCCTCCTCCAGGAACACACTCTTACCTCCCTCCTCCAGGAACACACTCTTACCTCCCTCCTCCAGGAACACACTCTCAACTCCCTCCTCCTCCAGGAACACACTCTCAACTCCCTCCTCCTCCAGAAACACACTCTCATTTCCCTCCTCCTGCAGGAACACACTCCCACCGCCCTCCTCCAGGAACACACTCTCAACTCCCTCCTCCTCCAGGAACACACTCTTACCTCCCTCCTCCAGGAACACACTCTTACCTCCCTCCTCCAGGAACACACTCCCACCGCCCTCCTCCAGGAACACACTCTCAACTCCCTCCTCCTCCAGGAACACACTCTTACCTCCCTCCTCCAGGAACACACTCTTACCTCCCTCCTCCAGGAACACACTCTCACCTCCCTCCTCCTCCAGGGACACACTCTCACTTCCCTCCTCCTGCAGGAACACACTCTCACCTCCGTCTTCCTCCAGGAACACACTCTCACCTCCCTCCTCCTGCAGGAAAACACTCCCACCTCCGTCCTCCTGCAGGAACACACTCCCACCTCCCTCCTCCTCCAGGAACACACTCTCACCTCCGTCCTCCTCCAGTAACACACTCTCACCCTCCTCCTCCTCCAGGAACACACTCTTACCTCCCTCCTCCTGCAGGAACACACTCTCACCTCCCTCCTCCTCCAGGGACACACTCTCACTTCCCTCCTCCTGCAGGAACACACTCTCACCTCCGTCCTCCTCCAGGAACACACTCTCACCTCCCTCCTCCTGCAGGAACACACTCTCACCTCCCTCCTCCTCCAGGAACACACTCTTACCTCCCTCCTCCTGCAGGAACACACTCCCACCTCCCTCCTCCTGCAGGAAAACACTCCCACCTCCCTCCTCCTGCTGGAAAACACTCCCACCTCCCTCCTCCTGCAGGAACACACTCCCACCTCCCTCCTCCTGCAGGAACACACTCTCACCTCCCTCCTCCTCCAGGGACACACTCTCACTTCCCTCCTCCTGCAGGAACACACTCTCACCTCCCTCCTCCTCAAGGAACACAATCTCACCTCCCTCCTCCTCCAGGAACACACTCTCACTTCCCTCCGTCCTCCAGGAACACACTGTCACCTCCCTCCTCCTCCAGGAACACACTGTCACGTCCCTCCTCCTCCAGGAACACACTCTCACCTCCCTCCTCCTCCAGGAATACGCTCCCACCTCCCTCCACCAGGAACACACTCTCCCCTCCCTCCACTTCCAGGAACACACTCTCACCTCCCTCCCTCCTCCAGGAAAACACTCTCACTTCCCTCCTTCACCAGGAACACACTCTCAACACCTTCCTCCAGGAACACACTCTCAACTTCCTCCTCCAGGAACATTCTCCCACTCCCTCCTCCTCCAGGAACACACTCTCACCTCCCTCCTCCACCAGGAACACACTCTCACCTCCCTCCTCCTCCAGGAACACACTCTCACCTCCCTCCTCCAGGAACACACTCCCACCTCCCTCGTCCTTCAGGAACACGCTGTTACCTCCCTCCTCCTCCAGTGACACACTCTCACCTCCCACCTCCTCCAGGAACACAATCTCACTCCCTCGTCCTCCAGGACCACACTCCCACCTCCCTCCTCCTCCAGGAACACACTCTCACCTCCCACCTCCTCCAGGAACACACTCTCCCCTCCCCCCTCCTTCAGGAACACACTGTCACCTCCCTCCTCCTCCAGGAACACACTCTCACCTCCCTCCTCCTCCAGGAACACACTCTCACCTCCCCCCTCCTTCAGGAACACAATGTCACCTCCCCCCTCCTCCAGGAACACACTCTCACCTCCCCCCTCCTTCAGGAACACACTGTCACCTCCCTCCTCCTCCTGGAAAACACTCTCACCTCCCTCCTCCACCAGGAACACACTCTCAACTCCCTCCTCCTCCACCAACACACTCTTACCTCCCTCCTCCTCCAGGAACACCCTCTCACCTCCGTCGTCCTCAAGGAACACACTCCCACCGCCCTCCTCCAGGAACACACTCTCAACTCCCTCCTCCTCAAGGAACACACTCTCACCTCCCTCCTCCTCCAGGAACACACTCTCACTTCCCTCCTCCTCCAGGAACACACTCTCACTTCCCTCCGTCCTCCAGGAACACACTGTCACCTCCCTCCTCCTCCAGGAACACACTGTCACGTCCCTCTTCCTCCAGGAACACACTCTCACCTCCCTCCTCCTCCAGGAATACGCTCCCACCTCCCTCCACCAGGAACACACTCTCCCCTCCCTCCACTTCCAGGAACACACTCTCACCTCCCTCCCTCCTCCAGGAAAACACTCTCACTTCCCTCCTTCACCAGGAACACACTCTCAACACCTTCCTCCAGGAACACACTCTCAACTTCCTCCTCCAGGAACATTCTCCCACTCCCTCCTCCTCCAGGAACACACTCTCACCTCCCTCCTCCACCAGGAACACACTCTCACCTCCCTCCTCCTCCAGGAACACACTCTTACCTCCCTCCTCCAGGAACACACTCTCACCTCCCTCCTCCTCCAGGAACACACTCTCACCTCCCTACTCCTCCAGGAACACACTCTCACCTCCCTCCTCCAGGAACACACTCTCAACTCCCTCCTTCCCCCAGGAACACACTTTCACCTCCCTCCTCCTCCAGGAACACACTCTCACCTCCCTCCTCCTCCAGGAACAGACTCTCACCTCCCTCCTCCAGGAACACACTCTCACCTCCCTCCTCCTCCAGGAACACACTCTCAACTCCCTCCTCCCGGAACACACTCTCCCCTCCCTCCTTCACCAGGAAGACACTCCCAACTCCCTCCACCAGGAACACACTCTCCCCTCCCTCCACTTCCAGAAACACACTCCCACCTCCCTTCTCCTCCAGGAACACACTCTCACCTCCCTCTTCCAGGAACACACTCTCACCTCCCTACACCCCGAGGAACACACTCTCACCTCCCTCCTCCACCAGGAACACACTCCCGCCTCCCTCTTCCAGGAACACACTCTCAACTCCCTCCTCCTCCAGGATACCACTCTCACCTCCCTCCTCCTCAAGGAACACACTCTCCCCTCCCACCTCCAGGAACAGACTCTCACCTCCCTCCTCCTCCAGGAACACACTCTCACCTCCCTCCTCCTCCAGGAACACACTCTCACCTCCCTCCTCCTCAAGGAACACACTCTCACCTCCCTCCTCCTCCAGGAACACACTCTCACTTCCCTCGTCCTCCAGGAACACACTCTCACTTCCCTCCGTCCTCCAGGAACACACTGTCACCTCCCTCCTCCTCCAGGAACACACTCTCACCTCCCTCCTCCTCCAGGAATACGCTCCCACCTCCCTCCACCAGGAACACACTCTCCCCTCCCTCCTCCACCAGGAACACACTCTCACCTCCCTCCTCCTCCAGGAACACACTCTCACCTCCCTCCTCCAGGAACACACTCCCACCTCCCTCGTCCTTCAGGAACACACTCTCACCTCCCACCTCCTCCAGGAACACAATCTCACTTCCTCGTCCTCCAGGACCACACTCTCACCTCCCTCCCTCCTCCAGGAAAACACTCTCACTTCCCTCCTTCACCAGGAACACACTCTCAACACCTTCCTCCAGGAACACACTCTCAACTTCCTCCTCCAGGAACATTCTCCCACTCCCTCCTCCTCCAGGAACACACTCTCACCTCCCTCCTCCACCAGGAACACACTCTCACCTCCCTCCTCCTCCAGGAACACACTCTCACCTCCCTCCTCCAGGAACACACTCCCACCTCCCTCGTCCTTCAGGAACACGCTGTTACCTCCCTCCTCCTCCAGTGACACACTCTCACCTCCCACCTCCTCCAGGAACACAATCTCACTCCCTCGTCCTCCAGGACCACACTCCCACCTCCCTCCTCCTCCAGGAACACACTCTCACCTCCCACCTCCTCCAGGAACACACTCTCCCCTCCCCCCTCCTTCAGGAACACACTGTCACCTCCCTCCTCCTCCAGGAACACACTCTCACCTCCCTCCTCCTCCAGGAACACACTCTCACCTCCCCCCTCCTTCAGGAACACAATGTCACCTCCCCCCTCCTCCAGGAACACACTCTCACCTCCCCCCTCCTTCAGGAACGCACTGTCACCTCCCTCCTCCTCCTGGAAAACACTCTCACCTCCCTCCTCCACCAGGAACACACTCTCAACTCCCTCCTCCTCCACCAACACACTCTTACCTCCCTCCTCCTCCAGGAACACCCTCTCACCTCCGTCGTCCTCCAGGAACACACTCCCAACGCCCTCCTCCAGGAACACACTCTCAACTCCCTCCTCCTCAAGGAACACACTCTCACCTCCCTCCTCCTCCAGGAACACACTCTCACTTCCCTCCTCCTCCAGGAACACACTCTCACTTCCCTCCGTCCTCCAGGAACACACTGTCACCTCCCTCCTCCTCCAGGAACACACTGTCACGTCCCTCCTCCTCCAGGAACACACTCTCACCTCCCTCCTCCTCCAGGAATACGCTCCCACCTCCCTCCACCAGGAACACACTCTCCCCTCCCTCCACTTCCAGGAACACACTCTCACCTCCCTCCCTCCTCCAGGAAAACACTCTCACTTCCCTCCTTCACCAGGAACACACTCTCAACACCTTCCTCCAGGAACACACTCTCAACTTCCTCCTCCAGGAACATTCTCCCACTCCCTCCTCCTCCAGGAACACACTCTCACCTCCCTCCTCCACCAGGAACACACTCTCACCTCCCTCCTCCTCCAGGAACACACTCTTACCTCCCTCCTCCAGGAACACACTCTCACCTCCCTCCTCCTCCAGGAACACACTCTCACCTCCCTCCTCCTCCAGGAACACACTCTCACCTCCCTCCTCCCGGAACACACTCTCCCCTCCCTCCTTCACCAGGAAGACACTCCCAACTCCCTCCACCAGGAACACACTCTCCCCTCCCTCCACTTCCAGAAACACACTCCCACCTCCCTTCTCCTCCAGGAACACACTCTCACCTCCCTCTTCCAGGAACACACTCTCACCTCCCTACACCCCGAGGAACACACTCTCACCTCCCTCCTCCACCAGGAACACACTCCCGCCTCCCTCTTCCAGGAACACACTCTCAACTCCCTCCTCCTCCAGGATACCACTCTCACCTCCCTCCTCCTCAAGGAACACACTCTCCCCTCCCACCTCCAGGAACAGACTCTCACCTCCCTCCTCCTCCAGGAACACACTCTCACCTCCCTCCTCCTCCAGGAACACACTCTCACCTCCCTCCTCCTCAAGGAACACACTCTCACCTCCCTCCTCCTCCAGGAACACACTCTCACTTCCCTCGTCCTCCAGGAACACACTCTCACTTCCCTCTGTCCTCCAGGAACACACTGTCACCTCCCTCCTCCTCCAGGAACACACTCTCACCTCCCTCCTCCTCCAGGAATACGCTCCCACCTCCCTCCACCAGGAACACACTCTACCCTCCCTCCACTTCCAGGAACACACTCTCACCTCCCTCCCTCCTCCAGGAACACACTCTCACTTCCCTCCTTCACCAGGAACACACTCTCAACACCTTCCTCCAGGAACACACTCTCAACTTCCTCCTCCAGGAACATTCTCCCACTCCCTCCTCCTCCAGGAACACACTCTCACCTCCCTCCTCCACCAGGAACACACTCTCACCTCCCTCCTCCTCCAGGAACACACTCTCACCTCCCTCCTCCAGGAACACACTCCCACCTCCCTCGTCCTTCAGGAACACGCTGTTACCTCCCTCCTCCTCCAGTGACACACTCTCACCTCCCACCTCCTCCAGGAACACAATCTCACTCCCTCGTCCTCCAGGACCACACTCCCACCTCCCTCCTCCTCCAGGAACACACTCTCACCTCCCACCTCCTCCAGGAACACACTCTCCCCTCCCCCCTCCTTCAGGAACACACTGTCACCTCCCTCCTCCTCCAGGAACACACTCTCACCTCCCCCCTCCTTCAGGAACACAATGTCACCTCCCCCCTCCTCCAGGAACACACTCTCACCTCCCCCCTCCTTCAGGAACACACTGTCACCTCCCTCCTCCACCAGGAAAACACTCTCACCTCCCTCCTCCACCAGGAACACACTCTCAACTCCCTCCTCCTCCACCAACAGACTCTCACCTCCCCCCTCCTTCAGGAACACACTGTCACCTCCCTCCTCCACCAGGAACACACTCTCAACTCCCTCCTCCTCCACCAACAGACTCTCACCTCCCTCGTCCTCCAGGAACACACTCTCACCTCCCTCCGCCTCCAGGAACACACTCTCACCTCCCACCTCCACCAGGAACACACTCTCACCTCCCTCCTCCAGGAACATTTTCCCACCTCCCTCTTCCTCCAGGAACACTCTCTCACCTCCCACCTCCACCAGGAAAACACTCACCTCCCTCCTCCTGCAGGAACACGCTGTTACCTCCCTCCTCCTCCAGGAACATACTCTCAACTCCCTCCTCCTCCAGGAAAACACTCACCTCCCTCCTCCTGCAGGAACACACTCTTGCCTCCCTCCTCCTCCAGGAACACACTCTCACCTCCCTCCTCCTCCAGGAAAACACTCACCTCCCTCCTCCTGCAGGAACACGCTGTTACCTCCCTCCTCCTCCAGGAACATACTCTCAACTCCCTCCTCCTCCTGGAACACACTCTTACCTCCCTCCTCCTCCAGGAACACCCTCTCACCTCCGTCGTCCTCCAGGAACACACTCCCACCGCCCTCCTCCAGGAACACACTCTCAACTCCCTCCTCCTCCAGGAACACACTCTTACCACCCTCCTCCAGGAACACACTCTCACCTCCCTCCTCCTCCAGGAACACACTCTCAACTCCCTCCTCCTCCAGGAACACACTCTCACTTCTCTCCTCCTGCAGGAACACACTCTCACCTCCCTCCTCCTCCAGGAACACACTCTTACCTCCCTCCTCCTGCAGGAACACACTCTCACCTCCCTCCTCCTCCAGGGACACACTCTCACTTCCCTCCTCCTGCAGGAACACACTCTCACCTCCGTCCTCCTCCAGGAACACACTCTCACCTCCCTCCTCCTGCAGGAACACACTCCCACCTCCCTCCTCCTGCAGGAACACACTCCCACCTCCCTCCTCCAGGAACACACTCTTACCTCCCTCCTCCTCCAGGGACACACTCTCACTTCCCTCCTCCTGCAGGAACACACTCTCACCTCCCTCCTCCACAAGGAACACACTCTCACCTCCCTCCTCCTCCAGGAACACACTCTCACTTCCCTCCTCCTCCAGGAACACACTCTCACTTCCCTCCGTCCTCCAGGAACACACTGTCACCTCCCTCCTCCTCCAGGAACACACTGTCACGTCCCTCCTCCTCCAGGAACACACTCTCACCTCCCTCCTCCTCCAGGAATACGCTCCCACCTCCCTCCACCAGGAACACACTCTCCACTCCCTCCACTTCCAGGAACACACTCTCACCTCCCTCCCTCCTCCAGGAAAACACTCTCACTTCCCTCCTTCACCAGGAACACACTCTCAACACCTTCCTCCAGGAACACACTCTCAACTTCCTCCTCCAGGAACATTCTCCCACTCCCTCCTCCTCCAGGAACACACTCTCACCTCCCTCCTCCACCAGGAACACACTCTCACCTCCCTCCTCCTCCAGGAACACACTCTTACCTCCCTCCTCCAGGAACACACTCTCACCTCCCTCCTCCACCAGGAACACACTCTCACCTCCCTCCTCCTCCAGGAACACACTCTTACCTCCCTCCTCCAGGAACACACTCTCACCTCCCTCCTCCTCCAGGAACACACTCTCACCTCCCTCCTCCTCCAGGAACACACTCTCACCTCCCTCCTCCACCAGGAACACACTCTCACCTCCCTCCTCCTCCAGGAACACACTCTTACCTCCCTCCTCCAGGAACACACTCTCACCTCCCTCCTCCTCCAGGAACACACTCTCACCTCCCTCCTCCAGGAACACACTCTCAACTCCCTCCTTCCCCCTGGAACACACTTTCACCTCCCTCCTCCTCCAGGAACACACTCTCACCTCCCTCCTCCTCCAGGAACAGACTCTCACCTCCCTCCTCCAGGAACACACTCTCACCTCCCTCCTCCTCCAGGAACACACTCTCAACTCCCTCCTCCCGGAACACACTCTCCCCTCCCTCCTTCACCAGGAAGACACTCCCAACTCCCTCCACCAGGAACACACTCTCCCCTCCCTCCACTTCCAGAAACACACTCCCACCTCCCTCCTCCACCAGGAACACACTCCCGCCTCCCTCTTCCAGGAACACACTCTCAACTCACTCCTCCTCCAGGATACCACTCTCACCTCCCTCCTCCTCAAGGAACACACTCTCCCCTCCCACCTCCAGGAACAGACTCTCACCTCCCTCCTCCTCCAGGAACACACTCTCACCTCCCTCCTCCTCCAGGAACACACTCTCACCTCCCTCCTCCTCAAGGAACACACTCTCACCTCCCTCCTCCTCCAGGAACACACTCTCACTTCCCTCGTCCTCCAGGAACACACTCTCACTTCCCTCCGTCCTCCAGGAACACACTGTCACCTCCCTCCTCCTCCAGGAACACACTCTCACCACCCTCCTCCTCCAGGAATACGCTCCCACCTCCCTCCACCAGGAACACACTCTCCCCTCCCTCCACTTCCAGGAACACACTCTCACCTCCCTCCCTTCTCCAGGAACACACTCTCACTTCCCTCCTTCACCAGGAACACACTCTCAACACCTTCCTCCAGGAACACACTCTCAACTTCCTCCTCCAGGAACATTCTCCCACTCCCTCCTCCTCCAGGAACACACTCTCACCTCCCTCCTCCACCAGGAACACACTCTCACCTCCCTCCTCCACCAGGAACACACTCTCACCTCCCTCCTCCTCCAGGAACACACTCTCACCTCCCTCCTCCTGCAGGAACACGCTGTTACCTCCCTCCTCCTCCAGGAACATACTCTCAACTCCCTCCTCCTCCTGGAACACACTCTTACCTCCCTCCTCCTCCAGGAACACCCTCTCACCTCCGTCGTCCTCCAGGAACACACTCCCACCGCCCTCCTCCAGGAACACACTCTCAACTCCCTCCTCCTCCAGGAACACACTCTTACCTCCCTCCTCCAGGAACACACTCTCACCTCCCTCCTCCTCCAGGAACACACTCTCAACTCCCTCCTCCTCCAGGAACACACTCTTACCTCCCTCCTCCAGGAACACACTCTTACCTCCCTCCTCCTCCAGGAACACACTCTCAACCCCCTCCTATAGGAACACACTCTTACCTCCCTCCTCCAGGAACACACTCTCACCTCCCTCCTCCTCCAGGAACACACTCTCAACTCCCTCCTCCTCCAGGAACACACTCTTACCTCCCTCCTCCAGGAACACACTTACCTCCCTCCTCCTCCAGGAACACACTCTCACCTCCCTCCTCCTTGAACACACTCTTACCTCCCTCCTCCTCCAGGAACACACTCTCACTTCCCTCCGTCCTCCAGGAACACACTGTCACCTCCCTCCTCCTCCAGGAACACACTGTCACGTCCCTCCTCCTCCTGGAACACACTCCCACGTCCCTCCTCCTGCAGGAACACACTCCCACCTCCCTCCTCCTCCAGGAACACACTCTCTCTTCCGTCCACCTCCAGGAACACACTCCTACCTCCCTCCTCCTGCAGGGACACACTCTCACCTCCCTCCTCCTGCAGGAACACACTCTCACCTCCCTCCTCCTCAAGGAACACACTCTCACCTCCCTCCTCCTCCAGGAACACACTCTCACTTCCCTCCTCCTCCAGGAACACACTGTCACCTCCCTCCTCCTCCAGGAACACACTGTCACGTCCCTCCTCCTCCAGGAACACACTCTCACCTCCCTCCTCCTCCAGGAATACGCTCCCACCTCCCTCCACCAGGAACACACTCTCCCCTCCCTCCACTTCCAGGAACACACTCTCACCTCCCTCCCTCCTCCAGGAAAACACTCTCACTTCCCTCCTTCACCAGGAACACACTCTCAACTTCCTCCTCCAGGAACATTCTCCCACTCCCTCCTCCTCCAGGAACACACTCTCAACTCCCTCCTCCACCAGGAACACACTCTCACCTCCCTCCTCCTCCAGGAACACACTCTCACCTCCCTCCTCCAGGAACACACTCCCACCTCCCTCGTCCTTCAGGAACACGCTGTTAACTCCCTCCTCCTCAAGTGACACACTCTCACCTCCCAGCTCCTCCAGGAACACAATCTCACTCCCTCGTCCTCCAGGACCACACTCCCACCTCCCTCCTCCTCCAGGAACACACTCTCACCTCCCACCTCCTCCAGGAACACACTCTCCCCTCCCCCCTCTTTCAGGAACACACTGTCACCTCCCTCCTCCTCCAGGAACACACTCTCACCTCCCCCCTCCTTCAGGAACACAATGTCACCTCCCCCCTCCTCCAGGAACACACTCTCACCTCCCCCCTCCTTCAGGAACACACTGTCACCTCCCTCCTCCTCCAGGAAAACACTCTCACCTCCCTCCTCCACCAGGAACACACTCTCAACTCCCTCCTCCTCCACCAACACACTCTTACCTCCCTCCTCCTCCAGGAACACCCTCTCACCTCCGTCGTCCTCCAGGAACACACTCCCACCGCCCTCCTCCAGGAACACACTCTCAACTCCCTCCTCCTCAAGGAACACACTCTCACCTCCCTCCTCCTCCAGGAACACACTCTCACTTCCCTCCTCCTCCAGGAACACACTCTCACTTTCCTCCGTCCTCCAGGAACACACTGTCACCTCCCTCCTCCTCCAGGAACACACTGTCACCTCCCTCCTCCTCCAGGAACACACTCTCACCTCCCTCATCCTCCAGGAACACCCGCTCACCTCCCTCCTCCTGCAGGAACACACTCTCCCCTCCCTCCTCCTCCAGGAACACACTCTTACCTCCCTCCTCCTGCAGGAACACACTCTCACCTCCCTCCTCCTCCAGGAACACACTCTCACTTCCATCCGTCCTCCAGGAACACACTGTCACCTCCCTCCTCCTCCAGGAACACACTGTCACGTCCCTCCTCCTCCAGGAACACACTCTCACCTCCCTCATCCTCCAGGAATACGCTCCCACCTCCCTCCACCAGGAACACACTCTCCCCTCCCTCCATTTCCAGGAACACACTCTCACCTCCCTCCCTCCTCCAGGAAAACACTCTCACTTCCCTCCATCACCAGGAACACACTCTCAACACCTTCCTCCAGGAACACACTCTCAACTTCCTCCTCCAGGAACATTCTCCCACTCCCTCCTCCTCCAGGAACACACTCTCACCTCCCTCCTCCACCAGGAACACACTCTCACCTCCCTCCTCCTCCAGGAACACACTCTTACCTCCCTCCTCCTCCAGGAACACACTCTCAACTCCCTCCTCCTCCAGGAACACACTCTCTCTTCCGTCCACCTCCAGGAACACACTCCTACCTCCCTCCTCCTGCAGGAACACACTCTCCCCTCCCTCCTCCTCCAGGAACACACTCTTACCTCCCTCCTCCTGCAGGAACACACTCTCACCTCCCTCCTCCTCCAGGGACACACTCTCACTTCCCTCCTCCACCAGGAACACACTCTCACCTCCCTCCTCCTCCAGGAACACACTCTCACCTCCCTCCTCCTGCAGGAACACGCTGTTACCTCCCTCCTCCTCAAGGAACACACTCTCAACTCCCTCCTCCTCCAGGAACACACTCTCAACTCCCTCCTCCTCCTGGAACACACTCTCACCTCCCTCCTCCTCAAGGAACACACTCTCACCTCCCTCCTCCTCCAGGAACACACTCTCACTTCCCTCCTCCTCCAGGAACACACTCTCACTTCCCTCCGTCCTCCAGGAACACACTGTCACCTCCCTCCTCCTCCAGGAACACATTGTCACGTCCCTCCTCCTCCAGGAACACACTCTCACCTCCCTCCTCCTCCAGGAATACGCTCCCACCTCCCTCCACCAGGAACACACTCTCCCCTCCCTCCACTTCCAGGAACACACTCTCACCTCCCTCCCTCCTCCAGGAAAACACTCTCACTTCCCTCCTTCACCAGGAACACACTCTCAACACCTTCCTCCAGGAACACACTCTCAACTTCCTCCTCCAGGAACATTCTCCCACTCCCTCCTCCTCCAGGAACACACTCTCACCTCCCTCCTCCACCAGGAACACACTCTCACCTCCCTCCTCCTCCAGGAACACACTGTCACCTCCCTCCTCCTCCAGGAACACACTCCCACCTCCCTCGTCCTTCAGGAACACGCTGTTACCTCCCTCCTCCTCCAGTGACACACTCTCACCTCCCACCTCCTCCAGGAACACAATCTCACTCCCTCGTCCTCCAGGACCACACTCCCACCTCCCTCCTCCTCCAGGAACACACTCTCACCTCCCACCTCCTCCAGGAACACACTCTCCCCTCCCCCCTCCTTCAAGAACACACTGTCACCTCCCTCCTCCTCCAGGAACACACTCTCACCTCCCTCCTCCTCCAGGAACACACTCTCACCTCCCCCCTCCTTCAGGAACACAATGTCACCTCCCCCCTCCTCCAGGAACACACTGTCACCTCCCCCCTCCTCCAGGAACACACTGTCACCTCCCTCCTCCTCCAGGAAAACACTCTCACCTCCCTCCTCCACCAGGAACACACTGTCAACTCCCTCCTCCTCCACCAACACACTCTTACCTCCCTCCTCCTCCAGGAACACCTTCTCACCTCCGTCGTCCTCCAGGAACACACTCCCACCGCCCTCCTCCAGGAACACACTCTCAACTCCCTCCTCCTCAAGGAACACACTCTCACCTACCTCCTCCTCCAGGAACACACTCTCACTTCCCTCCTCCTCCAGGAACACACTCTCACTTCCCTCCATCCTCCAGGAACACACTGTCACCTCCCTCCTCCTCCAGGAACACACTGTCACGTCCCTCCTCCTCCAGGAACACACTCTCACCTCCCTCATCCTCCAGGAATACGCTCCCACCTCCCTCCACCAGGAACACACTCTCCCCTCCCTCCACTTCCAGGAACACACTCTCACCTCCCTCCCTCCTCCAGGAAAACACTCTCACTTCCCTCCTTCACCAGGAACACACTCTCAACACCTTCCTCCAGGAACACACTCTCAACTTCCTCCTCCAGGAACATTCTCCCACTCCCTCCTCCTCCAGGAACACACTCTCACCTCCCTCCTCCACCAGGAACACACTCTCTCCTCCCTCCTCCTCCAGGAACACACTCTTACCTCCCTCCTCCAGGAACACACTCTCACCTCCCTCCTCCTCCAGGAACACACTCTCAACTCCCTCCTCCTCCAGTGACACACTCTCAACCCCCCCCTCCTCCAGGAACACACTCTCAACCCCCTCCTCCTCCAGGAACACACTCTCTCTTCCGTCCACCTCCAGGAACACACTCCTACCTCCCTCCTCCTGCAGGAACACACTCTCCCCTCCCTCCTCCTCCAGGAACACACTCTCACCTCCCTCCTCCTCCAGGGACACACTCTCACTTCCCTCCTCCTGCAGGAACACACTCTCAACTCCCTCCTCCTCCAGGAACACACTCTCACCTCCCTCCTCCTGCAGGAACACACTCTCACCTCCCTCCTCCTCAAGGAACACACTCTCACCTCCCTCCTCCTCCAGGAACACACTCTTACCTCCTCCTCTAGGAACACACTCTCACCTCTGTCGTCCTCCAGGAACATACTCCCACCGCCCTCCTCCACCAAGAATACACTCTCACCTCCCTCCTCCTCCAGGAACACACTCTCACCTCCCTCCTCCTCAAGGAACACACTCTTACCTCCCTCCTCCTCCAGGAACACACTCTCACCTCCCTCCTCCAGGAACACACTCTCACCTCCCTCCTCCTCCAGGAACACACTCTCACCTCCCTCCTCCAGGAACACACTCTGACCTCCCTCCTCCTCCAGGAACACACTCTCACCTCCCTCCTCCAGGAACACACTCTCAACTCCCTCCTCCAGGAACACACTCTTACCTCCCTCCTCCTCAAGGAACACACTCTTACCTCCCTCCTCCAGGAACACACTCTTACCTCCCTCCTCCTGCAGGAACACACTCTCACCTCCCTCCTCCTCCAGGGACACACTCTCACCTCCCTCCTCCTGCAGGGACACACTCTCACTTCCCTCCTCCTGCAGGAACACACTCTCACCTCCCTCCTCCTCCAGGAACACACTCTCACCTCCTTCCTCCTGCAGGAACACGCTGTTACCTCCCTCCTCCTCAAGGAACACTCTCTCAACTCCCTCCTCCTCCTGGAACACACTCTTACCTCCCTCCTCCTCTAGGAACACACTCTCACCTCTGTCGTCCTCCAGGAACATTCTCCCACCTCCCTCCTCCTCCTGGAACACACTCTCACCTCCGTCGTCCTCCAGGAACACACTCTCACCTCCCTCCTCCAGGAACACACTCTTACATCCCTCCTCCTCCAGGAACACACTCTCACCTCCGTCGTCCTCCAGGAACACACTCCCACCGCCCTCCTCCAGGAACACACTCTTACCTCCCTCCTCCTCCAGGAACACACTCTCACCTCCCTCCTCCTCCAGGAACACACTCTCACCTCCCTCCTCCTCCAGGAACACACTCTCAACTCCCTCCTCCTCCAGGGACACACTCTCAACTCCTTCCTCCTCCAGGTACACACTCTTACCTCTATCCTCCAGGAACACACTCTTACCTCCCTCCTCCTCCAGGAACACACTCTCACCTCCCTCCTCCTGCAGGAACACACTCCCACCTCCCTCCTCCTCCAGGAACACACTCTCTCTTCCGTCCACCTCCAGGAACACACTCTTACCTCCCTCCTCCAGGAACACACTCTCACCTCCCTCCTCCTCCAGGAAAACACTCTCACCTCCCTCCTCCTCCAGGAACACACTCTCACCTCCCTCCTCCAGGAACACACTCTCAACTCCCTCCTCCTCCAGGAACACACTCTCACCTCCCACCTCTTCCAGGAACACACTCTCACCTCCCTCCTCCTCCTGGAACACACTCTCAACTCCCTCCTCCAGGAACATTCTCCCACCTCCCTCTTCCTCCAGGAACACACTCTCACCTCCCTCCTCCAGGAACACTCTCTAACCTCCCTCCTCCTCCAGGAACACACTCTCAACTCCCTCCTCCTCCAGGAACACACTCTCTCCTCCCACCTCTTCCAGGAACACACTCTCACCTCCCTCCTCCTCCTGGAACACACTCTCAACTCCCTCCTCCAGGAACATTCTCCCACCTCCCTCCTCCTCCAGGAACACACTCTCACCTCCCTCCTCCAGGAACACTCTCTAACCTCCCTCCTCCTCCAGGAACACACTCTCACCTCCCTCCTCCTCCAGGAACACACTCTCACCTCCCTCCTCCTGCAAGAACACGCTGTTACCTCCCTCCTCCTCCAGGAACACAATCTCAACTCCCTCCTCCTCCAGGAACACACTCTCACCTCCCTCCTCCTGCAGGAACACGCTGTTACCTCCCTCCTCCTCAAGGAACACACTCTCAACTCCCTCCTCCTCCTGGAACACACTCTTACCTCCCTCCTCCTCCAGGAACACACTTTCACCTCCGTCGTCCTCCAGGAACACACTCTCACAACCCTCCTCCAGGAACACACTCTCACCTCCTCCTCCAGGAACACACTCTCAACTCCCTCCTCCTCCAGGAACACACTCTTACCTGCCTCCTCCAGGAACACACTCTCAACTCCCACCTCCACCAGGAAATCTCTCACCTCCCTCCTTCACCAGGAACACACTCTCAACTCCGTCCTCCTCCAGGAACACACTCTCACCTCCCTCCTCCTCCAGGAACACACTCTCACCTCCCTCCTCCTCCAGGACCACACTCTCACCTCCCTCCTCCTCCAGGAACACACACTCCCCTCCGTCCTCCTCCAGGAACACACTCTGACCTCCCTCCTCCTCCAGGAACACACTCTCACCTCCCACCTCCACCAGGAACACACTCTCACCTCCCTCCTCCTCCTGGAACACACCCTCAACTCCCTCCTCCAGGAACATTCTCCCACCTCCCTCTTCCTCCAGGAACACACTCTCACCTCCCTCCTCCAGGAACACTCTCTAACCTCCCTCCTCCTCCAGGAACACACTCTCACTTCCTTCCTCCTCCAGGAACACACTCTCACCTCCCTCCTCCTGCAAGAACACGCTGTTACCTCCCTCCTCATCCAGGAACACACTCTCACCTCCGTCGTCCTCCAGGAACACACTCCCACCGCCCTCCTCCACCAAGAACACACTCTCACCTCCCTCCTCCTCCAGGAACACACTCTTACCTCCCTCCTCCAGGAACACACTCTTACCTCCCTCCTCCTCCAGGAACACACTCTCACCTCCCTCCTCCTCCAGGAACACACTCTCAACTCCCTCCTCCTCCAGGAACACACTCTCACCTCCCTCCTCCTCCAGGAACACACTCTCACCCTCCTCCTCGGGGAACACACTCTCACTTCCCTCCTCCAGGAACACACTCTCACCTCCCTCTTCCTCCAGGACCACACTCTCACCTCCCTCCTCCTCCCGGAACACACTCTCACCTCCCTCCTCCTCCAGGAACACACACTCTCACCTCACTCCTCCTCCCGGAACACACTCTCAACTCCCTCCTTCACCAGGAACACACTCCCAACTCCCTCCACCAGGAACACACTCTCCCCTCCCTCCACTTCCTGCAACACACTCCCACCTCCCTCGTCCTCCAGGAACACACTCTCACCTCCCCCCTCCTCAAGGAACACACTCTCACCTCCCTCCTTCACCAGGGACACACTCTCACTTCCCTCCATCCTCCAGGAACACACTCTCACCTCCCTCCTCCTCCAGGAACAGACTCTCACCTCCCTCCTCCTCCAGGAACACACTCTCACCTCCCTCCTCCAGTGACGCACTCTCACCTCCCTCCTCCTCCAGGAACACACTCTCACCTCCCTCCTCCTCCAGGAACACACTCTCACCTCCCTCCTCCAGGACCACACTCTAACCTCCCTCCTCCAGGAACACACTCCCACCGCCCTCCTCCACCAAGAACACACTCTCACCTCCCTCCTCCTCCAGGAACACACTCTTACCTCCCTCCTCCAGGAACACACTCTTACCTCCCTCCTCCTCCAGGAACACACTCTCACCTCCCTCCTCCTCCAGGAACACACTCTCAACTCCCTCCTCCTCCAGGAACACACTCTCACCTCCCTCCTCCTCCAGGAACACACACTCTCACCTCACTCCTCCTCCCGGAACACACTCTCAACTCCCTCCTTCACCAGGAACACACTCCCAACTCCCTCCACCAGGAACACACTCTCCCCTCCCTCCACTTCCTGCAACACACTCCCACCTCCCTCGTCCTCCAGGAACACACTCTCACCTCCCCCCTCCTCAAGGAACACACTCTCACCTCCCTCCTTCACCAGGGACACACTCTCACTTCCCTCCGTCCTCCAGGAACACACTGTCACCTCCCTCCTCCTCCAGGAACAGACTCTCACCTCCCTCCTCCTCCAGGAACACACTCTCACCTCCCTCCTCCAGTGACGCACTCTCACCTCCCTCCTCCTCCAGGAACACACTCTCACCTCCCTCCTCCTCCAGGAACACACTCTCACCTCCCTCCTCCAGGACCACACTCTAACCTCCCTCCTCCAGGAACACACTCTCACCTCCCTCCTCCTCCAGGAACACACTCTCACCTCCCTCCTCCTCCAGGAACACACTCTCACCTCCCTCCTCCAGGAACACACTCTAACCTCCCTCCTCCAGGAACACACTCTCACCTCCCTCCTCCTCCAGTAACACACTCTCACCATAATCCTCCAGGAACACACTCTCACCTCCCTCCTCCTCGGGGAACACACTCTCCCCTCCCTCCTCCTCCAGGAACACACTGTCACCTCCCCCCGCCTTCAGGAACACACTGTCACCTCCCTCCTCCTCCAGGAACACACTCTCACCACCCTCCTCCAGGAACACACTCTCACCTCCCCCCTCCTTCAGGAACACACTGTCACCTCCCTCCTCCTCCAGGAACACACTCTCACCTCCCTCCACCAGGAAAACACTCTCACCTCCCTCGTCCTCCAGGAACACACTCTCCCCTCCCTCCTCCTCCAGGAACACACTGTCACCTACCCCCTCCTTCAGGAACACACTGTCACCTCCCTCCTCCTCCAGGAACACACTGTCACCTCCCTCCTCCTCCAGGAACACACTCTCACCTCCCCCCTCCTTCAGGAACACACTGTCACCTCCCTCCTCCTCCAGGAACACACTCTCCCCTCCCTCCTCCTCCAGGAACACACTCTCACCTCCCTCCTCCTCGGGGAACACACTCTCACCTCCCTCCTCTTCCAGGAACACAGTCTCACCTCCCCCCTCCTTCAGGAACACACTGTCACCTCCCTCCTCCTCCAGGAACACACTCTCCCCTCCCTTCTCCTCCAGGAACACACTCTCACCTCCCTCCTCCTCGGGGAACACACTCTCACCTCCCTCCTCTTCCAGGAACACACTCTCACCTCCCTCCTCCTCCAGGAACACACTCTCACCTCCCTCCTCCAGGAACACACTCTCACCTCCCTCCTCCACCAGGAACACACTCTCATCTCCCCCCTCCTCCAGGAACACACTCTCACCTCCTCCTCCAGGAACACACTCTCAACTCCCTCCTCCTCCAGGAACACACTCTTACCTGCCTCCTCCAGGAACACACTCTCAACTCCCACCTCCACCAGGAAATCTCTCACCTCCCTCCTTCACCAGGAACACACTCTCAACTCCGTCCTCCTCCAGGAACACACTCTCACCTCCCTCCTCCTCCAGGAACACACTCTCACCTCCCTCCTCCTCCAGGACCACACTCTCACCTCCCTCCTCCTCCAGGAACACACACTCCCCTCCGTCCTCCTCCAGGAACACACTCTGACCTCCCTCCTCCTCCAGGAACACACTCTCACCTCCCACCTCCACCAGGAACACACTCTCACCTCCCTCCTCCTCCTGGAACACACCCTCAACTCCCTCCTCCAGGAACATTCTCCCACCTCCCTCTTCCTCCAGGAACACACTCTCACCTCCCTCCTCCAGGAACACTCTCTAACCTCCCTCCTCCTCCAGGAACACACTCTCACTTCCTTCCTCCTCCAGGAACACACTCTCACCTCCCTCCTCCTGCAAGAACACGCTGTTACCTCCCTCCTCATCCAGGAACACACTCTCACCTCCGTCGTCCTCCAGGAACACACTCCCACCGCCCTCCTCCACCAAGAACACACTCTCACCTCCCTCCTCCTCCAGGAACACACTCTTACCTCCCTCCTCCAGGAACACACTCTTACCTCCCTCCTCCTCCAGGAACACACTCTCACCTCCCTCCTCCTCCAGGAACACACTCTCACCTCCCTCCTCCTCCAGGAACACACTCTCACCCTCCTCCTCGGGGAACACACTCTCACTTCCCTCCTCCAGGAACACACTCTCACCTCCCTCTTCCTCCAGGACCACACTCTCACCTCCCTCCTCCTCCCGGAACACACTCTCACCTCCCTCCTCCTCCAGGAACACACACTCTCACCTCACTCCTCCTCCCGGAACACACTCTCAACTCCCTCCTTCACCAGGAACACACTCCCAACTCCCTCCACCAGGAACACACTCTCCCCTCCCTCCACTTCCTGCAACACACTCCCACCTCCCTCGTCCTCCAGGAACACACTCTCACCTCCCCCCTCCTCAAGGAACACACTCTCACCTCCCTCCTCCTCCAGGAACACACTCTCTCTTCCGTCCACCTCCAGGAACACACTCTTACCTCCCTCCTCCAGGAACACACTCTCACCTCCCTCCTCCTCCAGGAAAACACTCTCACCTCACTCCTCCTCCCGGAACACACTCTCAACTCCCTCCTTCACCAGGAACACACTCCCAACTCCCTCCACCAGGAACACACTCTCCCCTCCCTCCACTTCCTGCAACACACTCTTACCTCCCTCCTCCTCCAGGAACACACTCTCACCTCCCTCCTCCTGCAGGAACACACTCCCACCTCCCTCCTCCTCCAGGAACACACTCTCTCTTCCGTCCACCTCCAGGAACACACTCTTACCTCCCTCCTCCAGGAACACACTCTCACCTCCCTCCTCCTCCAGGAAAACACTCTCACCTCCCTCCTCCTCCAGGAACACACTCTCACCTCCCTCCTCCAGGAACACACTCTCAACTCCCTCCTCCTCCAGGAACACACTCTCACCTCCCACCTCTTCCAGGAACACACTCTCACCTCCCTCCTCCTCCTGGAACACACTCTCAACTCCCTCCTCCAGGAACATTCTCCCACCTCCCTCTTCCTCCAGGAACACACTCTCACCTCCCTCCTCCAGGAACACACTCTCACCTCCCTCCTCCTCCTGGAACACACTCTCAACTCCCTCCTCCAGGAACATTCTCCCACCTCCCTCCTCCTCCAGGAACACTCTCTAACCTCCCTCCTCCTCCAGGAACACACTCTCAACTCCCTCCTCCTCCAGGAACACACTCTCTCCTCCCACCTCTTCCAGGAACACACTCTCACCTCCCTCCTCCTCCTGGAACACACTCTCAACTCCCTCCTCCAGGAACATTCTCCCACCTCCCTCCTCCTCCAGGAACACACTCTCACCTCCCTCCTCCAGGAACACTCTCTAACCTCCCTCCTCCTCCAGGAACACACTCTCACCTCCCTCCTCCTCCAGGAACACACTCTCACCTCCCTCCTCCTGCAAGAACACGCTGTTACCTCCCTCCTCCTCCAGGAACACAATCTCAACTCCCTCCTCCTCCAGGAACACACTCTCACCTCCCTCCTCCTGCAGGAACACGCTGTTACCTCCCTCCTCCTCAAGGAACACACTCTCAACTCCCTCCTCCTCCTGGAACACACTCTTACCTCCCTCCTCCTCCAGGAACACACTTTCACCTCCGTCGTCCTCCAGGAACACACTCTCACAACCCTCCTCCAGGAACACACTCTCACCTCCTCCTCCAGGAACACACTCTCAACTCCCTCCTCCTCCAGGAACACACTCTTACCTGCCTCCTCCAGGAACACACTCTCAACTCCCACCTCCACCAGGAAATCTCTCACCTCCCTCCTTCACCAGGAACACACTCTCAACTCCGTCCTCCTCCAGGAACACACTCTCACCTCCCTCCTCCTCCAGGAACACACTCTCACCTCCCTCCTCCTCCAGGACCACACTCTCACCTCCCTCCTCCTCCAGGAACACACACTCCCCTCCGTCCTCCTCCAGGAACACACTCTGACCTCCCTCCTCCTCCAGGAACACACTCTCACCTCCCACCTCCACCAGGAACACACTCTCACCTCCCTCCTCCTCCTGGAACACACCCTCAACTCCCTCCTCCAGGAACATTCTCCCACCTCCCTCTTCCTCCAGGAACACACTCTCACCTCCCTCCTCCAGGAACACTCTCTAACCTCCCTCCTCCTCCAGGAACACACTCTCACTTCCTTCCTCCTCCAGGAACACACTCTCACCTCCCTCCTCCTGCAAGAACACGCTGTTACCTCCCTCCTCATCCAGGAACACACTCTCACCTCCGTCGTCCTCCAGGAACACACTCCCACCGCCCTCCTCCACCAAGAACACACTCTCACCTCCCTCCTCCTCCAGGAACACACTCTTACCTCCCTCCTCCAGGAACACACTCTTACCTCCCTCCTCCTCCAGGAACACACTCTCACCTCCCTCCTCCTCCAGGAACACACTCTCAACTCCCTCCTCCTCCAGGAACACACTCTCACCTCCCTCCTCCTCCAGGAACACACTCTCACCCTCCTCCTCGGGGAACACACTCTCACTTCCCTCCTCCAGGAACACACTCTCACCTCCCTCTTCCTCCAGGACCACACTCTCACCTCCCTCCTCCTCCCGGAACACACTCTCACCTCCCTCCTCCTCCAGGAACACACACTCTCACCTCACTCCTCCTCCCGGAACACACTCTCAACTCCCTCCTTCACCAGGAACACACTCCCAACTCCCTCCACCAGGAACACACTCTCCCCTCCCTCCACTTCCTGCAACACACTCCCACCTCCCTCGTCCTCCAGGAACACACTCTCACCTCCCCCCTCCTCAAGGAACACACTCTCACCTCCCTCCTTCACCAGGGACACACTCTCACTTCCCTCCATCCTCCAGGAACACACTCTCACCTCCCTCCTCCTCCAGGAACAGACTCTCACCTCCCTCCTCCTCCAGGAACACACTCTCACCTCCCTCCTCCAGTGACGCACTCTCACCTCCCTCCTCCTCCAGGAACACACTCTCACCTCCCTCCTCCTCCAGGAACACACTCTCACCTCCCTCCTCCAGGACCACACTCTAACCTCCCTCCTCCAGGAACACACTCCCACCGCCCTCCTCCACCAAGAACACACTCTCACCTCCCTCCTCCTCCAGGAACACACTCTTACCTCCCTCCTCCAGGAACACACTCTTACCTCCCTCCTCCTCCAGGAACACACTCTCACCTCCCTCCTCCTCCAGGAACACACTCTCAACTCCCTCCTCCTCCAGGAACACACTCTCACCTCCCTCCTCCTCCAGGAACACACACTCTCACCTCACTCCTCCTCCCGGAACACACTCTCAACTCCCTCCTTCACCAGGAACACACTCCCAACTCCCTCCACCAGGAACACACTCTCCCCTCCCTCCACTTCCTGCAACACACTCCCACCTCCCTCGTCCTCCAGGAACACACTCTCACCTCCCCCCTCCTCAAGGAACACACTCTCACCTCCCTCCTTCACCAGGGACACACTCTCACTTCCCTCCGTCCTCCAGGAACACACTGTCACCTCCCTCCTCCTCCAGGAACAGACTCTCACCTCCCTCCTCCTCCAGGAACACACTCTCACCTCCCTCCTCCAGTGACGCACTCTCACCTCCCTCCTCCTCCAGGAACACACTCTCACCTCCCTCCTCCTCCAGGAACACACTCTCACCTCCCTCCTCCAGGACCACACTCTAACCTCCCTCCTCCAGGAACACACTCTCACCTCCCTCCTCCTCCAGGAACACACTCTCACCTCCCTCCTCCTCCAGGAACACACTCTCACCTCCCTCCTCCAGGAACACACTCTAACCTCCCTCCTCCAGGAACACACTCTCACCTCCCTCCTCCTCCAGTAACACACTCTCACCATAATCCTCCAGGAACACACTCTCACCTCCCTCCTCCTCGGGGAACACACTCTCCCCTCCCTCCTCCTCCAGGAACACACTGTCACCTCCCCCCGCCTTCAGGAACACACTGTCACCTCCCTCCTCCTCCAGGAACACACTCTCACCACCCTCCTCCAGGAACACACTCTCACCTCCCACCTCCTTCAGGAACACACTGTCACCTCCCTCCTCCTCCAGGAACACACTCTCACCTCCCTCCACCAGGAAAACACTCTCACCTCCCTCGTCCTCCAGGAACACACTCTCCCCTCCCTCCTCCTCCAGGAACACACTGTCACCTACCCCCTCCTTCAGGAACACACTGTCACCTCCCTCCTCCTCCAGGAACACACTGTCACCTCCCTCCTCCTCCAGGAACACACTCTCACCTCCCCCCTCCTTCAGGAACACACTGTCACCTCCCTCCTCCTCCAGGAACACACTCTCCCCTCCCTCCTCCTCCAGGAACACACTCTCACCTCCCTCCTCCTCGGGGAACACACTCTCACCTCCCTCCTCTTCCAGGAACACAGTCTCACCTCCCCCCTCCTTCAGGAACACACTGTCACCTCCCTCCTCCTCCAGGAACACACTCTCCCCTCCCTTCTCCTCCAGGAACACACTCTCACCTCCCTCCTCCTCGGGGAACACACTCTCACCTCCCTCCTCTTCCAGGAACACACTCTCACCTCCCTCCTCCTCCAGGAACACACTCTCACCTCCCTCCTCCAGGAACACACTCTCACCTCCCTCCTCCACCAGGAACACACTCTCATCTCCCCCCTCCTCCAGGAACACACTCTCACCTCCCTCCTCCTCCAGGAACACACTCTCACCTCCCTCCTCCTCCAGGACCACACTCTCACCTCCCTCCTCCTCCAGGAACACACACTCCCCTCCGTCCTCCTCCAGGAACACACTCTGACCTCCCTCCTCCTCCAGGAACACACTCTCACCTCCCACCTCCACCAGGAACACACTCTCACCTCCCTCCTCCTCCTGGAACACACCCTCAACTCCCTCCTCCAGGAACATTCTCCCACCTCCCTCTTCCTCCAGGAACACACTCTCACCTCCCTCCTCCAGGAACACTCTCTAACCTCCCTCCTCCTCCAGGAACACACTCTCACTTCCTTCCTCCTCCAGGAACACACTCTCACCTCCCTCCTCCTGCAAGAACACGCTGTTACCTCCCTCCTCATCCAGGAACACACTCTCACCTCCGTCGTCCTCCAGGAACACACTCCCACCGCCCTCCTCCACCAAGAACACACTCTCACCTCCCTCCTCCTCCAGGAACACACTCTTACCTCCCTCCTCCAGGAACACACTCTTACCTCCCTCCTCCTCCAGGAACACACTCTCACCTCCCTCCTCCTCCAGGAACACACTCTCACCTCCCTCCTCCTCCAGGAACACACTCTCACCCTCCTCCTCGGGGAACACACTCTCACTTCCCTCCTCCAGGAACACACTCTCACCTCCCTCTTCCTCCAGGACCACACTCTCACCTCCCTCCTCCTCCCGGAACACACTCTCACCTCCCTCCTCCTCCAGGAACACACACTCTCACCTCACTCCTCCTCCCGGAACACACTCTCAACTCCCTCCTTCACCAGGAACACACTCCCAACTCCCTCCACCAGGAACACACTCTCCCCTCCCTCCACTTCCTGCAACACACTCCCACCTCCCTCGTCCTCCAGGAACACACTCTCACCTCCCCCCTCCTCAAGGAACACACTCTCACCTCCCTCCTTCACCAGGGACACACTCTCACTTCCCTCCGTCCTCCAGGAACACACTGTCACCTCCCTCCTCCTCCAGGAACAGACTCTCACCTCCCTCCTCCTCCAGGAACACACTCTCACCTCCCTCCTCCAGTGACGCACTCTCACCTCCCTCCTCCTCCAGGAACACACTCTCACCTCCCTCCTCCTCCAGGAACACACTCTCACCTCCCTCCTCCAGGACCACACTCTAACCTCCCTCCTCCAGGAACACACTCTCACCTCCCTCCTCCTCCAGGAACACACTCTCACCTCCCTCCTCCTCCAGGAACACACTCTCACCTCCCTCCTCCAGGAACACACTCTAACCTCCCTCCTCCAGGAACACACTCTCACCTCCCTCCTCCTCCAGTAACACACTCTCACCATAATCCTCCAGGAACACACTCTCACCTCCCTCCTCCTCGGGGAACACACTCTCCCCTCCCTCCTCCTCCAGGAACACACTGTCACCTCCCCCCGCCTTTAGGAACACACTGTCACCTCCCTCCTCCTCCAGGAACACACTCTCACCACCCTCCTCCAGGAACACACTCTCACCTCCCCCCTCCTTCAGGAACACACTGTCACCTCCCTCCTCCTCCAGGAACACACTCTCACCTCCCTCCACCAGGAAAACACTCTCACCTCCCTCGTCCTCCAGGAACACACTCTCCCCTCCCTCCTCCTCCAGGAACACACTGTCACCTACCCCCTCCTTCAGGAACACACTGTCACCTCCCTCCTCCTCCAGGAACACACTGTCACCTCCCTCCTCCTCCAGGAACACACTCTCACCTCCCCCCTCCTTCAGGAACACACTGTCACCTCCCTCCTCCTCCAGGAACACACTCTCCCCTCCCTCCTCCTCCAGGAACACACTCTCACCTCCCTCCTCCTCGGGGAACACACTCTCACCTCCCTCCTCTTCCAGGAACACAGTCTCACCTCCCCCCTCCTTCAGGAACACACTGTCACCTCCCTCCTCCTCCAGGAACACACTCTCCCCTCCCTTCTCCTCCAGGAACACACTCTCACCTCCCTCCTCCTCGGGGAACACACTCTCACCTCCCTCCTCTTCCAGGAACACACTCTCACCTCCCTCCTCCTCCAGGAACACACTCTCACCTCCCTCCTCCAGGAACACACTCTCACCTCCCTCCTCCACCAGGAACACACTCTCATCTCCCCCCTCCTTCAGGAACACACTCTCACCTCCCTCTTCCTCCAGGAACACACTGTCACTTCACCCCTCCTCCAGGAACACACTCTCACCTCCCACCTCCACCAGGAACACACTCTCACCTCCGTCGTCCTCCAGGAACACACTCCCACCGCCCTCCTCCAGGAACACACTCTCATCTCCCGCTTCCTCCAGGAACACTCTCTAACCTCCCTCCTCCTCCAGGAACACACTCTCACTTCCCTCCTCCTGCAGGAACACACTCACACCTCCCTCCTCCTCCAGGGACACACTCTCACCTCCCTCCTCCAGGAACATTCTCCCACCTCCCTCTTCCTCCAGGAACACACTCTCACCTCCCTCCTCCTCCAGGAACACACTCTCACTTCCCTCCTCCTGCAGGAACACACTCTCACCTCCCTCCTCCTCCAGGGACACACTCTAACCTCCCTCCTCCAGGAACATTCTCCCACCTCCCTCTTCCTCCAGGAACACACTCTCACTTCCCTCCTCCTGCAGGAACTCACTCTTACCTCCCTCCTCCAGGAACACACTCTTACCTCCCTCCTCCTCCAGGAACACACTCTCAACCCCCCCCTCCTCCAGGAACACACTCTCACCTCCCTCCTCCAGTGACGCACTCTCACCTCCCCCCTCCTCCAGGAACACACTCTTACCTCCCTCCTCCTCCAGGAACACACTCTCAACTCCCTCCTCCTCCTGGAACACACTCTTACCTCCCTCCTCCTCCAGGAACACACTCTCAACTCCCTCCTCCTCCAGGAACACACTCTCACCTCCGTCTTCCTCCAGGAACACACTCCCACCGCCCTCCTCCAGGAACACACTCTCAACTCCCTCCTCCTCCAGGAACACACTCTCACCTCCCTCCTCCTCCAGGAACACACTCTCAACTCCCTCCTCCTCCAGGAACACACTCTCACCTCCCTCCTCCAGGAACACACTCTCACCTCCCTCCTCCTCAAGGAACACACTCTCACCTCCCTCCTCCAGGAACACACTCTCACCTCCCTCCTCCTCAAGGAACACACTCTCACCTCCCTCCTCCAGGAACACACTCTTACCTCCCTCCTCCTCCAGTAACACACTCTCACCTCCCTCCTCCTCCAGGAACACACTCTCACCTCCCTCCTCCTCCAGGAACACACTCTTACCTCCCTCCTCCTCCAGTAACACACTCTCACCTCCCTCCTCCTCCAGGAACACACGCTCACCTCCCTCCTCCTGCAGGAACACACTCCCACCTCCCTCCTCCTCCAGGAACCCACTCTCTCTTCCGTCCACCTCCAGGAACACACTCTTACTTCCCTCCTCCAGGAACACACTCTCACCTCCCTCGTCCTCCAGGAACACACTCTCACCTCCCTCCTCCTCCAGGAACACACTCTCACCTCCCTCCTCCTCCAGGAACACACTCTCACCTCCCTCCTCCAGGAACACACTCTCACCTCCCTCCTCCTCCAGGAACACACTCTCAACCCCCTCCTCCTCCAGGAACACACTCTCACCTCCCTCCTCCAGGAACACACTCTCACCTCCCTCGTCCTCCAGGAACACACTCTCACCTCCCTCCTCCTCCAGGAACACACTCTCACCTCCCTCCTCCTCCAGGAACACACTCTCACCTCCCTCCTCCAGGAACACACTCTCACCTCCCTCCTCCTCCAGGAACACACTCTCAACCCCCTCCTCCTCCAGGAACACACTCTCACCTCCCACCTCCAGGAACATTCTCCCACCTCCCTCTTCCTCCAGGAACACACTCTTACCTCCCTCCTCCAGGAACATTCTCCCACCTCCCTCTTCCTCCAGGAACACTCTCTAACCTCCCTCCTCCTCCAGGAACACACTCTCACCTCCCCCCTCCTTCAGGAACACACTGTCACCTCCCTCCTCCTCGAGGAACACACTCTCCCCTCCCTCCTCCTCCAGGAACACACTCTCACCTCCCTCCTCCTCGGGGAACACACTCTCACCTCCCTCCTATTCCAGGAACACACTCTCACCTCCCTCCTCCTCCAGGAACACACTCTCACCTCCCTCCTCCAGGAACACACTCTCACCTCCCACCACCACCAGGAACACACTCTCACCTCCGTCGTCCTCCAGGAACACACTCCCACCGCCCTCCTCCAGGAACACACTCTCATCTCCCTCCTCCTCCAGGAACACACTCTTACCTCCCTCCTCCAGGAACATTCTCCCACCTCCCTCTTCCTCCAGGAACACTCTCTAACCTCCCTCCTCCTCCAGGAACACACTCTCACTTCCCTCCTCCTGCAGGAACACACTCTCACCTCCCTCCTCCTCCAGGGACACACTCTTACCTCCCTCCTCCAGGAACATTCTCCCACCTCCCTCTTCCTCCAGGAACACTCTCTAACCTCCCTCCTCCTCCAGGAACACACTCTCACTTCCCTCCTCCTGCAGGAACACACTCTCACCTCCCTCCTCCTCCAGGGACACACTCTAACCTCCCTCCTCCAGGAACATTCTCCCACCTCCCTCTTCCTCCAGGAACACACTCTCACCTCCCTCCTCCTGCAGGAACACACTCTTACCTCCCTCCTTCTCCAGGAACACACTCTCACTTCCCTCCTCCTGCAGGAACACACTCTTACCTCCCTCCTCCAGGAACACACTCTTACCTCCCTCCTCCTCCAGGAACACACTCTCAACCCCCCCCTCCTCCAGGAACACACTCTCACCTCCCTCCTCCAGTGACGCACTCTCACCTCCCCCCTCCACCAGGAAAACACTCTCACCTCCCTCCTCCTCCAGGAACACACTCTCACCTCCCTCCTCCTCCAGGAACACACTCTCACCTCCCTCCTCCTCCAGGAACACACTCTCAACTCCCTCCTCCTCCTGGAACACACTCTTACCTCCCTCCTCCTCCAGGAACACACTCTCAACTCCCTCCTCCTCCAGGAACACACTCTCACCTCCGTCGTCCTCCAGGAACACACTCCCACCGCCCTCCTCCAGGAACACACTCTCAACTCCCTCCTCCTCCAGGAACACACTCTCACCTTCCTCCTCCTCCAGGAACACACTCTCAACTCCCTCCTCCTCCAGGAACACACTCTCACCTCCCTCCTCCAGGAACACACTCTCACCTCCCTCCTCCTCAAGGAACACACTCTCACCTCCCTCCTCCAGGAACACACTCTCACCTCCCTCCTCCTCAAGGAACACACTCTCACCTCCCTCCTCCAGGAACACACTCTTACCTCCCTCCTCCTCCAGTAACACACTCTCACCTCCCTCCTCCTCCAGGAACACACTCTCACCTCCCTCCTCCTCCAGGAACACACTCTTACCTCCCTCCTCCTCCAGTAACACACTCTCACCTCCCTCCTCCTCCAGGAACACACGCTCACCTCCCTCCTCCTGCAGGAACACACTCCCACCTCCCTCCTCCTCCAGGAACCCACTCTCTCTTCCGTCCACCTCCAGGAACACACTCTTACCTCCCTCCTCCAGGAACACACTCTCACCTCCCTCCTCCTCCAGGAACACACTCTCACCTCCCTCCTCCTCCAGGAACACACTCTCACCTCCCTCCTCCAGGAACACACTCTCACCTCCCTCCTCCTCCAGGAACACACTCTCACCTCCCTCCTCCTCGGGGAACACACTCTCACCTCCCTCCTCCAGGAACACACTCTCAACTCCCTCCTCCTCCAGGAACACACTCTCACCTCCCTCCTCCTCAAGGAACACACTCTCACCTCCCTCCTCCTCCTGGAACACACTCTCAACTCCCTCCTCCAGGAACATTCTCCCACCTCCCTCTTCCTCCAGGAACACACTCTCACCTCCCTCCTCCAGGAACATTCTCCCACCTCCCTCTTCCTCCAGGAACACACTCTCAACTCCCTCCTCCAGGAACATTCTCCCACCTCCCTCTTCCTCCAGGAACACACTCTCACCACCCTCCTCCAGGAACACACTCTCACTTCCCTCCTCCTCCAGGAATACATTCTCACCTCCCTCCTCCTGCAGGAACACGCTGTTACCTCCCTCCTCCTCAAGGAACACACTCTCAACTCCCTCCTCCTACTGGAACACACTCTCACCTCCGTCGTCCTCCAGGAACACTCTCCCACCGCCCTCCTCCACCAAGAACACACTCTTACCTCCCTCCTCCTCCAGGAACACACTCTCACCTCCCTCCTCCTCCAGGAACACACTCTTACCTCCCTCCTCCAGGAACACACTCTCACCTCCCTCCTCCACCAGGAACACACTCTCACCTCCCTCCTCCTCCAGGAACACACTCTTACCTCCCTCCTCCAGGAACACGCTCTCACCTCCCTCCTCCTCCAGGAACACACACTCTCACCTCACTCCTCCTCCCGGAACACACTCTCACCTCCCTCCTCCACCAGGAACACACTCTCACCTCCCTCCTCCTCCAGGAACACACTCTTACCTCCCTCCTCCAGGAACACACTCTCACCTCCCTCCTCCACCAGGAACACACTCTCACCTCCCTCCTCCTCCAGGAACACACTCTTACCTCCCTCCTCCAGGAACACGCTCTCACCTCCCTCCTCCTCCAGGAACACACTCTCACCTCCGTCGTCCTCCAGGAACACACTCTCACCTCCCTCCTTCACCAGGAACACACTCCCAACTCCCTCCACCAGGAACACACTCTCCCCTCCCTCCACTTCCTGCAACACACTCCCACCTCCCTCGTCCTCCAGGAACACACTCTCACCTCCCCCCTCCTCAAGGAACACACTCTCACCTCCCTCCTTCACCAGGGACACACTCTCACTTCCCTCCGTCCTCCAGGAACACACTGTCACCTCCCTCCTCCTCCAGGAACAGACTCTCACCTCCCTCCTCCTCCAGGAACACACTCTCACCTCCCTCCTCCAGTGACGCACTCTCACCTCCCTCCTCCTCCAGGAACACACTCTCACCTCCCTCCTCCTCCAGGAACACACTCTCACCTCCCTCCTCCAGGACCACACTCTAACCTCCCTCCTCCAGGAACACACTCTCACCTCCCTCCTCCTCCAGGAACACACTCTCACCTCCCTCCTCCTCCAGGAACACACTCTCACCTCCCTCCTCCAGGAACACACTCTAACCTCCCTCCTCCAGGAACACACTCTCACCTCCCTCCTCCTCCAGTAACACACTCTCACCATAATCCTCCAGGAACACACTCTCACCTCCCTCCTCCTCGGGGAACACACTCTCCCCTCCCTCCTCCTCCAGGAACACACTGTCACCTCCCCCCGCCTTCAGGAACACACTGTCACCTCCCTCCTCCTCCAGGAACACACTCTCACCACCCTCCTCCAGGAACACACTCTCACCTCCCCCCTCCTTCAGGAACACACTGTCACCTCCCTCCTCCTCCAGGAACACACTCTCACCTCCCTCCACCAGGAAAACACTCTCACCTCCCTCGTCCTCCAGGAACACACTCTCCCCTCCCTCCTCCTCCAGGAACACACTGTCACCTACCCCCTCCTTCAGGAACACACTGTCACCTCCCTCCTCCTCCAGGAACACACTGTCACCTCCCCCCTCTTCCAGGAACACAGTCTCACCTCCCCCCTCCTTCAGGAACACACTGTCACCTCCCTCCTCCTCCAGGAACACACTCTCCCCTCCCTTCTCCTCCAGGAACACACTCTCACCTCCCTCCTCCTCGGGGAACACACTCTCACCTCCCTCCTCTTCCAGGAACACACTCTCACCTCCCTCCTCCTCCAGGAACACACTCTCACCTCCCTCCTCCAGGAACACACTCTCACCTCCCTCCTCCACCAGGAACACACTCTCATCTCCCCCCTCCTTCAGGAACACACTCTCACCTCCCTCTTCCTCCAGGAACACACTGTCACTTCACCCCTCCTCCAGGAACACACTCTCACCTCCCACCTCCACCAGGAACACACTCTCACCTCCGTCGTCCTCCAGGAACACACTCCCACCGCCCTCCTCCAGGAACACACTCTCATCTCCCGCTTCCTCCAGGAACACTCTCTAACCTCCCTCCTCCTCCAGGAACACACTCTCACTTCCCTCCTCCTGCAGGAACACACTCACACCTCCCTCCTCCTCCAGGGACACACTCTCACCTCCCTCCTCCAGGAACATTCTCCCACCTCCCTCTTCCTCCAGGAACACACTCTCACTTCCCTCCTCCTGCAGGAACACACTCTCACCTCCCTCCTCCTCCAGGGACACACTCTAACCTCCCTCCTCCAGGAACATTCTCCCACCTCCCTCTTCCTCCAGGAACACACTCTCACCTCCCTCATCCTGCAGGAACACACTCTTACCTCCCTCCTCCTCCAGGAACACACTCTCACTTCCCTCCTCCTGCAGGAACTCACTCTTACCTCCCTCCTCCAGGAACACACTCTTACCTCCCTCCTCCTCCAGGAACACACTCTCAACCCCCCCCTCCTCCAGGAACACACTCTCACCTCCCTCCTCCAGTGACGCACTCTCACCTCCCCCCTCCTCCAGGAACACACTCTTACCTCCCTCCTCCTCCAGGAACACACTCTCAACTCCCTCCTCCTCCTGGAACACACTCTTACCTCCCTCCTCCTCCAGGAACACACTCTCAACTCCCTCCTCCTCCAGGAACACACTCTCACCTCCGTCTTCCTCCAGGAACACACTCCCACCGCCCTCCTCCAGGAACACACTCTCAACTCCCTCCTCCTCCAGGAACACACTCTCACCTCCCTCCTCCTCCAGGAACACACTCTCAACTCCCTCCTCCTCCAGGAACACACTCTCACCTCCCTCCTCCAGGAACACACTCTCACCTCCCTCCTCCTCAAGGAACACACTCTCACCTCCCTCCTCCAGGAACACACTCTCACCTCCCTCCTCCTCAAGGAACACACTCTCACCTCCCTCCTCCAGGAACACACTCTTACCTCCCTCCTCCTCCAGTAACACACTCTCACCTCCCTCCTCCTCCAGGAACACACTCTCACCTCCCTCCTCCTCCAGGAACACACTCTTACCTCCCTCCTCCTCCAGTAACACACTCTCACCTCCCTCCTCCTCCAGGAACACACGCTCACCTCCCTCCTCCTGCAGGAACACACTCCCACCTCCCTCCTCCTCCAGGAACCCACTCTCTCTTCCGTCCACCTCCAGGAACACACTCTTACTTCCCTCCTCCAGGAACACACTCTCACCTCCCTCGTCCTCCAGGAACACACTCTCACCTCCCTCCTCCTCCAGGAACACACTCTCACCTCCCTCCTCCTCCAGGAACACACTCTCACCTCCCTCCTCCAGGAACACACTCTCACCTCCCTCCTCCTCCAGGAACACACTCTCAACCCCCTCCTCCTCCAGGAACACACTCTCACCTCCCTCCTCCAGGAACACACTCTCACCTCCCTCCTCCTCCAGGAACACACTCTCAACCCCCTCCTCCTCCAGGAACACACTCTCACCTCCCTCCTCCAGGAACATTCTCCCACCTCCCTCTTCCTCCAGGAACACACTCTTACCTCCCTCCTCCAGGAACATTCTCCCACCTCCCTCTTCCTCCAGGAACACTCTCTAACCTCCCTCCTCCTCCAGGAACACACTCTCACCTCCCCCCTCCTTCAGGAACACACTGTCACCTCCCTCCTCCTCGAGGAACACACTCTCCCCTCCCTCCTCCTCCAGGAACACACTCTCACCTCCCTCCTCCTCGGGGAACACACTCTCACCTCCCTCCTATTCCAGGAACACACTCTCACCTCCCTCCTCCTCCAGGAACACACTCTCACCTCCCTCCTCCAGGAACACACTCTCACCTCCCACCACCACCAGGAACACACTCTCACCTCCGTCGTCCTCCAGGAACACACTCTCACCTCCCTCCTCCTCCAGGAACACACTCTCATCTCCCTCCTCCTCCAGGAACACACTCTTACCTCCCTCCTCCAGGAACATTCTCCCACCTCCCTCTTCCTCCAGGAACACTCTCTAACCTCCCTCCTCCTCCAGGAACACACTCTCACTTCCCTCCTCCTGCAGGAACACACTCTCACCTCCCTCCTCCTCCAGGGACACACTCTTACCTCCCTCCTCCAGGAACATTCTCCCACCTCCCTCTTCCTCCAGGAACACACTCTCACCTCCCTCTTCCTCCAGGAACACACTCTCACCTCCCTCCTCCTCCAGGAACACACTCTCACTTCCCTCCTCCTGCAGGAACACACTCTCACCTCCCTCCTCCTCCAGGGACACACTCTAACCTCCCTCCTCCAGGAACATTCTCCCACCTCCCTCTTCCTCCAGGAACACACTCTCACCTCCCTCCTCCTGCAGGAACACACTCTTACCTCCCTCCTTCTCCAGGAACACACTCTCACTTCCCTCCTCCTGCAGGAACACACTCTTACCTCCCTCCTCCAGGAACACACTCTTACCTCCCTCCTCCTCCAGGAACACACTCTCAACCCCCCCCTCCTCCAGGAACACACTCTCACCTCCCTCCTCCAGTGACGCACTCTCACCTCCCTCCTCCTCCAGGAACACACTCTCACCTCCCTCCTCCTCCAGGAACACACTCTCACCTCCCTCCTCCTCCAGGAACACACTCTCAACTCCCTCCTCCTCCTGGAACACACTCTTACCTCCCTCCTCCTCCAGGAACACACTCTCAACTCCCTCCTCCTCCAGGAACACACTCTCACCTCCGTCGTCCTCCAGGAACACACTCCCACCGCCCTCCTCCAGGAACACACTCTCAACCCCCCCCCTCCTCCAGGAACACACTCTCACCTCCCTCCTCCAGTGACGCACTCTCACCTCCCCCCTCCACCAGGAAAACACTCTCACCTCCCTCCTCCTCCAGGAACACACTCTCACCTCCCTCCTCCTCCAGGAACACACTCTCAACTTCCTCCTCCAGGAACATTCTCCCACTCCCTCCTCCTCCAGGAACACACTCTCAACTCCCTCCTCCACCAGGAACACACTCTCACCTCCCTCCTCCTCCAGGAACACACTCTCACCTCCCTCCTCCAGGAACACACTCCCACCTCCCTCGTCCTTCAGGAACACGCTGTTAACTCCCTCCTCCTCAAGTGACACACTCTCACCTCCCAGCTCCTCCAGGAACACAATCTCACTCCCTCGTCCTCCAGGACCACACTCCCACCTCCCTCCTCCTCCAGGAACACACTCTCACCTCCCACCTCCTCCAGGAACACACTCTCCCCTCCCCCCTCTTTCAGGAACACACTGTCACCTCCCTCCTCCTCCAGGAACACACTCTCACCTCCCCCCTCCTTCAGGAACACAATGTCACCTCCCCCCTCCTCCAGGAACACACTCTCACCTCCCCCCTCCTTCAGGAACACACTGTCACCTCCCTCCTCCTCCAGGAAAACACTCTCACCTCCCTCCTCCACCAGGAACACACTCTCAACTCCCTCCTCCTCCACCAACACACTCTTACCTCCCTCCTCCTCCAGGAACACCCTCTCACCTCCGTCGTCCTCCAGGAACACACTCCCACCGCCCTCCTCCAGGAACACACTCTCAACTCCCTCCTCCTCAAGGAACACACTCTCACCTCCCTCCTCCTCCAGGAACACACTCTCACTTCCCTCCTCCTCCAGGAACACACTCTCACTTTCCTCCGTCCTCCAGGAACACACTGTCACCTCCCTCCTCCTCCAGGAACACACTGTCACCTCCCTCCTCCTCCAGGAACACACTCTCACCTCCCTCATCCTCCAGGAACACCCGCTCACCTCCCTCCTCCTGCAGGAACACACTCTCCCCTCCCTCCTCCTCCAGGAACACACTCTTACCTCCCTCCTCCTGCAGGAACACACTCTCACCTCCCTCCTCCTCCAGGAACACACTCTCACTTCCATCCGTCCTCCAGGAACACACTGTCACCTCCCTCCTCCTCCAGGAACACACTGTCACGTCCCTCCTCCTCCAGGAACACACTCTCACCTCCCTCATCCTCCAGGAATACGCTCCCACCTCCCTCCACCAGGAACACACTCTCCCCTCCCTCCATTTCCAGGAACACACTCTCACCTCCCTCCCTCCTCCAGGAAAACACTCTCACTTCCCTCCATCACCAGGAACACACTCTCAACACCTTCCTCCAGGAACACACTCTCAACTTCCTCCTCCAGGAACATTCTCCCACTCCCTCCTCCTCCAGGAACACACTCTCACCTCCCTCCTCCACCAGGAACACACTCTCACCTCCCTCCTCCTCCAGGAACACACTCTTACCTCCCTCCTCCTCCAGGAACACACTCTCAACTCCCTCCTCCTCCAGGAACACACTCTCTCTTCCGTCCACCTCCAGGAACACACTCCTACCTCCCTCCTCCTGCAGGAACACACTCTCCCCTCCCTCCTCCTCCAGGAACACACTCTTACCTCCCTCCTCCTGCAGGAACACACTCTCACCTCCCTCCTCCTCCAGGGACACACTCTCACTTCCCTCCTCCACCAGGAACACACTCTCACCTCCCTCCTCCTCAAGGAACACACTCTCAACTCCCTCCTCCTCCAGGAACACACTCTCAACTCCCTCCTCCTCCTGGAACACACTCTCACCTCCCTCCTCCTCAAGGAACACACTCTCACCTCCCTCCTCCTCCAGGAACACACTCTCACTTCCCTCCTCCTCCAGGAACACACTCTCACTTCCCTCCGTCCTCCAGGAACACACTGTCACCTCCCTCCTCCTCCAGGAACACATTGTCACGTCCCTCCTCCTCCAGGAACACACTCTCACCTCCCTCCTCCTCCAGGAATACGCTCCCACCTCCCTCCACCAGGAACACACTCTCCCCTCCCTCCACTTCCAGGAACACACTCTCACCTCCCTCCCTCCTCCAGGAAAACACTCTCACTTCCCTCCTTCACCAGGAACACACTCTCAACACCTTCCTCCAGGAACACACTCTCAACTTCCTCCTCCAGGAACATTCTCCCACTCCCTCCTCCTCCAGGAACACACTCTCACCTCCCTCCTCCACCAGGAACACACTCTCACCTCCCTCCTCCTCCAGGAACACACTGTCACCTCCCTCCTCCTCCAGGAACACACTCCCACCTCCCTCGTCCTTCAGGAACACGCTGTTACCTCCCTCCTCCTCCAGTGACACACTCTCACCTCCCACCTCCTCCAGGAACACAATCTCACTCCCTCGTCCTCCAGGACCACACTCCCACCTCCCTCCTCCTCCAGGAACACACTCTCACCTCCCACCTCCTCCAGGAACACACTCTCCCCTCCCCCCTCCTTCAAGAACACACTGTCACCTCCCTCCTCCTCCAGGAACACACTCTCACCTCCCTCCTCCTCCAGGAACACACTCTCACCTCCCCCCTCCTTCAGGAACACAATGTCACCTCCCCCCTCCTCCAGGAACACACTGTCACCTCCCCCCTCCTCCAGGAACACACTGTCACCTCCCTCCTCCTCCAGGAAAACACTCTCACCTCCCTCCTCCACCAGGAACACACTGTCAACTCCCTCCTCCTCCACCAACACACTCTTACCTCCCTCCTCCTCCAGGAACACCTTCTCACCTCCGTCGTCCTCCAGGAACACACTCCCACCGCCCTCCTCCAGGAACACACTCTCAACTCCCTCCTCCTCAAGGAACACACTCTCACCTACCTCCTCCTCCAGGAACACACTCTCACTTCCCTCCTCCTCCAGGAACACACTCTCACTTCCCTCCATCCTCCAGGAACACACTGTCACCTCCCTCCTCCTCCAGGAACACACTGTCACGTCCCTCCTCCTCCAGGAACACACTCTCACCTCCCTCATCCTCCAGGAATACGCTCCCACCTCCCTCCACCAGGAACACACTCTCCCCTCCCTCCACTTCCAGGAACACACTCTCACCTCCCTCCCTCCTCCAGGAAAACACTCTCACTTCCCTCCTTCACCAGGAACACACTCTCAACACCTTCCTCCAGGAACACACTCTCAACTTCCTCCTCCAGGAACATTCTCCCACTCCCTCCTCCTCCAGGAACACACTCTCACCTCCCTCCTCCACCAGGAACACACTCTCTCCTCCCTCCTCCTCCAGGAACACACTCTTACCTCCCTCCTCCAGGAACACACTCTCACCTCCCTCCTCCTCCAGGAACACACTCTCAACTCCCTCCTCCTCCAGTGACACACTCTCAACCCCCCCCTCCTCCAGGAACACACTCTCAACCCCCTCCTCCTCCAGGAACACACTCTCTCTTCCGTCCACCTCCAGGAACACACTCCTACCTCCCTCCTCCTGCAGGAACACACTCTCCCCTCCCTCCTCCTCCAGGAACACACTCTCACCTCCCTCCTCCTCCAGGGACACACTCTCACTTCCCTCCTCCTGCAGGAACACACTCTCAACTCCCTCCTCCTCCAGGAACACACTCTCACCTCCCTCCTCCTGCAGGAACACACTCTCACCTCCCTCCTCCTCAAGGAACACACTCTCACCTCCCTCCTCCTCCAGGAACACACTCTTACCTCCTCCTCTAGGAACACACTCTCACCTCTGTCGTCCTCCAGGAACATACTCCCACCGCCCTCCTCCACCAAGAATACACTCTCACCTCCCTCCTCCTCCAGGAACACACTCTCACCTCCCTCCTCCTCAAGGAACACACTCTTACCTCCCTCCTCCTCCAGGAACACACTCTCACCTCCCTCCTCCAGGAACACACTCTCACCTCCCTCCTCCTCCAGGAACACACTCTCACCTCCCTCCTCCAGGAACACACTCTGACCTCCCTCCTCCTCCAGGAACACACTCTCACCTCCCTCCTCCAGGAACACACTCTCAACTCCCTCCTCCAGGAACACACTCTTACCTCCCTCCTCCTCAAGGAACACACTCTTACCTCCCTCCTCCAGGAACACACTCTTACCTCCCTCCTCCTGCAGGAACACACTCTCACCTCCCTCCTCCTCCAGGGACACACTCTCACCTCCCTCCTCCTGCAGGGACACACTCTCACTTCCCTCCTCCTGCAGGAACACACTCTCACCTCCCTCCTCCTCCAGGAACACACTCTCACCTCCTTCCTCCTGCAGGAACACGCTGTTACCTCCCTCCTCCTCAAGGAACACTCTCTCAACTCCCTCCTCCTCCTGGAACACACTCTTACCTCCCTCCTCCTCTAGGAACACACTCTCACCTCTGTCGTCCTCCAGGAACATTCTCCCACCTCCCTCCTCCTCCTGGAACACACTCTCACCTCCGTCGTCCTCCAGGAACACACTCTCACCTCCCTCCTCCAGGAACACACTCTTACATCCCTCCTCCTCCAGGAACACACTCTCACCTCCGTCGTCCTCCAGGAACACACTCCCACCGCCCTCCTCCAGGAACACACTCTTACCTCCCTCCTCCTCCAGGAACACACTCTCACCTCCCTCCTCCTCCAGGAACACACTCTCACCTCCCTCCTCCTCCAGGAACACACTCTCAACTCCCTCCTCCTCCAGGGACACACTCTCAACTCCTTCCTCCTCCAGGTACACACTCTTACCTCTATCCTCCAGGAACACACTCTTACCTCCCTCCTCCTCCAGGAACACACTCTCACCTCCCTCCTCCTGCAGGAACACACTCCCACCTCCCTCCTCCTCCAGGAACACACTCTCTCTTCCGTCCACCTCCAGGAACACACTCTTACCTCCCTCCTCCAGGAACACACTCTCACCTCCCTCCTCCTCCAGGAAAACACTCTCACCTCCCTCCTCCTCCAGGAACACACTCTCACCTCCCTCCTCCAGGAACACACTCTCAACTCCCTCCTCCTCCAGGAACACACTCTCACCTCCCACCTCTTCCAGGAACACACTCTCACCTCCCTCCTCCTCCTGGAACACACTCTCAACTCCCTCCTCCAGGAACATTCTCCCACCTCCCTCTTCCTCCAGGAACACACTCTCACCTCCCTCCTCCAGGAACACTCTCTAACCTCCCTCCTCCTCCAGGAACACACTCTCAACTCCCTCCTCCTCCAGGAACACACTCTCTCCTCCCACCTCTTCCAGGAACACACTCTCACCTCCCTCCTCCTCCTGGAACACACTCTCAACTCCCTCCTCCAGGAACATTCTCCCACCTCCCTCCTCCTCCAGGAACACACTCTCACCTCCCTCCTCCAGGAACACTCTCTAACCTCCCTCCTCCTCCAGGAACACACTCTCACCTCCCTCCTCCTCCAGGAACACACTCTCACCTCCCTCCTCCTGCAAGAACACGCTGTTACCTCCCTCCTCCTCCAGGAACACAATCTCAACTCCCTCCTCCTCCAGGAACACACTCTCACCTCCCTCCTCCTGCAGGAACACGCTGTTACCTCCCTCCTCCTCAAGGAACACACTCTCAACTCCCTCCTCCTCCTGGAACACACTCTTACCTCCCTCCTCCTCCAGGAACACACTTTCACCTCCGTCGTCCTCCAGGAACACACTCTCACAACCCTCCTCCAGGAACACACTCTCACCTCCTCCTCCAGGAACACACTCTCAACTCCCTCCTCCTCCAGGAACACACTCTTACCTGCCTCCTCCAGGAACACACTCTCAACTCCCACCTCCACCAGGAAATCTCTCACCTCCCTCCTTCACCAGGAACACACTCTCAACTCCGTCCTCCTCCAGGAACACACTCTCACCTCCCTCCTCCTCCAGGAACACACTCTCACCTCCCTCCTCCTCCAGGACCACACTCTCACCTCCCTCCTCCTCCAGGAACACACACTCCCCTCCGTCCTCCTCCAGGAACACACTCTGACCTCCCTCCTCCTCCAGGAACACACTCTCACCTCCCACCTCCACCAGGAACACACTCTCACCTCCCTCCTCCTCCTGGAACACACCCTCAACTCCCTCCTCCAGGAACATTCTCCCACCTCCCTCTTCCTCCAGGAACACACTCTCACCTCCCTCCTCCAGGAACACTCTCTAACCTCCCTCCTCCTCCAGGAACACACTCTCACTTCCTTCCTCCTCCAGGAACACACTCTCACCTCCCTCCTCCTGCAAGAACACGCTGTTACCTCCCTCCTCATCCAGGAACACACTCTCACCTCCGTCGTCCTCCAGGAACACACTCCCACCGCCCTCCTCCACCAAGAACACACTCTCACCTCCCTCCTCCTCCAGGAACACACTCTTACCTCCCTCCTCCAGGAACACACTCTTACCTCCCTCCTCCTCCAGGAACACACTCTCACCTCCCTCCTCCTCCAGGAACACACTCTCACCTCCCTCCTCCTCCAGGAACACACTCTCACCTCCCTCCTCCTCCAGGAACACACTCTCACCCTCCTCCTCGGGGAACACACTCTCACTTCCCTCCTCCAGGAACACACTCTCACCTCCCTCTTCCTCCAGGACCACACTCTCACCTCCCTCCTCCTCCCGGAACACACTCTCACCTCCCTCCTCCTCCAGGAACACACACTCTCACCTCACTCCTCCTCCCGGAACACACTCTCAACTCCCTCCTTCACCAGGAACACACTCCCAACTCCCTCCACCAGGAACACACTCTCCCCTCCCTCCACTTCCTGCAACACACTCCCACCTCCCTCGTCCTCCAGGAACACACTCTCACCTCCCCCCTCCTCAAGGAACACACTCTCACCTCCCTCCTTCACCAGGGACACACTCTCACTTCCCTCCATCCTCCAGGAACACACTCTCACCTCCCTCCTCCTCCAGGAACAGACTCTCACCTCCCTCCTCCTCCAGGAACACACTCTCACCTCCCTCCTCCAGTGACGCACTCTCACCTCCCTCCTCCTCCAGGAACACACTCTCACCTCCCTCCTCCTCCAGGAACACACTCTCACCTCCCTCCTCCAGGACCACACTCTAACCTCCCTCCTCCAGGAACACACTCCCACCGCCCTCCTCCACCAAGAACACACTCTCACCTCCCTCCTCCTCCAGGAACACACTCTTACCTCCCTCCTCCAGGAACACACTCTTACCTCCCTCCTCCTCCAGGAACACACTCTCACCTCCCTCCTCCTCCAGGAACACACTCTCAACTCCCTCCTCCTCCAGGAACACACTCTCACCTCCCTCCTCCTCCAGGAACACACACTCTCACCTCACTCCTCCTCCCGGAACACACTCTCAACTCCCTCCTTCACCAGGAACACACTCCCAACTCCCTCCACCAGGAACACACTCTCCCCTCCCTCCACTTCCTGCAACACACTCCCACCTCCCTCGTCCTCCAGGAACACACTCTCACCTCCCCCCTCCTCAAGGAACACACTCTCACCTCCCTCCTTCACCAGGGACACACTCTCACTTCCCTCCGTCCTCCAGGAACACACTGTCACCTCCCTCCTCCTCCAGGAACAGACTCTCACCTCCCTCCTCCTCCAGGAACACACTCTCACCTCCCTCCTCCAGTGACGCACTCTCACCTCCCTCCTCCTCCAGGAACACACTCTCACCTCCCTCCTCCTCCAGGAACACACTCTCACCTCCCTCCTCCAGGACCACACTCTAACCTCCCTCCTCCAGGAACACACTCTCACCTCCCTCCTCCTCCAGGAACACACTCTCACCTCCCTCCTCCTCCAGGAACACACTCTCACCTCCCTCCTCCAGGAACACACTCTAACCTCCCTCCTCCAGGAACACACTCTCACCTCCCTCCTCCTCCAGTAACACACTCTCACCATAATCCTCCAGGAACACACTCTCACCTCCCTCCTCCTCGGGGAACACACTCTCCCCTCCCTCCTCCTCCAGGAACACACTGTCACCTCCCCCCGCCTTCAGGAACACACTGTCACCTCCCTCCTCCTCCAGGAACACACTCTCACCACCCTCCTCCAGGAACACACTCTCACCTCCCCCCTCCTTCAGGAACACACTGTCACCTCCCTCCTCCTCCAGGAACACACTCTCACCTCCCTCCACCAGGAAAACACTCTCACCTCCCTCGTCCTCCAGGAACACACTCTCCCCTCCCTCCTCCTCCAGGAACACACTGTCACCTACCCCCTCCTTCAGGAACACACTGTCACCTCCCTCCTCCTCCAGGAACACACTGTCACCTCCCTCCTCCTCCAGGAACACACTCTCACCTCCCCCCTCCTTCAGGAACACAATGTCACCTCCCCCCTCCTCCAGGAACACACTCTCACCTCCCCCCTCCTTCAGGAACACACTGTCACCTCCCTCCTCCTCCAGGAAAACACTCTCACCTCCCTCCTCCACCAGGAACACACTCTCAACTCCCTCCTCCTCCACCAACACACTCTTACCTCCCTCCTCCTCCAGGAACACCCTCTCACCTCCGTCGTCCTCCAGGAACACACTCCCACCGCCCTCCTCCAGGAACACACTCTCAACTCCCTCCTCCTCAAGGAACACACTCTCACCTCCCTCCTCCTCCAGGAACACACTCTCACTTCCCTCCTCCTCCAGGAACACACTCTCACTTTCCTCCGTCCTCCAGGAACACACTGTCACCTCCCTCCTCCTCCAGGAACACACTGTCACCTCCCTCCTCCTCCAGGAACACACTCTCACCTCCCTCATCCTCCAGGAACACCCGCTCACCTCCCTCCTCCTGCAGGAACACACTCTCCCCTCCCTCCTCCTCCAGGAACACACTCTTACCTCCCTCCTCCTGCAGGAACACACTCTCACCTCCCTCCTCCTCCAGGAACACACTCTCACTTCCATCCGTCCTCCAGGAACACACTGTCACCTCCCTCCTCCTCCAGGAACACACTGTCACGTCCCTCCTCCTCCAGGAACACACTCTCACCTCCCTCATCCTCCAGGAATACGCTCCCACCTCCCTCCACCAGGAACACACTCTCCCCTCCCTCCATTTCCAGGAACACACTCTCACCTCCCTCCCTCCTCCAGGAAAACACTCTCACTTCCCTCCATCACCAGGAACACACTCTCAACACCTTCCTCCAGGAACACACTCTCAACTTCCTCCTCCAGGAACATTCTCCCACTCCCTCCTCCTCCAGGAACACTCTCTAACCTCCCTCCTCCTCCAGGAACACACTCTCAACTCCCTCCTCCTCCAGGAACACACTCTCTCCTCCCACCTCTTCCAGGAACACACTCTCACCTCCCTCCTCCTCCTGGAACACACTCTCAACTCCCTCCTCCAGGAACATTCTCCCACCTCCCTCCTCCTCCAGGAACACACTCTCACCTCCCTCCTCCAGGAACACTCTCTAACCTCCCTCCTCCTCCAGGAACACACTCTCACCTCCCTCCTCCTCCAGGAACACACTCTCACCTCCCTCCTCCTGCAAGAACACGCTGTTACCTCCCTCCTCCTCCAGGAACACAATCTCAACTCCCTCCTCCTCCAGGAACACACTCTCACCTCCCTCCTCCTGCAGGAACACGCTGTTACCTCCCTCCTCCTCAAGGAACACACTCTCAACTCCCTCCTCCTCCTGGAACACACTCTTACCTCCCTCCTCCTCCAGGAACACACTTTCACCTCCGTCGTCCTCCAGGAACACACTCTCACAACCCTCCTCCAGGAACACACTCTCACCTCCTCCTCCAGGAACACACTCTCAACTCCCTCCTCCTCCAGGAACACACTCTTACCTGCCTCCTCCAGGAACACACTCTCAACTCCCACCTCCACCAGGAAATCTCTCACCTCCCTCCTTCACCAGGAACACACTCTCAACTCCGTCCTCCTCCAGGAACACACTCTCACCTCCCTCCTCCTCCAGGAACACACTCTCACCTCCCTCCTCCTCCAGGACCACACTCTCACCTCCCTCCTCCTCCAGGAACACACACTCCCCTCCGTCCTCCTCCAGGAACACACTCTGACCTCCCTCCTCCTCCAGGAACACACTCTCACCTCCCACCTCCACCAGGAACACACTCTCACCTCCCTCCTCCTCCTGGAACACACCCTCAACTCCCTCCTCCAGGAACATTCTCCCACCTCCCTCTTCCTCCAGGAACACACTCTCACCTCCCTCCTCCAGGAACACTCTCTAACCTCCCTCCTCCTCCAGGAACACACTCTCACTTCCTTCCTCCTCCAGGAACACACTCTCACCTCCCTCCTCCTGCAAGAACACGCTGTTACCTCCCTCCTCATCCAGGAACACACTCTCACCTCCGTCGTCCTCCAGGAACACACTCCCACCGCCCTCCTCCACCAAGAACACACTCTCACCTCCCTCCTCCTCCAGGAACACACTCTTACCTCCCTCCTCCAGGAACACACTCTTACCTCCCTCCTCCTCCAGGAACACACTCTCACCTCCCTCCTCCTCCAGGAACACACTCTCACCTCCCTCCTCCTCCAGGAACACACTCTCACCTCCCTCCTCCTCCAGGAACACACTCTCACCCTCCTCCTCGGGGAACACACTCTCACTTCCCTCCTCCAGGAACACACTCTCACCTCCCTCTTCCTCCAGGACCACACTCTCACCTCCCTCCTCCTCCCGGAACACACTCTCACCTCCCTCCTCCTCCAGGAACACACACTCTCACCTCACTCCTCCTCCCGGAACACACTCTCAACTCCCTCCTTCACCAGGAACACACTCCCAACTCCCTCCACCAGGAACACACTCTCCCCTCCCTCCACTTCCTGCAACACACTCCCACCTCCCTCGTCCTCCAGGAACACACTCTCACCTCCCCCCTCCTCAAGGAACACACTCTCACCTCCCTCCTTCACCAGGGACACACTCTCACTTCCCTCCATCCTCCAGGAACACACTCTCACCTCCCTCCTCCTCCAGGAACAGACTCTCACCTCCCTCCTCCTCCAGGAACACACTCTCACCTCCCTCCTCCAGTGACGCACTCTCACCTCCCTCCTCCTCCAGGAACACACTCTCACCTCCCTCCTCCTCCAGGAACACACTCTCACCTCCCTCCTCCAGGACCACACTCTAACCTCCCTCCTCCAGGAACACACTCCCACCGCCCTCCTCCACCAAGAACACACTCTCACCTCCCTCCTCCTCCAGGAACACACTCTTACCTCCCTCCTCCAGGAACACACTCTTACCTCCCTCCTCCTCCAGGAACACACTCTCACCTCCCTCCTCCTCCAGGAACACACTCTCAACTCCCTCCTCCTCCAGGAACACACTCTCACCTCCCTCCTCCTCCAGGAACACACACTCTCACCTCACTCCTCCTCCCGGAACACACTCTCAACTCCCTCCTTCACCAGGAACACACTCCCAACTCCCTCCACCAGGAACACACTCTCCCCTCCCTCCACTTCCTGCAACACACTCCCACCTCCCTCGTCCTCCAGGAACACACTCTCACCTCCCCCCTCCTCAAGGAACACACTCTCACCTCCCTCCTTCACCAGGGACACACTCTCACTTCCCTCCGTCCTCCAGGAACACACTGTCACCTCCCTCCTCCTCCAGGAACAGACTCTCACCTCCCTCCTCCTCCAGGAACACACTCTCACCTCCCTCCTCCAGTGACGCACTCTCACCTCCCTCCTCCTCCAGGAACACACTCTCACCTCCCTCCTCCTCCAGGAACACACTCTCACCTCCCTCCTCCAGGACCACACTCTAACCTCCCTCCTCCAGGAACACACTCTCACCTCCCTCCTCCTCCAGGAACACACTCTCACCTCCCTCCTCCTCCAGGAACACACTCTCACCTCCCTCCTCCAGGAACACACTCTAACCTCCCTCCTCCAGGAACACACTCTCACCTCCCTCCTCCTCCAGTAACACACTCTCACCATAATCCTCCAGGAACACACTCTCACCTCCCTCCTCCTCGGGGAACACACTCTCCCCTCCCTCCTCCTCCAGGAACACACTGTCACCTCCCCCCGCCTTCAGGAACACACTGTCACCTCCCTCCTCCTCCAGGAACACACTCTCACCACCCTCCTCCAGGAACACACTCTCACCTCCCCCCTCCTTCAGGAACACACTGTCACCTCCCTCCTCCTCCAGGAACACACTCTCACCTCCCTCCACCAGGAAAACACTCTCACCTCCCTCGTCCTCCAGGAACACACTCTCCCCTCCCTCCTCCTCCAGGAACACACTGTCACCTACCCCCTCCTTCAGGAACACACTGTCACCTCCCTCCTCCTCCAGGAACACACTGTCACCTCCCTCCTCCTCCAGGAACACACTCTCACCTCCCCCCTCCTTCAGGAACACAATGTCACCTCCCCCCTCCTCCAGGAACACACTCTCACCTCCCCCCTCCTTCAGGAACACACTGTCACCTCCCTCCTCCTCCAGGAAAACACTCTCACCTCCCTCCTCCACCAGGAACACACTCTCAACTCCCTCCTCCTCCACCAACACACTCTTACCTCCCTCCTCCTCCAGGAACACCCTCTCACCTCCGTCGTCCTCCAGGAACACACTCCCACCGCCCTCCTCCAGGAACACACTCTCAACTCCCTCCTCCTCAAGGAACACACTCTCACCTCCCTCCTCCTCCAGGAACACACTCTCACTTCCCTCCTCCTCCAGGAACACACTCTCACTTTCCTCCGTCCTCCAGGAACACACTGTCACCTCCCTCCTCCTCCAGGAACACACTGTCACCTCCCTCCTCCTCCAGGAACACACTCTCACCTCCCTCATCCTCCAGGAACACCCGCTCACCTCCCTCCTCCTGCAGGAACACACTCTCCCCTCCCTCCTCCTCCAGGAACACACTCTTACCTCCCTCCTCCTGCAGGAACACACTCTCACCTCCCTCCTCCTCCAGGAACACACTCTCACTTCCATCCGTCCTCCAGGAACACACTGTCACCTCCCTCCTCCTCCAGGAACACACTGTCACGTCCCTCCTCCTCCAGGAACACACTCTCACCTCCCTCATCCTCCAGGAATACGCTCCCACCTCCCTCCACCAGGAACACACTCTCCCCTCCCTCCATTTCCAGGAACACACTCTCACCTCCCTCCCTCCTCCAGGAAAACACTCTCACTTCCCTCCATCACCAGGAACACACTCTCAACACCTTCCTCCAGGAACACACTCTCAACTTCCTCCTCCAGGAACATTCTCCCACTCCCTCCTCCTCCAGGAACACACTCTCACCTCCCTCCTCCACCAGGAACACACTCTCACCTCCCTCCTCCTCCAGGAACACACTCTTACCTCCCTCCTCCTCCAGGAACACACTCTCAACTCCCTCCTCCTCCAGGAACACACTCTCTCTTCCGTCCACCTCCAGGAACACACTCCTACCTCCCTCCTCCTGCAGGAACACACTCTCCCCTCCCTCCTCCTCCAGGAACACACTCTTACCTCCCTCCTCCTGCAGGAACACACTCTCACCTCCCTCCTCCTCCAGGGACACACTCTCACTTCCCTCCTCCACCAGGAACACACTCTCACCTCCCTCCTCCTCCAGGAACACACTCTCACCTCCCTCCTCCTGCAGGAACACGCTGTTACCTCCCTCCTCCTCAAGGAACACACTCTCAACTCCCTCCTCCTCCAGGAACACACTCTCAACTCCCTCCTCCTCCTGGAACACACTCTCACCTCCCTCCTCCTCAAGGAACACACTCTCACCTCCCTCCTCCTCCAGGAACACACTCTCACTTCCCTCCTCCTCCAGGAACACACTCTCACTTCCCTCCGTCCTCCAGGAACACACTGTCACCTCCCTCCTCCTCCAGGAACACATTGTCACGTCCCTCCTCCTCCAGGAACACACTCTCACCTCCCTCCTCCTCCAGGAATACGCTCCCACCTCCCTCCACCAGGAACACACTCTCCCCTCCCTCCACTTCCAGGAACACACTCTCACCTCCCTCCCTCCTCCAGGAAAACACTCTCACTTCCCTCCTTCACCAGGAACACACTCTCAACACCTTCCTCCAGGAACACACTCTCAACTTCCTCCTCCAGGAACATTCTCCCACTCCCTCCTCCTCCAGGAACACACTCTCACCTCCCTCCTCCACCAGGAACACACTCTCACCTCCCTCCTCCTCCAGGAACACACTGTCACCTCCCTCCTCCTCCAGGAACACACTCCCACCTCCCTCGTCCTTCAGGAACACGCTGTTACCTCCCTCCTCCTCCAGTGACACACTCTCACCTCCCACCTCCTCCAGGAACACAATCTCACTCCCTCGTCCTCCAGGACCACACTCCCACCTCCCTCCTCCTCCAGGAACACACTCTCACCTCCCACCTCCTCCAGGAACACACTCTCCCCTCCCCCCTCCTTCAAGAACACACTGTCACCTCCCTCCTCCTCCAGGAACACACTCTCACCTCCCTCCTCCTCCAGGAACACACTCTCACCTCCCCCCTCCTTCAGGAACACAATGTCACCTCCCCCCTCCTCCAGGAACACACTGTCACCTCCCCCCTCCTCCAGGAACACACTGTCACCTCCCTCCTCCTCCAGGAAAACACTCTCACCTCCCTCCTCCACCAGGAACACACTGTCAACTCCCTCCTCCTCCACCAACACACTCTTACCTCCCTCCTCCTCCAGGAACACCTTCTCACCTCCGTCGTCCTCCAGGAACACACTCCCACCGCCCTCCTCCAGGAACACACTCTCAACTCCCTCCTCCTCAAGGAACACACTCTCACCTACCTCCTCCTCCAGGAACACACTCTCACTTCCCTCCTCCTCCAGGAACACACTCTCACTTCCCTCCATCCTCCAGGAACACACTGTCACCTCCCTCCTCCTCCAGGAACACACTGTCACGTCCCTCCTCCTCCAGGAACACACTCTCACCTCCCTCATCCTCCAGGAATACGCTCCCACCTCCCTCCACCAGGAACACACTCTCCCCTCCCTCCACTTCCAGGAACACACTCTCACCTCCCTCCCTCCTCCAGGAAAACACTCTCACTTCCCTCCTTCACCAGGAACACACTCTCAACACCTTCCTCCAGGAACACACTCTCAACTTCCTCCTCCAGGAACATTCTCCCACTCCCTCCTCCTCCAGGAACACACTCTCACCTCCCTCCTCCACCAGGAACACACTCTCTCCTCCCTCCTCCTCCAGGAACACACTCTTACCTCCCTCCTCCAGGAACACACTCTCACCTCCCTCCTCCTCCAGGAACACACTCTCAACTCCCTCCTCCTCCAGTGACACACTCTCAACCCCCCCCTCCTCCAGGAACACACTCTCAACCCCCTCCTCCTCCAGGAACACACTCTCTCTTCCGTCCACCTCCAGGAACACACTCCTACCTCCCTCCTCCTGCAGGAACACACTCTCCCCTCCCTCCTCCTCCAGGAACACACTCTCACCTCCCTCCTCCTCCAGGGACACACTCTCACTTCCCTCCTCCTGCAGGAACACACTCTCAACTCCCTCCTCCTCCAGGAACACACTCTCACCTCCCTCCTCCTGCAGGAACACACTCTCACCTCCCTCCTCCTCAAGGAACACACTCTCACCTCCCTCCTCCTCCAGGAACACACTCTTACCTCCTCCTCTAGGAACACACTCTCACCTCTGTCGTCCTCCAGGAACATACTCCCACCGCCCTCCTCCACCAAGAATACACTCTCACCTCCCTCCTCCTCCAGGAACACACTCTCACCTCCCTCCTCCTCAAGGAACACACTCTTACCTCCCTCCTCCTCCAGGAACACACTCTCACCTCCCTCCTCCAGGAACACACTCTCACCTCCCTCCTCCTCCAGGAACACACTCTCACCTCCCTCCTCCAGGAACACACTCTGACCTCCCTCCTCCTCCAGGAACACACTCTCACCTCCCTCCTCCAGGAACACACTCTCAACTCCCTCCTCCAGGAACACACTCTTACCTCCCTCCTCCTCAAGGAACACACTCTTACCTCCCTCCTCCAGGAACACACTCTTACCTCCCTCCTCCTGCAGGAACACACTCTCACCTCCCTCCTCCTCCAGGGACACACTCTCACCTCCCTCCTCCTGCAGGGACACACTCTCACTTCCCTCCTCCTGCAGGAACACACTCTCACCTCCCTCCTCCTCCAGGAACACACTCTCACCTCCTTCCTCCTGCAGGAACACGCTGTTACCTCCCTCCTCCTCAAGGAACACTCTCTCAACTCCCTCCTCCTCCTGGAACACACTCTTACCTCCCTCCTCCTCTAGGAACACACTCTCACCTCTGTCGTCCTCCAGGAACATTCTCCCACCTCCCTCCTCCTCCTGGAACACACTCTCACCTCCGTCGTCCTCCAGGAACACACTCTCACCTCCCTCCTCCAGGAACACACTCTTACATCCCTCCTCCTCCAGGAACACACTCTCACCTCCGTCGTCCTCCAGGAACACACTCCCACCGCCCTCCTCCAGGAACACACTCTTACCTCCCTCCTCCTCCAGGAACACACTCTCACCTCCCTCCTCCTCCAGGAACACACTCTCACCTCCCTCCTCCTCCAGGAACACACTCTCAACTCCCTCCTCCTCCAGGGACACACTCTCAACTCCTTCCTCCTCCAGGTACACACTCTTACCTCTATCCTCCAGGAACACACTCTTACCTCCCTCCTCCTCCAGGAACACACTCTCACCTCCCTCCTCCTGCAGGAACACACTCCCACCTCCCTCCTCCTCCAGGAACACACTCTCTCTTCCGTCCACCTCCAGGAACACACTCTTACCTCCCTCCTCCAGGAACACACTCTCACCTCCCTCCTCCTCCAGGAAAACACTCTCACCTCCCTCCTCCTCCAGGAACACACTCTCACCTCCCTCCTCCAGGAACACACTCTCAACTCCCTCCTCCTCCAGGAACACACTCTCACCTCCCACCTCTTCCAGGAACACACTCTCACCTCCCTCCTCCTCCTGGAACACACTCTCAACTCCCTCCTCCAGGAACATTCTCCCACCTCCCTCTTCCTCCAGGAACACACTCTCACCTCCCTCCTCCAGGAACACTCTCTAACCTCCCTCCTCCTCCAGGAACACACTCTCAACTCCCTCCTCCTCCAGGAACACACTCTCTCCTCCCACCTCTTCCAGGAACACACTCTCACCTCCCTCCTCCTCCTGGAACACACTCTCAACTCCCTCCTCCAGGAACATTCTCCCACCTCCCTCCTCCTCCAGGAACACACTCTCACCTCCCTCCTCCAGGAACACTCTCTAACCTCCCTCCTCCTCCAGGAACACACTCTCACCTCCCTCCTCCTCCAGGAACACACTCTCACCTCCCTCCTCCTGCAAGAACACGCTGTTACCTCCCTCCTCCTCCAGGAACACAATCTCAACTCCCTCCTCCTCCAGGAACACACTCTCACCTCCCTCCTCCTGCAGGAACACGCTGTTACCTCCCTCCTCCTCAAGGAACACACTCTCAACTCCCTCCTCCTCCTGGAACACACTCTTACCTCCCTCCTCCTCCAGGAACACACTTTCACCTCCGTCGTCCTCCAGGAACACACTCTCACAACCCTCCTCCAGGAACACACTCTCACCTCCTCCTCCAGGAACACACTCTCAACTCCCTCCTCCTCCAGGAACACACTCTTACCTGCCTCCTCCAGGAACACACTCTCAACTCCCACCTCCACCAGGAAATCTCTCACCTCCCTCCTTCACCAGGAACACACTCTCAACTCCGTCCTCCTCCAGGAACACACTCTCACCTCCCTCCTCCTCCAGGAACACACTCTCACCTCCCTCCTCCTCCAGGACCACACTCTCACCTCCCTCCTCCTCCAGGAACACACACTCCCCTCCGTCCTCCTCCAGGAACACACTCTGACCTCCCTCCTCCTCCAGGAACACACTCTCACCTCCCACCTCCACCAGGAACACACTCTCACCTCCCTCCTCCTCCTGGAACACACCCTCAACTCCCTCCTCCAGGAACATTCTCCCACCTCCCTCTTCCTCCAGGAACACACTCTCACCTCCCTCCTCCAGGAACACTCTCTAACCTCCCTCCTCCTCCAGGAACACACTCTCACTTCCTTCCTCCTCCAGGAACACACTCTCACCTCCCTCCTCCTGCAAGAACACGCTGTTACCTCCCTCCTCATCCAGGAACACACTCTCACCTCCGTCGTCCTCCAGGAACACACTCCCACCGCCCTCCTCCACCAAGAACACACTCTCACCTCCCTCCTCCTCCAGGAACACACTCTTACCTCCCTCCTCCAGGAACACACTCTTACCTCCCTCCTCCTCCAGGAACACACTCTCACCTCCCTCCTCCTCCAGGAACACACTCTCACCTCCCTCCTCCTCCAGGAACACACTCTCACCTCCCTCCTCCTCCAGGAACACACTCTCACCCTCCTCCTCGGGGAACACACTCTCACTTCCCTCCTCCAGGAACACACTCTCACCTCCCTCTTCCTCCAGGACCACACTCTCACCTCCCTCCTCCTCCCGGAACACACTCTCACCTCCCTCCTCCTCCAGGAACACACACTCTCACCTCACTCCTCCTCCCGGAACACACTCTCAACTCCCTCCTTCACCAGGAACACACTCCCAACTCCCTCCACCAGGAACACACTCTCCCCTCCCTCCACTTCCTGCAACACACTCCCACCTCCCTCGTCCTCCAGGAACACACTCTCACCTCCCCCCTCCTCAAGGAACACACTCTCACCTCCCTCCTTCACCAGGGACACACTCTCACTTCCCTCCATCCTCCAGGAACACACTCTCACCTCCCTCCTCCTCCAGGAACAGACTCTCACCTCCCTCCTCCTCCAGGAACACACTCTCACCTCCCTCCTCCAGTGACGCACTCTCACCTCCCTCCTCCTCCAGGAACACACTCTCACCTCCCTCCTCCTCCAGGAACACACTCTCACCTCCCTCCTCCAGGACCACACTCTAACCTCCCTCCTCCAGGAACACACTCCCACCGCCCTCCTCCACCAAGAACACACTCTCACCTCCCTCCTCCTCCAGGAACACACTCTTACCTCCCTCCTCCAGGAACACACTCTTACCTCCCTCCTCCTCCAGGAACACACTCTCACCTCCCTCCTCCTCCAGGAACACACTCTCAACTCCCTCCTCCTCCAGGAACACACTCTCACCTCCCTCCTCCTCCAGGAACACACACTCTCACCTCACTCCTCCTCCCGGAACACACTCTCAACTCCCTCCTTCACCAGGAACACACTCCCAACTCCCTCCACCAGGAACACACTCTCCCCTCCCTCCACTTCCTGCAACACACTCCCACCTCCCTCGTCCTCCAGGAACACACTCTCACCTCCCCCCTCCTCAAGGAACACACTCTCACCTCCCTCCTTCACCAGGGACACACTCTCACTTCCCTCCGTCCTCCAGGAACACACTGTCACCTCCCTCCTCCTCCAGGAACAGACTCTCACCTCCCTCCTCCTCCAGGAACACACTCTCACCTCCCTCCTCCAGTGACGCACTCTCACCTCCCTCCTCCTCCAGGAACACACTCTCACCTCCCTCCTCCTCCAGGAACACACTCTCACCTCCCTCCTCCAGGACCACACTCTAACCTCCCTCCTCCAGGAACACACTCTCACCTCCCTCCTCCTCCAGGAACACACTCTCACCTCCCTCCTCCTCCAGGAACACACTCTCACTTCCCTCTTCCTCCAGGACCACACTCTCACTACACTCCTCCTCCAGGAACACACTCTCCCTTCCCTCCTCCTCCAGGAACACACTCTCCCTTCCCTCCTCCTGCAGGAACACACTCTCAACTCCCACCTTCACCAGGAAAACTCTCACCACGCTCCTTCACCAGGAACACACTCTCACCTCCGTCCTCCAGGAACAGACTCACACCTCCCTCCTCCTCCAGGAACACACTCACCTCCCTCTTCCTCCAGGAATATGCTCCCACCTCCCTCCACCAGGAACACACTCTCCCCTCCCTCCACTTCCTGCAACACACTCCCACCTCCCTCGTCCTCCAGGAACACACTCTCACCTCCCCCCTCCTCAAGGAACACACTCTCACCTCCCTCCTTCACCAGGGACACACTCTCACTTCCCTCCATCCTCCAGGAACACACTCTCACCTCCCTCCTCCTCCAGGAACAGACTCTCACCTCCCTCCTCCTCCAGGAACACACTCTCACCTCCCTCCTCCAGTGACGCACTCTCACCTCCCTCCTCCTCCAGGAACACACTCTCACCTCCCTCCTCCTCCAGGAACACACTCTCACCTCCCTCCTCCAGGACCACACTCTAACCTCCCTCCTCCAGGAACACACTCCCACCGCCCTCCTCCACCAAGAACACACTCTCACCTCCCTCCTCCTCCAGGAACACACTCTTACCTCCCTCCTCCAGGAACACACTCTTACCTCCCTCCTCCTCCAGGAACACACTCTCACCTCCCTCCTCCTCCAGGAACACACTCTCAACTCCCTCCTCCTCCAGGAACACACTCTCACCTCCCTCCTCCTCCAGGAACACACACTCTCACCTCACTCCTCCTCCCGGAACACACTCTCAACTCCCTCCTTCACCAGGAACACACTCCCAACTCCCTCCACCAGGAACACACTCTCCCCTCCCTCCACTTCCTGCAACACACTCCCACCTCCCTCGTCCTCCAGGAACACACTCTCACCTCCCCCCTCCTCAAGGAACACACTCTCACCTCCCTCCTTCACCAGGGACACACTCTCACTTCCCTCCGTCCTCCAGGAACACACTGTCACCTCCCTCCTCCTCCAGGAACAGACTCTCACCTCCCTCCTCCTCCAGGAACACACTCTCACCTCCCTCCTCCAGTGACGCACTCTCACCTCCCTCCTCCTCCAGGAACACACTCTCACCTCCCTCCTCCTCCAGGAACACACTCTCACCTCCCTCCTCCAGGACCACACTCTAACCTCCCTCCTCCAGGAACACACTCTCACCTCCCTCCTCCTCCAGGAACACACTCTCACCTCCCTCCTCCTCCAGGAACACACTCTCACCTCCCTCCTCCAGGAACACACTCTAACCTCCCTCCTCCAGGAACACACTCTCACCTCCCTCCTCCTCCAGTAACACACTCTCACCATAATCCTCCAGGAACACACTCTCACCTCCCTCCTCCTCGGGGAACACACTCTCCCCTCCCTCCTCCTCCAGGAACACACTGTCACCTCCCCCCGCCTTCAGGAACACACTGTCACCTCCCTCCTCCTCCAGGAACACACTCTCACCACCCTCCTCCAGGAACACACTCTCACCTCCCCCCTCCTTCAGGAACACACTGTCACCTCCCTCCTCCTCCAGGAACACACTCTCACCTCCCTCCACCAGGAAAACACTCTCACCTCCCTCGTCCTCCAGGAACACACTCTCCCCTCCCTCCTCCTCCAGGAACACACTGTCACCTACCCCCTCCTTCAGGAACACACTGTCACCTCCCTCCTCCTCCAGGAACACACTGTCACCTCCCTCCTCCTCCAGGAACACACTCTCACCTCCCCCCTCCTTCAGGAACACACTGTCACCTCCCTCCTCCTCCAGGAACACACTCTCCCCTCCCTCCTCCTCCAGGAACACACTCTCACCTCCCTCCTCCTCGGGGAACACACTCTCACCTCCCTCCTCTTCCAGGAACACAGTCTCACCTCCCCCCTCCTTCAGGAACACACTGTCACCTCCCTCCTCCTCCAGGAACACACTCTCCCCTCCCTTCTCCTCCAGGAACACACTCTCACCTCCCTCCTCCTCGGGGAACACACTCTCACCTCCCTCCTCTTCCAGGAACACACTCTCACCTCCCTCCTCCTCCAGGAACACACTCTCACCTCCCTCCTCCAGGAACACACTCTCACCTCCCTCCTCCACCAGGAACACACTCTCATCTCCCCCCTCCTCCAGGAACACACTCTCACCTCCTCCTCCAGGAACACACTCTCAACTCCCTCCTCCTCCAGGAACACACTCTTACCTGCCTCCTCCAGGAACACACTCTCAACTCCCACCTCCACCAGGAAATCTCTCACCTCCCTCCTTCACCAGGAACACACTCTCAACTCCGTCCTCCTCCAGGAACACACTCTCACCTCCCTCCTCCTCCAGGAACACACTCTCACCTCCCTCCTCCTCCAGGACCACACTCTCACCTCCCTCCTCCTCCAGGAACACACACTCCCCTCCGTCCTCCTCCAGGAACACACTCTGACCTCCCTCCTCCTCCAGGAACACACTCTCACCTCCCACCTCCACCAGGAACACACTCTCACCTCCCTCCTCCTCCTGGAACACACCCTCAACTCCCTCCTCCAGGAACATTCTCCCACCTCCCTCTTCCTCCAGGAACACACTCTCACCTCCCTCCTCCAGGAACACTCTCTAACCTCCCTCCTCCTCCAGGAACACACTCTCACTTCCTTCCTCCTCCAGGAACACACTCTCACCTCCCTCCTCCTGCAAGAACACGCTGTTACCTCCCTCCTCATCCAGGAACACACTCTCACCTCCGTCGTCCTCCAGGAACACACTCCCACCGCCCTCCTCCACCAAGAACACACTCTCACCTCCCTCCTCCTCCAGGAACACACTCTTACCTCCCTCCTCCAGGAACACACTCTTACCTCCCTCCTCCTCCAGGAACACACTCTCACCTCCCTCCTCCTCCAGGAACACACTCTCACCTCCCTCCTCCTCCAGGAACACACTCTCACCCTCCTCCTCGGGGAACACACTCTCACTTCCCTCCTCCAGGAACACACTCTCACCTCCCTCTTCCTCCAGGACCACACTCTCACCTCCCTCCTCCTCCCGGAACACACTCTCACCTCCCTCCTCCTCCAGGAACACACACTCTCACCTCACTCCTCCTCCCGGAACACACTCTCAACTCCCTCCTTCACCAGGAACACACTCCCAACTCCCTCCACCAGGAACACACTCTCCCCTCCCTCCACTTCCTGCAACACACTCCCACCTCCCTCGTCCTCCAGGAACACACTCTCACCTCCCCCCTCCTCAAGGAACACACTCTCACCTCCCTCCTCCTCCAGGAACACACTCTCTCTTCCGTCCACCTCCAGGAACACACTCTTACCTCCCTCCTCCAGGAACACACTCTCACCTCCCTCCTCCTCCAGGAAAACACTCTCACCTCACTCCTCCTCCCGGAACACACTCTCAACTCCCTCCTTCACCAGGAACACACTCCCAACTCCCTCCACCAGGAACACACTCTCCCCTCCCTCCACTTCCTGCAACACACTCTTACCTCCCTCCTCCTCCAGGAACACACTCTCACCTCCCTCCTCCTGCAGGAACACACTCCCACCTCCCTCCTCCTCCAGGAACACACTCTCTCTTCCGTCCACCTCCAGGAACACACTCTTACCTCCCTCCTCCAGGAACACACTCTCACCTCCCTCCTCCTCCAGGAAAACACTCTCACCTCCCTCCTCCTCCAGGAACACACTCTCACCTCCCTCCTCCAGGAACACACTCTCAACTCCCTCCTCCTCCAGGAACACACTCTCACCTCCCACCTCTTCCAGGAACACACTCTCACCTCCCTCCTCCTCCTGGAACACACTCTCAACTCCCTCCTCCAGGAACATTCTCCCACCTCCCTCTTCCTCCAGGAACACACTCTCACCTCCCTCCTCCAGGAACACACTCTCACCTCCCTCCTCCTCCTGGAACACACTCTCAACTCCCTCCTCCAGGAACATTCTCCCACCTCCCTCCTCCTCCAGGAACACTCTCTAACCTCCCTCCTCCTCCAGGAACACACTCTCAACTCCCTCCTCCTCCAGGAACACACTCTCTCCTCCCACCTCTTCCAGGAACACACTCTCACCTCCCTCCTCCTCCTGGAACACACTCTCAACTCCCTCCTCCAGGAACATTCTCCCACCTCCCTCCTCCTCCAGGAACACACTCTCACCTCCCTCCTCCAGGAACACTCTCTAACCTCCCTCCTCCTCCAGGAACACACTCTCACCTCCCTCCTCCTCCAGGAACACACTCTCACCTCCCTCCTCCTGCAAGAACACGCTGTTACCTCCCTCCTCCTCCAGGAACACAATCTCAACTCCCTCCTCCTCCAGGAACACACTCTCACCTCCCTCCTCCTGCAGGAACACGCTGTTACCTCCCTCCTCCTCAAGGAACACACTCTCAACTCCCTCCTCCTCCTGGAACACACTCTTACCTCCCTCCTCCTCCAGGAACACACTTTCACCTCCGTCGTCCTCCAGGAACACACTCTCACAACCCTCCTCCAGGAACACACTCTCACCTCCTCCTCCAGGAACACACTCTCAACTCCCTCCTCCTCCAGGAACACACTCTTACCTGCCTCCTCCAGGAACACACTCTCAACTCCCACCTCCACCAGGAAATCTCTCACCTCCCTCCTTCACCAGGAACACACTCTCAACTCCGTCCTCCTCCAGGAACACACTCTCACCTCCCTCCTCCTCCAGGAACACACTCTCACCTCCCTCCTCCTCCAGGACCACACTCTCACCTCCCTCCTCCTCCAGGAACACACACTCCCCTCCGTCCTCCTCCAGGAACACACTCTGACCTCCCTCCTCCTCCAGGAACACACTCTCACCTCCCACCTCCACCAGGAACACACTCTCACCTCCCTCCTCCTCCTGGAACACACCCTCAACTCCCTCCTCCAGGAACATTCTCCCACCTCCCTCTTCCTCCAGGAACACACTCTCACCTCCCTCCTCCAGGAACACTCTCTAACCTCCCTCCTCCTCCAGGAACACACTCTCACTTCCTTCCTCCTCCAGGAACACACTCTCACCTCCCTCCTCCTGCAAGAACACGCTGTTACCTCCCTCCTCATCCAGGAACACACTCTCACCTCCGTCGTCCTCCAGGAACACACTCCCACCGCCCTCCTCCACCAAGAACACACTCTCACCTCCCTCCTCCTCCAGGAACACACTCTTACCTCCCTCCTCCAGGAACACACTCTTACCTCCCTCCTCCTCCAGGAACACACTCTCACCTCCCTCCTCCTCCAGGAACACACTCTCAACTCCCTCCTCCTCCAGGAACACACTCTCACCTCCCTCCTCCTCCAGGAACACACTCTCACCCTCCTCCTCGGGGAACACACTCTCACTTCCCTCCTCCAGGAACACACTCTCACCTCCCTCTTCCTCCAGGACCACACTCTCACCTCCCTCCTCCTCCCGGAACACACTCTCACCTCCCTCCTCCTCCAGGAACACACACTCTCACCTCACTCCTCCTCCCGGAACACACTCTCAACTCCCTCCTTCACCAGGAACACACTCCCAACTCCCTCCACCAGGAACACACTCTCCCCTCCCTCCACTTCCTGCAACACACTCCCACCTCCCTCGTCCTCCAGGAACACACTCTCACCTCCCCCCTCCTCAAGGAACACACTCTCACCTCCCTCCTTCACCAGGGACACACTCTCACTTCCCTCCATCCTCCAGGAACACACTCTCACCTCCCTCCTCCTCCAGGAACAGACTCTCACCTCCCTCCTCCTCCAGGAACACACTCTCACCTCCCTCCTCCAGTGACGCACTCTCACCTCCCTCCTCCTCCAGGAACACACTCTCACCTCCCTCCTCCTCCAGGAACACACTCTCACCTCCCTCCTCCAGGACCACACTCTAACCTCCCTCCTCCAGGAACACACTCCCACCGCCCTCCTCCACCAAGAACACACTCTCACCTCCCTCCTCCTCCAGGAACACACTCTTACCTCCCTCCTCCAGGAACACACTCTTACCTCCCTCCTCCTCCAGGAACACACTCTCACCTCCCTCCTCCTCCAGGAACACACTCTCAACTCCCTCCTCCTCCAGGAACACACTCTCACCTCCCTCCTCCTCCAGGAACACACACTCTCACCTCACTCCTCCTCCCGGAACACACTCTCAACTCCCTCCTTCACCAGGAACACACTCCCAACTCCCTCCACCAGGAACACACTCTCCCCTCCCTCCACTTCCTGCAACACACTCCCACCTCCCTCGTCCTCCAGGAACACACTCTCACCTCCCCCCTCCTCAAGGAACACACTCTCACCTCCCTCCTTCACCAGGGACACACTCTCACTTCCCTCCGTCCTCCAGGAACACACTGTCACCTCCCTCCTCCTCCAGGAACAGACTCTCACCTCCCTCCTCCTCCAGGAACACACTCTCACCTCCCTCCTCCAGTGACGCACTCTCACCTCCCTCCTCCTCCAGGAACACACTCTCACCTCCCTCCTCCTCCAGGAACACACTCTCACCTCCCTCCTCCAGGACCACACTCTAACCTCCCTCCTCCAGGAACACACTCTCACCTCCCTCCTCCTCCAGGAACACACTCTCACCTCCCTCCTCCTCCAGGAACACACTCTCACCTCCCTCCTCCAGGAACACACTCTAACCTCCCTCCTCCAGGAACACACTCTCACCTCCCTCCTCCTCCAGTAACACACTCTCACCATAATCCTCCAGGAACACACTCTCACCTCCCTCCTCCTCGGGGAACACACTCTCCCCTCCCTCCTCCTCCAGGAACACACTGTCACCTCCCCCCGCCTTCAGGAACACACTGTCACCTCCCTCCTCCTCCAGGAACACACTCTCACCACCCTCCTCCAGGAACACACTCTCACCTCCCCCCTCCTTCAGGAACACACTGTCACCTCCCTCCTCCTCCAGGAACACACTCTCACCTCCCTCCACCAGGAAAACACTCTCACCTCCCTCGTCCTCCAGGAACACACTCTCCCCTCCCTCCTCCTCCAGGAACACACTGTCACCTACCCCCTCCTTCAGGAACACACTGTCACCTCCCTCCTCCTCCAGGAACACACTGTCACCTCCCTCCTCCTCCAGGAACACACTCTCACCTCCCCCCTCCTTCAGGAACACACTGTCACCTCCCTCCTCCTCCAGGAACACACTCTCCCCTCCCTCCTCCTCCAGGAACACACTCTCACCTCCCTCCTCCTCGGGGAACACACTCTCACCTCCCTCCTCTTCCAGGAACACAGTCTCACCTCCCCCCTCCTTCAGGAACACACTGTCACCTCCCTCCTCCTCCAGGAACACACTCTCCCCTCCCTTCTCCTCCAGGAACACACTCTCACCTCCCTCCTCCTCGGGGAACACACTCTCACCTCCCTCCTCTTCCAGGAACACACTCTCACCTCCCTCCTCCTCCAGGAACACACTCTCACCTCCCTCCTCCAGGAACACACTCTCACCTCCCTCCTCCACCAGGAACACACTCTCATCTCCCCCCTCCTCCAGGAACACACTCTCACCTCCCTCCTCCTCCAGGAACACACTCTCACCTCCCTCCTCCTCCAGGACCACACTCTCACCTCCCTCCTCCTCCAGGAACACACACTCCCCTCCGTCCTCCTCCAGGAACACACTCTGACCTCCCTCCTCCTCCAGGAACACACTCTCACCTCCCACCTCCACCAGGAACACACTCTCACCTCCCTCCTCCTCCTGGAACACACCCTCAACTCCCTCCTCCAGGAACATTCTCCCACCTCCCTCTTCCTCCAGGAACACACTCTCACCTCCCTCCTCCAGGAACACTCTCTAACCTCCCTCCTCCTCCAGGAACACACTCTCACTTCCTTCCTCCTCCAGGAACACACTCTCACCTCCCTCCTCCTGCAAGAACACGCTGTTACCTCCCTCCTCATCCAGGAACACACTCTCACCTCCGTCGTCCTCCAGGAACACACTCCCACCGCCCTCCTCCACCAAGAACACACTCTCACCTCCCTCCTCCTCCAGGAACACACTCTTACCTCCCTCCTCCAGGAACACACTCTTACCTCCCTCCTCCTCCAGGAACACACTCTCACCTCCCTCCTCCTCCAGGAACACACTCTCACCTCCCTCCTCCTCCAGGAACACACTCTCACCCTCCTCCTCGGGGAACACACTCTCACTTCCCTCCTCCAGGAACACACTCTCACCTCCCTCTTCCTCCAGGACCACACTCTCACCTCCCTCCTCCTCCCGGAACACACTCTCACCTCCCTCCTCCTCCAGGAACACACACTCTCACCTCACTCCTCCTCCCGGAACACACTCTCAACTCCCTCCTTCACCAGGAACACACTCCCAACTCCCTCCACCAGGAACACACTCTCCCCTCCCTCCACTTCCTGCAACACACTCCCACCTCCCTCGTCCTCCAGGAACACACTCTCACCTCCCCCCTCCTCAAGGAACACACTCTCACCTCCCTCCTTCACCAGGGACACACTCTCACTTCCCTCCGTCCTCCAGGAACACACTGTCACCTCCCTCCTCCTCCAGGAACAGACTCTCACCTCCCTCCTCCTCCAGGAACACACTCTCACCTCCCTCCTCCAGTGACGCACTCTCACCTCCCTCCTCCTCCAGGAACACACTCTCACCTCCCTCCTCCTCCAGGAACACACTCTCACCTCCCTCCTCCAGGACCACACTCTAACCTCCCTCCTCCAGGAACACACTCTCACCTCCCTCCTCCTCCAGGAACACACTCTCACCTCCCTCCTCCTCCAGGAACACACTCTCACCTCCCTCCTCCAGGAACACACTCTAACCTCCCTCCTCCAGGAACACACTCTCACCTCCCTCCTCCTCCAGTAACACACTCTCACCATAATCCTCCAGGAACACACTCTCACCTCCCTCCTCCTCGGGGAACACACTCTCCCCTCCCTCCTCCTCCAGGAACACACTGTCACCTCCCCCCGCCTTTAGGAACACACTGTCACCTCCCTCCTCCTCCAGGAACACACTCTCACCACCCTCCTCCAGGAACACACTCTCACCTCCCCCCTCCTTCAGGAACACACTGTCACCTCCCTCCTCCTCCAGGAACACACTCTCACCTCCCTCCACCAGGAAAACACTCTCACCTCCCTCGTCCTCCAGGAACACACTCTCCCCTCCCTCCTCCTCCAGGAACACACTGTCACCTACCCCCTCCTTCAGGAACACACTGTCACCTCCCTCCTCCTCCAGGAACACACTGTCACCTCCCTCCTCCTCCAGGAACACACTCTCACCTCCCCCCTCCTTCAGGAACACACTGTCACCTCCCTCCTCCTCCAGGAACACACTCTCCCCTCCCTCCTCCTCCAGGAACACACTCTCACCTCCCTCCTCCTCGGGGAACACACTCTCACCTCCCTCCTCTTCCAGGAACACAGTCTCACCTCCCCCCTCCTTCAGGAACACACTGTCACCTCCCTCCTCCTCCAGGAACACACTCTCCCCTCCCTTCTCCTCCAGGAACACACTCTCACCTCCCTCCTCCTCGGGGAACACACTCTCACCTCCCTCCTCTTCCAGGAACACACTCTCACCTCCCTCCTCCTCCAGGAACACACTCTCACCTCCCTCCTCCAGGAACACACTCTCACCTCCCTCCTCCACCAGGAACACACTCTCATCTCCCCCCTCCTTCAGGAACACACTCTCACCTCCCTCTTCCTCCAGGAACACACTGTCACTTCACCCCTCCTCCAGGAACACACTCTCACCTCCCACCTCCACCAGGAACACACTCTCACCTCCGTCGTCCTCCAGGAACACACTCCCACCGCCCTCCTCCAGGAACACACTCTCATCTCCCGCTTCCTCCAGGAACACTCTCTAACCTCCCTCCTCCTCCAGGAACACACTCTCACTTCCCTCCTCCTGCAGGAACACACTCACACCTCCCTCCTCCTCCAGGGACACACTCTCACCTCCCTCCTCCAGGAACATTCTCCCACCTCCCTCTTCCTCCAGGAACACACTCTCACCTCCCTCCTCCTCCAGGAACACACTCTCACTTCCCTCCTCCTGCAGGAACACACTCTCACCTCCCTCCTCCTCCAGGGACACACTCTAACCTCCCTCCTCCAGGAACATTCTCCCACCTCCCTCTTCCTCCAGGAACACACTCTCACTTCCCTCCTCCTGCAGGAACTCACTCTTACCTCCCTCCTCCAGGAACACACTCTTACCTCCCTCCTCCTCCAGGAACACACTCTCAACCCCCCCCTCCTCCAGGAACACACTCTCACCTCCCTCCTCCAGTGACGCACTCTCACCTCCCCCCTCCTCCAGGAACACACTCTTACCTCCCTCCTCCTCCAGGAACACACTCTCAACTCCCTCCTCCTCCTGGAACACACTCTTACCTCCCTCCTCCTCCAGGAACACACTCTCAACTCCCTCCTCCTCCAGGAACACACTCTCACCTCCGTCTTCCTCCAGGAACACACTCCCACCGCCCTCCTCCAGGAACACACTCTCAACTCCCTCCTCCTCCAGGAACACACTCTCACCTCCCTCCTCCTCCAGGAACACACTCTCAACTCCCTCCTCCTCCAGGAACACACTCTCACCTCCCTCCTCCAGGAACACACTCTCACCTCCCTCCTCCTCAAGGAACACACTCTCACCTCCCTCCTCCAGGAACACACTCTCACCTCCCTCCTCCTCAAGGAACACACTCTCACCTCCCTCCTCCAGGAACACACTCTTACCTCCCTCCTCCTCCAGTAACACACTCTCACCTCCCTCCTCCTCCAGGAACACACTCTCACCTCCCTCCTCCTCCAGGAACACACTCTTACCTCCCTCCTCCTCCAGTAACACACTCTCACCTCCCTCCTCCTCCAGGAACACACGCTCACCTCCCTCCTCCTGCAGGAACACACTCCCACCTCCCTCCTCCTCCAGGAACCCACTCTCTCTTCCGTCCACCTCCAGGAACACACTCTTACTTCCCTCCTCCAGGAACACACTCTCACCTCCCTCGTCCTCCAGGAACACACTCTCACCTCCCTCCTCCTCCAGGAACACACTCTCACCTCCCTCCTCCTCCAGGAACACACTCTCACCTCCCTCCTCCAGGAACACACTCTCACCTCCCTCCTCCTCCAGGAACACACTCTCAACCCCCTCCTCCTCCAGGAACACACTCTCACCTCCCTCCTCCAGGAACACACTCTCACCTCCCTCGTCCTCCAGGAACACACTCTCACCTCCCTCCTCCTCCAGGAACACACTCTCACCTCCCTCCTCCTCCAGGAACACACTCTCACCTCCCTCCTCCAGGAACACACTCTCACCTCCCTCCTCCTCCAGGAACACACTCTCAACCCCCTCCTCCTCCAGGAACACACTCTCACCTCCCACCTCCAGGAACATTCTCCCACCTCCCTCTTCCTCCAGGAACACACTCTTACCTCCCTCCTCCAGGAACATTCTCCCACCTCCCTCTTCCTCCAGGAACACTCTCTAACCTCCCTCCTCCTCCAGGAACACACTCTCACCTCCCCCCTCCTTCAGGAACACACTGTCACCTCCCTCCTCCTCGAGGAACACACTCTCCCCTCCCTCCTCCTCCAGGAACACACTCTCACCTCCCTCCTCCTCGGGGAACACACTCTCACCTCCCTCCTATTCCAGGAACACACTCTCACCTCCCTCCTCCTCCAGGAACACACTCTCACCTCCCTCCTCCAGGAACACACTCTCACCTCCCACCACCACCAGGAACACACTCTCACCTCCGTCGTCCTCCAGGAACACACTCCCACCGCCCTCCTCCAGGAACACACTCTCATCTCCCTCCTCCTCCAGGAACACACTCTTACCTCCCTCCTCCAGGAACATTCTCCCACCTCCCTCTTCCTCCAGGAACACTCTCTAACCTCCCTCCTCCTCCAGGAACACACTCTCACTTCCCTCCTCCTGCAGGAACACACTCTCACCTCCCTCCTCCTCCAGGGACACACTCTTACCTCCCTCCTCCAGGAACATTCTCCCACCTCCCTCTTCCTCCAGGAACACTCTCTAACCTCCCTCCTCCTCCAGGAACACACTCTCACTTCCCTCCTCCTGCAGGAACACACTCTCACCTCCCTCCTCCTCCAGGGACACACTCTAACCTCCCTCCTCCAGGAACATTCTCCCACCTCCCTCTTCCTCCAGGAACACACTCTCACCTCCCTCCTCCTGCAGGAACACACTCTTACCTCCCTCCTTCTCCAGGAACACACTCTCACTTCCCTCCTCCTGCAGGAACACACTCTTACCTCCCTCCTCCAGGAACACACTCTTACCTCCCTCCTCCTCCAGGAACACACTCTCAACCCCCCCCTCCTCCAGGAACACACTCTCACCTCCCTCCTCCAGTGACGCACTCTCACCTCCCCCCTCCACCAGGAAAACACTCTCACCTCCCTCCTCCTCCAGGAACACACTCTCACCTCCCTCCTCCTCCAGGAACACACTCTCACCTCCCTCCTCCTCCAGGAACACACTCTCAACTCCCTCCTCCTCCTGGAACACACTCTTACCTCCCTCCTCCTCCAGGAACACACTCTCAACTCCCTCCTCCTCCAGGAACACACTCTCACCTCCGTCGTCCTCCAGGAACACACTCCCACCGCCCTCCTCCAGGAACACACTCTCAACTCCCTCCTCCTCCAGGAACACACTCTCACCTTCCTCCTCCTCCAGGAACACACTCTCAACTCCCTCCTCCTCCAGGAACACACTCTCACCTCCCTCCTCCAGGAACACACTCTCACCTCCCTCCTCCTCAAGGAACACACTCTCACCTCCCTCCTCCAGGAACACACTCTCACCTCCCTCCTCCTCAAGGAACACACTCTCACCTCCCTCCTCCAGGAACACACTCTTACCTCCCTCCTCCTCCAGTAACACACTCTCACCTCCCTCCTCCTCCAGGAACACACTCTCACCTCCCTCCTCCTCCAGGAACACACTCTTACCTCCCTCCTCCTCCAGTAACACACTCTCACCTCCCTCCTCCTCCAGGAACACACGCTCACCTCCCTCCTCCTGCAGGAACACACTCCCACCTCCCTCCTCCTCCAGGAACCCACTCTCTCTTCCGTCCACCTCCAGGAACACACTCTTACCTCCCTCCTCCAGGAACACACTCTCACCTCCCTCCTCCTCCAGGAACACACTCTCACCTCCCTCCTCCTCCAGGAACACACTCTCACCTCCCTCCTCCAGGAACACACTCTCACCTCCCTCCTCCTCCAGGAACACACTCTCACCTCCCTCCTCCTCGGGGAACACACTCTCACCTCCCTCCTCCAGGAACACACTCTAAACTCCCTCCTCCTCCAGGAACACACTCTCACCTCCCTCCTCCTCAAGGAACACACTCTCACCTCCCTCCTCCTCCTGGAACACACTCTCAACTCCCTCCTCCAGGAACATTCTCCCACCTCCCTCTTCCTCCAGGAACACACTCTCACCTCCCTCCTCCAGGAACATTCTCCCACCTCCCTCTTCCTCCAGGAACACACTCTCAACTCCCTCCTCCAGGAACATTCTCCCACCTCCCTCTTCCTCCAGGAACACACTCTCACCACCCTCCTCCAGGAACACACTCTCACTTCCCTCCTCCTCCAGGAATACATTCTCACCTCCCTCCTCCTGCAGGAACACGCTGTTACCTCCCTCCTCCTCAAGGAACACACTCTCAACTCCCTCCTCCTACTGGAACACACTCTCACCTCCGTCGTCCTCCAGGAACACTCTCCCACCGCCCTCCTCCACCAAGAACACACTCTTACCTCCCTCCTCCTCCAGGAACACACTCTCACCTCCCTCCTCCTCCAGGAACACACTCTTACCTCCCTCCTCCAGGAACACACTCTCACCTCCCTCCTCCACCAGGAACACACTCTCACCTCCCTCCTCCTCCAGGAACACACTCTTACCTCCCTCCTCCAGGAACACGCTCTCACCTCCCTCCTCCTCCAGGAACACACACTCTCACCTCACTCCTCCTCCCGGAACACACTCTCACCTCCCTCCTCCACCAGGAACACACTCTCACCTCCCTCCTCCTCCAGGAACACACTCTTACCTCCCTCCTCCAGGAACACACTCTCACCTCCCTCCTCCACCAGGAACACACTCTCACCTCCCTCCTCCTCCAGGAACACACTCTTACCTCCCTCCTCCAGGAACACGCTCTCACCTCCCTCCTCCTCCAGGAACACACTCTCACCTCCGTCGTCCTCCAGGAACACACTCTCACCTCCCTCCTTCACCAGGAACACACTCCCAACTCCCTCCACCAGGAACACACTCTCCCCTCCCTCCACTTCCTGCAACACACTCCCACCTCCCTCGTCCTCCAGGAACACACTCTCACCTCCCCCCTCCTCAAGGAACACACTCTCACCTCCCTCCTTCACCAGGGACACACTCTCACTTCCCTCCGTCCTCCAGGAACACACTGTCACCTCCCTCCTCCTCCAGGAACAGACTCTCACCTCCCTCCTCCTCCAGGAACACACTCTCACCTCCCTCCTCCAGTGACGCACTCTCACCTCCCTCCTCCTCCAGGAACACACTCTCACCTCCCTCCTCCTCCAGGAACACACTCTCACCTCCCTCCTCCAGGACCACACTCTAACCTCCCTCCTCCAGGAACACACTCTCACCTCCCTCCTCCTCCAGGAACACACTCTCACCTCCCTCCTCCTCCAGGAACACACTCTCACCTCCCTCCTCCAGGAACACACTCTAACCTCCCTCCTCCAGGAACACACTCTCACCTCCCTCCTCCTCCAGTAACACACTCTCACCATAATCCTCCAGGAACACACTCTCACCTCCCTCCTCCTCGGGGAACACACTCTCCCCTCCCTCCTCCTCCAGGAACACACTGTCACCTCCCCCCGCCTTCAGGAACACACTGTCACCTCCCTCCTCCTCCAGGAACACACTCTCACCACCCTCCTCCAGGAACACACTCTCACCTCCCCCCTCCTTCAGGAACACACTGTCACCTCCCTCCTCCTCCAGGAACACACTCTCACCTCCCTCCACCAGGAAAACACTCTCACCTCCCTCGTCCTCCAGGAACACACTCTCCCCTCCCTCCTCCTCCAGGAACACACTGTCACCTACCCCCTCCTTCAGGAACACACTGTCACCTCCCTCCTCCTCCAGGAACACACTGTCACCTCCCCCCTCTTCCAGGAACACAGTCTCACCTCCCCCCTCCTTCAGGAACACACTGTCACCTCCCTCCTCCTCCAGGAACACACTCTCCCCTCCCTTCTCCTCCAGGAACACACTCTCACCTCCCTCCTCCTCGGGGAACACACTCTCACCTCCCTCCTCTTCCAGGAACACACTCTCACCTCCCTCCTCCTCCAGGAACACACTCTCACCTCCCTCCTCCAGGAACACACTCTCACCTCCCTCCTCCACCAGGAACACACTCTCATCTCCCCCCTCCTTCAGGAACACACTCTCACCTCCCTCTTCCTCCAGGAACACACTGTCACTTCACCCCTCCTCCAGGAACACACTCTCACCTCCCACCTCCACCAGGAACACACTCTCACCTCCGTCGTCCTCCAGGAACACACTCCCACCGCCCTCCTCCAGGAACACACTCTCATCTCCCGCTTCCTCCAGGAACACTCTCTAACCTCCCTCCTCCTCCAGGAACACACTCTCACTTCCCTCCTCCTGCAGGAACACACTCACACCTCCCTCCTCCTCCAGGGACACACTCTCACCTCCCTCCTCCAGGAACATTCTCCCACCTCCCTCTTCCTCCAGGAACACACTCTCACTTCCCTCCTCCTGCAGGAACACACTCTCACCTCCCTCCTCCTCCAGGGACACACTCTAACCTCCCTCCTCCAGGAACATTCTCCCACCTCCCTCTTCCTCCAGGAACACACTCTCACCTCCCTCATCCTGCAGGAACACACTCTTACCTCCCTCCTCCTCCAGGAACACACTCTCACTTCCCTCCTCCTGCAGGAACTCATTCTTACCTCCCTCCTCCAGGAACACACTCTTACCTCCCTCCTCCTCCAGGAACACACTCTCAACCCCCCCCTCCTCCAGGAACACACTCTCACCTCCCTCCTCCAGTGACGCACTCTCACCTCCCCCCTCCTCCAGGAACACACTCTTACCTCCCTCCTCCTCCAGGAACACACTCTCAACTCCCTCCTCCTCCTGGAACACACTCTTACCTCCCTCCTCCTCCAGGAACACACTCTCAACTCCCTCCTCCTCCAGGAACACACTCTCACCTCCGTCTTCCTCCAGGAACACACTCCCACCGCCCTCCTCCAGGAACACACTCTCAACTCCCTCCTCCTCCAGGAACACACTCTCACCTCCCTCCTCCTCCAGGAACACACTCTCAACTCCCTCCTCCTCCAGGAACACACTCTCACCTCCCTCCTCCAGGAACACACTCTCACCTCCCTCCTCCTCAAGGAACACACTCTCACCTCCCTCCTCCAGGAACACACTCTCACCTCCCTCCTCCTCAAGGAACACACTCTCACCTCCCTCCTCCAGGAACACACTCTTACCTCCCTCCTCCTCCAGTAACACACTCTCACCTCCCTCCTCCTCCAGGAACACACTCTCACCTCCCTCCTCCTCCAGGAACACACTCTTACCTCCCTCCTCCTCCAGTAACACACTCTCACCTCCCTCCTCCTCCAGGAACACACGCTCACCTCCCTCCTCCTGCAGGAACACACTCCCACCTCCCTCCTCCTCCAGGAACCCACTCTCTCTTCCGTCCACCTCCAGGAACACACTCTTACTTCCCTCCTCCAGGAACACACTCTCACCTCCCTCGTCCTCCAGGAACACACTCTCACCTCCCTCCTCCTCCAGGAACACACTCTCACCTCCCTCCTCCTCCAGGAACACACTCTCACCTCCCTCCTCCAGGAACACACTCTCACCTCCCTCCTCCTCCAGGAACACACTCTCAACCCCCTCCTCCTCCAGGAACACACTCTCACCTCCCTCCTCCAGGAACACACTCTCACCTCCCTCCTCCTCCAGGAACACACTCTCAACCCCCTCCTCCTCCAGGAACACACTCTCACCTCCCTCCTCCAGGAACATTCTCCCACCTCCCTCTTCCTCCAGGAACACACTCTTACCTCCCTCCTCCAGGAACATTCTCCCACCTCCCTCTTCCTCCAGGAACACTCTCTAACCTCCCTCCTCCTCCAGGAACACACTCTCACCTCCCCCCTCCTTCAGGAACACACTGTCACCTCCCTCCTCCTCGAGGAACACACTCTCCCCTCCCTCCTCCTCCAGGAACACACTCTCACCTCCCTCCTCCTCGGGGAACACACTCTCACCTCCCTCCTATTCCAGGAACACACTCTCACCTCCCTCCTCCTCCAGGAACACACTCTCACCTCCCTCCTCCAGGAACACACTCTCACCTCCCACCACCACCAGGAACACACTCTCACCTCCGTCGTCCTCCAGGAACACACTCTCACCTCCCTCCTCCTCCAGGAACACACTCTCATCTCCCTCCTCCTCCAGGAACACACTCTTACCTCCCTCCTCCAGGAACATTCTCCCACCTCCCTCTTCCTCCAGGAACACTCTCTAACCTCCCTCCTCCTCCAGGAACACACTCTCACTTCCCTCCTCCTGCAGGAACACACTCTCACCTCCCTCCTCCTCCAGGGACACACTCTTACCTCCCTCCTCCAGGAACATTCTCCCACCTCCCTCTTCCTCCAGGAACACACTCTCACCTCCCTCTTCCTCCAGGAACACACTCTCACCTCCCTCCTCCTCCAGGAACACACTCTCACTTCCCTCCTCCTGCAGGAACACACTCTCACCTCCCTCCTCCTCCAGGGACACACTCTAACCTCCCTCCTCCAGGAACATTCTCCCACCTCCCTCTTCCTCCAGGAACACACTCTCACCTCCCTCCTCCACCAGGAACACACTCTTACCTCCCTCCTTCTCCAGGAACACACTCTCACTTCCCTCCTCCTGCAGGAACACACTCTTACCTCCCTCCTCCAGGAACACACTCTTACCTCCCTCCTCCTCCAGGAACACACTCTCAACCCCCCCCTCCTCCAGGAACACACTCTCACCTCCCTCCTCCAGTGACGCACTCTCACCTCCCTCCTCCTCCAGGAACACACTCTCACCTCCCTCCTCCTCCAGGAACACACTCTCACCTCCCTCCTCCTCCAGGAACACACTCTCAACTCCCTCCTCCTCCTGGAACACACTCTTACCTCCCTCCTCCTCCAGGAACACACTCTCAACTCCCTCCTCCTCCAGGAACACACTCTCACCTCCGTCGTCCTCCAGGAACACACTCCCACCGCCCTCCTCCAGGAACACACTCTCAACCCCCCCCTCCTCCAGGAACACACTCTCACCTCCCTCCTCCAGTGACGCACTCTCACCTCCCCCCTCCACCAGGAAAACACTCTCACCTCCCTCCTCCTCCAGGAACACACTCTCACCTCCCTCCTCCTCCAGGAACACACTCTCACCTCCCTCCTCCTCCAGGAACACACTCTCAACTCCCTCCTCCTCCTGGAACACACTCTTACCTCCCTCCTCCTCCAGGAACACACTCTCAACTCCCTCCTCCTCCAGGAACACACTCTCACCTCCGTCGTCCTCCAGGAACACACTCCCACCGCCCTCCTCCAGGAACACACTCTCAACTCCCTCCTCCTCCAGGAACACACTCTCAACTCCCTCCTCCTCCAGGAACACACTCTCACCTCCCTCCTCCAGGAACACACTCTCACCTCCCTCCTCCTCAAGGAACACACTCTCACCTCCCTCCTCCAGGAACACACTCTCACCTCCCTCCTCCTCAAGGAACACACTCTCACCTCCCTCCTCCAGGAACACACTCTTACCTCCCTCCTCCTCCAGTAACACACTCTCACCTCCCTCCTCCTCCAGGAACACACTCTCACCTCCCTCCTCCTCCAGGAACACACTCTTACCTCCCTCCTCCTCCAGTAACACACTCTCACCTCCCTCCTCCTCCAGGAACACACGCTCACCTCCCTCCTCCTGCAGGAACACACTCCCACCTCCCTCCTCCTCCAGGAACCCACTCTCTCTTCCGTCCACCTCCAGGAACACACTCTTACCTCCCTCCTCCAGGAACACACTCTCACCTCCCTCCTCCTCCAGGAACACACTCTCACCTCCCTCCTCCTCCAGGAACACACGCTCACCTCCCTCCTCCAGGAACACACTCTCACCTCCCTCCTCCTCCAGGAACACACTCTCACCTCCCTCCTCCTCGGGGAACACACTCTCACCTCCCTCCTCCAGGAACACACTCTCAACTCCCTCCTCCTCCAGGAACACACTCTCACCTCCCTCCTCCTCAAGGAACACACTCTCACCTCCCTCCTCCTCCTGGAACACACTCTCAACTCCCTCCTCCAGGAACATTCTCCCACCTCCCTCTTCCTCCAGGAACACACTCTCACCTCCCTCCTCCAGGAACATTCTCCCACCTCCCTCTTCCTCCAGGAACACACTCTCAACTCCCTCCTCCAGGAACATTCTCCCACCTCCCTCTTCCTCCAGGAACACACTCTCACCTCCCTCCTCCAGGAACACACTCTCACTTCCCTCCTCCTCCAGGAACACATTCTCACCTCCCTCCTCCTGCAGGAACACGCTGTTACCTCCCTCCTCCTCAAGGAACACACTCTCAACTCCCTCCTCCTACTGGAACACACTCTCACCTCCGTCGTCCTCCAGGAACACACTCCCACCGCCCTCCTCCACCAAGAACACACTCTTACCTCCCTCCTCCAGGAACACACTCTCACCTCCCTCCTCCACCAGGAACACACTCTCACCTCCCTCCTCCTCCAGGAACACACTCTTACCTCCCTCCTCCAGGAACACACTCTCACCTCCCTCCTCCACCAGGAACACACTCTCACCTCCCTCCTCCTCCAGGAACACACTCTTACCTCCCTCCTCCAGGAACACACTCTCACCTCCCTCCTCCTCCAGGAACACACTCTCACCTCCCTCCTCCTCCAGGAACACACTCTCACCTCCCTCCTCCACCAGGAACACACTCTCACCTCCCTCCTCCTCCAGGAACACACTCTTACCTCCCTCCTCCAGGAACACACTCTCACCTCCCTCCTCCTCCAGGAACACACTCTCACCTCCCTCCTCCAGGAACACACTCTCAACTCCCTCCTTCCCCCAGGAACACACTTTCACCTCCCTCCTCCTCCAGGAACACACTCTCACCTCCCTCCTCCTCCAGGAACAGACTCTCACCTCCCTCCTCCAGGAACACACTCTCACCTCCCTCCTCCTCCAGGAACACACTCTCAACTCCCTCCTCCCGGAACACACTCTCCCCTCCCTCCTTCACCAGGAAGACACTCCCAACTACCTCCACCAGGAACACACTCTCCCCTCCCTCCACTTCCAGAAACACACTCCCACCTCCCTCCTCCACCAGGAACACACTCCCGCCTCCCTCCTCCAGGAACATTCTCCCACCTCCCTCTTCCTCCAGGAACACACTCTCACCTCCCTCCTCCAGGAACATTCTCCCACCTCCCTCTTCCTCCAGGAACACACTCTCAACTCCCTCCTCCAGGAACATTCTCCCACCTCCCTCTTCCTCCAGGAACACACTCTCACCTCCCTCCTCCAGGAACACACTCTCACTTCCCTCCTCCTCCAGGAACACATTCTCACCTCCCTCCTCCTGCAGGAACACGCTGTTACCTCCCTCCTCCTCAAGGAACACACTCTCAACTCCCTCCTCCTCCAGGAACACACTCTCACCTCCGTCGTCCTCCAGGAACACACTCCCACCGCCCTCCTCCACCAAGAACACACTCTTGCCTCCCTCCTCCAGGAACACACTCTCACCTCCCTCCTCCACCAGGAACACACTCTCACCTCCCTCCTCCTCCAGGAACACACTCTTACCTCCCTCCTCCAGGAACACACTCTCACCTCCCTCCTCCACCAGGAACACACTCTCACCTCCCTCCTCCTCCAGGAACACACTCCCACCGCCCTCCTCCACCAAGAACACACTCTTACCTCCCTCCTCCAGGAACACACTCTCACCTCCCTCCTCCACCAGGAACACACTCTCACCTCCCTCCTCCAGGAACACACTCTCAACTCCCTCCTTCCCCCAGGAACACACTTTCACCTCCCTCCTCCTCCAGGAACACACTCTCACCTCCCTCCTCCTCCAGGAACAGACTCTCACCTCCCTCCTCCAGGAACACACTCTCACCTCCCTCCTCCTCCAGGAACACACTCTCAACTCCCTCCTCCAGGAACACACTCTCACCTCCCTCCTCCTCCAGGACCACACTCTCACCTCCGTCGTCCTCCAGGAACACACTCCCACCGCCCTCCTCCTCCAGGAACACACTCTCACCTCCCTCCTCCTCCAGGACCACACTCTCACCTCCCTCCTCCTCCAGGAACATGCTCTCACTTCCCTCCTCCTCCAGTAACACACTCTCACCCTCCTCCTCCTCGGGGAACACACTCTCACTTCCCTCCCCCAGGAACACACTCTCCCCTCCGTCCTCCTCCAGGAACACACTCCCACCGCCCTCCTCCACCAGGAACACACTCTCACCTCCCTCCTCCTCCCGGAACACACTCTCCCCTCCCTCCTTCACCAGGAACACACTCCCATCTCCCTCCACCAGGAACACACTCTCCCCTCCCTCCACTTCCTGCAACACACTCTCACCTCCCTCCCTCCTCCAGGAACACACTCTCACTTCCCTCCTTCACCAGGAACACACTCTCACTTCCCTCCGTCCTCCAGGAACACACTCTCACCTCCTCCTCCAGGAACACACTCTCACCTCCCTCCTTCACCAGGAACTCACTCTCACCTCCCTCCTCCTCCAGGAACACACTCTCACCTCCCTCCTCCTCCAGGAACACACTCTCACCTCCCTCCTCCTCAAGGAACACACTCTCACCTCCCTCCTCCTCCAGGAACACACTCTCACCTCCCTCCTTCACCAGGAACACACTCTCACCTCCCTCCTCCTCCAGGAACACACTCTCACCTCCCTCCTCCTCCAGGAGCACACTCTCACCTCCCTCCTCCAGTGACGCACTCTCACCTCCCTCCTCCTCCAGGAACACACTCTCACCTCCCTCCTCCTCCAGTAACACACTCTCACCTCAATCCTCCAGGAACACACTCTCAACTCCCTCCTCCTCGGGGAACACACTCTCACCTCCCTCCTCCTCGGGGAACACACTCTGCCCTCCCTCCTCCTCCAGGAACACACTGTCAACTCCCCCCTCCTTCAGGAACACACTGTCACCTCCCTCCTCCTTTAGAAACACACTCTCACCTCCCTCCTCCTCGGGGAACACACTCTCTCCTCCCTCCTCCTCCAGGAACACACTCTCACCTCCCTCCTCCTCCAGGAACACACTGTCACCTCCCTCCTCCTCCAGGAACACACTCTCCCCTCCCTCCTCCTCCAGGAACACACTCTCACCTCCCTCCTCCTCGGGGAACACACTCTCTCCTCCCTCCTCTTCCAGGAACACAGTCTCACCTCCCTCCTCCTCCAGGAACACACTCTCACCTCCCTCCTCCAGGAACACACTCTCACCTCCCTCCTCCACCAGGAACACACTGTCAACTCCCTCCTCCTCCACCAACAGACTCTCACCTCCCTCCGTCCTCCAGTAACACACTCCCACCTCCCTCCTCCTCCAGGAATATTCTCCCACCTCCCTCTTCCTCCAGGAACACACTGTCACTTCACCCCTCCTCCAGGAACACACTCTCCCCTCCCCCCTCCTCCAGGAACACACTCTCACCTCCCTCCTCCAGGAACATTCTCCCACCTCCCTCTTCCTCCAGGAACACACTCTCACCTCCCTCCTCCTCCAGGAACAGACTCTCTCCTCCCTCCTCCTCCACGAACACACTCTCACCTCCCTCCCTCCTCCACCAGGAACACACTCTCACCTCCCTCCTCCAGGAACACACTCTCTCCTCCCTCCTCCTCCAGGAACACACTCTCACCTCCGTCCTCCAGGAACACACTCTTACCTCCCTCCTCCTCCAGGAACACACTCTCACCTCCCTCCTCCAGGAACACACTCTCTCCTCCCTCCTCCTCCACGAACACACTCTCCCCTCCCTCCTCCAGGAACACACTCTCACCTCCCTCCTCCAGGAACACACTCTCACCTCCCTCCTCCAGGAACACACACTCTCAACTCCCTCCTCCTCCAGGAACACACTCTCAACTCCCTCCTCCTCCAGGAACACACTCTCACCTCCCTCCCTCATCAGGAACACACTCTCACATCCCTCCTCCAGGAATACGCTCTCACCTCCCTCCTCCTCCCGGAACACACTCTCACCTCCCTCCTCCTCCAGGAACACACTCTCACCTCCCTCCTCCAGGAACACACTCTCTCCTCCCTCCTCATCCACGAACACACTCTGACCTCCCTCCTCCAGGAACACACTCTCACCTCCCTCCTCCAGGAACACACTCTCACCTCCCTCCTCCTCCAGGAACACATTCTCACCTCCCTCCTCCTCCAGGAACACCCTCTCACCTCCCTCCTCCAGGAACACACTCCCACCTCCCTCCTCCTCCAGGATCACACTCTCACCTCCCTCCTCCTCCAGGATCACACTCTCACCTCCCTCCTCCTCCAGGATTACAATCTCACCACCCTCCTCCCGGAACACACTCCCACCTCCCTCCTCCTCCAGGAATACACTCTCACCTCCCTCCTCCACCAGGAACACACTCTCACCTCCCTCCTCCACCCGGAACACACCCTTGCATCTCTCCACCATTGCTGGGAACACCCCTATGCCTCCCTGTGTTGCTGCTGGGTGATAATCCTGCCATCGCCATGGTGAACATCTCGAAGCTGTCTGAGTGTCTCCACATGGCAAACCAGTGTAAAGGAAGGGATAAAGGCAGAAAGGAGGAAGTAAAAGTGTCATTGGATGGAGCGGGTGAGTTCCAGTCCGGAGCCTTCAGACTGCACTGCCGCGTCCTCCCCATTTCCCAGTTGTCTCCCTTGGCTTCCTTGTAGTTGGTTTGTTTCCCTCGTCAGGCCTCACTGACCTGAGGCCAATCAACGTTGGAACCCACAAGTCACCTCCATGCCAGCTTGGGGTTTTTGTGCTGGTCTCGGATGTCGATGGGATGAAAGCACATTTAGCAGATTTGCCTTTGAAGAGCACACAACCCGCCCTTTACAACTCACAAGATCCTTCTGAATTAAACCGAAATACCACGAGTGTGAGAAATCTGCAATAAACACAGGGAATGCTGGATCAACTCAGCAAGTCTGGCAGCATCAGTACAGAGAGAAAGAAAACCAGTCAGTGTTTTGATTTGCAGTGTGACTATTCTGCAGTGATCAGATATTCTGAGGTGAGGTATGGAGGCACTGCAGCAGCTGATTTGCTCCAGATCAGCTTGTGACTCTGACCAGAGAATGTATATTACAGAGCTGTTAGTGCTCGGCTAGCAGAGAGGAAACTCCTGTGTCATTCTTCAGGTAGCACTGTGAGATCTTCTTCAACTTAAGGGGCAGTCAGGGCTTTGGCTACAAATCTTATTCAGAAGACCCTACTCCCGGGAGAGGGGTTACCCCCCCCCACCACCACCCCCCCCCTCCCCCCCCCCCCCCCCCCCCCCCGCCGGCCCCTCCATCCCAGTCTGACCCCAATGCTCCTGCACTGCAATGTCAGCCAGGCCTCAGTGCTGGTCTCCCAGGAGGGGAGCTCAAACCGACAGCCTTCTGACAAGAGGGAATGGGAATTGTTTCGAAGAGTATTCTACAGGATGTAAACTTTCTACTTAGAAAATAGACAAGCTCAACTAGCTTCTCCAATTGGCAAGTTTGACATACAGGGAGAGGCTGGGGCTGTTTTCCCTGGAGCGTCAGGGGCTGAGGGGTGACCTTATAGAGGTTTACAAAATTGAGGGGCATGGATAGGGTAAATAGACAGAGTCTTTTCCCTTTGATCGGGGAGTCCAGAACTAGAGGGCATAGGTTTAGGGTGAGAGGGGAAAGATATAAAAGAGACCTAAGGGGCAACTTTTTCGCGCAGAGGGTGGTACGTGTATGGAATGAGCTGCCAGAGGAAGTGGTGGAGGCTGGTACAATTGCAACATTTAAGAGGCATTTGGATGGGTGTATGAATAGGAAGGGTTTGGAGGGATATGGGCCAGGTGCTGGCAGGTGGGACTAGATTGGGTTGGGATATCTGGTTGGGTTGGACCGAAGGGTCTGTTTCCAAGCTGTACCTCTCTGTGACTCTGTGGTTGGTGTGTTGTATTGTATAAGAAATACACTTCCCCTTTGTTATTATTGGAAACGTTCTCTTTGTGTTAGAAACAGGCTGGGTCCCTCCTGCTTTTGAATAAAGCACCATTTCCTTTAACCAGTGGAAGGTTACACACCCTGCTCATAGCTACCTTTGCTTTATGTCCACACCAGTGAGCTTTTTGTTTCTGGGATTTATTGCATCTTTTGCCATGATCCAGCATTAGTGAGGGCAGGTACAGAGTGCTACAAAGATGCAAGCAATTATTATTATAGCATAGGCCTTTGCCATTGAAAAACAGCTCAAGGCATTTCAACTCAAACAAACACAGAGCCACGTTCAGGAGGTAACAGGCCAGGCAGTGAAAACTTGTCAAATGGCCCTCACGGAGGACAGGGACAGTGAGGGAAATAGTTTTCCAGAAGGAATTCCAGGCTTGGAGTCAAGGTGGTCTCATCGAAGGAGGAAGTCATCAAAGGAAACTGAGGGTACAGAACCATTTGGGGGAGAGGGGGGGAACGTCTCAGGCATTGTTAGTATTTCAGGTTCAGATGTCTCTGGGGTTTTGGCAGCTTTTCCCCCGAAGATCTCCACGTAGAGTCCAGATGATTGCATTGTTCGTCAGGAAGAGGGAAGAGTAAGTCATGGACGGAAACTGTTTCAACTGTTTCTACTTCCAAATGCCAAAACTAACGATCCCAAGCATGTTTATAAATTCGAAACCCACTTTCTCTCCATTCATAAGGAGAACAAAGTCCCTGAAAACTTTGATTCATTTGGTGCCTTTAAATTAAGGCTGACTTATTATCTATTAAAGATAGACTTATTAACAATAAAATTAGATGCTATTTTCTGGGGGGGGGGGGGGGGGAATTAGGAAGGAAATAGGACAATGAGGCCCCCGCTGTGGCTCTGGACTCTCAAGGAGATGGTTCTACATTGAAGTCCCATTCTGTAAACTCATGGATCAGATTTTCAGCATCATGAACAGGAAATGACCGATCTCCTTTCTAAGGTCCACAACCCTGCATCATCACATCACAGGGAGACAAAAGGGGGGTGTAGGGATGGAGCTGAGAGCACCACCCTCCAGAGGCAATTTGGTAGTGACCATGGGGAACAGAGGTGACAGGGTGGCTCACCGGTTAGTGCTGCTGCCTCCAACACCAAGGGGTCAGGTTCGACTCCACCCTCGGGCGACTTGCCTGTGTGTGGAGTTCGGCACCTTCTTCCCCGTGTCCGCATCGGTTTTCTCCCACAGTCCAAAGACGCGCGGGTGAGGTGGGTTGTCCAGGGGAAATACAGGGACAGGGTTGGTTCTGGGCGGGAGGGTTGGTTCGGACTCAGTAGGCTGATTGGCCTGTTTCCACAACATCGGGATTCCGTGACTCGAGATAAATGGTGGGGTTCGTGGTGAGAAAACCAGCCTCAGTTCTTTGAGAATTTAGCCAGTTTGTTGAAAAAGCCAGGTGATCTCCCAACCAACATCAACTAGTGCACCCTCTTACTACCTGTCTTAGCTGTAGACCAATGTATCTCTGTTGTTCAGTAATCACTTTTACACATAGAATTTAATTTCTTTCCTAGTGATGAGCATCCACTGGTTCTGAAGGAGTCCTCTGGATGGAGACTTGGTTATTGTTACTGAATGGATGGAGCCACAAGGAAACCATTTTCAGTGGAAGACTCACTCCTCCCATCTCTTGGCAAAAGTGTTGTTGAGTTTCATTGTGGTTTTCTCTCGGTGAGACTGAGAGAGATTTCTTGTCTTGATTCATTAACTACCTATTCTGCCCACAAGAGACCCCCCCCTCTCATTGGCTGCGAGAATGTTCCACCCATTCCCCATGGGTGGAGATACTTGTCAATGCTGGGGCATTCTGGGATTCCTGGTACTGGCACCTGGATAAGCTTTGTCAATCTGGAACTGCCCCACACAATTGGAGACATTGGCCCTGGACATGACAAGTAAGGGGGAATTGGTGCTCATCCTGTGCAGTCAGGCATTTGGACATTCAGCTGGACAGGGTGGGGCTGAGAAGGCTCTTTGACCAGGCCTGGCAGAGAAGGCCAGACAACAGACTGGGCCAGCTGGTCCCAGGTTGTCACCAAAGTCAACTCTCTATGCTCCTTTACAATAGCTCACACTCAACTTATTTCTGCCGTGGGTGCTGGGGAGTAGGTGTTGTGAGGGTGTTGGGGAGTGGGTGCTGTGGGTGTTGGGAGTGGGTGCTAAGGGTGCTGGGGAATGGGTGCTGTGGGTGTTGGGGAGTGGGTGCTGAGGCTGTTGGGGAGTGGGCACTGAGGGGGTTGGGAAGTGGGTGTTGTGGATGCTGGGGAGTGGGTGCTGAGGAGTGGGTGCTGAGGGTGTTGGGGAGTTGGCACTGTGGGTGTTGGGGAGTGGGTGCTGTGGGTGCTGGGGAGTGGGCACTGAGGATGCTGAGGAGAGGGTACTGAGGGTGCTGGGCAGAGGATACTGAGGGTGTTAGGGAGTGGATACTGAAGATGCTGGGGAGAGGGTACTGAGGGTGCTGGGGAGTGGGTACTGAGGGTGTTAGGGAGTGGGTACTGAGGGTGTTGGGGAGTGGGCACTGTGGGTGTTGGGGAGATGGTACTGTGGGTGTTGGGGAGTGGGTACTGAGGGTGTTGGGGAGTTGGTACTGAGGGAGCTGGGGAGTGGGTACTGAGGGTGTTGGGGAGTGGGTACTGAGGGTGTTGGGGAGTGGGTACTGTGGGTGTTGGGGAGTGGGTACTGAGGGTGTTGGGGAGTTGGTACTGAGGGTGCTGGGGAGTGGGTACTGACGGTGGTGGGGAGTGGGTACTGAGGGTGTTGGGGAGTGGGTACTGAGGGTGTTGGGGAGTGGGTACTGAGGGTGTTGGGGAGTTGGTACTGAGGGTGTTAGGGAGTGGGTACGGAGGGTGTTGGGGAGTGGGTACTGAGGGTGTTGGGGAGTTGGTACTGAGGGTGTTAGGGAGTGGGTACTGAGGGTGTTGGGGAGTTGGTACTGAGGGTGTTGGGGAGTGGGTACTGAGGGTGTTAGGGAGTGGGTACTGAGGGTGTTGGGGAGTGGGTACTGAGGGTGTTGGGGAGTTGGTACTGAGGGTGTTAGGGAGTGGGTACTGAGGGTGTTGGGGAGTTGGTACTGAGGGTGTTGGGGAGTGGGTACTGAGGGTGTTAGGGAGTGGGTACTGAGGGTGTTGGGGAGTTGGTACTGAGGGTGTTAGGGAGTGGGTACTGAGGGTGTTAGGGAGTGGGTACGGAGGGTGTTGGGGAGTTGGTACTGAGGGTGTTCGGGAGTGGGTACTGAGGGTGTTAGGGAGTGGGTACTGAGGGTGTTGGGGAGTGGGTATGAAGGGTGTTGGGGAGTGGGCACTGAGGGTGTTGGGGAGTGGGTACTGAGGGTGTTGAGGAGTGGGTACTGAGGGTGTTGGGGAGATGGTACTGAGGGTGTTGGGGAGTGGGTACTGAGGGTGTTGGGGAGTGGGTACTGAGGGTGTTGGGGAGTGGGTACTGAGGGTGTTGGGGAGATGGTACTGAGGGTGTTGGGGAGTGGGTACAGAGGGTGTTGAGGAGTGGGCACTGAGGGTGTTGAGGAGTGGGTACTGAGGGTGTTGAGGAGTGGGTACTGAGGGTGTTGGGGAGATGGTACTGAGGGTGTTGGGGAGTGGGTACTGATGGTGTTGGGGAGTGGGTACTGAGGGTGTTAGGGAGTGGGTACTGAGGGTGTTGGGGAGTGGGCACTGTGGGTGTTGGGGAGATGGTACTGTGGGTGTTGGGGAGTGGGTACTGAGGGTGTTGGGGAGTTGGTACTGAGGGAGCTGGGGAGTGGGTACTGAGGGTGTTGGGGAGTGGGTACTGAGGGTGTTGGGGAGTGGGTACTGTGGGTGTTGGGGAGTGGGTACTGAGGGTGTTGGGGAGTTGGTACTGAGGGTGCTGGGGAGTGGGTACTGACGGTGTTGGGGAGTGGGTACTGAGGGTGTTGGGGAGTGGGTACTGAGGGTGTTGGGGAGTGGGTACTGAGGGTGTTGGGGAGTTGGTACTGAGGGTGTTAGGGAGTGGGTACGGAGGGTGTTGGGGAGTGGGTACTGAGGGTGTTGGGGAGTTGGTACTGAGGGTGTTAGGGAGTGGGTACTGAGGGTGTTGGGGAGTTGGTACTGAGGGTGTTGGGGAGTGGGTACTGAGGGTGTTAGGGAGTGGGTACTGAGGGTGTTGGGGAGTGGGTACTGAGGGTGTTGGGGAGTTGGTACTGAGGGTGTTAGGGAGTGGGTACTGAGGGTGTTGGGGAGTTGGTACTGAGGGTGTTGGGGAGTGGGTACTGAGGGTGTTAGGGAGTGGGTACTGAGGGTGTTGGGGAGTTGGTACTGAGGGTGTTAGGGAGTGGGTACTGAGGGTGTTAGGGAGTGGGTACGGAGGGTGTTGGGGAGTTGGTACTGAGGGTGTTCGGGAGTGGGTACTGAGGGTGTTAGGGAGTGGGTACTGAGGGTGTTGGGGAGTGGGTATGAAGGGTGTTGGGGAGTGGGCACTGAGGGTGTTGGGGAGTGGGTACTGAGGGTGTTGAGGAGTGGGTACTGAGGGTGTTGGGGAGATGGTACTGAGGGTGTTGGGGAGTGGGTACTGAGGGTGTTGGGGAGTGGGTACTGAGGGTGTTGGGGAGTGGGTACTGAGGGTGTTGGGGAGATGGTACTGAGGGTGTTGGGGAGTGGGTACAGAGGGTGTTGAGGAGTGGGCACTGAGGGTGTTGAGGAGTGGGTACTGAGGGTGTTGAGGAGTGGGTACTGAGGGTGTTGGGGAGATGGTACTGAGGGTGTTGGGGAGTGGGTACTGATGGTGTTGGGGAGTGGGTACTGAGGGTGTTGAGGAGTGGGTACTGATGGTGTTGGGGAGTGGGTACTGAGGGTGTTTGGGGAGTGGGTACTGAGGGTGTTGGGGAGTGGGTACTGAGGGTGTTTGGGGAGTGGGTACTGAGGGTGGTGGGGAGTGGGTACTGATGGTGTTGGGGAGTGGGTACTGAGGGTGTTGAGGAGTGGGTACTGATGGTGTTGGGGAGTGGGTACTGAGGGTGTTGGGGAGTGGGTACGGAGGGTGTTGGGGAGTGGGTACTGTGGGTGTTGGGGAGTGGGTACGGAGGGTGTTGGGGAGTGGGTACTGAGGGTGTTGGGGAGTGGGTACTGTGGGTGTTGGGGAGTGGGTACTGAGGGTGTTGGGGAGTGGGTACTGTGGGCGTTGGGGAGTGGGTACTGAGGGTGTTGGGGAGTGGGTACGGAGGGTGTTGGGGAGTGGGCACTGTGGGTGTTGGGGAGTGGGTACTGAGCGTGTTAGGGAGTGGGTACGAAGGGTGTTGGGGAGTGGGCACTGAGGGTGTTGGGGAGTGGGTACTGAGGGTGTTGGGGAGTTGGAACTGAGGGTGTTGGGGAGTTGGTACTGAGGGTGTTGGGGAGTGGGTACTGAGGGTGTTAGGGAGTGGGTACTGAGGGTGTTGGGGAGTTGGTACTGAGGGTGTTAGGGAGTGGGTACTGAGGGTGTTGGGGAGTGGGTACTGAGGGTGTTGGGGAGTGGGTACTGAGGGTGTTGGGGAGTGGGTACTGAGGGTGTTGGGCAGTGGGTACTGAGGGTGTTGGGGAGTTGGTACTGAGGGTGTTGGGGAGTGGGTACTGAGGGTGTTGGGCAGTGGGTACTGAGGGTGTTGGGGAGTGGGTACTGAGGGTGTTGAGGAGTTGGTACTGAGGGTGTTGGGCAGTGAGTACTGAGGGTGTTGGGGAGTGGGTACTGAGGGTGTTAGGGAGTGGGTACGGAGGGTGTTGGGGAGTGGGTACTGAGGGTGTTGGGGAGTGGGTACTGAGGGTGTTGGGGAGTGGGTACTGTGGGTGTTGGGCAGTGGGTACTGTGGGTGTTTGGGGAGTGGGCACTGTGGGTGTTGGGCAGTGGGTACTGTGGGTGTTTGGGGAGTTGGTACTGAGGGTGTTAGGGAGTGGGCACTGTGGGTGTTTGGGGAGTTGGTACTGAGGGTGTTGGGGAGTGGGTACTGTGGGTGTTGGGGAGTGGGTACTGAGGGTGTTGGGGAGTGGGTACTGAGGGTGTTGGGGAGTGGGTACTGTGGGTGTTGGGGAGTGGGTACTGAGGGTGTTGGGGAGTGGGTACTGAGGGTGTTGGGGAGTGGGTACTGTGGGTGTTGGGGAGTGGGTACTGAGGGTGTTGGGGAGTGGGTACTGAGGGTGTTGGGGAGTGGGTACTGAGGGTGTTGGGGAGTGGGTACTGTGGGTGTTGGGGAGTGGGTGCTATGGGTGTTGGGGAGTGGGTACTGAGGGTGTTGGGGAGTGGGTACTGAGGGTGTTGAGGATTGGGTACGGAGGGTGTTGAGGAGTGGGTACTGAGGGTGTTGAGGAGTGGGTACTGTGGGTGTTGGGGAGTGGGTACTGTGGGTGTTGGGGAGTGGGTACTGTGGGTGTTGGGGAGTTGGTACTGAGGGTGTTGGGGAGTGGGTACTGAGGGTGTTGGGGAGATGGTACTGAGGGTGTTGGGGAGTGGGTACTGAGGGTGTTGGGGAGTGGGTACTGAGGGTGTTGAGGAGTGGGTACTGAGGGTGTTGGGGAGATGGTACTGAGGGTGTTGGGGAGTGGGTACTGAGGGTGTTGGGGAGTGGGTACTGAGGGTGTTGGGGAGTGGGTACAGAGGGTGTTGAGGAGTGGGTACTGAGGGTGTTGAGGAGTGGGTACTGAGGGTGTTGAGGAGTGGGTACTGAGGGTGTTGGGGAGATGGTACTGAGGGTGTTGGGGAGTGGGTACTGAGGGTGTTGGGGAGTGGGTACTGAGGGTGTTGAGGAGTGGGTACTGAGGGTGTTGGGGAGTGGGTACTGAGGGTGTTTGGGGAGTGGGTACTGAGGGTGTTGGGGAGTGGGTACTGAGGGTGTTTGGGGAGTGGGTACGGAGGGTGTTGGGGAGTGGGTACTGTGGGTGTTGGGGAGTGGGTACGGTGGGTGTTGTGGAGTGGGTACTGAGGGTGTTGGGGAGTGGGTACTGTGGGTGTTGGGGAGTGGGTACTGTGGGTGTTGGGGAGTGGGCACTGTGGGTGTTGGGGAGTGGGTACTGTGGGTGTTGGGGAGTGGGCACTGTGGGTGTTGGGGAGTGGGCACTGTGGGTGTTGGGGAGTGGGCACTGTGGGTGTTGGGGAGTGGGTACTGAGGGTGTTGGGGAGTGGGTACTGAGGGTGTTGGGGAGTGGGTACTGAGGGTGTAGGGGAGTGGGTACTGTGGGTGTTGGGGAGTGGGTACTGTGGGTGTTGGGGAGTGGGCACTGTGGGTGTTGGGGAGTGGGTACTGTGGGTGTTGGGGAGTGGGCACTGTGGGTGCTGGAAACAGCTGCCACAGAAGAGTACAGCCTAACCCCATATAATCATAGGCCACTTAGCCCCTCTACACTGCTCCCCCTTTCAATCATGCGATTGATTTTAACCTCAACTCTCCATTCCTGTATATCCCTGATAAGCTTACATCCCCCTTGGTTATCAAAAATCTATCAACCCCTCCCTTAAAAATATTTGAAGATTCTGCATTTCGTCCATTTGGAGCAGGGGAGTTCTAAAGACTCACAACCTCCTGGGAGAAATTATTCTGCTTTGTTTCTGTCTAAAATGGGTGACCCCTTATGTTTAAACTATGACCCCTAGTTTGAGATTCGACCACAAGAGGAAACATCTTTTTGTCACTCATTCGGTCAACAGCACCTCGGATATTAACACTCCAGAAGATACAGGCCCGGGGCTGTCTAGTCTTTGCTGATAGGGCAAGTTGCTAATTCCAGGTATTAGTGTAGTCAGGCTTCCCTGAGCTGCTTCAAACATATTACTCGCCTTTCTTAAATACAGTGACCAGTACTGTCCACAGATACAGTTTCACCAGTGCACTGTATAACCAAAGCATAACCTCCTTGCTCTACGTTCAATTCCCCTCGCAATAAACCAGAACAGCTCTCCTGATTGCTTGCTTTGCCTGGAGACCAGCCTTTTATGGTTCATGCACTTGGACACCCAGATCGCTCTGTGTCTCAGAGTTCTGCAACCTCTCACCATTTAGTTACCATGCTTCTCCTTTAGTCATCCTGCCGAAATGGACAATTTCATGTTTCTCCACATTGTATTCCATTTACCAAAACTTTGCGCACTCACAATCTATTTTTTTTTAATTCCCTTGTGGAATGTGGGCATCAGTCTCATGGCCAATGGTTGTTACTTGTCCCTAATTGATCTTGAGAAGGTGGCATGAGCTGCCTTCTTGAACTGCTGTAGTCCACATCTCGGTCTCTTGTAGGCTCCTGTGTCCTCTTAACAACACGCTTTCCTATCTACCTTTTTGTCATTAGCAAATCTAGCTTGGTCCCTCCTTCTAGACCATTGAGATAAATTGTAAAGGGGTGGAGTAACCAGCACTGACCCCTAAGGCACACAATTTGTGACATGCTGCCAGCCTGAGAAATGACCCATTTGCTGTTAGCCAGCTAATCTTCTACCCACGTCGATATGTTACCACCTACATCATGAGCGTTTGTTTTCTACAATGACCTCTGAATGACCAAATCCTTTTCCTACATTCTCCCACGCACTCACAATAGGAACCATCAGGTAGCAATCAGACTTGAGAATTGGGTCGAAATTTTCCAACTGGCGGTTTGAGATGTTGAGACTCAGTCGTGGACAGTTGTCCACTGACTAAGAGATAAGGTATGTTTGCAGATGACGTGTGTATTCCACTCACTGCTCTTCCCTTCGGAAGAAGCTCACCAGATCAAGGTTGGCAAGAGCTGATTGGCGAGCATCTGGACCAATTGCAGGCTTTGAAGGTGGAGTCCTATTTTGCCAGACGTTTAGAAAATGGAAGCTTCTGGATCATTAGGAACAGCACCAGAAGCTTAATATTTGTGAAGGTTTAATGATAGGAAGGTGAATTTTCTGTTTCTCAGTTTGAGTAGTGCTGGGAAGGGCGTTCTGGTTGAGAGTATTGAGGGCCTGCAGGTAAGGGTAGGGGGTGCCTACCTATAGCCATACTCGTGCCCACTATCTCTGCTCCACAATGGGGGAAATGGAAGTGCCCTCCTAACCTGGCAGTCAACAAGTGTGGAGCTGGATAAAGCCCAGCAGGCCAGGCAGCATCGAGGAGCAGGAGAGATGACGTATTGGATATAAGCCCTTCATCAGGAATGTGGAGGGGAAAGGAGGCTGAGAGATAAACAGGAGCAGGGGATGGAGAGGGGCTGGGGCTGGTGGGAGGTAGGTGGCATGGCGATAGGTGGATGTAGATGGGAGATGATTGTGATAGGTGGGTAGGCAGGGGGGAGTGGCTCGGTGGGAAGGAGGATGGACAGGTAGGACAGGACAAGAGGATCAGTGCAATCAACAACAACATATCACCACTACACCAAAAACAAAGCTGATAACGTAAGTCTCATCTCCTCTTTTTAATTGTGCTTTGATCCAAAAATATTATGCCTTTTCTGCCTATGTTTGCTGTCCACCATATTCCGAAAAGATTGGTTATCTTCACACCATTTGCTGCACCTGTCTGTCTACTTTCATTAGCTGGTGTACAAGGACACCCTTTGTAAATCCACCGTTCCCAATATATCACCATTTAAATAATGCCCAGCCTTCCTATTTTTTCACTACAAAGTGAATAATTTCATATTTAGCCATGTGATATTGCATCTGTATGTGTTTGCCCACATACTCCCGTATCTAAATCACCTTGAAGTCTCCATGATGTGGAAGGGCACAATGGCTATCCTGGTATCAGAATCAGTTGTCCTGTGTCCATTGACTAGGAGTAAGATATGAATGGGTGATTGACAGCGTGATCTACCAGCCCTTAGAAATAGGATATATTGACAAGTTCTCAGAGAAAGAGGGTAGTCCTCATCATACAATCCCTACAGTGAGGGAGCAGGCCATTCAGCCCATTGGGTCCACACCAGCCCTCTGAAGAGCATCCCACCCAGACCACTCCCCCATCTTATACCTTTAACCCTGGATTTCCCATGGCCATTCCACCTGAACCCGCACATCGTTGGACTGTGGGGAGGAAAGCATAACGGGGAGGATGTGCAAACTCCACACAGACAGTTGCCTGAGGTTGGAATCGAACCGGGGTCCCTGGTGCTGAGAGGCAGTAGTGCTAACTATTGAGCCACCGTGTCACTCCCCAAACAAAGTAGTTCCTTCTTCAGATCGAAGAAAAACCAAATAGTCCACCAGCTGCTTTCGCCACTGAAATGTATTACAGCTCACATACTCTCCTCCCAAATCACCTCATGTATTATATATGAACTTCGAATTCTTAACAAATGTAATAAGCTATCTGAAGATATGTTGCGAATGACCAATTGTAAATATTGGGTAACTGTGGTTATAAATCTCCAAAACCTAACAATGTATAAAAGATGAGAAGCAGCAATAAGGTTCAGAGTGATCGGAAGCTGATGGATGGGTAAGGAGGAACAAAGAGGCAGGTAACAGGGAAAGATGTTTGGTTGATGCCGAAGGTAATGGCTTTAATATTCCCAACACAAGTTGTGACTCATCGAGCTCTTGATATGGACAAGTAGACTGATGACAAAGACCAGTCGAGAGTTTCCATTGACATCAGCACGTCTGTGAAAGTGGATGACTGAACATTGGCCGATGTGATCAAAATAAACTGCCAAAGAGCTTAAAATGCAATAGGCATGAACCCAGCCCGGGCTTCGCCTCGCAAATTTAAACCGACACGGTTTTCGTTTCCAATCTAAGGGAGAGGAAACTCTGAAACAAAACCAGAAAATGCTAAAAGTCTGGAGGTGGGGGTGAGCTGGGGTGTTAATCAGCATCTGAAGAAGGGAAGCGGTTCTGGTCATTCCAGCTGTGAGTATTTCATCAGATCCAAAGATCGAAGAATGGAAAAATTAACAAGAGAAAACTTAGTGCGGGAACGAATTACAAGAAGAGGATTAATGTGTGTAGGACATTCAAAAATTAGGCAAAATGATTAGCAACAATACATAGGCAAAGAAAAGGCAAAGTGGAACTAATGTACAATTTAGGAGAGACTAACAAAAATAAAATGTTGGTATGGAAGAAAATATCTCGTGATTAATCATTGGAACATGAAGGCAAGACATTGTGAAGAAAAACAATAGATCTTCAACCAGGACTAAGATCCTTTGAGTTACTGCAGTGACCAGTGTTGGGGAGGGCATGGGGTTCGGGATTAGGGAACATATATATTGGATTATGAGAATTGGAAAACTGAAGATTTGGGTTATTGCTGGGTTGCAAAGGATTTACCATGTAAGTTATTTTCACGTAAAAGTCAAAATGTCAAAATAACATGGTGGCTCAGTGGTTAGCACGGCTGCCTCACAGCGCCAGGATTCGATTCCAGCCTTGGGTAACTGTCTGTGTGGAGTTTGCACATTCTCTCTGTGTCTGCGTTGGTTTCCTCTCACATGTGCAGGTTAGGGTGAATTGGCTATGCTGAATTGCCCACAGTGTTAGGTGCATTAGTCAGGGTAGGGGAATGGGTCTGGGTGGGGTACTCCTTAGAGAGTCAGTGTGGACTTGTTGGGCAGAAGGGCCTGTTTCCACACTGTAGGGATTCTGTATTTTAAAAAAAACTTTGGGTTGTCCACTGTTTATGAAAGCCATGAGGCTTTTAAAAGAAAAATAAGAGAATATTTAATGGCCATGATTACTGGACAAACAGTCTGAAACTTTGGAAGGTGCCTAAAGCTGAGGGCTGCCTAGCAACAGCCTCTGATGGAACAGGCTCAAGGGGCTGACTGGCCTACTGCTCCTATGATCTGGACTTACAGTTTTCCACAGACTTGAGAGTTCTTCAGTTGTGGAGAGGCTTGCAAGGAAGCAATACTACCTCTCTCTCTCTCTCTCTCTCTCTCGCTTTCCTGTTCTCTCTCAGTGAGTAACAATGTAACGCTTAAAGAAAACCAGCTAAAGAATTATCTCAATGTTATACTTGCTGAGAATCAGAGAAAGCTCCGTGAATTGTTATCTCTGATCTCCTCATAAAACCACACTGTCAACTCAGTAGTGAGGCCTCTATCTCACTGATCTCCCGCCTGAACCGTGGTTGTTGCATTACTCTGAGGCTGACTGCATGGTCATCTCATTGACATGAAAGCAAAGGACTGTTAAGGTCATCTCATTCTACCCTTTCAGTCTGGGTCCTTGATCAGCAAGGTTTCCCTATTTTCCACTTATAATTGTTCCACAGTGTTATTTTACCTTACCATGTCTGTGTATGACTGTGGGTGCATGAGTGTTTGGGGGAGGGGCTGTTGGAGGATTTAGCAGATGCAAACAGAAGCATTAAAAATAACAGGAGCAGGATTAGGCCTCTCCACTCTTTGAGCCTGTTCTGCCCTTCAATATGATCATGCCTGATCATGACCCACCATAGAGTCATAGAGATGCACAGCACGGAAACAGCCCCTTCGGTCCACGCCGACCAGATATCCTAACCTAATCTAGTCCCATTTGCCAGCACTTGGCCCATATCAGGTCCACACCCCACCACCAGCCCACACCCCACTCCCGGCACCTTCCCCTGCCACCGTAGGAAGTGCAAAACCTGTGCCCACACCTCCCCCCCCACCTCCGTCCAAGGGCCCCAAAGGATCCTTCCACATCCCAACAGAAATTTACCTGCACTTTCACCAATGTCATTTACTGTACCCGTTGCACCTGATGTGGTCTCTTCTACACCGAGGAGACAGGACGCCTATTCGCTGATCGTTTCAGAGAACATCTCTGGGACACCCACACCAACCAGCCCCACCGCCCCGAGGCTGAACATTCAACTCCCCCTCCCACTCCACCAAGGATATGCAGGTCTTGGGCCTCCTCCATTGCCAAACCCTCACCACCCGATGACTGGAGGAAGAAAACGCCTCATATTCCATCTTGGGACCCTGCGACCTCACGGGATCAATGTGGACATCAATAGTTTCCTCAGTTCCCCTCTCCCCACCTTACCCCAAACCTCGAACTTGGCACCACCCTCCTGACCTGTCCATCTTTCCTCCCGCCTATTCACTCCACCCTCCTCTCCGACCTATCGCCTTCTCCCTCACCTTCATCTACCTATCGCACTCTCAGCTACGTCCTCCCCCAGCCCCACCCTCCTTCCATTTCTCTCTCAGACCCCCGGCCCACAACCCTCATTGCTGATGAAGGGCTTTATGCCTGAAACATCGATTCTCCTGCTTCTTAGATGCTGCCTGACCAGCTGGGCCTTTCCAGCACCACACTCTTGACTTGGCCCATATCCCTCTAACCTTTTCCTATTCATCAGTATTCTGTTCCCACTTGCTCCCCATACCCACTGATCCCTTTAGCCTTAAGAACTCATTGAAAACAGTCAATGTTTTAGCCTCAACTGCTTTCTGTGGCAGTGAATTCAATTGACTCACCGCTCTCCAGGTGAATAAATTTCTCCTCATCTCAGTTCTAAATGACCTACCCCGTACTGCTAGACACTGATCACTGATCTCTCTGGTCACTGGGGACATCCTTCCTGCATTTTATCTGTCTGTCCTTCTTTGAATTTTATAGGTTTTTATGATTTCCCTCAGTTCATTCATTTAAAGTCCAGTGAATATTCTTTCTCTTCATAAGTCAGTCCTGCCATCCCAGTCTGGAAAACTTTTGTGGCATTTCCTACGAAGTCAGAACATTCATCCTCAAATAAGGAGACCAAAACTGCGCACTATGGTGGGGTCTCACCAAGGCCCCGTATGAATGCAGCAACACATTCCTGTTTCTGTGTTCGAATCCTCTCACTATGATGGCCAACATGTCATTGCCTTCTTCACTACCTGAGTTGAAAGAGTGTGGCGCTGGAAAAGCACAGCAGGTCAGGCAGCATCCGAGGGGCAGGAGAATCGACGTTCGGCCCTTCATCAGGAATGAGGCTTGTGGGGCGGCGGGGCGGGCTGAGAGATAAATGGGAGGGGGGGTGGGGTGTTGGGGGGTGGGGGGGGGAAGATATTTGGGAATGCGATAGGTAGATGAACTTGGGGGATGAAGGTGATAGGTCGGAGGGGAGGGTGGAGCGGATAGATGGGAAGGAAGATGGATGGGTAGGAGCGAACTGTCCATCAGGTGGGACACAGCTGCCATCTTTTACCCACTCGGTCAAGAAAGCACAACAATGCCTCTACTTCCTCAAGAGGCTCCCAAAATTTGGCATGTCTGTAAAGGCTCTTACCAATTTTTACAGGCCCACCGTAGAGAGCATTCTATCTGGATGCATTACAGCTTGGTGTGGCAACAGCTCTGCCCAGGACCATAACGAAACTACAGAGAGTTGCGAACACAGCCTTTAAAAGCAGTCCATCATCCATTCACTTCATCTTTACTTCTCACTGACTTGGAAAGGCAGCCAACATCCTCAAAGACCCATCCCAACCCAACCCGGTTAAAATCTCTTCCAACCGCTTCCATTGGGCAGAAGATTCAAAAGGTTAAACACACATACCAACAGACTCAAGAACAGCTTCTTCCTTGCTGTTATTAGGATTCCAATTGGACCTCTCAAATTTTAAATTTAATGTTGATCTTGCTGTTTGTGCACTTTCTCTACTGCTGTAACATTGTATTCCTTGTTTGGTTATATTATCCTAATGCACTTTGTATGGTATGATCTGTCGCACCAAAAGAGAAAATGCTGGAAAATCTCAACAGGTCTGGCAGCATTTGTAAGGAGAGAAAAGAGTTCTTTGCTCTCCTTACAGATGCTGCCAGACCTGCTGAGATTTTCCTGCATTTTCTCTTTTGGTTTCAGCTTCCAGCATCCGCAGTAATTTGCTTTTATTTATTATTTATTTTATGATTTGTCGCACTGCTGCCTCACAGCGCCAGGGTCCCAGGTTCGATTCCAGCCTCGTGCGACTGTCTGTGTAGAGTTTGCACATCCTCCCCGTGTCTGTGTGGGTTTCCTCCGGGTGCTCCGGTTTCCTCCCACAGTCCAAAAATGCGCAGGTCAGGTGAACTGGCCACGCTAAATTGTGTTAGATGCATTAGTCAGAGGGGCGGTGGGTTACTCTTTGGAGGGTACTTGTGGGGCTGAAGGACCTGTTTCCACACTGTAGGGAATCTAATGTAATCTAAAACACAACTTTTCACGGTACCTAGGTACATGCGACAATAATAAATCAAATCAAATTAAATCATTCAGCTTGCACAAATCACACTGAGGCATCTTCTGGGTTCCCCTCACAGTTCACCTGCCCAGCCAGCTTTGTCTAGTAAAATTTACATCTGTGTAATAGGTTAGCTGATTACCAGCTTTGCCTCATGTTGAAAGCACATTTTTGTCTTATTTTTGAGTTAATTGAAGAAACCTGATGAAAGTCACTTATGTTCAAGACAGCAATGACAAAAAGAAGCAAATTGACCATTTTGGTGATTAAAGAACATTTTCGCAATGGCTTGTGGAGCAGTGAGGCTTGATGCTCAGTGCACTTCAATCAGAGACGGACTTCAGGTATGTCTGGGACTTCTTGGATGCAAAGAACACAAAATGGAGCTGAAATATTGGTAAATGGTGAAAGATAAATCGATAAATTTCTCATATTGTAAAAATAAGATGACATTGGATGTAGCAAAAAAATTTCTTCAAGGTGAAGGAGATAATCCCTAACTGGTTTCCAGGATTAAACTGAGGCTAAACTACAGAATTGGTGACTAGGTTAAAAGAGAAAATTCCTGCAAAAGCCCAGAAGGCAGAGATAATAGAAACACTCGGATAGCATTTAGGATTGGCGGACATACAACAGAGACCAGGTACTCCAAATAGTGAGTCATGAGAGGTAGTTTTGATTGAATTAAAGTTGAAGCGATTTGAACATGAAAAAAGAAATGAAGTAACTAGAAGTAAAATTCCAAAGAGCAGAGAAAGGAAAGAAGGCTAGAAGTGACGTGGATGGAAAAGGAATTAGAAACAAAGAAACTTGAACTTAAACAAAAAGAGAACATCAAAGCCAGGAGAAAGAAAAAGAGAGAGGACATAGGCAACTGGAACTGGAGTTTCAGGAGAAAGCAAAAGATAAAGAGAGGAAAGTGAAACAAGAATATGCAAACTAGTCCAAAGGTGTGCAGGCTAAGTGGATTAGCAATGGGAAATGCAGGGTAACAGAGATACAGTGGGGGACAGCTCTGGGTGGGATGCTCTTTGAAGGGTCAGTGTGGACTTGATGGGCTGAATGGCCTGCTTCCACGGTGTATGGATTCTATGATTTCTATATACATTGACTTAGAAGGCTGGAGATTTTTTAAAGAAAAGAAACCCCAGCACAAAGGAAGTTTCTGATGAAATCAAATTTAGATGTAACCTAAAGTCCAGTAAGGAAATATTTACATTTCTACAGTAGAATGCTGGTCGTGTAAGGGCCCACATATTTCTCCTTTGTACACAGCAATGGAAGTCAATATTGTTACAATACCAGGGGAGTTCTGCAGGATGGAAAAATCAAGCAGAGCACATTTTGAGCTACGCAAGACAAGATTGCTGTTTGAAAAGGGATACTTTGAGACAAAGTGGCACCAAAATACTTTGACTTCAGCAAAGACCCCCTGACGACAGCCCTCTGATTGACTGAGCTGCAATTTGCTACAAAACTGGAAGGGGAGACAAAAATATCCAGCGCTTCAGGACTGAACTGAACAACTCTCTCTCTGCCCATCTGGGTGAAAATGCATAGGTCCATGAGATCAACTATCCAAGTTAAGAAAAGCTATCTTTTTTCAGGCAACAAACAGCATTTCGTTATTGCTAAAAAACTAAAAGGAGATGTGAGAGACAACTTAACCTAGCCCTCTCATCTACATTTCTGATTTCAGAATTTTGTTCCCATCTACATATTTTTTCTATTATCCCAAACTGTTACTGTTTCATCTGACTGTTATAATCATGTAATAATGTGAGAATTTGGGGTTTGAAAGGGGTCTAGTTTACAGTTTATTTGCATAGTAGCAGATTGACAATCCTTTCTTTGGATTTCCGATGTAGAGAAGGTGTTTCCATGAATGTGAGAACGGTGAACTGGGGGAATATAGTTACAGAATAAGGGGACGGTCATTTAAAAGAGAGATGTGAAAGAATTTATTTTCCCAGGGGTAAGGAATATCTAGAAGTTTCTGAACCTAAGAGTTAGAGTTATAGAGATGTACAGCGTGGAAACAGACCCTTCGGTCCAACTCGTCCATGCCGACCAGATCTCCCAACCCAATCTAGTTGCAGAGGCTAGACCACTGACAGCGTAATAAAAAAGGCAAAAGAGACATTTTTTTTGAAATATTGAGCAGTTGAGAGCAATGAGGTGTGCACAATAGTAGAGCTGAGGTATAGAACAGACCATCCACGATCCTATAGAATGACAAGGAGATGAAGGGCTAAATGGCTGACTCCTGATACTGATTCTTGTTTGTTAAAGGTAAGTGTACTACAAAAGTAGATTTATTTTATGCCTCTGATGTGAGTTGCTTTTGTCAATCAGGCAAATTGGTCACTTTGAATTTTTGTAAAGACTTGTGGAACAGTGGGTCCTGATTGTCAATGCACTTTCCCAGTTAAATCATGACAGTACATTGTGTAAGAGTATGACTAAAAATGAAAGCAGACCACCCCAGGATATGTCCTTACAACAATAGATATGAAACTTGATTTCCATAAGTCATTTCTCTGAGCACAATTACAGCGAAAGTCATGGTGGAAAAAATTAACTTGTTCATTTATTTTATAGAAATAGAAATACAGTCAGACCAATGCTTCAACTACATGTCTAAATATTTTTCAAGACACAGTAAATAAATTGAGCGTAAAACAGTTGTTCTACTCTGTTCCTCTTCCTTACCATCTTGAGGAGAGACAAACAGCAGCATTCAAAATAGCACTGGACGATTTAAAACTTCACACGCAAAGTTGAAAAGATGGGTGGACAGGTATACTGAAACAAGAACATTTCAAACAGGAGCTGAAGGGCTAGTGTTAACATCTTTGCAAAGCTGCCATCTGAAAGCGTGGTTCAGTGACCCACACAAGGTCATTGTCGGGGTTAGTAAAGTGACTCATCTGATAGATACCCCAGATTGTAGGAAGGAAAAATAGTCATGCCACGTGAAAGTATCAGGATCATGGAGAGGAGGATAAAAAGGAGCAAGGATAGTGGAGGATGATGGAAACAGTCTGAGTGAGGTAGAAAGAGATTTAGCGAAATCATAAAGTGAACCTCTGATTAGCCAACACTGAAATAGTAGGATAATTAGACAAAATCCAGCATCTGCAGTCATTGTTTTTACCTCATTGATTTTAATCCTACTGCGAATCCTCTTGCAAGGATGTCTGCCTTGAAGAAGTTTTCCTCCCCTCTCTACAAGAATCTCAGGGAGTCCCTCTCCCACTGCAACTCCCAGGTCATTTCCTCTGCTCTGAAGCTCTTCAACCATGTCGTGAAACAAACTCGGTACCACAGCCACATTTGCTTCCTCAGTGCATGCCTCCGTAACCAACTCATCCCACACGGACTCCGGACCACCTTTAAACCAGCAGAGTTCGGACCCGAACAGGACAAACAGTACAGACTACAGATTCAAAAACACCAGCAACAGTTCTCCTTCAAGATCCTCTGCTCCACGCTTGCAGCAATGCGCCGGCACCTAACCTGACTCCTTTTGCCCGAAACGTCGATTTCGCTGCTCGTTGGATGCTGCCTGAACTGCTGTGCTCTTCCAGCACCACTAATCCGGTAATTAGACACCGTAATCTTGTGTTTAGAAGGACAAAAGAAAGATCTAACAAGGTTACTAGCAGAGCTTGAGGAAATCTATAGAGATACAGCAGAATATACAGCCTTGACCAGAAATGACATGGATGTAGGGAAATCAGTACCAAAGCACCCGAGAGAGCAAGACCGGGGAGGTAACGAGATTTCCACAACGGCATTGGTCTCCTCTTCGAGATATCTTTAAAATCAAGTTTTTGGGAGTTCCTTTTGTGCAGGGTTGGAATCCAGTGTCACTAATCGTGCGGGTGTGTTAGTTGTGATGAAATGTGTCACTGGAACTGTTTCCCAAGGTCCATGTAGACCATGGAGCAGAAACTACAAGAGTCAGCATTTAGAAACAAAATGATTTCGCTGCTGGGGGCTGTGCAGGCAACTAAAACAGTGTGTTCAGGTCCAGCTCTGTACACAGACTGTACCACACTCTCTGTCCTGTCTTGTGGGGTCACACTTGAATAGATCCAATTTTCTGAGAGGGTAGCCTATGTATGTTATATAAAGAAATGTTGCCTGATGGAACCTAGCCAAAGCAGTTGGAATATCAGGGGGACACTGCTGCCTCACAGCACCAGGACCCCAGGTTCAATCCCACCCTCGGGCAACTGTGGGGAGTTTGTACATTTTCCCCATGTCTGTGTGGGTTCCCTTCGGGTGCTCTGGTTCACTCCCACAATCCAAAGATGTGCAGGCTAGTTTGGTTGGCCATGCTAAATTGCCCATTGTGTTCAGGGACGTGTAGGTTAGATGTGTTAGCAAATATAGGAGAAGAGGGGGAAGGGGAACGGGTCTGAGTGGGTTACCCTTCGAAGGGTCGGTGTGGACTTGTTGGGCCAAACGGCCTGTTTCCAGACTGTAGGGATTCTATGGTATTCACATTGGTCTTAGTTCCCTAAACTAATGGGTCTTTTACATGATGTATAATTACCGAAAAAATAGTGATCAAAACTGATTGCACCTAATTCTGTGGTTAGAAGATTATATTGATTGGGTTGGCAGTAGATAATTCTTTTTTAAAGAGTGATTCACTGAAGGGCGATGGGCAAATACCAATGATGCCATGAGTTAAAGAGATATCGACTTCGGTCATATCAATGGGATTACTGTGTAACAATCTTAAATGGTGCTCCCACACTACATTCCAAAGATTTATAAACCCAGTCGTGATGGGCACGTACAATTGTGTGGCTTACTTAGATGACGTAATAATGTACAGTAACAACTGGGAAGAACAAGTAACCCGATTGGAAACCTTATTTAAAAGGTTACGCATAATTAGCCTTGTAGTAAGTGAGCGTAATTTCCCAAGGAAACATTGTCGGGTAAGGGTAAGTGTTGCCAAAAACAGTGAAATAAAGGCTTCGATAGAATTGTCCATTATTAAAGCTAAACAGAAATTGTTAGATATTTATGGATGTGCAGCTTTTAATAACAATCTGTGCCTCACTACAGCACAATAGCCTCACATCTAAGATTCATTCCAAAATCTGGCAAAGGTAATGTAATTGAAACAGTGCTTTTGGAAAACTGAAGATAAGCGTGGAATCATAGAATCCCTAGAGTGTGGAAAGAAGCCATCTGGCCCATTGAGCCAGCACCAAACCTGCAAACAGCATCCCACCCAGACCCAACCCCCCACTCTATCCTCATAACTTTGCGTTTAACATGGCTAATCCATGCAGTCTGCAGACTACAGGACAATTGGGCATGGTTTATTCACCTAATCTGCACATCTCTGGACTAATCCTAAAGAATGAACTGGTGTTGGCTGCTCCTGACTTCACCTTTGAAACTGAAACTGAATTTGAGGTGGCTGTGGTCAGATTGCAAGATAATGCATCCAGCAGTGGAGAGGTAATGGCCTACTGGTATTATCAGTGGACTGTTAACCCAGAGACCCAGGTAACGTTTTGGGGATATGGTTCGAATCCCAGCATGGCAGATGGTGGAATTTGAATTCAATAAATATCCAATGATAACTGCAAATCAGTTGTCAGGAAAACCCATCTAGTTCACCAATACCTTTTAGCGAAGAAAACTGCTATCTTTATCTGGTCTAGCCCACGTGTGAACAATGAAGAGTAACAGTAGGGGACTTTTCTAAAAGAAATACTATACAAGGGAATAGGGAGCTCCAAGATTGATCCTCTTCCTTCAATATTTTGTAACTTATGTCCTTCACAAACACTAAAAAACCACCAATTTATTCCAATCATTATCCCTGAGCTTTATATTGAAATTTAAAGATCAAAATACTAGATTACTTAATTGGAGATTGCTACTTCAACCTTGTTTTTATTAGTTTTAACACTGGAAAAGATAATAATTACAGAGGCACTATTAAGAATACATAGAACATGACACAATGACGCTAAAATACTTTGGAGATTACCAGATGGCAAGAAATTGTACAAATCCGATCTAAAGAGTGAATGAGGATAAATGAATGTAATTGTTTGCATGTGATTGTATCTGTGTTATGTTTACAATGTAGTGAAATACATTTTGAACTGATGTTTTATCCCCAAAGGTGGAGGCATTTTGAGAACATTTACAGGCACGGCCCCCCCCCCTCCCCCCGTATGCATGAGGGTTCCATTCCTGAGAACCCCTGCAAATGACGAAATTTGCGAGTGCAGAGCTCATTAAAAACAGGTTAAAAATCATGGCTAGGTGAGGTTGCTTGCGTACATTGAGTTTTGATGCTACCTGTACTTATTTCTTGGCACGATTAGGCGAACTCGTGAGTTGTGATTTTGCAGATACAGAGGGTTTACTGTAACTACATTCATGGATTATGAGAATATGGAAGATTTTGACCATTCATGAATTGCGAAGGATTTTATCATGTGACTATTTGGGATTGAAGAACTGGGGGTGGTCTGCTATTTACAAAAAGCCAAGTGACTTTGGATGAAAAATATTTTAAAGAGAAATCTCTACGAATCAGTGTCTCATGTACTGTAAAAGCTGAACTGTTCAATCATATGTGATATCTAGGTCAAACTGACCTTCCGCCTGAAGTGAATGCCTATCATCTTTCTATGGCCAACTACAAAGTGATCTCATTAACAAGGAACTGAAACAACTGTGAGACCTTTACTTTATTCTACACTTTTAATTCAGAATCTTCAACAACAGTGTCTCACCCTGTTAGTGTAGAAACACATGGGATTTAGGATATATAGTTTGGCTGTGAGTAGCACATAAGCAGTTTAGTCACATGCTTTAGGAATAAGGTAGTTACGAAGAAACAAGCTATTGATGAGATATTTGAAGAGAATTGTAGCCAGCACTTATTGTTCATGGCGGAAGAATCAAAGAGAAAAGCATTGACTATTTTGGCAATTAAATTAGATATTTAAACATCTAGGAGAGAGCAGGGAGCAGTGGGGCTGGGATTCCAGTGTACTCTTGCTCACAGAGTAGTAAGACCGTAAGACCGAAAGGCATAGGGAGCAGAAATTAGGCCATTCGGCCCATCAAGTCTGCTCCGCCATTCACCCATTCTCCCACTTTCTCCTATAATCCTTGATCCCTTTGACAATCAAGAACCTATCTGTCTCTGTCTTAAATTTACTCAATGACCTGGCTTCCACAGCCTTATATGGCAGTGAATTTCACAGATTTGCCACTCCCTGGCTGAAGAATTTTCTCCTTATCTCTGTTTTAAAAGGTCTTCTCTTTACTCTAATGCTGTGCCCCCAGCTCCTAGTCTCTGCTACCAACAGATACACCTTCCCAACATCCACTCCGTCCAGGCCACTCAGTATTCTGTAAGTTTTAATCAGATCCCCCCCTCGTCATTCTAAACTCTATCGAGTATAGTCCTAGAGTCCTCAGACATTCCTTATATGTTCAGTTTTTCATTTGTGGGAGCATTCTCGTGAACCTCCTCTGAACCTGCCCCAGGGCTAATACATCCTTCCAGAGATATGGGGCCCACAACGGCGCACAATACTCCAAATATAGACTGACCAGATCGTTATGGAGCCTCAGAAGTACATCACTGCTTTTATATTTAAGTCCTCTCAAAATAAATGCCAACGTTGCATTTGCTTTCCTAACTACTGACTCAACATACACGTTTACCTTGACAGAAGCCTGGATTAGAACTCCCCAGTGTCTTTGCACTTTAGATTCCTGAATTTTCTCTCCATTTAGAAAATAGTCCATGGTCTACTCTCCTTACCACAGTGGATGACCTCACACTGTCCCACAACTTGTCACTGAAGGACGGGTGGTTTGGGGAGATGGGGTGAGGCTAGTGTGTGGGGGACAGAGGAGTGATGAGACGGTGAATGGGGGGATGAAGGAGTGACGGGACAGTGAATGGAGGGATAAAGGAGTGACGGGACAGTGTATGGGGGATGAAGGAGTGATGAGACGGTGTATGGGGGATGAAGGAGTGACGGGACAGTGTATGGGGAATGAAGCAGTGACGGGACGGTGTATGGGGAATGAAGGAGTGACGGGACAGTGTATGGGGAATGAAGCAGTGACGGGACGGTGTATGGGGGGATGAAGGAGTGACGGGACAGTGTATGGGGGATGAAGGAGTGACGGGACAGTGTATGGGGGATGAAGGAGTGATGGGACAGTGTATGGGGGATGAAGGAGTGACGGGACAGTGTATGGGGGATGAAGGAGTGATGGGACAGTGTATGGGGGAATGAAGGAGTGATGAGACAGTGTATGGGGGGATGAAGGAGTGACGGGACAGTGTATGGGGGGATGAAGGAGTGATGAGACAGTGTATGGGGGGATGAAGGAGTGACGGGACAGTGTATGGGGGGATGAAGGAGTGACGGGACAGTGTATGGGGAATGAAGGAGTGACGGGACGGTGTATGGGGGGATGAAGGAGTGATGAGACAGTGTATGGGGGGATGAAGGAGTGATGAGACAGTGTATGGGGGAATGAAGGAGTGATGAGACAGTGTATGGGGGAATGAAGGAGTGACGGGACGGTGTATGGGGGGATGAAGGAGTGACGGGACGGTGTATGGGGGACAGTGGAGTGATGGGAGGGTGTATGGGGGACAGTGGAGTGATGGGACAGTGTATGGGGGACAGTGGAGTGATGGGACAGTGTATGGGGGATGAAGGAGTGACGGGACGGTGTATGGGGGATGAAGGAGTGACGGGACAGTGTATGGGGAATGCAGGAGTGATGGGACGGTGTATGGGGGATGAAGGAGTGACGGGACGGTGTATGGGGGATGAAGGAGTGACGGGACGGTGTATGGGGGGATGAAGGAGTGACGGGACGGTGTATGGGGAATGAAGGAGTGATGGGACAGTGTATGGGGGATGAAGGAGTGACTGGACGGTGTATGGGGAATGAAGGAGTGATGAGACAGTGTATGGGGGAATGAAGGAGTGACGGGACGGTGTATGGGGGGCAGTGGAGTGATGGGACAGTGTATGGGGGAATGAAGGAGTGACGGGACGGTGTATGGGGGACAGTGGAGTGATGGGAGGGTGTATGGGGGACAGTGGAGTGATGGGACAGTGTATGGGGGACAGTGAAGTGATGGGACAGTGTATGGGGGATGAAGGAGTGACGGGACGGTGTATGGGGGATGAAGGAGTGACGGGACAGTGTATGGGGGGATGAAGGAGTGACTGGACGGTGTATGGGGAATGAAGGAGTGACGGGACGGTGTATGGGGAATGAAGGAGTGATGGGACGGTGTATGGGGGATGAAGGAGTGACGGGACGGTGTATGGGGGATGAAGGAGTGACGGGACGGTGTATGGGGGGATGAAGGAGTGACGGGACGGTGTATGGGGAATGAAGGAGTGACGGGACGGTGTATGGGGGAATGAAGGAGTGACGGGACGGTGTATGGGGGGATGAAGGAGTGACGGGACGGTGTATAGGGGGATGAAGGAGTGACGGGACAGTGTATGGGGAATGAAGGAGTGACGGGACGGTGTATGGGGGGATGAAGGAGTGACGAGACAGTGTATGGGGGGGTGAAGGAGTGACGGGACAGTGTATGGGGGGATGAAGGAGTGACGGGACAGTGTATGGGGAATGAAGGAGTGACGGGACGGTGTATGGGGGATGAAGGAGTGACGGGACGGTGTATGGGGGATGAAGGAGTGACGGGACGGTGTATGGGGGGATGAAGGAGTGACGGGACAGTGTATGGGGAATGAAGGAGTGATGGGACAGTGTATGGGGGAATGAAGGAGTGACGGGACGGTGTATGGGGGGCAGTGGAGTGATGGGACAGTGTATGGGGGAATGAAGGAGTGACGGGACGGTGTATGGGGGACAGTGGAGTGATGGGAGGGTGTATGGGGGACAGTGGAGTGATGGGACAGTGTATGGGGGACAGTGGAGTGATGGGACAGTGTATGGGGGATGAAGGAGTGACGGGACGGTGTATGGGGGATGAAGGAGTGACGGGACAGTGTATGGGGGGATGAAGGAGTGACGGGACGGTGTATGGGGGGATGAAGGAGTGACGGGACGGTGTATGGGGAATGAAGGAGTGACGGGACGGTGTATGGGGAATGAAGGAGTGACGGGACGGTGTATGGGGGATGAAGGAGTGACGGGACGGTGTATGGGGGATGAAGGAGTGACGGGACGGTGTATGGGGGGATGAAGGAGTGACGGGACGGTGTATGGGGGGATCAAGGAGTGATGGGACGGTGTATGGGGGAATGAAGGAGTGACGGGATGGTGTATGGGGGAATGAAGGAGTGATGGGACAGTGTATGGGGGGATAAAGGAGTGATGGGACAGTGTATGGAGGGATAAAGGAATGACGGAACGGTGTATGGGGGACAGTGGAGTGATGGGACGGTGTATGGGGGACAGTGGAGTGATGGGACAGTGTATGGGGGACAGTGGAGTGATGGGATGGTGTATGGGGGGATGAAGGAGTGAGGGAGGTGGGTGGTGTGGAAGATGGGGTTTGGGGGAGTGGGAGATGCGGTTTGGGGGAGTGGGGGATGGGGTTTGGGGGAGTGGGGATGGGGTTTGGGGGAGTAGGAGATGGGGTTTGGGGGAATGGAGGATGGGTTTTGGTGGGGTGGGGGATAGGGTTTGGTGGAGTGGGGAATGGGGCTTGGTGGGGTGTGGGATGAGATTTGGTGGAGTGGGGGATGGAGATTGGTGGGGTGGGGTGATGGAGTTTGGTGGGGTGGGGGTGGGGTATGGGGTTTGGATGTGTGGGTGACTGTGTTTGGTGGAGTGGGGGATGGGGTTTGGTGAGGTGGGGGAGTGGGGGATAGGTTTTGGGGGGTGGGAGGAGTGGGAGATGGGGTTTGGGGGAGTTGGGGCTGGTGTTTGGGGGGTGGATGGAGAGGGGGTGGGGTTTGGGGAAGTGGGAGATGGGATTTGGTGGGGTGGGGGATGGGGTTTGGGGGGGTGGGTGGAGTGGGGAATGGGATTTGGGGGGTGGGGGATGGGGTTTTGGGGAGTGGGGGTGGGGTTTGAGGGAGTGGGGGATGGGTTTGGGGGTGGGTGGAGTGGGGGATGGGGTTAGGAGGTGGGTGGAGTGGGGGATGAGGTTTGGGTGTGTGGGGGATGGGGTTTGGGGGTGGGTGGAGAGGGGGATGGGGTATGGGGGTGTGTGGGTTTGGGGTGTGGGGGATGGGATTTGGGGGAGTCGGGGATGGGGTGTGGGGGTGGGTGGAGTGGGGGATGGAGTTTGAGGGTTTGGTGGAGTGGGTTTGGCGGAATGGGGGATGTGGTTTGGGGGGTGGGGGAGTGGGTTTGGTGGGGTGGGGAATGGGGTTTGTGGGGTGTGAGAGTGCGTTTGGTGGTGTGCGGGATGGGGTTTGGATGGTGGGAGATGGGTTTTGGTGGGGTTTGGGGAGGCGGGGGAGTAGGGGATCTGGTTTGGTGGGGGGGTGGGGGTTGGTGGGGTGGGGGAGTGGAGGATGGGGTTTGGTGAAGTGGAGGAAGGAATTTGGTGGGGTGGGGAATGGGGTTTGGTGGGGTGGGGAGATGGAGTTTGGTTGGGTGGGGGTGTGCGGTATGGGGTTTGGGTGAGTGGGTGATGGGGTTTGGTGGGAGTGGGGGATGGAGTTTGGGGGAGTGGGGGATGGGGTTTGGGGGGTGGGAGGAGTAGGAGATGGGGTTTGGTGTTTGGGGGGTGGCGGATGAGGTGTTTGGGGTGGGGATGGAGGTTGGGGGTGGGGGTGTTGGTTTGGTGGAGTGGGAGATGGGGTTTGGGGGAGTGGGAGATGGGATTTGGTGGGTTGGGGGAGTGAAGGATGGGGTTGGGGTTTGGGGGGTGGCGGATGAGGTGTTTGGGGTGGGGGATGGGGTTTGGGGGTGGTGGATGAGGTCTGGGGGGTGATGGATGGGGTTTGGTGGAGTGGGGGATGGGGTTTGGGGAGTGGGGTTTAAGGAGAGTGGGGGATGTGGTTTGATTTTGAGTGGGGGATGGGGTTTGAGGGAGTGGGGGTTGGGATTGAGGGGTGGGGATGAGGTTTGGGGAGTGTGGGGTGGTGTTTGGTGGGAGTGGGGGATGGGGTTTGGGGAGTGGGGGATGGGGTTTAGTGGGAGTGGGGGGATGGGATTTGGAGGAGTGGGGTTTGGTGGGAGTGGGGGATGGGGTTTGGGGAGTGGTGTTTGGTGGGAATGGGGAATGGGCTTTGGGGAGTGGGGGATGGGGTTTCGTTGGAGTGGGGGGTGGGGTTTGGGGGAGTGGGGGTTGGTGTTTGGGGGTGGATGGAGTGGGGGATGGGGTTTGGGGGAGTGGGGGATGGGGTTTGGGGGGGAGTTGGAGATGGGGTTTGGTGAGGTGGGGGAATGGGGAATAGGGTTTGGTGGAGTGGGGGATGGGGCTTGGTGGGGTGTGGGAGTGGGGGATGAGGTTTGGTGGAGTGGGGGGTGGAGGTTGGTGGGGTGGGGGGATGGACTTTAGTGGGGTGGGGGGTGAGGTATGGGGTTTGAGTGAGTGGTGGATGGGGTTTGGGGGAGTGGAGAATGGGGTTTGGTGGGGTGGGGGAGTGGGGGATGGGGTTTGGGAGGAGTGGGGGATGGGGTTTGGGGGAATGGGGGTTGGTATTTGGGGGGGATTGAGTGGCGGATGGGGTTTGGGGGAGTGGGAGATGGGGTTTGGGGGAGTAGGAGATAGGGTTTGGGGGTAGGAGGAATGGGGGTGGGGCTTGGTGGGTGGGGGATGGGGTGTGGTGGGGTGGGGGAGTGAGGGATGGGGTTGGGGGGAGTGGGGAATGGGGTTTGGGGGGTGGGGGATGAGGTTTGGGGGAGTGGGGGATGGGGTTTAGGAGAGTGGGGGTTGGTGTTTGAGGGTGTGGGTGGAGTGGGGGATGGGGTTTGGGGTAGTGGGAGATGGGGTTTGGGGGTGGGAGGAGTGGGGCATGGGGTTTGGTTGGTTGGGGGAGTGGGGGATGGGGTTTGGAGGAGTGGGAGATGGAGTTGGTTTGGGGGTGAGGGTGGGGGTGGGGTTTGGGGGTGGGGGTTGGTGTTTGGTGGAGTGGGGGATGGGGTTTGGTGTGTTTGGGGGTGGGGATGGGGTTTGGGGTGGTGGGGGAGTGGGTTTGGTGAGGTGGGGGATGGGGTTTGGGGGAGTGTGGGATGGGGTTTGGGGGAGTGGGGGATGGGGTTTTGGGGGGTGGGGTGTTGGTTTGGTGGAGTGGGGGATGGGGTTTGGGGTAGTGGGGAATGGGGTTTGGGAGAGTGGGAGATGGGATTTGGCGGGGTGGGGAAGTGGGAGATGGTGTTTGGGGGGGTGGGGGATGGGGTTTGGGGGTGGGTGTCGTGGCGGATGAGGTTTGGGGGGTGTGGATGGGGTTTGCGGGAGTGGGGGATGGGTTTTGGGGGTGGATGGAGTGGGGGATGGGGTTTGGGTGTGTGAGGGAGTGTGTTTGGTGGAGTGGGGGATGGGGTTTGGGGGAGTGGGGGATGGGGTTTGGGGGAGTGGGAGATGGGATTTGGTGGGGTGGGGGAGTGGGGGATGGTGTTTTGGGGGGTGGGGGGATGGGGTTTGGGGGTGGGTGTCGTGGCGGATGGGGTTTGGGGGATGTGGATGGGGTTTGGGGGAGTGGGAGATGGGGTTTGGGAGAGTGGGGGGTGGGTTTTGGGGGTGGGTGGAGTGGGGGATGTAGTTTGGGGGAGGGGGGATGGGGTTTCAAGTGGTGGGGGAGTGGGTTTGGTGGGGTAGGGGATGGGGTTTGGGGGAGTGGGGGGTTGGGTTTAGGGGTTGAGGATGGGGTTTGGGGGTGGGTGGAGTGGGGGGGTTTGGGGGGTGCGGGATGGGGTTGGGGGAGTGGGGTTTTGGGGAGTGGAGTGGGGGATGGGGCTTGGGTAAGTGGAGGATGGAGTTTTGTGGGGTGGGAGGATGGGGTTTGGTGGGGTGGGGGGTGTGGGGTATGGGGCATGGGGGAATGGGTGATGGGGTTTGGTGGGAGTGGGGAATGGAGTTTGGGGGAGTGGAGGATGGGGTTTGGGGGCTAGGTGGAGAAGGAGATGGGGTTTGGGGAGGGGGGGGTTGGTGTTTGGGGGGTGAGGTTTTTGGGGTGGGGGACGGGGTTTGGGGGTGGGTGGAGTGGGGGATGGGGTTTGGGGGTGGGGATGGGGTCTGGGGATGGGATATGGGGTTTGGGAAGTGGGGGGTGGGGTATCGGGGAATGGGGGATGGGGTTTGGGGGAGTGGTGGTTGGGACTGGGGAGTAGGGGATGGGAGAGTGGGCTTTGGGGAGAGTAGGGGATGGGGTTTGGTGGAATAGGGGATGGGGTTTGGTGGAATGGGGGATGGGGTTTGGGGGAGTGGGGGATAGGGTTTGGTGGGAGTGGGGTGTGTGGTTTGGGGGAGTGGGGTTTGGGGAGAGTAGGGGATGGGGTTTGGTGGAGTGGGGGATGGGGTTTGGGGTGAGTGGGGGAGTGTGGTTTGGGGGATGGAGTTTGGGGGAGTGGGGTATGGGGTTTGGTGGGAGTGGGGGATGGGGTTTGGTGGGAGTGGGGTATGGGGTTTGGTGGGAGTGGGGAATGGGGTTTGGGGAGTCGGGGAGGGTGTTTAGGGGAAGGGAGTTGGTGTTTGGGGAGTGGGGGGTGGGGTTTGGTGGTGGAGTGGGGGATGGGGTTTGGGGGAGTGGGGATTGGTGGGAGTGGGGGATGGGTTTTGGAGAGTAGGGGATGGGGTTTGGTGGGAGTGGGGGGTGGGGTTTGGAGAGTGGGTTTGCTGGGAGTGGGGAATGGGGTTTGGGGAGTGGGGGATGGGGTTTCATTGGAGTGGGGGATGGGGTTTGGTGGGAGTGGGGGATGTGGTTTGGGGAGTGGGGGATGAGGTTTGGGGGAGTGAGGGATGGGGTTTGGTGGGGGAGTGGGGAATGGGGGTTAGTGGGGGATGGGGTTGGTGGGAGAGTGGGGGATGGGGTTTGGGGGATAGAGTTTGGTGGGAATGGGGGATGGGATTTGGGGGAGTGGGGGATGGGGTTTGGGGAGTGGGGGATGTGGGGTAGTGGGGTGGGGGATGGGATTTGGGGAGTGGGGGTGGTGTTTGGGGGAGTGGGGATGGGGTTTGGGGGAGTGGGAGATGGGGTTTGGTGGGAATGGGGATGGGGTTTGGGGAGTGGGAGATGGGGTTTGGGGGGGAGTGGGGATGGTGCAGTGGGGTTTGAGGGATGGCGTTTGGTGGGGGAGTGGGTTTGGGGGATGGGGTTTGGGGGAGTGGTGTTTGGGGGAGTGGGGGATGTGGTTTGGTGGGGATGGGGTTTGGGGGATGGGGTTTGGGGAGTGGGGTTTGGTGGGGGATGAGGTTTGGGGGCGTGGAGGTTGGGGTGGGGGTTGGGCTTGGGTGTGTGGGAGATGGGGGAGTGGGCTTTGGGGGATGGGATTCGGTGGGGACTGGGGTTTGGGGGCATGGGGAATGGGGGAGTGGGTTTTGTGGGATGAGGTTTGGTGGGGGATGGGGTTTGGGGGAGTGGGGGATGGGGTTTGGTGGGGGATGGGGTTTGGAGGGGGATGGGGTTTGGTGGGGGATGGGGTTTGGGGATGGTGCTTGGGAGAGTGGGCGATGGGGTTTGGGGATGGGGTTGGGGGAATGGGATTTGGGGGAGTGGGGGATGGGGTTTGGGGGAGTGGGGTTTGGGGTTTGGTGGGGGACGGGCTTTGGGGGATGGGGTTTGGTGGATGGTGGGGTTTGGGGGGAGTGGGTTTAGGGGATGGGGATTGGGGGCGTGGGGTTTGGGGGATGGGGTTTAGGCGATGGGGTTTGGTGTGGGATGGGGTTTGGGGGGAGTGGGATTCGGGTGGGGTTTGGTGAAGGATGGGGTTTGGTGGGGGATGGGATTTGGGGGGATGGGGATTGGTGGGGGATGGGGTTTGGGGAGGATGGGGTTTGGGGGATGGGTTTTGGTGGGGTGTGGGGTTTGGAGGGGAGAGGTTTTGGGGAAGGGTTTTGGGGTTGGGATCTGGTGGAGGATGGGGTTTGGTTGGGGATGGGCTTTGGTGGGGGATGGGGTTTGGGCGGGAGTGGGTTTGGGGATGGGGTTTGTGGGATAGGGTTTGGTGGGGGATCGGGTTGGGGGAATGGGTTTGGGGAATGGGGTTTATTGGTGATGGGGTTTGGGGGGAAGTGGGTTTGGGGGAGTGGGGTTTAGGGGATGGGGTTTGGGGGATGGGATTTGGTGGGAGATGGGATTTGGTGAGGGATGGGGTTGGGGGGAGTGGGTTTGGGAGGAGTGGGTTGGGGGGATGGGGTTTGGAGGGGGATGGAGTTTGGGGGGATGGGGATTAGTGGGGGATGGGGTTTAGGGGGATGGGTTTTGGTGGGGTGTGGGGTTTGGAGGGGAGAGGTTTTGGGGAAGGGTTTTGGGGTTGGGATCTGGTGGGGGATGGGGTTTGGTTGGGGATGGGCTTTGGTGAGGAATGGGGTTTGGTGGGGATGGGGTTTGGGGGGAAGTAGGTTTGGGGGAGTGGGGTTTAGGGGATGGAGTGTGGTGGGGGATGGGGTTTGGGGGATGGGGTTTGGGGGGAGATGGGATTTGGTGAGGGATGGGGTTGGGGGGAGTGGGTTTGGGAGGGGTGGGTTGGGGGGATGGGGTTTAGTGGGGGATGGGGTTTGGGGATGGGGTTTGGGGGGATGGGGTGTGGAGGGGATGGGGTTTGGGGGGATGGGGTTTGGAGGGGATGGGGTTTGGGGATGGGGTTTGGTGGGGGATGGGGTTTGGGGGATGAGGTTTGGTGGGGGATGGAGTTTGGGGGAGTGGGGTTTGGTGGGGGGTGGGGTTTGGGGGAGTGGGGTTTGGGGGGATGGGGTTTGGGGGGGGATGGGGTTTGGGGGGATGGGGTTTGATGGGGGGTGGGGTTTAGGGGGCAGAGGTTGTGGGTTGTCTCATGTGGGGGAGGGTACTGCAGTGAGAGCCCCTGAGAATGAGGCGGGGGGGTTGCCCATGGCAACAGGGGAGCCAATCAGTAACTCCCTCTGAAACATCATGAGGGCGGAGCTTGTCCTGGAGAATGGGGCGGGGCGATGTGTGAGGAGGCGGGGCCAGTCGAATGAAGGTACGTGGGCGGGGCCTGAGTGTGTTGGGCGGGGCCTCTGTCCCGGGGTACATGTCCGTGCTGAGTGGGCGGTGCCAGTGCTCGGTGGGCGGTGCCTGTGTTCGGTGGGCGGTGCCTGTGCTCGGTGGGCGGTGCCTGTGTTCGGTGGGCGGTGCCTGTGTTCGGTGGGCGGTCCCATTGCTCAGTGGGCGGTACCAGTGTCTGGTGGGCGGTGCCTGTGCTCGGTGGGCGGTGCCTGTGTTCGGTGGGCGGTACCAGTGTCTGGTGGGCGGTGCCTGTGCTCGGTGGGCGGTACCAGTGTCTGGTGGGCGGTGCCTGTGCTCAGTGGGCGGTACCAGTGTCTGGTGGGCGGTGCCTGTGCTCGGTGGGCGGTGCCTGTGCTCGGTGGGCGGTCCCATTGCTCAGTGGGCGGTACCAGTGTCCGGTGGGCGGTGCCTGTGCTCGGTGGGCGGTACCAGTGCCCGGTGGGCGGTACCAGTGCTCAGTGGGCGGGGCCTGAGATACCTCCTCCGTCGAGGCAAACACACCTGCGGCTGAGAGCGGAGCAGCCGCCGGAGGAAGAGCAGCTGCAGCCGGAGATCCCCCGAGTCCCCCAGGAGCAGGCAGGCTGCCGGCAGCATGGAGAAGGCACACAGCAAAACGGTGGAGGAAGTTCTCGCTCACTTCGGGGTGAATGAGAACACAGGCCTCAGTCAGGAGCAAGTGAAGCTCAATCTCGAGCGATGGGGGCACAACGGTGAGTGTGTGAGGGGCACCCTTGGGTGTCTGAGGGAGACGGGGCACCCCTGGGTGTCTGAGGGAGATTGGGCACCCTTGGGTGTCTGAGAGAGATTGGGGCACCCCTGGGTATCTGAGAGAGATTGGGCACCCTTGGGTGTCTGAGAGAGATTGGGGCACCCCTGGGTGTCTGAGGGGTGGGAGCAGCTATGAGTGACTGAGGCGAGAGAGTGCACCCATAGGGGACACTGGGATGGGGGTACATCGAGAGGTGGTTGAAGGATTGAGTGCACCCATAGGTGACCAGAAGGGCACTGCTGGGTCATTGAAGAAGGGTGGGTGGGTGGGGGGGATCCGTATCTGAATGAGGGACAGTGTGCCCAACCCAGTGGATGGTTGGAGAGTGGAGATCTGCTCGGTCAGTGAGTATCTCCCAGTGAGGGTTAGAGCAACCAGTGAGGAGTGAGGGTGCACTCTATGATGAGGAAGGCTGCGTGGAGGGGGGGGGGTAGTTTTTTTCAGTGGGATCCTGAGGGGGGGACAGAAAGCAGACAAGATGTTGATAGGAGAAGCCAGTGAACAAGTGTGCTGTGAGGGGAGGATGGTTTGAGGGAATGGGGGGGGGGGGTGTTGAGTTCCCAACCCAGGCTGAGCCAGCAGCCCAATGGATCGTGCTCCTCACCCATTTGCCTGTCTCCAGGCGCACTCTCAGCTTGTTGGCTCACTCTATGCCAGCAACTTCAGTCAGAATCGGAATTCATCCTGATCGGGATCTTACAACACTGTGTGTTGAAGGGAGAGAGAGAGAGAGTTTCTGATTGTTTTGAACAGACAGTGTTTGTCACTCTGCACAGAAACATCTGTCTGGGTCAGTGGAATGTCTGTAGTTTAGACTGACCCCAGTGTTAATTCTCCTGCACGATGGATGATCATTTTTTTTCGATATATTTGCCTTTTTTCTGTCGACTCAAGGGCGAGTGACAGGACTCTGGGCGTGTGAGGTGCCTGTCATTTCTGTCTGCAGATCCTGGGAGATCCACTCAGGGTGTGAAGGAGATTGAGCAGGTCAGCTTTGGAGGTCTCGACATCCTGGGCCAGGGAGAGTTAATACAGGGCGTGGCTTTAACTGGGTCTTTTAGGATCGTTTAACCAGTCAGTTACCAGCATGAGACCAGCCCTAACCAAACCAAACATCTCAATGAATAATAATCTAGTTGAGTTGTAATGAATGCACCCAGAATCACCCTTTGCAGGATGTGACAGTTTTAGTCTTGGGTAAGATTTAAAATCTTGATTTCTGTGACTGAAATTTGCTCCACTGTCAGTTCATGTTAACTAGGAAAATAACTCGTCCATATGTTTATTGTGGGATGGGGGAAGGTGTGATGAGGGGTGAAGTTCAGTTCCCTGGGAATTGTGTTCACTGTCCTGCCTTCCCTCCCTAGCCCCCCGGGGATGGGGGGTTCCTTTTACAGCGTACGGACCGAGCCTAGTGCACCTTACCGAGGGGCTCACCCTGGCCCACATGTGGACAACCGCCCTATCATTCCAACTTTTCTCTTCACCGTGACAATACACAGACACCAGCGCCTTGTCTTTTTTTTCCCCTCAAACAAAATATTTTGTTTTTCTATTTTAAAAAAAAATCTTCAAAGTTAAAATGTAACACGCAGCTGACGATGCATTTGGTGCGAATTATTTTGTCCCCCTCTGGGCTGTGGGAACTGTAACGTTATAAAGTGCAGCCTTTGCTGGGGGATCCTCTTTAATAATGTATGTAGCGTTCTGGGTCTGGGACATCCGTCCAGGTAGCAGGGCTGAGGGGCAAGGGAGGCTATCACTTGCAGGCGAGATTAGATGTTGCTGAACACATGAGCCATGCACCTCTTTCCCCCCTCCCCCCGACCCCCTCCCTCCTGTACGCGGCTGACTGCACCTCCTTCTGTGTAACAGGATGTTAGGAGGGCTTCTGAAATGTTGATGTCGTTCATTTGAATTCGTGTTTACTGTCTTTAACTTGTCAGTGCCGCTGCACTGACATACTTTCCACTGAAGTTTTTTTAAAAAACTGGCCAGAAACTACAGAGCACCGGGTCTGGAAATGCAGCCATTTGTTTGATATTATTCCAGGCATACTGAAAAAAGGGTGTGTGTGTGTGTGTGTGAGAGAGAGGGGGGCGGAGGGTGAGGCAAGAGAGGAACAGAGTTTAGAACAAACACACAGCCCTCCCACTGCAGCCAAGTTAATGCTAAACAAAATTTACCCTTTAAGGAAGTGTTTACTAACACCAAGTCTACGCTGTCCTGTAACCATTCTGTAATAAAAACAAGGAAGTGCCGATCCTAGAAACCTGAACCAAAATTGCTGGATCAACTCAGCATCCGTGAGGAGAGAGAAACAGTTTCTTGTCCAGTGATCCTTTTCCAGGAACTGCAACATCCAGGAGGTGTATCTTAAAGTAGCAGCAACAATGGAGTGTGTCACCGTGCACTTTCCAATTACAGTTTGGTACATTAGAGATATTAAATCTGCTCCAGTCAATCTTGTAGCCATTTTGGCTTCTGTTGGACCTTGTTCCAACATTATCAACCGTCTTTGAAATGCAAGGTCTGGTTTCTTGGATCATGTATGATTTTTGCCACTGGCTGGACCTCCATACCTTCCCCTCTCCTTCCCTTGGCTGCTTCACCAGAAGCTGCAGCAGCAGCAGCAACATTAACCCCACCGAGACACGGGAGCGGGGAGCTAGTAATACTACAGCCTAAAGCTACATGTTGATCTGTTTGTGACCAGTCAAAGAAGCCACACAGCCAAATTTCTGCTCAGAATTTGCAGAGGTCTTCCAAATTGGAATTTTATGGAACAATTCCTTGGCTGGGTAATAGGCTGTAGAAGTTATGAAGCAAGACTGTTGTGGAATTGGACACTGAAATCAAGGATGTGACAGCAGTGTTAGAAACTGGAGTTAAGATAGAGTTGAGCTATGATATATTTGAACAGTTCTGAGGGACTGAATGTCCTTCTCTTCATATCTTTGATTTGCTTTTATTTAAACTACATAATTCTGTTTGCAGACATTAAACTTAATTGTTTAATCCGATCATTCAAACACTAATTTCCTCCTTTTTTTCCCTTAATTCAAATTATCAGGAAATTGTATTAAGTATAAGTTACCCTGGAAATATCAGGCTCATTTGTAACGTTAGGATTTTAGGATTAGAAAACTCTTTCTCTTCCCCCCCCTGCCCCCGTATGTGTGCTGAGAGCATGGTTTAGAAGCTGAAGTTATCATGTAATGGCAGATTGCCTCATTTCCTGTAGATTGTGGTGAATTTATATAGAAAAAACAAACTTCTCTAAGGCGACGATAGCATCTGGAGAGAGTCTCAGCGTTGGTATTAATCTGGGTTTTCAGAGTGGACTAATGGGGATGGACAGTGTCTGAATGAACTGGATTAATCACTTTAAAATAACCGATTTCTTGCCTGGTTTCTACTGATTTAAATGGCAGTGCCTGAAATCAGTGAGAAAAGCTCACAGAGCTGTACACTGGGACCTGTTGAGGCATCTCACAGCATGAGAGAAAAAAAAAATCTAAGAATAGAAGCAAATTGCTCATAATTCTGCTGCTTGGCAACAATTGAGAGCATAGAAAAGAGAGTTTTATCAACATTATATAATCCTACGAGGTGAACGATCTTTCTGAAAGTATATCATTCTGACCAGCTTGTCAGCTTCTATTGCCAGGAAGCTGCTGGTACCTTCTTGTTGTATTACTCCCTTCAATCATTTGTAATTACTTTGCACCTTTTTAATGTGGCAAAATGTCTAAGGGCACTTCAGAGAAAAGCTGACAAATAAACACCAAACCAAAGAGGGGGGATTTAGGACTGGCGATCAAAATCTTCTGAGGGATGTGACAAATTAGAGTTGGGCTTTTACCTCGAGTGTACAAGGTCCAGATATATAAATGCTGCCACTAATGAAAAGGCAAGGGAACTGGGGCATTTGCAACAGACTGAGCTAGACCTGTTAGGAGGGATGAGACGCTAGAGAGAGATTTGTGAGGACTGCAGAGTGGAAACAAAAGCCTCTCTGGTTTGGGAGTCTGATCAGTAAGACGATGAGTGAGTGGAACATGATGCATGTTGAGATGTGTGCGGCAGACTTTTGGATCATCTCACTGTTATGGAAGTTGTGAATTCACCCTAGAGAGCAAGACCGGGGAGGTAACGAGATTTCCACAACGGCATTGGTCTCCTCTTCGAGATATCTTTAAGATCAAGTTTTTGGGAGTTCCTTTTGTGCAGGGTTGGAATCCAGTGCCACTCATCGTGCGGGTGTGTTAGTTGTGATGAAATGTGTCACTGGAACTGTTTCCCAAGGTCCATGTAGACCATGGAGCAGAAACTGCAAGAGTCAGCATTTAGAAACAAAATGATTTCGCTGCTGGGGGCTCTGCAGACAACTAAAAGAGTGTGTTCAGGTCCTGCTCTGTACACAGACTGTACCACACTCTCTGTCCTGTCTTGGGGAGTCACACTTGAATAGATCCAATTTTCTGAGCGCATATGGATGGTAGGCTGCTTCAGCAATTTTCATTAAACAAATCTGACGCTCTATCAAAACTAAGAGGGGCAGAGTTTGAAAAGAGTAAATAAACATCAGGCAGTGATTCATTGTCATTTGGAAATGCTCACGATTCTCCAGCTGTAGATCTGGAACAACAGTCAATTTGACAGTGTGGGCCCATCTCTCTGGTTGATTCTGATACAAAGAGTGGATCAGTGTTACTCCCTAACCCACAAGTAACCGGAATGATGTTCAGTGTGGTCCATCACTCTGTCATTCACTATAACTGGAGACTCTCACATAACCTTTGTCCCTCGAGTAATTTGCATGCTTCCTCCTCTTGCTCCCTAGGTAACTGGAAACTCACTTTTGTTCCCATGCGCCAACAAAAACATTTGCTGCATTTTAAACCTTGTTCTTTTAGATTATAAATTGAGTGACATTCCCAGGAATGCGAATATTTTGCTCATCTGAGGAACTGCTTCTGTTTAAAGATAGTGCTGTGGACTGGCGCATTGGGCTTGGGGAGGGAGAGAGAAGGATGTTGTGATGGGAGAATGTCCATCTGTACCAGATTGTGAGGGTACTTGGAGGGTGCTGGGACTGCAGATCTTGAGAATATATCTGTTGGTATTTCACAAATTGGAGCAACCCTCAGGAAAGTGGGGAAGCCTGTACCTGTGACTGTATAGAGTTCCTGCAGTGCGGAAGGCTGTTCAGTTGATTGAGTCTGCACCGACCCTCTGAAGAGCATCTCACCCAGTCATAGACATGTAGCATGGAAACAGACCCTTCAGTTCAACTCATCCATGCCGACCAGCTATCCTAAATTAATCGAGTCCCATTTGGCCCCTATTTAGATTCTGATTAGATTACGTTCCCGACAGTATGGAAACAGGCCCTTTGGCCCAATGAGTCCACACTCACCTCCTTCACTGTCCCTAACACTGGCAGTTTTGGTGTCATCTGCACGTGTAGTTTGGAGGTAGGAAATGAACAGAGAGATAGCGATTAAAGATGGGAAGAGTGAAGAATTGGAGCTGATTGGAGAGATGGAAGCGTTGGTGTCAGAGAGAGAGAGAGAATACATTTCTCCTTCCTTGTGTTTTCATTCTGTGTCTGTGTGTCCCCTTTGCCAAACGTTTTCCAATCTATCCACGTGATTGAACTTTCTCGTCCTTAGAGCCACCCTTGTTTCACCATCTCTGCCTTCACATCCGTCAATATTATACCTAGAACATTACCTCATGTCCCTCTTAAGAGGGGTTGTTTTGAACAGAATGTAGAATGAGTGTCACTGCTGGAGAACTGAAACTTAGTAAGAGTTCAAGACGGAGGGAGCAACTAGCAGGCAAGTCTCCTAAATTGCTTTTTAATGCAGTGCTATAAAGGAACCATTAGAGTGAAATGCACATGAAATTTGAGCAAACAGATGGCCCAAAGACCAACAAGCATGAATTCTTTATCGCACAACATCGTGTCATCACAAATGAGAAATTAAGGTTGTGCAAGGAAGGTACCATATTTAAATGGTATTAAACATGTGGTTTACCTCTGGTTGAGAAAATCCTTTGTCTGCCTGATCTTTCTGCCTATGAGGTCTCCTTTCCCTATCAATACTCTTTTTGTCCAGAGCGGGGCAGTTTGACTGCTCCAGCTGCTCTCCTCAGGGCTTGGTCTCGCTATCGCCATGTGTTGTTGGGTATCCTCTTATGTTTACATAGCTGCGAATGTTAACCATGAACAAAAGCCTTTGTCACAGATATTGTTAATAGACCTCAATATCAGCCTGTTCAAAATGCTTGATGTGGAATATAGCAGCGCTATTTTCCCCACACAGGATTTTTCAACCAGCCATGCCTACAAGGTCTTTGAGGGTTTTCTATTTTTGCTATAGCATTATGCAAAGCAGACCTTATCCATCTGAGTTTCTTAAGAATTGGTAAGCCTGCAGGGATGTTTTTATCTACTGTTCAATCTTGGCAAATTGCTGAGGCGAGTTTGCCAAATAGCGTGGCGATTATAGTGGGATCAGGATTTCTATGAACTGGGATCAAGAGAAAACATTCCTAAATCCTACTGGTAAAGCCCGTTCAAACAACTCATTCACCAAGCAAGTGTCAGCCAATCCGGGGAAACTGAATGAAAGCTGATGCACGAGCTATTTACCAGCTTTGACGGACACAGCTTTGTGTGACTGAGTGGTCACCCACTGGGTATAAAATGGGAGAATGGACAGGAGTTGTTCTCTCAGCACGGCCGGGCAGATGGGATGAGTGCAGACAGTGAGTGCAGCTCCTCAGGAAGAAATGGATGAGATCCATCTCTCAAATCGCTCACCACCTGCTGACGATCTTTGTGGCCAGAAGTATTTTTTTTAACTGAATACTAACTGTGACTTGCAGTTCCTTGAAATATAATCTTGGGGTGTGTGACTGACTAAGATTAGCACTGCCTATCATTGATATGAAAATGGTCAGTTGTGCAGTTATGTAGTGCCTATCTGGGATATTCTGAAGTCGTGCACAAGCCATGAAGTATCATGGAGGTGTAGACACTGTATTAAGATTGGGAGACACTGCAACAGTAGATGTCCCTAACAATAAAGTGACAGTTCAGGTGATCTATTGGAGTGATATTGATTGAGGGATCAATATTGATCAGAACACTTGGAGAAACCTCCCTGTTCTTGTTCGCATAGTGCCCTTTGGATTGTTTCAGTGAGTCGGACAGTGCCTTGATTTAATGCTTGGTCTCGTGGTTTCTCTGACTGTGTGATACTAAAATGGTGTAAATCAAGTAGCTCTGAATCCAAAGGAGAGCAGGAGTGGTCTACTATTGATGCCATGATTTGGAGGTGCCGGTGTTGGACTGGGGTGTACAAAGTTAAAAATCACACAACACCAGGTTATAGTCCAACAGGTTTAATTGGAAGCACTAGCTTTCGGAGTGACGCTCCTTCAGGTGATAGTGGAGGGCTCAATCGTAACACTATCGAGCCCTCCACAACCACCTGATGGAGTGTCGCTCCGAAAGCTAGTGTGCTTCCAATTAAACCTGTTGGACTATAACCTGGTGTTGTGTGATTTTTAACTTTGCCCACACACATGCATCAATAGTACAATGAGAATTCCTCTCTCTTCGGTTTGGCAATCTTCTAAAGGAAGTGGAGCCTTGTCAGTCATGACCTTGCACTCTCATGGTTCCTTCATAGAATTGTAGCAATAACCAAAGGGAGAGAGGCCATTTGGCCCATGCTCCTGCTATTGTGAAGCTGGAGATGAAGACTGGTGCATTGTGTCTCAGATCCCCCCCGTGCAGAGCCAAGGGCTCCTGTCTATCCAACCCCAGCAGTCCTGTTCCTCGTTCTGAAGAAATCCTACTGAACCTGAGATGTCAACTCTGACAGGAAAAACAATCAGACCCGCTGAGTTTCTCCAGCAACTTCTGTTCTCTCCCTCATCCGCTGTCCCTGTCTCATTGGAAGATGAGTAAGGAAACTTGTATTTCTAGATAATTTTAATTAACCTGGTCAAACATGTAGACAGCCTGCCACTGTGCTACAAGAGCTCCAAGAACTGAATGTGACAAGCTTGCATTTCTATGGTGAACGGTGATTTAAAACGATTTTGATAAGTCACTTCATTGTGAATGCTGCTAATTTCCTAATAGCTGCTTCCAATGCATGAGTTGCTGCTTGGTGTAATTATTTTAATGGGCCAGTTCAGATGTGTTGTGACAAGGTGGGAGCTGAATCCAGACCTTGAGTCCAGAGGTAGGGACGCTACCACTGTGCCACACAGGCCTGAACTGATGTACCCCAGCCTGAACTCTTGAACAAAAGGCAGTCAGCAAAGAGGGGCATAGCGTCTCTGCAGCATCTTTCAGAGTTGCCCAAGGAAGTGCTGTTGGGAAGGTGGATGTCAACCAAGTGAAAGCAGCAGCCAAATCCCACAAACCGTAGAATGAACGGTTATAATTACCTGTAACTCCATGATGCTGACTGAAGGGCAAATGTTAGCTGGCGGCACTGGGGACACTCGACCTGTACCTCTCAATATTTCTGCCGAGTGTTTGTCCCCATCTTCTCACTGACCTTCACAGATAGGAAAAAGACCAATTCCCAACATCCCATCCGCTCGATTTCAATTTACTTTTAAAAGAATATCGATACTTTAGTGTGTCCTCTGGAGTTGACCTTTTAACTCTGCGAGTGGGAGGTGTACGGGAGAACAGGGAGGGGGAGAGAGCCTGCAGTTGAACAGCTGGTTCTGTAGATCAAGCCAGAGGGAGCTGATGTAATCTCTCTCACTCCTAGACTGACCTGCTGCATCCAGGAGTGTCGTGAATTTAAATGACCTCCCAGAAGCAGCAGATTGACAGGGACGCTGAAAGGTTTGAGGCAGAAGTTGAGAGTTGTTCAAAGAGCTGGGGGAGGGGTCTGGGATTACAAAACTTGATGATTGCCCCATTGCAATCAATAGCATCCCCTATGTCCCAGCCCTCTGCCCATACTCTCAGTACCAGGGTTTCCTTCTCTGCCGAGACTGGGGGCGGGGGGGGGGGGGGGTGGGGTGGTGAGGGGTCTGCAGTAAGGATGTGACAGTCGAGTCTGACTGAAACGATGAGAATCTGGCTGTCACTACTTGGAAGGTCCACGATGCAGGATATTAAACTGACAGTGCCTCCCAACCACTGACCAAAGGGCAGGGAGACAGATGTCTCCAGTTCGGAATGGACACTTCTCAGTGGGGAATGCTCACTCGTTTTCATTGTCACTGTCAGATTAACATTGACTACAGAGAAGGACTAATTGTTATCTCGTCTTTTAACGCTCCCCACCCCACCTTGGAAATGGGATAGTGGTGTTTTGATAAGTGTGCACTGTTCCAGTGTTACAGGTGGGAATGGATCTGCAGTAATGGTTTGAGTGGGGACAAAAGATAGCTGGAGCATTGGAATTATTCACAGAATTGGGGCGATTCATTCCTTTTCTATGTGTAGAGTTGCACAATTATGCGCAAATTGCTTTTAAAAGTACACTCCTTCCCCGAGTGTATAATTGTCAGCCTTGCATCAGTGCATTAGAGAAGTCACACCTGTAGGAGAAAGTGAGGACTGCAGATGCTGGCGATCAGAGCCCTGAAGAAGGGCTCGTGCCCGAAACGTCGATTCTCCTGCTCCTTGGATGCTGCCTGACCTGCTGCCCAAGTCACACCTGTAACCCAGCCTGTCCATTGCGCCAACATATTGTAATCGGGTCAATTAACCAAACCAGTCAAATATCCAGTTGATGAATGAACCAAAAAATGCCAACAAAGGATGAATATGCTGCAAAGTTCTTTTTTTAAAAGAAAATACTAAGCTGCCATCTTTTAAACCAGAAGGTTGTGATGCAGGAGTGGAAGTGTTTGAGAACTGGAACAGAGAAGCCAAGTTCCTATCCTAGCATGACAGAGAAACTTGGGGAAGGGGGAGGTTTCTGTTGGTTAAAATGATTGAAGGTGGCAGTGTTTAGCTTTAAAAGAGACAGCTACTATTTGACTCAGTTATGAGCAGAGACTGCTTAAAGAACTGTCAGAGCAGGCAGGATCTGTGGAGAGAGGGGAAACAGCAGTAATGTTGCAGTGAGATGAGCTTTTCATCTGCAAAGTTACTGCCAGGTCAGCTTTCATTGCAGATTTGCAGGATGGATGGTAGTTTGACTTTGTAATTGGGTAATTGATTTGCTGTAGGTAAGGAAGCCTGTCTTGTGTGCCCAGTGTGACCTATGTGATGCCAGCCCCCTCATCATTGACGCCCTCATTGTGTTAACCTGCTGTTCCTGGGGGCACAGAGTTCTACCAATGAGACAAAGTCAAAGTGACCGGTGAAAATGTTTAAAAGCTGACTTTGTTTTCAATACACTGTTTTGGTTTTTTCACCCCAGGTCACTGTGAACAGAAGGAAAGGTTTCCTTATCCCTGGCAGTTGTGGGGCCCATGCCTTAGGATTCTGTTCCTAAGCTTCTCTGCCTCATCCCATTTGTTATTGAGACTCCCAGCCTGACCGTGAGGCCAATATGCTTGGGAAGAACTTCATTATTTTGCTCGCACAGCTTTCTTCCTTCGTGTATTCCTTTTCCCATTATTTCAGGCTCTTGATATTGGTAAGTTGAATCAAACATTTGACACACACTTCCAATGTCAGGTAAGACTCTAACCCAGACCTTCTGGCACAGTGTTAGAGACACTGCCACTCTGCAGCAAGAACCTGTTATGAGTTGTCCCTTGTCCATCAAAACACTTTGACAACCGTGGGATCCAACCTTTTGCCTCCATTTAAGAAGGGAGTCTTAATCCAGTACCTTAGACTGCTCAGCCGCACCAACCAATCAGGCAACCAACCTGTGCAGAGATATGACATACCTCTGGAGGGATACTTAGAATTCATACAGTGTGAAAACAGGCCATTTGGCCCAACAAGTCCACACCAACCCTCCGAAGAGTAACCCACACAGAGCTGCTCCCCTACTAGTCTACATTTACCCCAACCTACACATCCCTGAACACTACAGGCAATTTAGCACGGCCAATTCACCTAACCTGCACATCTTTGGACTGTGGGAGGAAACCGGAGCTCCCAGAGGAAACCCACACAGACACAGGGAGAGTGTGCAAACAGTCACCCGAGGCTGGAATTGAACCCAGGTGTTGTGAGGCAGCGGTGCTAACCACTGAGCCACTGGTTGGTGTAGGGTTATGGAGAGAGCAGGTTGGATTGTTTCAGCACAGATTCAATGTGCCTATGGTGTAAAATTCTAATGTTGAACATATTTTAATAAAGCAAGTTTACAGCCGAGCCCCATGGAACTGATTTGAAACCAGTTACTCCTGGCACAAAGTCCTGTAAAAATGGGATATGTGTGACATCCACCTAGAATGAACACCTTGTAAATAAAGGTTGAACTACACAAATTTGTTTGCCGATGTTGGAATTAACATTTGACACTGCAAAGGGCAGATAATTTCTTCAATGGACCCCAGCATTTGTAATCTTTAAGAATCCAGGTTGGAAAAAACACGAGACAAATACCTACATGCTCAGTTGGAATATTAGGTAAAACCTGAAAGAACTACAGATGCTGTAAATCAGAAACAATTACAGACCTTGTTGGAAAAGCTCAGCAGGTCTGGCTGCATCTGTGAAGAGAAATCAGTTAACATTTTGGGTCCGGTGACCTGAAATGGCCTGAGGAAAGACCCGAAACATTATCTCTGATTTCTCTCCGTAGATGCTGCCAGACCTGCAGAGCTTTTCCAGCAATTTCTGGTTTTGTCAGTGGGAATACTGCTTTGAGTTCCAATGTTTGGCTGTAATGTTGGTGGACCATGATTCATTCAGTCACCCTGTGAATAATCAAGTCATATTCTGTGTTTGTGGAGCATTCGTTCTGAGCTGTCTCTAGAAGCACACTAATTATGGAATTTATACTGTACATATTATTTAAGAACTGTCTACATATACATTGGTTACAGGAATTGCACAGAGGTGAACAGAAATCCACTTCAGGAAATTTCTTCCTGATTTAAAATTGAAACATCACTGACCTGCTTATCTTAGTTAAAAATCACACAACACCAGGTTATAGTCCAACAGGTTTAATTGGAAGCACTAGCTTTTGGAGCGATGCTCCTTCATCAGGTGATTGTGGCTGAAAGCTAGTGCTTCCAATTAAACCTGTTGGACTCTAACCTGGTGTTGTGTGATTTTTAACTTTGTACACCCCAGTCCAACACCGGCATCTCCAAATCATGCTGATCTTAAGATGTGGTGTCACCTTTGTGTAGAAAACAGCAGCCACGAGAGTTGAGATGCAAAGTAGTTAACAGACTTGGCTAAAACAGCTTGGAACCTCCACCTTTCTCAGAGTGTTAACTCCTGCTGGGTTTCACAAGTGCCGTTGGATCTCCTGCATCTTCCCCCCCCAACCTCCAGGCACGTATTAACTAGGTCGGCAGGGTATTTGTCGCTCACAAAACATCCACATGGGCACCTCATCCAGCAGGGAATAACGATAGGATTTGTGTCCAGGAGCAGGGATGTCTTTCTGCAATAGTGCAGAGTGTTGGTGAGACCACACCTGTGTCTGACCAAGAGTGACCTAGCTATGGAAGGAGCACAGCAAAGGTTCGCCAACCTACTTCCTGGGATTGTGGAACGAATATGTGAACAAAGACTGTCTGTCTGTTAGGGCTCTATTCACCGGAGTTTAGAAGAATAAGGGATTTCTCTTAGAAACCAATAACACCCCAACAGGACTGGGTACGGTGTTCTCGATAACAGCTCGGCCATTTAGGACTGAGATAAAGGGAAATATCCTCACCCAGGAAATGGTGAGCCCATGTGGGATTTTCTGCTGCAGAAAGCAGTTGAGGCCAAATATTGAATGTTTTCAAGAAGGACACTGATATAGTTCTTGGGGTTAAAAAGAAATGGGATATGGGGGAGAAAGCGGGAACAGGGATTGGAGTTGGATGATCAGCCATGATCAAAATGAATGGTGGGTCAGACGCAATGGGCAGAATGGCCTACTACTATCTCTGTTTCTATAAGATGCAGAGCAGACTGGGCAGTCTAGCTTCAGTGTAATGGCACGAATTGTAGTGTTTCATCTATATGATGAATGTGGCTATGCTATGGCACCCAGAAACGCTGGGAGTACGATTCAGTTTATGAATAAAGATTTTGGTCAAGGGTGTCGATGAAGGATAGAGGCCCTGCAGGCTTGAGGGATAGTCTTTAGATGAGGGTCTTCACAATTGCACCTCACCTCCCCACCTCTCAGCCTCCAAAGTAAGATGACCGTGACTTGAGTGCGTAACTGGGATACATTGGAGTGCTGCGCTGTTATCTTTTCAGATAAAAAAACCTCTGCTGAACATGTAAAGTTCTACCCTACAGTGTGTAGAATGTGGAGTGAAGAGTTAACTGTATCAATGCACTGACTGCAACCGAACCTGTACATAAGGTTCCACGTGATTGATGTCAGATCATGTGGGATGGAGGCTGATGGAAAAGATTGACCAAGCTTCCCAATATAGTTCATAGGCAATAAATGCTAACAATTTGCACCAGTATTGTGTTCTGTACTCCTATGTCTTCTAGTACTAGAAGCTCTGAAAGACATTGCTAAATATTGGAGCAAGGAAGTTATTTCCACGTCTTGGCTAGTATTTATTGCTCAGCCAGCAGTAATTCAGACCCTATTTCATTGTTAATTGTAGCAGTATTTTTTGTGTATAATTTCATTGTCTCATTTCCTGTAGTGACTGCATCTGTGTGGCTAGTTCTGTTGCTGGTTGTTTTGAGATGTTCTGAGATTCTGAAATCCACATACAGTATTTTGTTCCTGGTCTGTGCTTAACCTTGTTTTTTTTTGTTTTTGAAGAAGAAATCTTTTGAGTACTTTCCTGTTCCAAGAAGCTCTTGATTTGTTCTTTGGCATTGTCCAGCAGACACAGGGCAGCCAGCAGTTGGAAAGGCAAGCTGCAAACAAATTCAAATGAAGGAGGGGGGGGGAAGGACAGATGGGTGGAGAAACATTCCTGAGCAAGGCTCGAGCATTCGTGTGTTCAAGTCCTGAACAGCACCAGCAATCATAACCCTGAGGGCTGCCGGCAACAGGGAAGGAAAACAAGCAACTGATGGAGATGGGATGGGATTCCCTGGCCCAGGCTTGTACGGAATCCCTGAGCCAGTTAACCAATGCATGCCATAACTTGCTCTGGGTTTCAACTCTGGCGTCTATTGAATTAGGTTACAAAAGGCCGTTTCTTTTGTATGAGTGAGTACCTAATTTGTTTTCTTTGTGACTGCATGTTCGCAGTACACAATGTAGTACACATGAAAGGTAGAAATTTGATCCCTTTTGGTTTTTAACATCGTGCTGACTTGTTATGGCGCACACGTGACCAGCCTGTAACTGAACCGTTCTGCACTTGCACTCCGACTGTGTTAATGATTAACGAATGCCTCTAGAATTCTGATTGGAATTAGAATCCCTACAGTGTGGAAACAAGCCCTTCGGCCCAACAAGTCCACACTGACCCCCACCCAGACCCATTCCCCGACACAGATTGTTCTAGACTTCCCCTGACTAATGCATCTAGCCTACATTTCCTTGAGCTCTCTGGGCAATTTAGCATGGCCAATTCACCTGACCTGCACTGCTTTGGATTGTGGGAGGAAACCCACACAGATACGGGGAGAATGTGCAAACTCCACACAGACAGTTGCGCGAAGTTTGGGAATTGAACCCAAATCCCTGGCGCTGTGAGGCAGCAGTGCTAACCACTGCTGCCCCATTAATGTTCCTCTTCCTTTCTCTCTCTCTTTGCATCAGTTGTCACTCTAGAGGATTCAAGTGGCAATCCTGCTGTTGCTTTAAATCGCAAGTTGGAAGAGAAAACAGGTCTCAAAGTTACAATCACCAAATTGGACAAGTTCCTAAGTTTTTAAGGGCATCATCCTCTCGTTTTTAAACAAAGTGATTAGTGAAACAATGGTTAGTGAGTTATGTGATGCTTGTAATTTTCCACAATTCCCTCGATGTGAGGAAAGTTCCACCAGAATGGAAATCAGCAAATGTAGCAGCTATTTTCAAAAGGTCGGGGTGGGGATGTGGGGCAGCGGGTGAGGAAGCAGGACACTACAGCCCAGTTAACTTGAGGTCCGTCAAAGATAGTGCAAATCCATATTATAGACATTATCAAAGGACATTTTGAAAAGGTCTGGGGTAACCAGACAGTCAACACCATCTTTGTGAAAAGAAAATGTACTGAAGGCATAATCAGTCCTAGAGATCTACAGCACAGAGAAAGACCCTTCAGCCCATCGATTCTGCGCCTGTCATAAACAACCACATCTAATCCCATCTTCCAGCACTTGGCCCAGAGCCTTGTATGCCTTTACATCGGCAAATGCACATCTAAATATGACTTAAATGTTATGAGGGTTTCTGCCTGTATCACCCTTATGGGTAGAGTTCTAGATCCTCCCCATTCTCTGGGTGAGAAAGATTTCCCTGACATTCCCTCTAAACCTTCTGTACCTTACCTTAAACCCATGCCCCCACGTCATCGATCCTTTTTTTTTCCCTGTCTACCCCATGCACGTCCCTCATAATTTTATACATCTGTCATGTCCCCCCTCAATTTCCCCCCTGCTCCACAGAAAACTACCCAGTCTGTCTATTCTCTCCATTACTGATACACTCTGCCCAAGCAACATTCTGTTAAATCTCCTTGGCCCCTTCTCCAGTAACATCACCCCTAAAATATGGAATCTTTCAAAGGAGGAGATCGATAGATTCTTGATGCTTCTCCAAGTGAAAGGTTACTGGGGTTTGGGCACAAACATGAAGTATCAGATCAATCATGATTTGTACTGAATGATCGAGTTGGCTTCATGGGCTGAATGGTCTCTTTCTGCTCCTAGCTCTCATAACCGTTTCTTGAGGATTCGTCTGAGCTTTCAGACTCTAAGTGGGTAAATATTGAGGGTGATGGGAGGGTTGGTTCCACCAAGAGGTATGAGAGGATAATCAAATGGACTCCCAGTGTGTAAGCTGAAAATGAGTTGCTGGAAAAGCGCAGCAGTCAGGCAGCATCCAAGGAACAGGAGAATCGATGTTTCGGGCAGGAACCCTTCTTCAGGAAAGTGTGTAAGCCAAGTACAGAGGGGATCAGGTGTGTGTGTCTCTCTCCATATATTTAATGTCAAAAGGACTGTTAATTTTTCTAGAATCTTCTACAAGGATCTATGACCCATTTAGTTTTTCAGTGCTGATGTTATTATGCATCACTGAACAAATTGGCTGAACTGAGCACCAATGAAGTCTCCTACTCTCTCCATGAACCCAGCGGGTAGTTAGGGTCTGGAGTGCACAGTCTGGAAATGTGGTGAAGGCAGGTTCAACTTTGGCATTCACGAGGACTTTGGATGGTGATTTGGATAGAATGGTGTGCGGGGATCTGGGGTAAGGGCAGATTAGGTACTCGAACCTGTGCAGGCACGATGGGCTGAATGATGTCTGGCTCAATTCGGTGAACTGTTTCTGGTGTGTGTGTGTGTTGGAACGATGTTGTAAAGTGCTCTCTCCAAACAGAGGAGAGCTGGTCCTGGGGAAAGTGAATTGTCCTTTGGATGTCCTGGATGATCCCTGGCTTTGGTGGGTTGAGGAAGGGGCAAAGGGGTGGCAAATGAATGGCAATTTATCTCCGATCCAAAGGATCCCTGTAAATAAAGTACCAGAGCCATTCATTGCTGAAAGGTTACAGCAGCCCGTGAGCAGAGCCTCAAACAGGAGGGAATGAAACTTTAAGTATTCATTTAGCGGTGGTCAAAATATCATTTCAATGTTTCAACCCACTGCCTTGTCCCTTGAACTGAATTTCTACACAAGTGAAGTGCGTGTTTGGGTTCTAATCAGTGTGTTTATAGGTACACAATCGAAGGTTAGGGTTGGGCTGCATATTGAAATTTCAAAGTTAGGTGGTAAGATGGCGATGGTTATTCTTAGAGAGTTAAACCAATTGTGATCCCTGTCTGATGGGCACTTCCCCTCTCAACCCCATCCGCACCACCACCTCTGCTCTCACTAAGGGGCGTGATAATATTCAAGTCTTGAAATAGGGTCATAGAGTCATAGAGATGTACAGCATGGAAACAGACCCTTCGGTCCAACCCGTCCACGCCGACCAGATATCCCAACCCAATCTAGTCCCATTTGCCAGCACCCGGCCCATATCCCTCTAAATCATCCTTTTAAACTTTGCGATTGTACCAGCCTCCACCACTTATTCCATACACGTACCACCCTCTGCGTGAAAAAGTTGCCCCTTAGGTCTGTTTTATATCTTTCCCCTCTCACCCTAAACCTATGCCCTCTAGTCCTGGACTCCCCCACCCCAGGGAAAAGACTCTATTTATCCTATCCATGCCCCTCATGATTTTATAAACCTCTATAAGGTCACTCCTCAGCCTCCGACACTCCAGGGAAAACAGCCTCAGCCTATTCAGCCTCTCCCTGTACCCCAAATCCTCCAAACTTGGCAATGTCCTTGTAAATCTTTTCTGAACCCTTTCAAGTTTCACAACCTCCTTCTGATAGGAGGGAGACCAGAACCGCACATAATATTCCAAAAGTGGGTTCCATAGCAGGAAAATGCTTTGGAAGTACTGGGCTATCCTCTCATAGTCTTTTATGAGCTGTCTGGTAATTGTTGTAAGAAATGTTTTGCCCCAATACTGTTCCTAACATTGGAGTTTCTCAATGGGGGGGGGGGGGGGGAAGGAAGAGTCCCATGTGATATTTTAGAGGGGGGAAACATGAGCCAATGAATGGACTTCAGACAGACCAGGTCTGAGGAGTTCAGTGGTTTGCTTCTATTTGAAAGCATTAGTTACTGAGTTAATATACTGTGGGTTAACAGGTAATGAGATTCACTCCCAAAGCATGCAAAGGAGGTTTGTTTACCCTGCTGGACTGATTCGACGAAGTGATATCAAGTGACCATCTGTTCAATTTACAATTTCCCTCCTCCTGCCTCATGATGGTAGCCACAGTATCCCCAATCCGTCATGCTTCAGAAACTCCTCTATCCACCTTGTCATCCGACCGGGACTTGTTCATCCTCAAATATTCATGGCACCAATATTTGTTGGCAACCTGGGATTTGAGGCCCAGACTTTGATCCTAAGAGGCAGTAGCCAAGCCCCTGACCTCTCTCTGTAAGTAACTGCACATTGCCAGCCCTCCTTCCTCCAAGACGAGTTCCCATGTAATCCTGGTTCTGCTGCCAGGATACTTTGACAAAATTCCTGCTTTAATCTCTGCTTCTCTCCAGTTCAAATATAGCTCATCACTCACCCAAGCTGCTAATGCCACCTCTATCATTGAGTGATACAGTAGTGAAGTGGTTTTGATAACGGATTATCCACATGCTGCAGCTGGGACTGAAGCTTGTGTCCATTTTGTTTTGGTGATGGGATTTGGGCATTGTTGAGAGGGCCAGCACTTATTGCTGATTTCTTGTTGAGATGGGTTAGGGTTAGCTCCAAGGTTAGGATTCAGCTTAAGCATTCTCCTTGAATCACCGCAGTCTTTGGGGTTTCAACGCACCCTGAGTTGTGTTAGGGAGTTCCAGGGCTTTGACCCAGTGGCATTGAATAAACGGTGGTACCATTCCTTGTCAGGGTGATGTGTAGCTCTGAGGAGAGCCTACAGGTACTGGTGCTCCCATGCCCCTGTGCATCCTTTCCCTCTGGGGAAATTCTGTTTGAGACTTTGGTGAACTGCAGCAGCACGTGGTGTAGGTGGTGCACACCTGATGGTAGAGAATCTCTCCTGGTCTTCTGAGGTACCCAGTCCCTCAATGCAAAGCTCTGCCTGTACCCTGGTGCAACCCTCTCTCTGGAACTTGTTCTGCGTTCAACTCCCCCCTTCTCCATGTCAAAGCTTTCTCAAACTTGATCTTACTAGCAAATTTATTTGCTTCCTCTTCGAAAGTCTGCTTTTATACTTCCTTGACACATTAAAACTACTGTGTAATTTCAAACTAGCTAAAGTTTCTCCATGTGCTATTTGTGGAGTGCTCATGTAATGTATTTTCGGTCATATTTCTGCATTCTAAAGTGGTTTAATGTATTTTGAATCCTGTAGCAGATCTATGGTGCCACTCCTTTTCAGTCAGAGCACGTGCTATTTGGTTTGAATGGAATGCGAATCTTGACAGTGTGCGAGGGTAAATGTCACAGGAAGCAAATGTGCAGAGCGTGCTGAAAAAAAAAGTCATGTTGTCGACATGTGCAGATGAGTGCAAGGCAAAGCAAGTCAGGAAGGTCAGCTTTCAGACGGTCACCATGGGAGAATAGGGGATTAATTTGTTGGCGAGTTGACTCCATTACTGTCCACAACCCAACAGGGAGCTACATACTGTTCGCGCACTCAGGTAATTCAGAAGCTGGGTACGGCTCAGGCGTTTTCCTTTCTTTGCAGAGATTTGTTCCGAGTGTGAAGGTGCACTGCTTCTGGCAATCATCAAACAAGCAGCACGGTGGCACAGTGGTTAGCACTGCTGCCCCACAGAGCCAGGGACCCGGGTTCAATTCCTGCCTCAGGTGACTGTCTACGTGGAGTTTGCACATTCTCCCCGTGTCTGCGTGGGTTTCCTCCCACAGTCCAAAGGTGTGCAGGTCAGGTGAATTGGCCATGCTAAATTGCCCGTAGTGTTAGGTAAGGGGTTAATGTAAGGGAATGGGTTTGGATGGGTTGCGCTTTGGAGGGTCGGTGTGGACTTGTTGGGCCGAAGGGCCTGTTTCCACACTAATCTGTTACCTGCTCAGCTGATTGTGAATTGGTTGTTTGTGTTGTGAGTGCACTCTGAATTGACCAAGTGCTCCACATCTCGGAATCCTATCCAACGGACATCTCATTTTGGATTTCTGATTGCAATCCGGTTGAGTTAGTAATCGACCGATTTATGGACAACTGATGAATGTGCTGTTTAACTCCAGCAGTCAATCGCTGTGATGTACCGCATCGAATAAATATTTAAATATCTGCTTCAAACCTGCACCGTAATGGATACAAGATTGTATGCAAGGCAGGGTGTGTTTTTTTGGTATGGACAACGGTGTCCTGTTAGTGAGGAATATACTTAGATAATCACTGCATAGTAGCAACGTGAAACAGTTGCTCAACTGTTACTCACAGTACCTTGGTCAATCTCATGGTACTCTGGAAAGAAAAGGTATCCCAAATCTGAACAATGGATTAAGTCAGTTATTTTATGTTTTGTCTTGGAATCATTGACTGGGCCAGAATGTATTGCCACCCCTTGTTGACCTTGATGGTGGGCTTCCATCTTGAACCATTGCAGTCCATGGGCTGTAGGTTGACCTACAATGCCCTTAGGGAGGGAATTCCAGCATTTTGATCCATCACACTGTTGTGTTGACTTGTGCCTTGTCAATGAAGGCCTTAGTGTATTTGGGGATGAGTTACTCACCCCAGAAGTGAAGGTGAGAAGGTGCTGCTGCAGTGGTAATGTCAACTGGACAAGTAATCCAGAGCCCTGAGATCAAATCCCACCATAACAGCTGGTGGAATCTAAACGAAATGAATAAATCCACAATATAAAGCTTGTCTCGCTGATGGTGATCATGACAATGATTGTTGTAATAACCTATCTAAATATCCTTTATAGGGCAGGAAATCCTCACCTGATCTGGCCTACATTTGACTCCAGACCCAGAACAATGTGGTTGAGTTTTAACTGTCCTCTAATATTGCTCAGCAAGTCACTCCGTCCAAGAGATGTTTGGGATGGGTAGTTGATACTGACATTGCCTGTGCCTCCCACATCCCACACAAGATGAAAGAAGCCCTGCTCTTTGTAGCCGCAATATTTATATCCTGTTGGCCTGACACTTTCTTTCATTCCTTTTTTGAATGACTCCTACCGCTCTGATGTGACATTTCTTGTAAGAAGCTGCTCCCAGTCCACTTTGGCCAGATCCTGTCTTGTCATATTAAAACTGGACCTCCTCCAATTCTGAACCTTTTACTTCTGCATTTTAGTCCGTTTCCATGATTACCTTTAAGTCTATCTCACGCTCTCAGTCCCTGCTCACCACCTCATTTATCCTTCAGTCATTTCAAGTAAAGATTCAAGACCTCAATCAGGTCCATCTATCAAATAGTGCCTGCCAGGAGCTTTTGAGGGGGGTGTGGGGTGTGGGGGGGGGGGGGGGGGGGGAGGAGGAGAAGAGGTGTGGGGTGGGGGGGGGAGGAGGAGAAGAGGTGTGGGGTGGGGGGGGGAGGAGGAGAAGAGGTGTGGGGTGGGGGGGGGAGGAGGAGAAGAGGTGTGGGGGGGGGGGGAGGAGGAGAAGAGGTGGGGGGGGGGAGGAGGAGAAGAGGTGTGGGGGGGGGGAGGAGGAGAAGAGGTGTGGGGGGGGGGAGGAGGAGAAGAGGTGTGGGGGGGGGAGGAGGAGAAGAGGTGTGGGGGGGGGGGAAGGAGGAGAAGAGGTGTGGGGGGGGGGAGGAGGAGAAGAGGTGTGGGGGGGGGAAGGAGGAGAAGAGGTGTGGGGGGGGGGGAAGGAGGAGAAGAGGTGTGGGGGGGGGGGAGGAGAAGAGGTGTGGGGGGGGGGAAGGAGGAGAAGAGGTGTGGGGGGGGGAAGGGAGGAGAAGAGGTGTGGGGGGGCGGGGAGGAGAAGAGGTGGTGGGGGGGGGGAAGGAGGAGAAGAGGTGTGGGGGGGGGAGGAGGAGAAGAGGTGTGGGGGGGGGGGGAAGGAGGAGAAGAGGTGTGGGGGGGGGAAGGAGGAGAGAGGTGTGGGGGGGGGGAGGAGGAGAAGAGGTGTGGGGGGGGGGAAGGAGGAGAAGAGGTGTGGGGGGGGGGGGAAGGAGGAGAAGAGGTGTGGGGGGGGGGAAGGAGGAGAAGAGGTGTGGGGGGGGGGGAAGGAGGAGAAGAGGTGTGGGGGGGGGAAAGGAGGAGAAGAGGTGTGGGGGGGGGGGAAGGAGGAGAAGAGGTGTGGGGGGGGGGGAAGGAGGAGAAGAGGTGTGGGGGGGGGAAGGAGGAGAAGAGGTGTGGGGGGGGGGAAGGAGGAGAAGAGGTGTGGGGGGGGGAAGGAGGAGAAGAGGTGTGGGGGGGGGAAGGAGGAGAAGAGGTGTGGGGGGGGGGAAGGAGGAGAAGAGGTGTGGGGGGGGAAGGGAAATGTTGGAATTCACATTCTCACTTTGAAATGATGGGTGCAGCTTTGAGAATTGGGGCATCTTAATATGAGGAGGTGGGGGAAGTTTCTTTCTGTATTCTTTTGAAAACCCCGACCCATCTGATCTGCCAAAGTTTTGGCCTTGCTTTGGTCATTTATTTTTTTCAGGAAGCAACTTGGAGTTTTCAGTGAGATTGCTACTCAACACCGAGACCTCAATCTCCAGACACAGCAATGAGTCTCCCTCAGGAACTGCTTTAACCATAACTTCCAGGAGTCAGTCTCTTAACTGCGTATCAGAAGTTATAATTATATCATACATCCTGCTAAATGAAATGACCCAAATGCTTGTACTAAATCGGCAAGAGCAATTGGAAGAGAGGAGCATCTGAAAATTATTTTGGATTTTAATGTTTCTGTTAACCTAATTTGGAGAGAGCTCATCAGGAATTTCTCAATAGATGGCCTCAGAATTGAGGTGTCAGGCTTTGACCATGTACTGCCTTGAGTGTTATCAATCAACTCCGTGACATCGATACTTGGTGCCAGGTTGTGTGGGTGGATCGATGACATTTGTCACCCTTTTTGTTTTGGAGTCATCAATAATCCAGTCTGGCTACAAGCAGCCAGACTCCTTGTACAAGGCCACAATGTTCCACTGGTAGATGGTTGATGCTGCATCACACCCACTGGGTACTGACACCGTCAAATCCAGAAACTGCTGGTTTAATGGAGTTGCTCAGAATTGAGGTGTCAAGTAAAATTAAGTCCGGTAGGGCCTTTGAAATGTCGGGGGAATCTAACCCTGATGGGACTTTCTCAAGGGAGACAGTGATCCAGCCTGTGTCCAGCAAGAGAGACACGGAGGGATGAGGAGTCATCTAGAGTCTGCTGAGGGAGACAACGAGGAGAGTGAATGTGGTGTGGGGTCTGACAAGGGACTGTGGGCTGATTGCAGATAATTTAAACTGACAAGAAACTTCCTGGTTGTTACCACTCTCAGGGAGGGCTGGAACCTGGTGAATTAGTTTTTTTTAGTACCTGCAGATTCTTGTCAGTCTGCTAGGTTTTGGGTTGTTGCACTTGGTAATGTCTGGTGTAAAACAATGAGCTTGGAGTTGCAGTTTGCACCTCGATGTTTCTGTCAGGGCATGCCACCAAATGGCTCCCTGTGGGAATGCTCCTGTACACGTTGATACCTCACCATGGACCGTTTGCCTGCTAATGGTTTCAAATGGCAGTGGTCTCTGTCTGATCTGGTTAAGTGTTCATCTGTTTGAAATGCTTTATTTGATTTTCCCATGAGTGAAGGAGCCATGAACAATGATGTTAACAAGACCGGCTTGTTTTTTTATTTTTTAAAAAAAGTGTTATCTTGGTCGGAGTGACAAATCATTTGTGTTTTATCTTGAAAGTCATAAACAAATGACAGTGTTGCATAAAGTGCAGAGGTAGCCAAAGAAGAATTGGTCATTGGAAAGTGAGGATGGAACATTCCTACTGACTTCAGCCCTTTGCTGATAGATTTCACTATTCGTCCCTCCCCACCTTCTCCACACCACCCACCTCCACCGTTAATATATTAGGTTGGGACTGCATGATATCTGCCTGTTTTCCACAGGCTGCCTGCAGATTCTGAGAAAAACATAGTCATACATTTTGTAGCTTTTTGTCCCAATTCTTTGCAAACTACGCAGCAGGGAGGGGGAGGGAAGACACGTTTGGTAGGCAGAGTGTACATCCGGGTGCAAATCTAGTCTGTTCCAGTGAAAAGTCAGCTCTGCAGATTTCCCAACTGGCGCTGGCCAGCATGGGGAGCAGGGAGGGGGTTGACGCTGGAGTTATTACACCGCTCCCAGCTAGCCAGCAATGAGATCATGGTCAGATTTCTTCTCGAGAATTCACTGCTGTGCTGATGCCAAAAGATGCTGGGAAAATGCTAAATTGGCTGTCCCAAGAAATCCAGAGCTGTTTTAATGTAATTTTGTTAACGATGTTCTTGGGTGACTGGTAATCTGTTTAAAGTGTACAGAGGAATGGAATGAAGCAGGTATCGATGGACTGGATTCAGTGATTGAGGATTATACATTGGAAACCTGGGACTGAAGCAGAAGAAAGGTCTGATTTAACACCGAGAGAGGTTCTCACATACACTTAGTGAGTGAGTGAATCAGGCTATCTGTTTTTGGTGGAATGACCAGGGGGGGAAATGGATTTTGGAAGGGTCTGAGTCCTTGGGCCAAGGATAATGTTTGTACTGGAGTCTATGATCGTTTAAATCACCTACTTCACTACTGTCATTTCTATGTTTGGAAAGGATTCCCCATCGCACCTTCAAGAAACTATGAATTAGCCACTTGTGACTGTTAAAAGGTCTCCCAAGACTGGTTCCCCTGAAGAGGATGGAGTGCAAGTTGTTGAGAAAATAAATGAAAGTAGTATCTGTCATGATTTCTGGACATTGTTAAGACATTACAGACAAGGAAAGAGTCAATATTTCTTTAAAATACTGTTACCCTTTTGTTCCAGCTGGAGAGTGAGAGGACGAGAAGCCATGTCAGAATATTAGTCGACTGTTTGCATTTGAATCTCTTAGCCACACCACATTAAAACAAAATGTCTGATTGCACCTATAACTGACAATTGTTGGAGCTTACTGTATCAATCTGGCAAGTTAGCAACAGTGCTAATAATTCAATAATTGGTCCTAAAGCAGTGTCGAACGCCCTTGTGTCTAAAGGGAACAGGAGGCCAACACAGCTCACCATTCTGGTCGTTTCTCCACGTGTATGGTTTGGACTTTGGTTTGGACAGCTCCACTTAATGAGGGTCTCTCACTCTCCATCAGCTGTTCCAGTGACTGGCCCTCCTGTGATCATGTCATCTGTGCCCTCCCTGATCAGGCAGGGAATACAGAGCTAGCTGGAAAATGGGCACGGTGCTCAAGGTCAGGAGCTCAATAGTCCCACTGTTCGATTCCCGCCTGCCCTCACTTGGGAGCAGGCTCAGTGGACTTAATGGTTAAGGAATGGTGAACGTGACGCAGAGACATGGCAAGGGGAAACCAAAATGGCAATGTTACTGATGGTGTAAAAGGCAGAAGTTACTGTTTGAGTGCGACGCAGGATGCTAGTTCAAGATAAAACTGGGGGTGGGAGCAGGATAATAACAGAAGCAAGGTCTGGAGGAGGTCTAAGAATGGTTAAAGCAGATAGCCAACCAGGCAGGAAACATCAGAAATCTTATACTGTGGCCTGGGAACATGGAGGAGAAAAGAGGGTTTAGTCTCTGGGATAGTCCATGATCTGAGTGACCATCACACAGCTGTTGTGGAAACAGAGTCCATCTTCATATTGACAATAAGCTCCATGTTGTGGAGCACTTTCACTAGACTCCAAACAGATGTAGTAACTTAAGTCTGGGCGTTCATATGGCATTGTGGGCCATCAACTGCAACAAAATTGTACTCCAGCACAATCTGTGACCTCAAGGCTCAGCATATCCCTCACTCAACCATTACCATCAAGCCAGGGGATCCATCCTGGCTCAATGGAGAGGGCAGGAGGGCATGCCAGGAGCTGCAGATGAGGTGTCAACCTGGTGAAGCTCCCAAACAGGGCTACTTGCATGCCAAACAGCATAAGCTACAAGCAATAGACAGAGCTAAGTGATCACACAAGTAATGGGTCAGATGTAAGCTCCGCAGTCCTGCCACATTAGGTCAGGAATAGTGGTGGACGAGTAAGCGACTTGCTGGGGGAGGAGGCTCCACAAATATCCCCACCCTCAATGATGGAAGAGCCCAACACCAGTTTAAAAGAGAAGGCTGAAGTATTAGTGACAATCTTCAGCCAGAAGTGCTGAATGGATGCACCATCTCGGCCTTCTACAGTGCTCTCCAGTATTACAGATACCAGACTTTAGTCAATTTGATTCGCTCTACGTGTTATCAGGAAACAGTAGGAGACACTGGATATTACAAAGACTATGGGTTCTGACAACACTCTGACAATAGGACTGAACACTTGTGGTCTGGAACTTGTCCAGCTCCCCCCTGCCCTGGCCAAGCTCTTCCAGGACAGTTACAGCACTGGCATCTACCGGCAATAAAGAAAATTGCCCAGGTATGTCCTGTTCACAGAAAGCAGGACAAATCCCATGCAATCTGACCAATTACCACCCCGTCAGCTGACTCTCGACCATTGGCAGTGTAGCTGATCAGTATTGAGTTCTTAGTGTTCGTCTATGTGAAGGCTTGTACAGAGGATTTCAAGGTGTCCTGAGCACTGCACTCTGCTGCGGCTGTTGTATACAAACTCTGAAGGTTCCTGGTTCAATAGCCTTTGTGCACTAGTTGGTCTGACAGTTGCTGGATTTGGACAGTATTCCTGGGAGAAATGGGATATGTTCTTACTCCTGACTTACTCTGAAGTGATCTGTAGGTGAGAACCACCCTGTTTGAGTTGTTGATAGGGTTGGGTCAAGATTCATTTGATTTCCTCCCTTTTTTTCCCTCTTTTCACCTCCACACCGCACCCCCCCCCCCCCCCAAAAAAAAATAGTTGGACTAGCCTATTCCAAGACATGGAGGGAGGCATCATCTGAAAGACGACAGTGAGACAATACTCAACACAACAGTGTTAGTGATTCAAAACTTGGTGAGAAGGGGAGCTGCTTAAAAGAGAGACGGAGAGGGAATTCTAGTCATGATTGTCAATGGTGAGGTGAAGGAAGAGAGCTGTTTGTGTCTCTACACCCCCTTTGTTGCTCAGAATCAGCAATAAACTTTTCTTTCATAAATTGAGCAAAGGAAAATGAACACTCAATGCTACAAACCCAGTTGATGGAAAATTAGCTGAGGTTTGCAGTTGCCAGAAGGGTTAAGTTTGTGTACACAACTGCACAAACATGCCACCACACCAGTACCAAGGTGCGTGGTGCAGGAGGGGATAGTTCAGTGATAACAGTGTAGGGAGTTCCTGTTACCAGACTGCTGCCCTCATGTCCTGCTTTTTAGTTCGACCATTCCATTGCTGATTGTGTCTGTCTTTAATTTGAAAATAAATCTTGCCCCCCCCCCCCCCTTGAATTAATTTGAACCATTAATATTGCTCACTAGATTTTAGTTGATAAAAGTGAACCATGTATATCTGAGTCTAATAACATTGTTGTATCAGCCTGTTAACCTAGAGGGAAGTGCTGGGAGTCAGCCATGCACTTGCCAGATGTTTGGTGTCTGGGTTCATGTTGAACATCTAAGGCCTGCTTTTGCATTTGTACAGCTATAACAAGCCTTGTTTATATTTTTCTTACAAACCTAAGAGGCATTTGGATGGGTATATGAATAGGAAGGGTTTGGAGGGATATGAACCAGGTGCTGGCAGGTGGGACTAGATTGGGTTGGGATATCGGGTCGGCATGGACGGGTTGGACCGAAGGGTCTGTTTCCGTGCTGTACGTCTCTGACTCTGATCACCGCTTATGGAGCTATAGAGTGTTTTTAACATGAAAACAGGCTGTTCAACCTACCAGGATTGGCTGGTGATTGTCCTTCAGACCGTCCCAGCTTAGTTCAGCTCAGTAAAATATCACAGCTTCTTGTTCACGTCCCCTTCACGTTTCTTTCTCCACTCTCCGTTTCGATGCATGTCTGCTGTCTGTCACTCCCTGGTCAGCAAATGTCATAGTCTCACCACTCTCTCCTGTTCAAGGTGCCTCTCCTTTAGCCTAGGATCCAGGGTTTTACACCTTTTTTTGTGTGTGTTTTAGATTGATGATCAGCTCACCTGCCCAGAGTTGCTGATATGGAAAGATGTTTAGTTTGTTCTGATAGCCGTGCAGGCAAATTTGGTGGTGTTCAGGTGACGTGAGCCTTTTTCTTTCTTGTCAGTGGGATGCGGGTATCATGGTCTGAATCAGCATTGCTTGTCCATCCCAAATTACCCTGGAGAAGGTAGGGATGAGCTACCACCTTGAACCACTGCAGTTCCAGAATTTTGACCCAGCGACACTGAAGGAAGGGTGATACCATTCCATGTCAGCGTGGCATAGACTTCCTTACACAAGGAATTCCATATCATTCTGACTCGGAAATGAATCACAAAGAATATATTGCACAAGGAAGTCTCTGTTAGTTCTGATTTACACATTGTAGGTGTTGGAAAGACTTTGGGAAATCAGAGGGTGAGTTACTTGCTGCAGAATTCCCAGTCTTTGTCTTGTGGCCACAATATTTATTTGGCTGATGCAACTGAGTCTTTTATTTGTCATCAGCAAAGTTGGTGATGGGGGATTTAGAGCCGAAGGCATTAATAGCAGTAATACTCGAGCAGGACTGTATTGGTGTTGTGTGTGATGCCACACTTCCTGGAACTAGGCTGAACTGAGGGGACAAATGTAATGTAGTCCTGCTGAACTGTACATACTTGAGAACTATTCATTTGTTTGCATTTGTCCAGAACCCAGTTGTGACATTTTGCCAGGATTTAGTGGTTGTGATGCCATTGAATGTGATTGGGAGAAGGTTAGATGCTCCCTTGTTGATGATGGTCATTGCCTGACCTCCTTGTTGTGGTATGGCTGTTAACGTAGCACCTATCAGCTACAGCCTGAATGCTGTGCTGGTCTTGCATGCAGCCATAGAGGGTGTGAGCATGTGAGATGTTGTGAATAGTGTGAAACATGGTGCATTCATCAGCGTACATCCTATTTTAGATTAGATTAGATTACTTAGTGTGGAAACAGGCCCTTCGGGCCAACAAGTCCACACCGACCCTCCGAAGTGCAACTCACCCAGACCCATTCCCCTACATTTATCCCTTCACCTAACACTACAGACAATTTAGCGTGGCCAATTCACCTGACCTGCACATTTTTGGACTGTGGGAGGAAACCGGAGCACCCGGAGGAAACCCACGCAGACACGGGGAGAACGTGCAAACTCTACACAGACAGTCGCCTGAGTCGGGAATTGAACCTAGGTCTCTGGCGCTGTGAGGCAGCAGTGCTAACCACTGTGCCACCGTGCCAATCATTCCTGACCTTGTGTTGGAGGGCAGGTCATTGAAACAGCTGAAGGTGGCGTGTGTAGACATCCTGTGAATGGGACAGCATGTGGGAATCACTTCAGAAGCTTCGTTCTTCTAACGATCAATTAATTTATAAAGAAGGCCAACATTAACACTCTCTAATAAAGTAGACCCATGCGAGAAGGACTTGCTCCCAATATTGAGGTGAACGTTTCCAGGGTGTCAAGGAAATGTTTCATTTACATTCTTGCACCTGGTGGTAATTCGGACGTGGAGAATTGACCAAACCAAACAGCCCTTCTTTGCAATTCACCCATTGTGTGCAAAAACTCTTTTTGCAGTCCCCTGATGAGCAGCCCTGTGGGATTGGAGGTCAGTGATGGCAGATATTAGCTTTAGTTCGGATGTATTTTGAAGATGTTTTGCATTTCCTACAAAACAGATTAAGCATTCATTTGTTAAATTGTGACTTCCTGACAGATAAACAACCGTTAGCTAACAATCTTCATGCTAAAGCAGAGCCCATATAAGTCTTAATCCACCAGCCCTGAGAGACAGTTCTGTCTATCGTTTGGTCTGAACTTTTTACTTGTTTATCTAGTTTCATAAATCAATTTGAAGCATGTTTACATTTTCCTTGAATGTTTAGTGAATTAGGAAGCATTTAAATGAATGAACATTGAAACAAATCTCCATCTTCAATGACTGTTATTCTCATCTTGGACAGATTCCTCAATCAGTCTTTGAAGAGCTGTACTGTGGAAGCAAGCACACTGTTAACTGGAAAAGCTCTGTCCCATTTCATACTTAAACACAAATACTCTCTCGGGTCTGTGCAGCTTAACTTTTTCCAAATAAGTTTGCGTTTGTGCACAATTATCCAAGTAACTGAGCTGCACACGTACAAGTGTATGTATGAGGTTCCAGAAAGCATGCAGGGAACATCCATCAGTTTCCCTGAGACCCATTTTCCCCCACATTCCTGATGCCTGGAGCATTGTGCTGGGCTCTCCTCAGGAGATAGACAAAGTGGATGGAAAACCTAAGGCTCATTAGGCAAAAATAAGTTTGTGAAAGTCTTCCCCAACTAACTTGGGTAGCTAGTTCACTGGCTCTGTTGTCCCTGTTCGCAATATCTTGTATTGCGGATCAATTTAATACAATCTGACCTTTTCCGGTTTATCCGGGCAGTGTTCCTGCTGTTTCTCAGGGCCTTCAGAAAGACTCCACAAAATAATATCCTACTCCAAAGGCACCCATCTTCTGGGCTAAGAGCTGTTTGAAACCTAACTCTGTCCTACAGAGCCTGAACATATAACTCCTGAATTTGTTTCAGCTCGATGCATTAAAATAGCCCAAGTTTATATTTCTGTTTGTGAATGCTTCAGTTCTTTTGTATTTATTCCTTTTTATATGTCATTTTTAAAATCCGGTTGAGTTTCAGCAATGAAACATACTTGCTGTGGGTTTTCATATCTTGTCTAACAATTCCATTACAGTACGAGGGGAGGTGCAGCACTGTTAGAGTGCCCCAAATGCTCTCTCTTTAGATGTACAGATTAGATTAGGTTCTCTGTCGTATGGCAACGGGCCCTTTGGCCCAACCCTCCGAAGAGTAACCCTTACCCTATATTTACCCCTGACTAATGCACCTTACAATGTGGGCAATTTAGCCTGGCCAATTCTCCTAATCTGCACATCTTTAGATTCTGGGAGCAAACCCACACAGACACAGGCTGAATGCGTAAACTTCACACAGACAGTCACCTGAGGTTGGAATCGAACCTGGGTCCCTGGTGCTGTGAGGCAGCAGTGCTAATCACTGAGCCACCATGCTGTACAGATCCTGTGCCACTGTATTGGAGGACAATTGTTACTGGAGTTTATGAAGGGTGTCCTGGCTGATATTTATCCCCAGTCAACATGAGGAAAACAGATTATTTGGTCTTTGTCATAGTATTTTGTGGGCGGCATGGTGGCACAGTGGTTAGCACTGCTGCCTCACAGCGTCAGAGACCCGGGTTCAATTCCCACCTCAGGCGACTGACTGTGTGGTGTTTGCACATTCTCCCCGTGTCTGCGTGGGTTTCCTCCGGGTGCTCCGGTTTTCTCCCACAGTCCAAAGATGTGCAGGTCAGGGTGGTTTGGCCATGCTAAATTGCCTGTAGTGTTGGGTGAAGGGGTAAATGTAGGGGAATGGGTGGGTTGTGCTTCGGCGGGGCGGTGTGGACTTGTTGGGCCAACGGGCCTGTTTCCACACTGTAAGTAATCTAATCTAATCTATTGTTTGGAAGACCTTGCTGTGTGTAAATTTACTTCCAACATAACAGTGGCTCCAATCCACAAAACACTTCAAGGTGCTGTGAAGTTGTGAAAATTGAGATGAAAATGCCAGCTTGTTCATTTGAATTCCCTTCCTGATCAGTTGGTCTTGGGTCAGGTTGCATTCTGTTTGGGGAGTGATGAATATAGAAACTCTGTGTGGCAATTCCATTTGCAGTTTTACAGTGCTCCAGTTAAGATAGTTCAAACAGAGGGAGATAGTGGAGAACTGTGTTCAAATGACCAACTTTGTTCCAAGGTAAAAATCACACAACACCAGGTTATAGTCTAACAGGTTTAATTGGAAACACGCTAGCTTTCGGAGGGACGCTCCTTCATCAGATGATTGTCTGATAAACACCTGATGAAGGAGCGACGCTCCGAAAGCTAGCGTGTTTCCAATTAAACCTGTTAGACTCTAACCTGGTATTGTGTGATTTTTAACTTTGTACACCCCAGTCCAACACCAGCATCTCCAAATCATAACTTTGTTCCACACAGTGTTAGTAGGATCAGTAAGTACTGATTGGCTCTTAAGATACCTTCACCACTTTTACATTTTAATATAACCAGATCATTAACTGATTTAACTTGCAGTGAGTATGGCAGTTACCTGTCTGTTATCGGATACAGTTGTCAAATCAATATTTGATAGATAAATGATTTGGAAGCTGCTAATAGGTCGAGAGCCTCCATTGTAAACTCTCTCTGTCCTCCGACACCAATTGTTTGTTGTTTGACTAACTTATTCTTTTTTCTTTTTCTCTTCCATGTTTCATCTGAACCAGAATTGCCAGCTGAAGAAGGTAAATATTAACTTTTCCATTTTGGAATTTTAAATGAACTGATTTTTGAATTGCTTTGGGTTTGCGATGGCCTGTTAATCTCCTTTTGGTGTTTTTGATTTTACTGTGAAGAAAAGATAAAATATGAACAAATTGTTTTAAACAAAAGGTGGATTTTCATACGAGTGTGATTGTTACCAAATAGAGGAGAGAATTGACAAGAAACATTCCCAGTTTCAAGGCTGTCTATACCCAAAACAAAATCCTGAGCTAGATTCCACATTCTGATCCAATGTCAGAATGTTCTCTTTTGACCAAACGTTTAATCATCCTGTCGTGTCTTTTCTATCCTCTGTCTAATCCAAACCCCAAATTGGACAAACTCCTCCATCACTACTTGAGTCAATGCTCCACTCCTCATACCCTCTTGGGGAGTCCAGAACTAGAGGGCATAGGTTTAGGGTGAGAGGGGAGAGAGATAAGAGACCTAAGGGGCAACTTTTTCACAGAGGGTGGTACGTGTATGGAATGAGCTGCCAGAGGATGTGGTGGAGGCTGGTACAATTGCAACATTTTAAGAGGCATTTGGATGGGTATATAAATAGGAAGGGTTTGGAGGGATATGGGCCGGATGCTGGCAGGTGGGACTAGATTGGGTTGGGATATCTGGTTGGCATGGACGGGTTGGACTGAAGGGTCTGTTTCCGTGCTGTACATCTCTGACTTTTATTTATTCTGCTTGCTGTATCTATACTCAACCACCCCATAATGCTCTTGCAGGTCCTCTGCACCTCAGTAAATTGGCCTCTAAAGCTTTAGTCCTCCCTTTTGTCTTTCCATGATTTTTACATCACTTTGCCAAGATCCCAGGGAGGTTGAGGATCATTTAAGACAGTTTGATATCACGGCATGTGATGTTCCTGAGTAAAAACCCCAGTGACAGTGCAATGGAGGCAGTAAACATCGAACATTCCAGCACAGTACAGGTCCTTCGGCCCTCGATGTTGCGCCAACCTTATGAAACCAATCTGAAGCCCATCTAATCTACATTATTCCATTACCATCCGTATGTTTATCCAATGACCATTTAAATGCCCTTAAAGTTGGCAAGTCTACTACTGTTGCGGGCAGGGTGTTCCACCCCCTACTTCTGAGTAAAGAAACTACCTCTGACATCCGTCCTATATCTATCACCCCTCAATTTAAAGCTATGTCCCCTCGTACTAGCCATCACCATCCGAGGAAAAAGGCTCTCGCTGTCCACCCAATCTAATCCTCTGATTATCTTATCTCGTAATTAAGTCACCTCTCAACCTTCTCTCTAATGAAAGCAGCCTTACGTCCCTCAGCCTTTCCTCATAATACCTTCCCTCCAGACCAGGCAACATCCTGGTAAATCTCCTCTGAACCCTTTCCAAAGCTTCCACACCCTTCCTATAATGGGGTGACCAGAACTGTACGCAAAGCTCCAAGTATGGCTGCACCAGAGTTTTGTACAGCTGCAGTATGGCCTCATGGCTTCGAAACTCGATCCCTCTACCAATAAAAGCTAACACACTGTATACCTTCTTAACAACCCTATCAACCTGGGTGGCAACTTTCAGGGATCTATGTACCTGGACACCGAGATCTCTTCGCTCATCTACACAACCAAGAATCTTACCATTAACCCAGTACTCTGCATTCCTGTTACTCCTTCCAAAGTGAATCACCTCACACTTTTCTGCATTAAACACCATTTGCCAACTCTCAGCCCAGCTCTGCAGCTTATCTATATCCCTCTGTAACCTACAACATCCTTCATCACTATTCACAACTCCACCGACCTTCGTGTCATCTGCAAATTTACTAACTCATCCTTCTGCGCCCTCATCCAGGTCATTTATAAAAATGACAAACAGCAGATCCTTGTGGTACCCCACTAGTAATTGAACTCCAGGATGAATACTTTCCATTAGCCACCATCCTGTCATCTTTCAGCTAGCCAATTTCTGATCCATAACACTAAATCGCCCTCTATCCCATACCTCCATATTTTGTGCAATAGTTTACCGTGGGGAATGTTATCAAACACCTTACTGAAATCCATATACACCACATCAACCACTTTACCCTCATCCACCTGTTTGGTCACCTTCTGAAAGAACTCAATAAGATTTACGAGGCATGACCTACCCTTCACAAAACCATGTTGAACATCCCTAATCAACTTATTCCTTTCTAGATGACAAGTCCTATCTCTTATAACCTTTCTCAACACTTTACTCACAACTGAAGTAAGGCTCACTGGTCTATAATTTCCAGAGTTGTCTCTCTACTCCCCTTTTGAACAAGGGGACAACATTTGCTATCATCCAGGCTTCTGGCACTAATCCTGCAGACAATGATGACATAAAGATCAAAGCCAAAGGCTTGCAATCTCCTCCCTGGCTTCCCAGAGAATCCTGGGATAAATTCCATCTGGTCCAGGGAACTTTACACTTTCCAGAGTTGCTAACAACACCTCTTTATGGACCTCAATCCCATCTAATCTAGTAGCCTGTATCTCGGTATTCTCCTTGACCACATTGTCTTTTTGTAGTGTGAATACTGACTAAAAGTATTAATTTAGCACTTCCCATATCATCTCCTCTGTCTCCATACACAACTTCCCATTACAATGCTTGATTGGCCCTAATTTTACTCTAGTCATTCATTTATTCCTGATATACCTATAGAAAGCCTTAGGGTTTTCCTTGATCCTATCTGCCAACGACTTCACTTCCTTAGTAAACCATGGCTCTCGTGCTCGACAGCTTCTCCCTGTCCAGCAGGTACATACTTATTTAGGATCCGCAGTAGCTGCTCCTTGAATAAGCTCCACATTTCGTTTGGACCATCTGCAGTTTCCTTTCCCATCCTATGTGTCCTAAATCTTGCCTAATCGCATCATAATTGTCCTTTCCCCTGCGGTATATACCTATCTCTTTTCATCGCTAAAGTGAATATAACCAAATTGTGGTCACTATCACCAAAGTGCTCACCTGCCTCCAACCTAACTCCGACCTGGTTTGTTACCAAATCCATTATGGCATCGCCCCTTGTTGGCTGATCTACATACTGTCAGGAAACCCTCCTGCACACTTTGGACAAAAACTGACCCATCTGAAGTACTTAAACTATAGTATTCTTTGTCAATACTTGGAAAGTTACAGTCCTCTATAACAAATACCCTGTCACTCTTGCTCCTATCGAGAATCATCTTTGCTATCCTTTCCACTACATCTCTGGAACTATTTGGAGGCCTATAGAAAACTCCCAACAGGGTGACCTCTCCTTTCCTGTCTCTAACCTCAGCCCATTCCACTTCAGTAGACGAGTCCTCATCAAACGTCCTTTCTGCCACCGTAATACTGTCCTTGACTAACAATGCTACACCACCTCCTCTTTTACCATCTTCCTTGTTCTTACGGCATGGTGGCACAGTGGTTAGCACTGCTGCCTCACAGCGCCAGAGACCCGGGTTCAATTCCCGCCTCAGGCGACTGACTGTGTGGAGTTTGCACGTTCTCCCCGTGTCTGCGTGGGTTTCCTCCGGGTGCTCCGGTTTCCTCCCACAGTCCAAAGATGTGCAGGTCAGGTGAATTGGCCATGCTAAATTGCCCGTAGTGTTAGGTAAGGAGTAGATGTAGGGGTATGGTGGGTGTGGGCTTGTTGGGCCGAAGGGCCTGTTTCCACACTAAGTAATCTAACCTAATCTACTGAAGCATCTAAATCCTGGAACCTACAACAACCATTCCTGTCCCTGCTCTATCCATGTCTCCGAAATGGCCACAACATCGAAGTCCCAAGTACCAACCCATGCTGCAGGTTTGCCCACCTTATTCCGGATGCTCCTGGCGTTGAAGTAGACACATTTCAAACCAACTTCTTGCTTGCTGCTGCCTTCTTGCAACTTTGAAATCTTATTCCTGATCTCACTACTATCAACCTCCTGTGTACTCAAACTGCAATTTAGGTTCCCATACTCCTGTTGAATTAGTTTAAACCCACCTGAAGAGCATTATCAAATTTTCACCCCCAGGATATTGGTACTCCTCTGGTTTAGGTGAAGCCCATCTTGTTTGTAGAGGTCCCACATACCGTGGAGCTCCAATGATCCAGGAATCCAAAACCCACCCTCCCTGCACCTTCCCTGAATTTCTGCCTTCGATGCCCATCTCTCTTCCTACCCATGTCATTAGTCCCTATGTGGACCACGACTTGGGGGTGCTCCCTCTCCCCCTCAAGCATCCCGAAAACTCGATCAGAGATATCACAAATCCTGGCACCTGGGAGGCAACACCCCAACTGTGAGTCTCTCTCATTCCCACAGAACCTCCTGTCTGTCCCCCTAACTATGGAGTCTCCAATGACTAATGCTGTGCTCCTCTTCCCCCTTTCCCTTCTGTAGTATGTAGTTAGTTAGTCAGCCTTATATGTGTTAGTCATGTAATGTATTTGTAACTGCAGTAAACATAGATTAAGATCCTATAGCAATGTAAATTGCAAGTGTTTTTAATAAACTTAAGACATCTGTCTTAATGTGAACTCAATCTTCGTGGTATATGTTACATGGGGACCAGTTGGTCTTGGCAGCAGTGTGTGACCCAAGGCCACACCTTCTACTGTAAGACTTCCCAGTTCTGATACTGACCTCTTACTCCCTCCAGCATTCGGAGTCACTCCTTCAGTCATCTGGCCTTCCAAGTTAAGGGCCTCGCTTTGCTGCTCCCTCAACTCCTTCAAAAACCTCCGAGGCATCTATTCTGATATTCTCTTTTTTTGTCCACGTCTCCTTTTTGTTCTTGTGCTTGGTGACCATAATCTTACTGAGCACTCTGGGATATACAACAGTACAGCACAGTACAGGCCCTTCAGCCCATCATGCTGTGCCAAGCATTTACCTTAATCTAAGTTCAACCAAGCCTACCTACCCCTCAATTTACTGCCGTCCACGTGCTTGTTCAGCAGTCACTTAAATGTCCCTAATGTCTCTGACTCTATACCACCGCTGGCAGTGCATTCCACACACCCACCACTCTGTGTAAAGAACCTACATCTGATATCTCTCCTATACCTTCATCCAATCACCTTAAAGTTATGACCCCTTGTGACAGCCATTTCTGCCTTGAGGAAAAGTCTCTGGATATCTACTCTATCTAGGCCTCTCATTACCCTGTACACCTCTATCAAGTCACCTCTCTTCCTCCTCTCCAGTGTGAAAAGTCCTAACTTACTCAACCTCTTCAAAACACAAGCCCTCCAATCCAGGTAGTATCCTGGTAAATATCTTCTGCACCCTCTCTACAACCTTCCTATAATGAGGTGACCAGAACTGGACACAATATTCCATGTGTGGTCTAACTAAGGTTTTATAGATCTGCAGCAAAACCTCACTGCTCTTAAACTCAATCCCCCTGTTAATGAAAGCTAAAACACCATAAGCTGCCTTAACAACCCTATTCACTTGGGTGGCAACTTTGAGGCATCTATGTACGGGAACCCCAAGATCCCACTGTTCTCCACACAGCCAAGAATCCCGTCTTTAACCCTGTATTCAAATGCAACCTTCCAAAATGAATCCCTTCACATTTATCCAGGTTAAACTCCATCTGCCACTTCTCAGCCCAGCTCTGTATCCTGTCAATGTCTTGTAGCCAGCAACATTGTCTACAACACCACTGACCTTCGTGTCATCGGCAAACTCACTAACCCACCCTTTACCTTCCGCACCCAAGTCCTTTATTAAAAACTACAAAGAGCAGAGGCCCAAGAACAGATCCCTGTGGAACACCACTGGTCACCGACCTCCAGGCGGAATACTTTCCATCCACAGACGCTCCCCATCATCTTTTGGCCAGCCAATCCCATATCCAGGCAACCAAATTTCCCCGGATCCCATACCTCCTAACTTTCTGAATGGGCCTACCATGGGGAACCTAATCAAATGCCTTACTGAAATCCATATACACCACATCCACTGCTCGACCTTCATCAACTTGTCTCGTCACATCTTCCAAGAACGTAATAAGGTTTGTGAGGCATGACCTGCCCTTCACAAATCCATGCTGATTATCTTTAATCAAACTAAGAATTTATGGTTATTTGGAAAAACTGTCTCTCAGAATCCTTTCCAGTACCTTACTTACCACTGACCTGAGACTAACTGGTCTGTAATTCCCAGGGATTTCCCTATTCCCTTTCTTGAACACAGGAGCAACATCCACCTCCTTCCAATCAGCCGGTACTACTCCCGTAGAGAGTGAGGATGCAAAGATCATTGCCAGAGGTGCAGCAAGCTCATTCCTTAATTTTTTTAGTAACTTTGGATATATCTGGTCTGGCCCTGGGGACTGATCTATCTTGATGCTTCCCAGAATTTCCAGCACATCCACTTTCATAACATCGAGCTATTTGGGCCTATTAACCTGGTCCACCGTGTTCTCACTCTCAACAATGATATATCGCTTGCTCTTTCTCTCGTGAATACTGAAGCCAAACACTTATTTAAGGCCTCCACCACCTCTTCAGGCTCCAGACACATGTTCCCTCCACTATCGCTGATTGGCCCTACCCTCTCTCTGATCATTTGCTTATTCCTCATGTAAGTGTGGAACGCCTTTGGGTTTTCCCTAATCCTTCCTCCCAAGCCTCGTTCGTGCCCCCTCCTAGCTCTCCTCAGTCCATTTTCTTTGAGTTCTTTCCTAGCTATCCTGTAATTCTCTAAAGCTGTGCCAGAGCCTTGTTTCCTCAATCTTAAGTAAGCTTCCTTCTTCCTCTTGATGAGAAGCTCCTCTCCTCTTGTCACCCAAAGCTCCTTCACATTACCAATCCTTGCCTGTCTCAGTGGGACAAAGTTATCCAACACTCACAAGTGCTCCTTATTCAGCCTCCACATTTCTGTTGTGCGTTTCCTGTAGATCAAATGTTCCCAATTTGTACTCCTCCGCTCCTGCCTAACAGCAGTATAATGGCCCCCCCCCTACCCCCGCCACATTAAATACCTTCCTATCCCTCTCCATGGCCGTGGTAAAGGTGAGACAGTCGGCGTCACTGTCACTGAAATGCCGTCCCACCAAGACATCTGACACCTGGCCTGGCTCGTTGCTGAGCACCAAACCTCTACCCAACTTCCCCCAGTCGCCCTATCTACATACTGAGTCTGGGATCCCTGATTCCTGGAGTCAGGAATATCTCACTGAGCAGAAAATAATTTGGAGTCACTTTTCCCAAATGACTGAACTATTTGCCTGGTTCTCATTGGACTGAGTACTAGCCAGTCAAATTGTGGTGAAGATTAGCCCCCCAGTCTTCTGCAGACTCTACTGGTGACAGACCAGGAGATAATTGTGGTAGCTGAGTCAAGGGAATGATATCAGCAGAATAGAATTCTCTTGACAAAGTAATCTCATCTGCTTCAGCAAGTTAAAACCAGTACTGAGGTGGAACTAGGCCTGTTTGCAATTGTGGAGTTGTTACAGAATTCCATCTCTCCACATCTTTGGGAAAACATGGAAACCAAGTAAATCTCCCATTGCAATTGTAAGTCAGATGATCTCTATAGTAGGAAGGCTGCCTCAGGAGAGTCAGAAATTACTGATTGCTAGTATTCAGTCTTGGTTCTGTTTTGGGGTGGTACGGCTGATGGTGCAATAAGCAAAATCGGTGTTTCGGGCAAAAGCCCTTCATCAGGAATAAAGGCAGAGAGCCTGAAGCGTGGAGAGATAAGCTAGAGGAGGGTGGGGGTGGGGAGAAAGTAGCATGGCTACTTTCTCCCCACCCCCACCCTCTTCTAGCTTATCTCTCCACGCTTCAGGCTCTCTGCCTTTATTCCTGATGAAGGGCTTTTGCCCGAAACACCGATTTTGCTGCTGCTCCTCGGATGCTGCCTGAACTGCTGTGCTCTTCCAGCACCACTAATCCAGAATCTGGTTTCCAGCATCTGCAGTCATTGTTTTTACCTTTTTTTTTAACCTGGTGCAATAAGCAAACCTAGTGTTTGAAAGTAGCACAGGCGTACCTGAGTGGGCCCCAACACTGCACCGACACCCTGGTTAGTTTGATACACTGTCTTTCACCATGCTGTAGCTAGGTGTCTGCTGTTCAGGAACTGGGAACCTGTAGGTGATTAAACTGTGGATGGAGCCAAGTTGTGACATGTACCAACAAGTTCTTTTGAATGTAATTGCATTGAGATCTACAGCATAATCAGGTGCTCCTGTTCACTTTAGATTTGTATGTCTCCCTCAGGATGTGGGTGTTGTAGGCAAGGCCCGCGTTTTATTGTCCGTTCCTAATTGCCTTTGCGAAGACGGGGATGAGTCTCCATCTTGTAACAAAGCGGTTTGTGTAATGACATTATTCCAGCAACACTGTTGGGAATTCCAAGAATTTAAAAAGGGAGAAGTGACTCAACTGCTCCTAATTCTCTGTCAGGGCTGCCATTTGGAAAGCAGCCACTGTGAAGGGAGCTGTGTGCTTCCAGATCCTGCCACTTGTTTCCACGGCAACTTGGGATGGAGTGAGACATGCTGCAGGTCCCAGCTCAGCCTGTTTGGCTGGACTGGAGTCAGGGCTTTGTGGAGCTGCCAAGTGCTGTCAGATAGGTGGGATGATGGGGGGGCACCTCTTTGCAGAGTGTCCTTTAGTGTCATAAAGACAATTAGCTGAGAAAGGTCCTGCACTGAATAATTTAAACGTAAAAGGGAGTAAAAACCAATTTGTCAACTTGTGCATTATACTTTCTTGCATATATTTAGCCACCAGCCTTAACCTGGAGATGAGCGTTTTAATAATGTAAGAGCCAGAATGTGTCTACGAAACCCTACCGCAGTTAATTCATCTCTCTCACACACACACACACACACACACACACACACACACACACACACACACACACACACACACACACACACACACACACACACACACACACCACAGTCAATCTGAGCGATCTGTTGCTGCTGTCAGGGTAACAGGCTCGACATTTATTTTCCACAAAGTGCTTCTTTTTCTTTCAAACCAACCTATTGTTTTACAGACTCTCAACCCGCCACACTGAAGCAGCCACCCACTCCTCTCCCAAGAGATTGACTGCGCAATATTTCATCCAAGTGGTACGATGCTTATGATGTGCATCGTGCCTGTAAATGATTGCTGACTATTGAACTATGGGAGGCATCATTTGTTCCAGTCATGACTTGATCTCCATCCTGCAATCCTTCCACTGGAGGTTGGGGGGGGGTGGGGTGCACTCTGGCTCATTGAAATGTTGCACTTTTATTTTTGTCAAGCTAATATAGGGTCTATGAGTTTGCTCGCTGAGCTGGTAGGTTTGTTCTCAGATGTTTCGTCACCATGCTAGGTAACACAATCAGTGAGCCTCTGGCAGAGCACTGGTCTTCTGTCTCACTTTCTATTTGTGTCTTGTCTTGGTGATATCATTGCTGGTTCTTTTTCTTAGAGGTTGGTAAATGGGGTCCAAATCGATGTGTTAATTAGAGTTCTGGTTTGAATGCCAGGCCTTGAGGAATTCCTCTGTGTGTGTGTGTGTGTGTGTCTGTCTGTCTGTCTGTCTCTGTTTAGTCTGTCCTAGGATGGGTGTGGTATCCTCCTTCATCTATGTGTAAGGATACTAGTGATAGTGGGTCATGTCTTTTGGTGGCTAGTTGGTGTTTGTGTGTCCTGGTGGCTACTTTCCTGTCTGTCTGTCCGATGTAGAGTCTCAAATGTCATATACAAAATACCCTGCAAGGACTGCAACAAACACTACAACAACAGACAGGCAGGAAACTAGCCACCCCAGGATACATTAACACCAACTAGCCACCAAAAGACATGACCCACTATCACTGGCATCCTTACACATAGATGAAGGGCACCACTTTGACTGGGACAACGCATCCATCCTAGGACCGGCTAAACAGAGACACGCATGAGAATTCCTAGAAGCATGGCATTCCAACCGGAACTCTGTCAATAAACACACCGATTTGGACCTCGCTTACCAACCTCTGAGAAAAAGAACCAGAAATTATATCACCCACTACAACCGACCAAGACACACAAATGGAAAGTGAGATAGAACACCAGTGCTTCACCAGAGGCTCACTGATGATGTTACCTAACATGGTGATGAAACATCTGAAAACAAACCTACCAGCTTAGCGAGCAAACTTACAACCTGAGCTACAAATCTTCTCAAAAATTGCAATTAGGTGTCTATGCATTTTCCAGACATCTTCCGGATAACGTTTTCCTCCTGTGTTCCTGAGCTGGAAGTTGATGCCAACATTTGGGCCCCTTGAATGATGCACCCTGCTTTTTTTTTAACCTGCCTGTTGTTCTCCTTCTTTTGAGACAAACTGCAGTTTTAATTATTAAATGTGCCTAATCTGTCAGCCTGTCCACCACTAATGAGTCTTGGTTTCTGTATATTTTCCAGGGAAGTCTCTGTGGCAGCTTGTGCTGGAGCAGTTTGAGGAGCTGCTGGTGCGAATTCTCCTGCTGGCTGCCTGCGTCTCGTTTGTAAGTAACCCCCGTCCCCATCTTAGTTGGGCTCTGTGGCCGAACCTGTGACCCTGTGCTCCCCACAAGTCTCTGAGATCCCAGGCATTTTCTCTTGCTTGCCTGCAGTTTGTTTTACAAGTGCCCTCTTTACTGAGGCTGACTGGGAACACAGGCTCTGAGGAGTGGGGGGGGGGGGAGAGGAAAGAGAGGCTGAACCGTCCTGTCCAACCCTATTTCTCCCCGTGGTCACCTCTGTTCCGCCTTTGCCAACAGGATTCAGCTGGGATTTCTGGAGTTGGAAAAGCTGCAATTGGCTTCTCACCTCCTCTTTTTTCCCCCCCCTCCCCACCTCCCGAACAGTCAGTCCTGAGTGAATCAGGGGTGCATTGCTTGAAAGAGCAGATTCAACTGGAACCTTAAATCCAGTATCAGACAAACATTTGAATGGGTAAAAAAAATTCACCAGGCTGTTAGGACACAGTGGGGGGCTGGGATTAACTACATGTCTCGTTCAAAGTGCCCAGCACAGCTACAATGGTCAGAAGACTCCCCATCAGTGCTATACATTTCAATGAACCTTTTCTAGCTGGCTTCTCACTGAGTAGCATTCAGCTTAGAATCTTCGATTCCCTATGGTGTGGAAACATGCCCTTCAGCCCAACAAGTCCACACTGACCCTGCAAAGAGTATCCCACACGAACCCATTCCTCCACATTTTTAACTGTGACTAGTACACCAAACCTACACATCCCTCGACACTAATGGGCAGTTTAGCAATGCCGATTCACTAACCTGCACATCTCTGGATAAACTTTCTAACCCCAATCTTGGTCAAGTTGTTAAAAGCGGCCCTCCCCAGATTATTACTGTTGCTAGTGGAAAATTGGGTTTGATTTCATGTGAAGCTTGTTCATTCTGCATCAGGATTGAATGTTTTCTGTGCAGGAATTCCTGACTTTGCCTGTCACACTTACGGGTGCATCTCTCTCCGCTATTGCCCAAGCTTTTTCTGTTCATTCATGAGAGGTTGGTGTGACCGGCCAGCACTTACTCCCCATTCCTCATGACCACTTGTAGGGGGTGGTCAGCTGCCACCTTGACCCACCGCAATCCATTTGGTGTGGGAACACCCACAGTGCTGTTTGAGAGGGAGTTCCAGGATTTTTGACTCCGCATCACTGAAGGGATGCTGATATATTTCCAAGTCAAGATTGCGTAACTTGGAGGGGAACTTGATGCCCTTGACCCTGTCCTTCAGGGTAGAAGAGGGTATTGAGTTCAGAAGATCCAGTGAAGGGGCTTTAGGCAAGATCCTGTAGTCAATCTTGTAGATGGTACACGTTGACGCCACTGTACATTAGTAGTGAAGGGAGTGAAAGTTGAGGGTGGATATGGTGCCAATCAAGTGAGCTACTTTGCCCTGGTTGATGTCAAACTTCGAGTGTTGTTGGAACTGCGACCATTTGGGGAAGTGGGGAGTATTCCTGCCTTGTGCCTTAAGGATAGTGGACAGGCTGTGAGGAGTCGGGAGGTGACTGACTTGCTGCAATATTCCCAGCTTCTGATATCCGAGCTATTCGTCGTCTTCCTGTTCTCAACGGAGTGGAAGTCCCGATCTTTTACCTGCATTTCAGATATCCCCAAGAATTCCCTGTACCCTGACTGAGTGACCATTCTCCCCAGTCAAAGTTGGAGGTTGAGAGCCTTGGCTCAAACAGACCTGGTTGGTGTTTGCTCTTCACATCAACAACCAGTAACCCATCATATTTACCCACCTGGCTCCAAATGGAGAAATCTGTAATGTTTGATCTTAATGTTAGTGACCGGTGGGAGATAGAGATGTATGTATTGAGGATCCATCAATGTAATAGCTGCCTCGCTGCAGTGGCCATCCAGGCAGGTAGGCTAGTGGTATGATCACCAGACTGTTAACCCAGAGACCCCGTTAATGTTCTGAGGACCCAGGTTCAAATCCTGCCAAGTCAGACAGTGGAATTTGAATTCAATAAAAATCTGGAAGTAAGAGTCTAATTTATGACCATGAGTCCATTGTTGATTGTCAGAAGAATCCATTTAGTTCACTAATGTCCTTTAGGGAGGGAAACAGCCATCTTCCCCTGGTCTGAATGACGTCTGACTCCAGACCCACAGCAATGTTGCTGACACTCCATTGCCTCTGGGTAATGCTGGCCTCGTCTGCAACACCCACATCCCATGAATCTTTCAAAAAAAGACTATAAGAAAAAGAAAGAGGACCACATGGTTCAGTCCCTCGAGTCTGCTTCATTATTCAGTAAGATCATGGCTAACCTGACATTCCTCATGCCCACTTCCCTGCCCTTCCCCGATCAGGAATCTATCTCCGCCTTAAATGTACACAAGGCTCCACGGCTCCATGGCAAGGAATTCCAATGACCCACAATACTCGGAAGAAATTCCTTCTTACCTTGGTCATAAATTGGCATCCTTTTCATTCTGAGACAATCTCTCATTCTTTTAAACTCCAGTCAGTAGAGTCCCAAACTGTTTAAACCTTGATCATATCAGGGATCATCGCCATGAACTGCTTCCAATGGCATGATATCTTTCCTTAAAGAGACCAAAACTGCTTGCAGTATTCCCAATATGGTCTTACTGGGACTTTGTACAATTGCAGCAGAATTCCTTACTCTTATACTGTCCAACCCCCTTGAAATAAGGCCTAACATTCCATTAACCTTCCTGATTACCTGCTCCTCCTGTATGTTAGCTTTCTGGTTTTTAGGCTTAGCCCAGAAACGATGCCTCTCCTGCTCCTGGGGGGGGGGGGGGGGGGGGGGCAAGGCTGACCTGCTGTGCTTTTCCAGCACCACACTCTCTCTGTCGATTCTGGTTTTTTGTGCACTAGGACCCCCAAGTCCCTTTACGTTGCAGCTTTCTGTTCTTCCGAAACTAACGAGGTCTGTGTTGTCGGAGGTGGTGTGTTTGAGTTGGCACATAAGGAAGGGGATAATGCAGCATAACAGGGGGAAGCCCCAGCACTGCTCAGGCAGATAAAAATCATCCTACTGCATTGTTTGAAGATTTTCTTTCAGGTGTCATGCTCTTTTACACACGAGTGCAATGATTGTTTGGTATTTATGTGGGAGTAAGCTATGGATAAATCAAATACCCTCACAGTAATGCGGATGGCATTTCAAAGTCTTTGTCATACAGATGTAAAGTACAGACCCTTTGGTCCAACTCGTCCGTGCTGACCAGATATCCTAAACTAATCGAGTCCCATATCCCTCCAAACCCTTCCTATTCATATATCCAGCCAGATGCCTTGTAAATGTTGCAATTGTACCAGTTTCCACCACTTCCTCTGGCAGCTCATTCCATACACATACCACCCTCTGTGAAAAAGTTGCCCCTTAGGTCTCTTTTATATCTTTCCCCTCTCACCCTAAACCTATGCCCTCTAGTTCTGGACTCCCCGACCCCAGGGAAAAGACCTTGTGTATTTACCCTATCCATGCCCCTCATGATTTTATGAATGTCTATAAGGTCACCCCTCAACCTCCAACCTCCCCTAAGGATTTGACCAGGCGATAATGGTTTCATGCAGAGGATGGTGCATGTAATGGAATGAGGCGCAAGTGGTAGTGGTGGAGGGAGGTGAAGTTACAACACTTTAAAAGGCATCTGGATGGTTATTTGAACAGCAATGGTTGAGGGGGATATGGGCCAAGTGCTAGCAAATGGGACTAGGTCAGATTGGGATTGCTGGTCGCCATGCGCAGGTTGGATTGAAGTGTCCGTTTCTGTGCAGTATGACTATAAATCTCCTTTTGTTTTCCAGCACATTGCTTGAAATGTAAGATGTGTGAGAAATGAAAGGATTTATCACTGCTCACTGATTTGACATAAGTTGGCTAAATTCTTGACTGGTCTCGTGCTATGGAAGGGTTAATACAGCAGTTCAACTTCAAGCTAAACAAAAGGGACATGATCCTGGAAAGGGCTCCTCTGGGGTTATGAGAAATACTTTGAGATTCATGAGAAAGAATGAGCCCTTGTATGACACACTGCCAATTGGATGAGAGTTGAATTGTTGGGGTTGTTGTGCTCGGTCCCTCCACCCTCATTTGCCTTTGATTTTTTTTTTGAATGACAGGACGATGGTCGTAAGCTGCGTTTGACGTCATTTGTGGAAGTGTATTTTATTATCTGGGTATAGGAGCTATGTCGAGAGCACTCCAAGGTTTTGAATGTGTGAATCTGACTTTGAAAGTCTGAACAATGGGCAGGGCAGAACAGAACGTGTCAGATAGATGGTCTCCGCTCACTCCAAACAAACAAATAAACATTGAGTTTAACTATATCCAAACAAACCCAAATATCTCTCACGTATACAAGACTATATTTACAGGCATCGAGCTCTGAGCTGAACTACACATACTGAGGGTTATTTGCTGGTTGGACAATAGGAAGCTGAGTCCTCCATCAACAACTTTGCAGTCTGGATTTCTTGAAGTTTATTTATTCTTTTGAAAGCCCATCCCGAATTGCCTTTCAGGAGATGAGCTATCTCTTGAACTGATGCAGTCCTTTGAGTGAGGATCACTCTCAGCACTGCTAGGAGGGCAGTCCCACGTTTTGACCCAGTGGTATTGTTGCCAATCAGGATGCTGTGTGACTCCCAAGAGGAACTTGCAAATTGCAGTGTCCTTGTGTTCTTGCTGATCTTGACCTTCAAGATAATAGAGGTCATGGGCTTAGAAGGTGCTATCAAAGGATCCTTGAAGGATTGTTGCAGTGCACCTTGGAGATGGTGCACACTGCTATCACAGTCGGTCAGTGCTGATAGGTGTGGATGTTGAAGGTAGTAGATGGGGTATCTATCAGGTGGGCTGCTTTCTCCTAGATGGTGTCAGGCTGTCTGTGTGGTGTTGGAGCTGCAACCATCCAGGCAAGTGGGCTGTGTTCCATGACCCTGCCTTTTAGATGGTGGACAGGCTTTAGGGAATTAGCAGAGAGTTATGTATCAGAGAATTTGCAACCTCTGACCTCAACTTATAACTATTGTATTTTTATGGCTATTCCACTTCAGATTCTGGTCAATCGGACCCCCAGGATGATGATTGTGGGGGAATTCTTTTGATGGTAATAATATTGAATGACGTGAGGTCCTAGTTTGATTCCCCCTGTTTGATATGTTTTGAATTTGTTAGTTCTCAGTTGTGCCATCCAACATCCCACTTCCCATCAAATTGAAATCAAACTCAAAACCAATTCTTTCCTTGATGCCCCCAGTTCAGATGCTGGTTAATTGAAGAAATGAGTTGATTTATCTGTGCTTCTGAATAAGAGCTCACGTTGTGCAAGGTGTTGTCGCTTGTCAAGCAGCTCTGCTTGTTTGCAAATCCATTCCTTGATCTTGTTCCACTGTATAAACCTGTACCTTCCACACACCAGGCCCCAGATCTCTGCACTCTTTCCCACCCCCCCCCCCCCCCCCCCAAAATTCTCACCTGGCTCTGATTTCTATTGCTTGGCATCTTCACCATTTCCTCCCTAAATCGCTTAAAGCCTATAATATGGCTACCTTCTTTTTTTGGTCATCGCTTGTAATGAACACTTTCCTCACACCAAAGCCAACACCAACCCCCACATCTTTCTCCCCTCTCTCCCTCCCTCTTTCCCCACCCTCCCCCAGCCCCAAACTGACCAAATTTGAAGTTTGTGAATTCCGTAGAGCCTCTATCGAATAGAATTGATGCTGCGATTCACAGTTTCAGCGTTCTGGAAATTTGGAAGTGGCCAGCCTTTCTGACGTTATTACACATGCAGTTTATCCCCTGCAGAAATCGGGAGGGGCGTATCACTGGGTTTCAGCAGTCTGCTTAAGCTGGGACTGTTGGCACTTTTCAGGTTCTTTTCCACAGAAATTACCAGATGAGTTAGAACCAACTTTGAGACATTGCTCAAGTGGGATTAAGTAGCATCCTATTGCTAACGTATCATTCCATTTACATTCTGAATGTTATCCAACTGCCTGGATTCATGAATTGCCATTTGTGACCATTTATAAATGATTGAGCAGTGTCTGGTGATGAGATTGATTGGGGAGCCGCACTGGATACCTGTTTGATGCCACTGAGTTTTAATGGGAAAGTCCAAACCTGGTGCTGATTATTACTGGTTAATCCCAGCTATTGCCTTCTGTCCTGGTGACCAACTGTTTTTTTTAAAAAAAAGCCTGAAATACAGTTTTCCCTAGTTCCAATGGACACCAATTTGCAACCCCTTTATTGCAATGTCGTTACCAATTTGTTCTTGCTCCAAATCTGTGTCTCTGTGCTTGGATTCAAAAGTCTTGTCGTTGAGAAACCTGAAAGTTAATTTTGCGATGAAGGCACCAGAAAATGTTCAATTTTTCAATTGTATTGCAAGCCACAGAAGAATAATGATCTTGAGCCCAGTTCCAGAGACTCATTGTTCAGCAGAATAGCTACTCCTTGTTCACTCCACTTCAATGATGACTTCAGTGTCAGTCTGCCTCACTTTGAAGGCCGTTTTGTTCCCTGTGTGTAATGTGCCCAGAGATGGACGAACAAGAAGGAGAAGAAAGAACTGTGTTCATGGAGTTGGATTGCGTTATTCCCTCCTCTAACTCTATCTTAATTTAGTTCCTTCCCTCATTCCCTGCCCTCTCCTCTACTGGTTAGGTACCTAACCCACCTGGTGGGTAGTGCCTGGTGATTGTTCCTTTTAAGTTGTAACATGGGTGGGGAAGAAAGTGTACCGTGGTTTACAAACGGAATTTGTAGAGTTGGGCTGGCTGTGAGAAATCAAGGATCCTGGTCAACTCACTTAACCCCCGAACCTCAACAGTGGAAGTGGCAAGGATAGTACAGACAAACACGAATGTGAATCTGTGTATTGGTTAGTGCCGTATCAAACCGTGCATTTACCAAGTTAGCTGTTGGGGGACTATGGTGATGACACTGACCGACAGTCTATGAATGTAGAGCCTTCTGTTCAAATATATTTGATTTTTCAATGCTAATGTTATCAGAATGGACTATTGAGAGGAATCTTTTGTTTTTCCTTCAATACCCGTTAACTTACACACCTCACTCTGCATTGTCTAAGTTAAAGTATGAAGATGACATTTATGTTATTGTCAAACGAGCCTGCCAAAACCAAACTTGAAAGCTCTCAAGGTTGGCTGATGATTCACTGTCACCTCACCTAGCCTTTTGTATTCCTATCCAAAATTGTCTCATCTACTCCCACTTCATCTTGGCTCATCCAGTCTCACCTTGGCTTACCCACCTCTTTCACCTTAACTCATTCGCCTCCTCTTATCTGCACAACCATATTTCATCTCAGTGCATTGGCTGTGCAACAATAAGCAACCAACGAGAGCTGCAGGTCAACATTTCAAAGCTTTTACGCGGCGTTCTGCAGAAATAGAAAAGTTACACTACAATAGGTCAGTCGCTTCAACGGGACAATGTTGGAGTTAAAACCCAACACGAGCCTTCCCCACTCTAATTCTCTTTCCTCACCCATAATGCCTCTCATTTTCTGTTGCATTCATGCCCATCCTTTTGGAAACCTAGACGCTCTCTGCATCGATTACTCTAGCTGACACCATGTTCCACATCCTGGCCCCTCATTTTGGAGTGAAGTTTTCTTGACTTGATCAGCTATTATTATGACCTTTGTTCCGGACTCTCTGACAGTAAGGGAACAGCTTCTCCATGTTTTGCTCCCACCCTGAAACTCTTACCTTTTCATGTCAGATGGCTGTCAGTTGTATTGGAAGCAATTGGAGAGGGTTTTAGGGATAGATTTAGAAAAACATGACCTAATTAGGGACAGTTAGCTTTGTACAAGGTAAGTCCTGTCTCGCTAACTTGTTTAAAGTTTGAGGTGATCGATGAGTCCAAAGCAATGGATGTTGTTCACACTGATTTTAGTAAGGCTTTCAACAAGGTCCTTCATGTTAGGCTCATCCAGAAGATTAAGATGCAGGAGATCCATGGTGACTTGGTCACATGGATTCTGAATTGGTTTGCCCATAGAAGATGGAGGGTAGCGGTGGACGGGTGTTTTTTCAGGCTGGAGGCCCATGACTAGTGATGTTCCCCAGGGATCCGTACTCTGATCTCTGCTGTTTGTGGTCTATCTAAATGACTTGGATGAAAAAAATAGATGGGTCGATTAGCAAATTTGCAAATGATGCAAAGATTGATGGAGTTGTGGGTAGTGTAGAAGGTTGTTAAAGGATACAGTGGAATATAGATCAGTTTCAGATATCTGCAGAGAAAGGGTAGGTGGACTTTAATCTGGGTAAGCTGCGTTGCTGCACTTCGGGAGATTGAATGTTAAGGCAAAGTGCACAGTTAATGACAGGACTCTGAACAGCACTGACGGACAGAGAGCGCTTGGGGTTCAGTCTGTAGCTCCCTGAAAGTAGGTAGGGTGGTAAAGAAGGTGTATGGCATGCTTGCCTTTATTGATCAGGGAATTGAGTACAAGAGTCAGGATGTCATATTGCAGCTTTGAGACTTTGGTTAGGCCGCACTAAGGGTATTGCGTTCAGTTCTGGTCACCACATTACAGGAAGGATGTGGAGTCTTTGGAGAGAGTGCAGAAGAGGATTGCTGGGATGCTGCCTGGATTAAAGGCTTATAACAAAAACTTGGGTTGTTTTCTCTGGAGCATCGGAGGCTGAAGGGAGACTTGATCGATGTCTATAAAATTGAGGTGCATCAATCAGGCTGGCGGTCAGAGTTGAAATACCTAACACTAAGGGCACGCATTTAAGGTGAGAGGAGAAAAACTGAAAGGAGATGGAGTTCACGTTTCCTACACTGAGAATGGTAGGAGGGTGGAGCACATTGTCAGCGGGTGCTGGTGGAGGCAGATACGATCGGGGCTTTTAGATAAGCACATGAATCTGGAGAAAGTGGAGGAATGTGGCCCAAGGGCAGGCAGAAGGGATTAGTTTAATTTGGGATCTTAATCTTCTGGAAGGTCTTACCATGAGGGTCTTTGATGAAAGCCTTACTAAAATCCAGGTAGATAACCTCCACTGCTCTACCCAGTCTTGTGGGTTGGAGAGCTCATTCCTGTGCTGTTCTCTGTTCTTTGTATGTTATTACACCCCCCCCCCCACCCCCCCACCCCCCCCCCCCCGCAACCCCACCCCAGCCGTTGATCTTGTTCGGAGTGTTGCTAGTGGTTAATGCACTGCCTCTCCAATAAGTGTACAGCGACCAGGCAGGATGGGTGAAAGGTTAACCCCCAGCTGCTGTTGTCCTTGATCATGTTCTGTGCTGTTTGACCCGTTAAGTGTTTCCAGCACTTTATTTCCATTCTCCGCATCGCCTCTAATCTTTTTATTCCGCAGTGTCGGATGTGGTCGTGGTTTGCGAATTGGGTCCTGAGGAGAATGAGGGGTGGGATGTGAGTGAGTTATTGTGGGAGGTCAAATAATTGGATCCAAGAGAGGTCGGATCGGAATATTTTCCAAATGACGTGACCAGGAAGATGGACCATCAAGCCAATTTTGTGTCCTGCAATAGGCATCAATAAACACAGTGCAAGATGATGAATGGCATACTAACTATTACCCAAAATAGCTAGAGTACAAAACAAGACTGTTACTTTGGTTGTATCGAGTCTCAGCCTGACCCCATCCAGAGCACAATGTTTAGGTTTGACTACCCCTGCTCGAAGGATTGTCAGTGATGGTGCTATGGGTTTTCCCTGGAGTGATACTGGATCTTCAAAGGTTAAATTGTAAATACAGATTGTGTAGATTTTGAGTCAAAATGGAAGGACTGTTTCTGCTTCCCCACAGCGCAGATTGAGTCATTTGTAATTTGATTTTTGAGGCTGTGTTTGAGGAGGAGTTAACATTGCATTTACACTCCAGCTCTGATAGTCTGAACATGTTCAATTGAGTTTAAAGGAACTCGTTTCCTGGAGTGTGTCTGTCTGTGTGTGTCTGTCTGTGTGTGTCTGTCTGTGTGTGTCTGTCTGTGTGTGTCTGTCTGTGTGTGTCTGTCTGTGTGTGTCTGTCTGTGTGTGTCTGTCTGTGTGTGTCTGTCTGTGTGTGTCTGTCTGTGTGTGTCTGTCTGTGTGTGTCTGTCTGTGTGTGTCTGTCTGTCTGTGATGAGCTTGGCCAATGCATGATGGGCAGAGTAAATAATCCATGTTATCACTGTCTAATTTAGTTGTTAACGTTCTCTCTCCCCTCTGGATCAGATGGTTGTGGGTCCATGTCCCACTTGAGAAACACAAAAATGTAAAATCCAGGTAAACTCTCCAGTGCCGCGCTGAGTGATTGCTGGCTGACGTACTGCCTTTCAAATGAGATTTTCACCCAACAGCCTGGCTGTCCCTTCAAGTGGACATAAGGCCCTATAACACTAGTTATTATACATTTTCTAATCCACTTGTTCTGAGCTGTTATTAAGGTGGCTCCGTGGTTAGCATTGCTGTCTCTCAGCATGAGGGACCTGCTTTAAATCCCAGCCTCAGGCGACTGTCTGTGTGGAGTTTGCACACGCTCCCCGTGTCTGCGTGGGTTTCCTCCGGGTGCTCTGATTTCCTCCCACAGTCCAAAGATGTGCAGGTCAGGTGAATTGACCATGCTAAATTGCCCATCGTATTAGGAGCATTAGTCAGGGATAAATGTAGGAGAATGGGTCAGGGTGAGTTACTCTTCGGAGGGTTGGTGTGGATTTGTTGGGCCAAATGGCCTGTTTTCACACTGTAGGGAAATTAATCTAGAATTACACACCTCTGGAGCAGGTGGGACTTGAACCTGGGCCCCTCTGTGCAGAGATAGGGACTGTACCACCGCACCATCTTCTATGGCACTATTTGAGGAACAGCAGGAGAGTCCTTGCCTGGCCAATATTGATACGCGACCTTAAAACAGACTCTGCTTGGTCGTGATCCCCCTGAGCTGTGGGAGATTGCTGTGTTTCCTACAGGGACCACGTTTTAAAAAACCTTCACTTGTAAAGGGTATGGAATAAGAGCAAGGCAGGTGTGAGACCACATCTGCAATATCGTTTAAACCTTTTGGACTCTTGCTTTGAGCAAGAATATAGTTGTTTTGGAATCAGTTCAGTCAAAGTTTACTTGATTCACCCAAGGATGAAACGCCTAATGCCTAGTTTGGGTCTATACCTGTCGAAGTTTAGAAGAATGAGGAATGATCTTTTGAAACTTTAGATCCTGAGGTGGGGGGTTGAAAAGGTTGGATACCAGGAAGGTGTTTCCTTTTGTGCAGGAGGCTCAAATTAGGGGACATTGTTTAAAAATGAGGGGTGTCCCTTTTCAGACTGAGAGGTCCATTTTTTTTTTCCCTGAGACCATCTTGAGTGAGGAATTCTCTTCCTGGGGAAAGCTAGTGGAGGCTGTACTTTGAAATCCAGTCACGGTTGAGTTAGAGTTTTGATGGCTAAAGGCAGCTGAGGGTTACGGTGATGGCAGACAGGGAAGTGGAGTTGAGCTCCCAATCCGATCAGCCATGACCACCTGAAGGCAGAGCAGGGTCAAAGGGCTGTGTGGCCGACTGCTGCTCCAATGGAGCATCCCGTGAAAGACGCCATCTGAACGAAAGACGCTATTTTAACCAAATGTCTCACCAGCGTGATAGAGTCCAGGGAATCTCACTGGTCCAACAGCATTGCTGATCTGAGATATCACTGAGAGGAATTGTGGCTACGCACACATTTAACAGGCTGGCCAGTTCCTTTCCTGGATTAGTGGTGCTGGAAGAGCACAGCAGTTCAGGCAGCATTCAACGAGCAGCGAAATCGACGTTTCGGGCAAAAGCCCTTGATGAAGGGCTTTTGCCCGAAACGTCGATTTCGCTGCTCGTTGGATGCTGCCTGAACTGCTGTGCTCTTCCAGCACCACTAATCCAGTATTTGCTTTCCAGCATCTGCAGTCATTGTTTTTACCTCCGTTCCTTTCCTGGCTTAGCAGATTGTTGCTCTATGCTAATAATACCACACCAGTATCCCACACTGAGAAACACCAGCAGCAGATAGAGAGACAGACTTGCTCATATCTTAGTTCAGTCAAGCTCCACGATCAGCTTCAGCAAGACAAGTTTCATTGTCCAAGACGTTGCCATACCACCACCCATCGGCAATGATAATGTTGCTGTTAGGTCACGTATTTAAACTCCTCGAACACCAGCAAGCTGTCCCTTGCTGCTGAAATTAACATGTATCTCACAACCTGCAGCTGGAATGTCTTGGCTGAACAAAGTGTGGAGGAACAGGAACCTGACTCGGGGATTTCACTTGAGAGTCTACAAAGCCTGTGTCCTCAGCACACACCTGTACAATGGTGAGACAAATGTTAAGCCAGAGAAAAAGCTGCACAGTTTCTGGCTTCCCTGTCTGTCTCCAATTATATCTGCAACATCTATTATGGTGACCATAGTCCCAGGAGACCATAGGACTGCTCTTTCATGAGATAGACATGATTTGTGATGAGTTTAACCTGAAAGTCATCGCACCTCAGGTGAGGTAGAGAACAGGGCCCTCTTCTGTGGGAATTGAATTTCAGCATCATTTGGCAGTACAAGGTCACTCCTTACAATCCTGAAGGATGCTAATTCCTTCAGCATACACTCATTGTAGAATTAGCAATGTCCAGGTGGATTACATTCATTGGATGGATGTTGGCTGAATACCTGAACTGACGAAAGGGTCACAATCTCCACACGAAGAGCACATCCAAGCAAGATGTAAAGATGGTGGATGCTGACAAGTGGTAGATGATCTCTGACCATCGTGGCTTTGGCTGGCTGACTGTTGGGAAGGCTGTTGGAAGAGCTGAGAGATCCTGAAAAGCTCAGACAGAAGAGAGTACAGAGAAAACAGGGTGTCAGCAAATTGTGCACCTTCTCTGCCCGCTGCCGTCCTCTACACCCAGTACAGCAGAGTCTGGCACATCAGACATTGAGGGTCCTGAGCCTCATTGGCCAAAGCTAAACAGAGTCTAGATTAGAGTGGTGCTGGAAAAGCGCAGCAGTTCAGGCAGCATCTGAGGAGTACTGCTCCTCGGATGCTGCCTGATCTGCTGTGCTTTTCCAGCACCACTCTAATCTAGACTCTGGTTTCCAGCATCTGCAGTCATTGTTTTTACCAAAGCTAAACAGAGTTGGCCAGTAAACCAAACTGATAGGAGGTGGACACTTAAATGACCTGATGAAAGTAGAATGCAAAGTGCTCCACTGCTGGTCTCAACAAACCAAAATTACCAAGTTGAGCTACTTTGCACTGAGGTCGCTTGCCCGAAACGTCAATTTTCCTGCTCCTTGGATGCTGCCTGACCACCTGTGCTCTTCCAGCACCACTTCTCCAATATCTGGTTTCCAGCATCTGCAGTCGTTGTTTTTACCTTTTACTGAGGTCTGAGAGCCTACTGTGTGAGGCCTTTTGCACGGTGTGTGCAATTGTTATCTTACACCATCACTGATTTGTAATTACTTGAGCCAGCTACTTCTCTCTGGAGGGAAAGCAGCCGATGGTCTGTCGTATATGTCTGCTCTGGCCACACCCAGGTCTTTCAGAGTCCAAGCTGTTTCTGAGTGCATCAAGTTTACCAATTCTTAAGTTTTGTTTTAGATTACTCAGTGTGGAAACAGGCCCTTCGGCCCAACAAGTCCACACCGCCCTGCCAAAGCGCAACGTACCCATGCCCCTACATTTACCCCTTACCTAACACTACGGGCAATTTAGCATGGCCAATTCACCTGACCTGCACATCTTTGGACTGTGGGAGGAAACCAGAGCACCTGGAGGAAACCCACGCAGACACGGGGAGAACATGCAAACTCCACACAGTCAGTCGCCTGAGGCGGGAATTGAACCCGGGTCTCTGGCGCTGTGAGGCAGCAGTGCTAACCACTGTGCCGTCCAAGGCAGTTATTGGCTGGAACCTTCAGTCCTGCTTTCCTTATTGAAGCAATAGCAAATAGTCTCTTCAGGGTGTTCTGTGTGTATAAATGGACAATGGTTTCCTGTCCAAACCCCCCTAAAAACAATAGGTAGTGTGTAATGGCAGACTGATGACAAAATCTGGTGGGTGGGCTAGGGGACTAGGACATGGGAGAGTTCAGACCCTAAAATTATTGAACTTGATTTGGAGTCCAGAGGGCTGCAGGGTCCCGAAGTAGCATATGAGGTGGTGTTCTTCCAGCTTCTGCTGATCTTGGCTGGAACATTGCAGTCAGCCTGAGACAGACACACTGGCCAGGGAAACAGGGTGGTGTGTTAAAGTGGCGGGCAACTGGAAGCTTGGGTCTCTTATGCAGGCAGAACATAGATGTCTGCAAAGTGGTCACTTGTAGTCTGGCAGCCCTCTGAACTCTATATAGAGTTTAATAATTTTAGGGCCTGAACTCTCCCATGTCCTAGTCTCCTACCTCACACACAAGGCCTTATTATCACATAGGCAAAAGTGAAGGTTGGAGATTAGAGTCTAGATTAGAGTGGTGCTGGAAAAGCACAGCAGGTCAGGCAGCATCCAAGGAGCAGGAAAATTGAAGGGCTTTAGCCCAAAATGTTGTTTTTTTTTCTTTTCCCCCCCTGCTCCTCGGATGCTGCCTCACCTGCTGTGCTTTTCCAGCACCACTCTCATCTAGACTCTTATTATCAATTGTTAGCCATTAACACCTATTCACCCTCCTAACCAGATTATTGTCCACTCCTTTGTGTGTCCAGGAGCTCTTCTCTCTCTTTGGGCTCTATGTCCACCTATCATTTACCCCTTACTTCTCCCCCCCACCTTCTCCCCACCCCCCGCCCCCCCGATCCAGTCTTCTGCATATAAACTGCCATTTTCCTCGCTAACATCAAATCTGAGGAAGCGTCACTGGACCTGAAACATTAACTCTGATTTCTCCTCGCAGACCTGCTGAGCTTTTCCAGCAATTCTTTTTTTGTTAGAACATTTGCTCTCTGGGAGATTCACAAGCATGGACATGGACACATAACAAAGACTTTAGTCCTTAATAACGTTAAGATCATAGCCTGGTCTACCTACAATTATCATTTAGCAGAATGTAGTATTAATGTATAATAAATGGTGTTACTGTGAAGACCAAGCTGGGAGGCAGTGTTTGACTTTGTCTTGTCTGTCTTTAAAGAACTCCAATTTAATGCAGCAGCAAATCACACAATGAAAGATGGGCTAGACGTTATCTCCTACATAAAATATGATTGTATGATTAAGCATCACTTAGTTTCCCTGGAGCCACTGATGAGGAAAACTGTTCCCCTGCAGAAAAGACAACCAGCTAATGTTGTTCGTGTCCTTTTGGTTGGATCTGGACTTGAGTCATTTTAAAAAATTCATGAATGAGATGTGGGTGTCACTGGCTCAGCCATCGTTTATTGCCAATCCCTAATTGTCCAGAGGAAAGCTAAAAGTCAACCACAATGCTGTGGGTTTGGAGTCACACGTAGGCCAGACCAGGTCAGGATGGCAGCTGGGAGACAGTGAGGATTGCAGATGCTGGAGATCAGATTCGAAAAGTGTGGTGCTGGAAAAGCACAGCCGGTCAGGCAGCGTCCGAGGAGCAGGAGCGTCGACATTTTGGGCAGAGGCCCTTAAGGTTGGCAGTTTTCTTTCCTCAAGGATGTTAGTGAGCCAGACGAGTATTAACAGCAATCAGTGGTCATTGCTGAAGCTATGGTCATCATTAGACTCTTACTTCCAGATTTATTTCATTGAATTCTAATTCCACTATCTACTTTCTGGTCATGTTTAGAACCTGGGTCCCAGAACTTTCCCTGGATCTCTGGTTAAATTGCCCAGTGGTAGTACCTCTAGGCCATTGCCTCCCCTGTGACATGATGACCCAATGGTAATCTATTTTAATTTATAGTCATTCAGAGATGGGAGATGGATACCTCATCAGTGACTGTGGTGCAGTGACTGGGTAAGGGCTAAGCAATAGCCTGATGTTAAGTTCAGTTTTAGCACCCAGACTGTTCTGCTGGGGCAGGGGAAGCTGAAGTTATTGCCATGCTTGTATTTTTCCCCCCAGTCATGGGACTGATCCCGCTTCAGACTGCAGTCTATCCTCTAGGCCTCTCCTAAACCCCTGCTCCCCCACAGCACAGGCTGCTGTAAATCCTGGTCACCTGCAGCTTCCTCCAGGCAGCTTGCGGAGCACCTGAACCCGTGTCTGGGATGGGTCAGGGAGGGGTTTCAGGAGGCCTCGTTTCAGTCAGGCTCTGATGTTGATGAACTTTGCCTGGTGACAAAAATTGGTCCCTGGTCCCTGGGCTCTGTGTGAAGCTTGTGTGCGGCTTGTTGTAGAATCCTTTCCTAGCAGGTCTGATTACTATTTACCTGATTCACTTCCGCCAGTCTATGTCTCGCTGTGCTGGCCCCAGGAGACTGGAGAAAGGAGGCGGTGAGTTGTGGAGAGAAGCTGGAGGCTCCACATTTGGATCTGTTACTTGTTTAGTGCATGGCCTGACCGTGCCTGAAATAAAATGTTTGGATTGTGATAGGATCCCTTTGGGATAGGGATTTGTTAAACAAATTAGTGAGCAAATTGATGAAAAATGAGGTGGATTCTGAAGTGCTTTTGATGGGAATTGGATAGATTCATTTGTTTGAGTTTTGTATTTGTTTCCTTGTTAACTTGGGGACTACTGAAGTGTGAAGGGGGGGAATTGGAAAACGTTTGACTAACTTTAGTCGTGTCACCACATGCAGCCTGTCACAATGAAACCCACAGGGGAGAGTCAGAGCTGGACAATTTATCTTTCAGTAAATACTGAAGAAGCCTGCAATCTTTGTGACAATGTGGATGACTTGTCAGCTGAGTGACTTTGCCTTTACGCAAATTTGAGCTTCTAAATGAAGCAACATGCAAATTCAAACCCCACAGTGTTGGTGGAGAGTGAGGCACATTGCACAAGGTCTCTCTCTCTCTCTCTCTCTCTCTCTAGATCACACCATGTGAGCTTGAGTTAACCATCTGTTGGCCGTATTGAAATAGTTAACCGTATTACTGAAGAACGCTCAGTCATCCGAGAGATGGGCACACTTGCTGAATATTCTTTTATTCTCAAGAGCAGATAAGAGATGGGCAACAAATGATGGCCTTAACAGCAACCATGCATCCCAGGAAAGAAGCTAGGGTTAGGTTTTGTTGGCCATTGGCCGCATGTTTCCCGCCCACTCCACTGGGTAGGAGTCTTGTCTCCAGGAGCATGCATGTGTCAGTTATGATCTAACACAACAGCCTGAACCTCCCCAAGTCTTCGGTGTTCAAACTTGTCAGGAAGTTGGTCCTCTGAATGTGTAGACCCTGTAGTATGGTATATCCTATCATTCCATCTGGATCTCTGTCCGTCCCCCTGCCCTGTGCAGGAGCCTTGGCAACACTCATGCCTTCGTGAAACCTTGCAGTAAGGATGTGTGGGTCAGATGTAGTGCCTTGGGGAATTGCTTGGGTATCCTCTTACTGCCCTCTGACTGGAACTCTCGTTGGTGTAACTGATGGAAGTGGACCTAGGCTCCTTGGTTTCTCTGAGGCCGTTCTTCCAGCTGCACGTTCTATCTGCCTGCCAACCTATCACATTTCCAACACCTGCATGGATCTCCTGGGAAAGAGGGCATCCGTGTGCAAGTGAGGCCCCAGTTCAGATCTGGCCTCCCTCTCTCTCTGCTCTAGGAAAGCCAGAGAGGGTTAGAATTGCAACCTGACAACATTGTCTGCAATTTCCTGCCCCCTCCCAGCCACCACCACCCACTGCCAGTGTAGGGGATATTCAACTAGTTATGCCTGCTCCCCCCCCCCCCCTCTCCCGTTACCCATTCTGACTCCCAGAATGATCCCATCCCTCCACACAGTATTGGAATGTCTAGAAGGGAGCTTACTTGTCACAAAACTCACAAAGAGGAAAATTGGCCAACTGTGTGACTGCCACCCGGGTGGCACAGATTGGACATATTAGCGAGAGACACGTTAATGTTAGTCAGAAATAGATAGTTCCTTCACAAGCTCTTTGTTTATTATTTATTAATTAATTTATTAAAATGTGTGTTTTATTATTTCGGCACATGGTGAAGCCAATCTGAGCACCACTAACCTACATGACTGACCATTTAGTGTCTCTCTTTGCTGAAGTTCCTTGAAGGGGTGTTGGGACTGTCAAACCAAGAGATCTCTCGTCTCTTCCTGAGGTGGCACTATAGGATCTTCTGCATCTGCCTTAGGACGGCACAATGATATACATGTCACACCTGACATGTATATGTGTCTGTCCACACGCAGGGCGTTTGATGACTGTACCATGAGCATTTGTGTCAGGGTAGATGTGGTGTTTTGTCTCCTCTCCAAATTACTCTCCATTCGAATCTTGGTGTTCACTCCATAACAGGGAGGTTTGTTTTTCTTTTTGGCTTCTTTGTACCTTGCAGACTGAAATGTTCTGTCAGTGGTACTTTTTCAAAGCCATGTTTACAGCTGGTGACACATCTGAATGAAATGAAACTCATTATAAAGAAAGAGCCTGAAGTGAAACAGTGTTTGACACTCCGTGTGCTCACTGAGAGCAGTGTACAACGAGCTGTGTAATTTATCATCAACCCTGTGTCGTTTTAATTGAGTTGAGTGTCCTTTTGAGCTCTCAGCTATTGTACTCCTGAAAATGATAGGGAGCCTCATCCCATTACTTTCCCTGCCCCCTCTCTCCTAAACCAGCAATATGACCTTGGTTACAAAACCGTGTGTGCTGATGCAGTTATTGTGTGTTATCTCAGTGACAACCCGGTTCAGTGTTGTACATAGATCGTGATTTCGTTTATTCTCTATTCTAATCAACAAGAAAATATCTGAGCTCTGTGCTGGTTAATCATCACAAAAGTACACTGGCTGCAATTTCAGCAAGTCAGAGGCTAGGAATCCTGATGTAAGTAACCCACCTCCTCACTATCCAAACCACATCCATTAGCTGAGCTGAAAGTGTGTTGCTGGAAAAGCGCAGCAGGTCAGGCAGCATCCAAGGAACAGGAGAGTCGATGTTTCAGGCATAAGCCCTTCTTCAGGAATGCCTGAAACGTCGATTCTCCTGCTCCTTGGATGCTGCCTGACCTGCTGCACTTTTCCAGCACCACACTTTCAGCTCTGATCTCCAGCATCTGCAGTCCTCACTTTCTCCACATCCATTATCTATAAGGCACAAGTCAGGAGAGTGTGATGGAATACTCCCCACTTGCCTGGATGGATGCAGCTCCAACAACATTCCGGAAGCTCGACACCATCCGGGACAAAGCAGTTCACTTGATTGGCACCACGTCCATCATCTTCAATGTTGATTCTCTTCCCCACTGATGTACAGCGCGCACCTCCTGCAGGATACATTGCTGCGACCTACCAAGTCTTCTCTGACAGCGTATTCCAAATACGTGACCTCCCACCATCCAGAAGGACAAGAGCAGCAGAGAAATGGGAACAAGTTCCTGTTCAAGTCACTCACCGTCCTGACCTGGAAGTATACCCTTCAGTGTTGCTGGGTCAGAATCACCAACTGTGGTGTTGTGTGACCTGTAATCCATGAATTGACAAAGAGTAGCCCCCCCCACCTTGAATGTGATTGGGGAAGGGACAGTCAGTGCTGCCTTAAGTGATGCCCGCATTCCATGATTGAATAGCAGGGGGTGGGGAGGGGGAATGGGAGCAGGAGGAGGAATGGGAAATGGGAGCAAGGGATGCTGGACAAGGGGAAAGGGAGCATGGTGTGCAGGGGGAATCCGGGTGCTGTGGTGGGGGGGGAAACAGTAGGCGTTTGTGAGAAATAGGGCTGGGGCTGCTGGTGAAACCAGAGCTTAACGTACACTGAGGGAGGGTTTGGTTTTGTGATTAAGAGTAGCTTCATCTGGAATCTCCACCTGATCAGAGAGGGTCCTCGGGTTTAATCTGCACCTGTACTGGTTACATGGCTAAGTTGATCGAGTTGAAATCCCAGTGCTCATCAGTCTTCTATCTTGTATTTCAGGTCCTGGCATGGTTTGAAGAAGCTGAAACCATCACGGCCTTTGTGGAACCCTTCGTGATCCTTCTGATCCTGATTGTGAATGCTCTGGTCGGTGTGTGGCAGGTAAGAACTTAACAGCACTACGTTAATCTACTCCTCGTCTCGGATATTCCCACATCCGATTTTAAATCCGACTTTCTCGGAGCAGTCGGCCTGGTGAACTTCCCGAGAGGAATCAAACACGGGTGAGCTATTGTGAGGACCATGATGGAGGGCAGGAGTCCTCCTGTATCCCAGCCTGACCCTGGCCAGGGGTAACAAATCGCTGCAACCTCCACACAGCGTTGGTCCGGACTGAGACCCGAGACTACTCTTGGCTCCAGTGGCTCACTCATACCCCCCACCCATCCACTCACCTCAACCAAAACCACCCAGTGGTTAGTGGTGCTGCCTCAAACTCGTGGGCAACTGTCTGTGTGGAGTTTGCACGTTCTCCCCGTGACTGCGTGGGTTTCCTCCCACAGTCCAAACCGCAGGCTAGGTGGATTGGCCATGGGGAAAATGAAGCATAACAGGAATAGTGTAGGGGGTGAGTCTGGGTGGGAGAGGGTCAGTGTGGATTCGATGGGCCGAATAGCCTGCTTTTCCACACTGTGTAGCAGTTCTACGATTCTAAAACAAAAATGTCTGATTCTGAAAAGACAGCCAACTCTACCTGCAAAAAGTGCTGAAGAACTCAGCAGGTCTAGCAGCGTCTGTGGTGAGAGAAATAGAGTTCACTTTTCGAGTTCAATAACCCTGTGTTAGATCACACTCGGCGTGGTTCTGGTCTCCATGTTCCAAAAGATTTGCATGCATTGCCAAAGATGTGAATAAAAAAAGATTTACGTGGATAGTAACAGAGTTGAGGTATTCTAACTGACAGGATAGGGGTCTCTCTAGCAAAAAGAACACCAGGTAAACTGAGCCCTTACAAACTATTGAACGGATTCACTGGGCTGGATGTCGAGTAAATGTTTCTAATGAGACAGTTCAATACTCAATATAATTAGTCTCTGATAAATCCTTTAATGAATTCAAGTGAAACGTTTTTTTAATCCCCAGAGTAGTCTGAATGTGGAACTCCCTGCTGTTGGAGTGATTGAATAAAGTAGCTTTTCAGAGAAAGCTGGATAATACATGAATGAGAGAGGACGTGAAGACAATGTGGGGAGAAGTGGAACATGAGTTATCAGTGTAGATCAATCAGGCTAAATGGCCTGGTCTGTTTGTGCTGTAAATTCCTTGTAAAAACAAGGAAATTAAAAGCACAATTTTGGGGATATGATGTGACTGGGAGGTAAGCGGTCTGGGTAATAGGATCTTTAGTAGGATATTGGAAAAGGAAGAGTAATGATGTAATCACATCAGAACATAAAAAATAGCAACAAGGATAGTCCATTCAGCCCCTCAAACCTGCCCTGCCATTCTAGAAGATCAAGCCTCAAGTTCTTAAGCTCAAATGGATGAAGGCCTAATCTGTTTAACAGTTCTTTGATAAATCAACACCTTTATCACAGAAATCAACTGAATGAATTATTTTGTACCGTCTCCAATGCCTGGACGACCTTCCTTAAATACAGCGACCAAAACTCTGCACAATATTCTAGGCATGGCCTCCTCAATATCCTTTACAGTTTCAACAATGCTTCCTTATTTTCAAATTTGAACCACTCCAGCAATAAAGGCCAAAGTTCTATTCACCTTCTCGGTTCCTTGCTGCTCACTGTTGTGATGTCGTGCACCAGAATACACTGATTCCTCTTTTTTTTTGGTGTCTCATTTCATTTTGATAATAGTGTGGAGATAGAATCAAAAGGTAAAGTGCATGATCTCCTGCTTTCCTAGATTTAAACCCCATCTGCCTTGTTTTGTCCAACCCATTTTCCAGCCACCTATATCCCCTTGCAGATTTCTTGTGTCCTCATCACAACCTACATTCCAATCTATTTTTATATCATCAGCAAAATTGGATAGGTTACACTCTGCAAGAGTTGATCAAAGGGGTTTAAATCCAAGTGAACTGGTTTGGAGAATTGATGTTTCGGGCGTAATCCCTTCATCAGGAATGGGGCTTGTAGGCTGAGGGGTTGAGAGATAAATGGGAGGGGGCTGGGAATGTGATAGGCAGATGAAGGTGGGGGCGAAGGTGATAGGTCAGAGGGGAGGGTGGAACAGACAGGTGGTGCACACCAACCAACCCCACTGCCCCAAGGCTGAACACTTCAACTCCCCCTCCCACTCCTCCAAGGACATGCAGGTCCTGGGCCGCCTCCACCACCAAACCCTCGCCACCACCTTCCACCGTGGGAGCCTGCAATCACATGGGATCAATGTGGTTTCTCATTTCCCTTTCTCCCCCCCCCCCCCCCCACTACCTTATCCCAGTCCCAAGCCTCCAACTCGGCACCGCCCTCCAGACCTGTCCATTGTCTTTCCCGTCTATCTCCTCCACCCTCCTCTCTGACCTATCACTCCCACCTTCATCTATCACATTCCCAGCTGTCTTCCCCCAGGCCGACAAGCCTCATTTCCTGATGAAGGGCTTTTGCTCAAAACATTGATTCTCCTGCTCCTTGGACGCTGCCTGTCCTATTGTGCTTTTCCAGCAACACACACACTCTCCTCTGATCTCTAATATCTGCAGTGCTCACTTCCTCCTTTGGGAGTTGTTCGCAGACCTCCTGATAGTAGTGATGTAGAGGGGATGGGGTTTGTGGAATTGGGATATTTAGATAGTGATTTTAGAGACATGTAATTTTAATTTTCACAAAATAAAGAGACATCAGCCTGTAAGATGAGTTAATTTCACGGTCAGCATTTAAACTTGTTTTTCTAGATTATTCTTGAATTTGAATTTCACCATCTGCTATGGTGATAGATCAGTTCCCTAGAACGTTACTTGGGTATCTGGATTAATTGTCTAGAGATCGTATCACCAGGCCATCACCAACCGCCCACTGAATTGTATTGTGTTCCAACTTGAGTGTGTTGATCCATCCATCCGTACTCGAGAAATGAACTTGACCACCTCGGAGACCACCCGCACAACAACCGAGCGAGTGCTCTTTGGAATGTCTGCCCCAAGCCCACATGCCTCATTCTTAACCTGGCTCACGAGTGGTTTAGCTACTCGTTCAGGTTTGTAAGACCTGTCTATATTCTGAGTGAGTAATGCAAGATGGGTTTGCTTCAATGACTCCATTTTAAAAGAAACTGAGTTGGGTAACAAATATCATGCTGTTGGATATTGTGGAACTGGATGCTGTCTTGGTCAGTGATGTCTTGCTTGCAAGGCATGTACTTTCAAACGGAAATTGCACCATTGACCTTCCATGGTCTGTGGTATACCACTGGCTGATAAATGCTTCCAATATATTATACCCCTGGGCACAATGCTGCTAAGTATAGTTAATGTCATGTTTAACTCTCTCAGGTAGTTTCATTGTTTGTATCCAATTTACAGGAAAGGAATGCGGAGAATGCAATCGAAGCACTGAAGGAGTATGAACCAGAGATGGGTAAGGTTCACCGAATGGACAGGAAGGCTGTACAGAGAATCAAAGCCCGGGATATTGTACCTGGAGACATTGTGGAGATTGCAGGTGAGTGAGCCCCTCGGTGGTCAACCTGGTGACTGGTGCCTTTGTGCTAATGATCTGTCTCGAGCATCAGTTGCCTATTGCAATCATCGGGCCCTGTGTCAGGATGAAACTAATGTGTGCATATTTAATGCAATTCCATTGTGGCTTGAAAGTTTAAAAGTTATTATTTCAGAACGCAATTTCTGTAGTATTTCACACAAATATATCAAACTGCCCACGTGGACTTAGAATGAGAGAAGCAGCACAGTGCAGAAAGAGGCAAAGGCCCTGATCTCTCCCAGTGACCCTGCATTTACCATGACTAATCCACCTGACCTGCACACCTTTGGACTCTGGGACAAAACTAGAGCACAAGGAGAACGTGCAGACTCTCCATAGAGAGTTGCCTGAAGCTGGATTTGAATCCAGGTCCCCTGGTGCTGTGAGGCAGCAGTGCTAACCACTGAGCCACAGTGCTGCCCTTGGTCAAAGTACTGTGTAAGGTGCTCCTTTCAAGATGCTTCCTCCTTGTCCTGTGATGTGCTGTCTAGCAACTCCTGCTGTCGTTCCAAGGCTGAGGTCATCTAGTTGGGGATCACTATGGGAGAGTGGAGGTGTGTGGAGGCTGGGATGTCAAGATGGGCTGGGGCATTGAGATTGGGTTTAGAGGGGCAAACGTGGCAGTTAATGTCATTCTACATCCTGTGGACCCCCACACTTGTCATCAACCAGGCTGCCGATTCACTGCCCAAAGAAGCTGGCAACTTTAAACATAGTCAGATAATCGGGATAATGCATGTAACTCCCAGGATACTGATCGCTTGCTCCTCTTCCTGATGTGTGGGAACTATTAAATCCATCCGAAGAGAGCACTGCCCAGTGCCTAAATGAGGAGAAGGCACGTGCAGCACTCTCTGGATTGTTAGTCTAGACGCAATCCTGTCCTGTCTCTGCAGTGCCACTTGAAGATACCACCTTCTGATTCACAGGTGAGAGTGCTATTACTGAGCTCCAGCTGGCTCAGTTAGGCAGGACTCTCCCCTCTGCCTCCTCCCTCATGGCACTTAGCAGTGTAACCCCCCACCTCTGCTGCCCCCAGCGCAGATTAGATGCTCTCCTTAGGGATCATCCACAGCAGATCACTTGGGGCTTCCTTGAGATTGATGTTATTTTGGATGCCAACCATTAGAAACCCTAACAGGAGTAGGCATTCAACTGTGTAACCTGTTCCAGCTTTGATCCCTTTAGTTCTGAGAACTATATTTAACTCCTTGAAAACATTCAATGTATTGGCCTCAACCACCTTCTCTGGTAGAGAATTCCACAAGCTTGCCACTCTCTGGGTGAAGGGATTTCTTTTCACTTCAGTCCTAAGTGACCTACCCAAATGATTGTGACCCCTGGTTCTGGACTCCCTGGTCATCAGGAACATCCTTCTTGCATTCACCTTGTCCAGTCCTGTTAGAATTTTCTAGGTTTCTATGAGATTTGTCCCCATTTTTCTAAGTTTCATTCTCCTAACTGAACCAAGGTTCCATTAAAACTACCAAGCTCACGTCTGTATTGTTGACCCGACTTCAGACTACTTATGTTTGCTCTGGAAATTCAAAACTGGCTTCTGTGCCCAAATATTGGGAGGTATTCAAAGGGTTGGGATTTTACTCCTGTAACTGTATTAGCGAGTTTTGAGAAGATTTATAGCTCAGGTTGAGGTTTTGGATGTAGGTTTGCTCGTTGAGCTGGAAGGTTCATTTCCAGACGTTTCTTTACCTTCATAGGTAACATCTTCAGTGGGCCTCAGGTGAAGCAATGCTGAAAATTCCTGCTTTCTATTTATGTGTTTGGGTGTCTTTGGGTTGATGATGTCATTTCCTGTGGTGAAGTCACTTCTGGTTCCTTTTCTCAGGGGGTGTAGAAGTACCATCGGCTCAGCGAGCAAACCTACATCCAATGCAACTGTATGTTTGTGAGTGATACTGGTCGAACCGATGCAGGATTGCATTAGTTTATCATTGGTGCTGCGACTGATATTGTAATTGGCATAGTTCAGGGGTGTGTTTTTATTGGAATGAAGCCTCCAGTGCAGCTGGTAGAGTTGGGGTTATTGAGGGGAACTTTGGACCCATTCTGACATGGCTGGGTTCAACTTGAACTTGAACCCAGCCTTGTGAGCCAGATGTAGGGACTCTACCACTGCACCACATGACCCCGTGTAGTAGGATAGGCTATGTGTAACTAGTGTAAGTTAAGCCTGTGATTGATGTGTATAGTTAGGGCTTTTCTCCTTCTGTTTTGTTGTTTTCTTGTTCATGGTAATTGTGTTATAATGTGGGAAAATTGACTGAATGGTAGATGTAATCAATCCCATAATTATATTGCCACAGATCACTAATTATAGAGAATGCTAAACTGTTGATTCACAGAATAGGTATTAAAGTTAATTGGAAATTTCACTAAAGGCTTATAAAATAACATCATGGTTTTGAAGTATGACATTGTCTTTGCAGTTTCAAAGTTGTGATTACAGGAATGTCTTCCCTATTTGTATTTATCATCCCAATGAGTCAGCACTGTGTGGCATTTGCGAAATGGTCCTGTCAGTTGGAGGGAACGTTGGAACAATGATGGCTCTGTGGATGGTCAAGGGCTTGAAAATGCCAAGGTTTTGTTTTCATTTCTTCAAAGGAGGAATCTTTGAATTAATTTGGGTGTGTGAAGGCATTGGTCATGCTTATTTGTCCCACATGGTCTGATCTGTACGAAACCCTGTTTGTTCAGACTGACTGGAGGTGACCATTGTTTGAGCTTTGCTCCACCGTTGTGCGTCCACCCTAATTTCAATCCTGTCCTCAATTTTTTGTGTTGTTCAACCAAGGATTGACACTGGCCTCCCTCATCTCCCCTCTTTCTCATTCCTCAGAGCAGCAGGAGCTTTCACCATAAGAATCCCTTCAGTGTGGAAACAGGCCATTCGGCCCATCGAGTCCACATTAACCCTCGGAACCACCCCACCACTATCACCCAACCTATCCCTGTATTTCCCATGGCTAACCCACCTAGTCTGCATATCCCTGGGCACTATGGGAAAGTTAGCATGCCCAACTCCCCTAACCTGCACACCTTTGGTCTGGGGGAGGGGACTCCCTCTCTGGGGGAAAAAGTGCACTCTCTACACAGACTGTCTCCCGAGGCTGGAATAGAACCCAGGCCCGTGGCACTGTGTTCAGTAGCAGTGCTAACCATTCAGCCATCGTGCTGCCTCTGTAGGGAATTTCCCTCCCTCCTGTTACCCAGAGACACTGACTGAAGATATGGGTCACGTTCAGTCCTGACATTGGCATTGACTCGCTGCTGAATAGAAGATCTCTTCATTAGTGTGAGGTTCCACTGCACCAACCCATTCCCACTGAACTGCAGCAAAACATGAAAAGCCAGCCTGATCATAAAGTCGCTGTTGAATGAGATGGCGTCTCAGTCCCCTGGGTAGCATGGAAAGACCTGTTCATCTTTTATATTTCCACTATACTGCTGGAGACAAAATATCTTCTGTGTACAATCCTCTATTTTTAGATCTGAGTTGCTAGATCTCTGAGGTCTGGAATGAGGGGGAGGGATGTGCTGAAATGCCGGCCTTGAAGGTTTCATTAGAAATACATTAAAAAGTTAGTGGATTTTTTTTTATAAAAAGGAAAACCAAACTCCATGGAGTAAACAAGTTAGTAACTTGGCAGGAGAGGAGACAGGAAGGAGCACGGGGATATTTACTGAAACCACCCCTCTTTATAAAGGATTTTTGTTTCACTGTTATGGCACCCTCTATGATCATTGTGCTTCTGAGACCATTCCAAGTGTTCATTCCTGCACTCTATCCTGTTTGTAGCTGTATAGACTTTGCTTTGTTTTGTAATGTGTATGCGTCTCCTAGAAGAACCCAGAACAGTGACTGTGAAGCAAAAGTGTTTTTTTTTTGTGTGATTGTGATTCTGACAGGGAGTTGCTCTGGAAAGGAGAGGTGTCTCTCAAATGCATTCTTTTGACCAATGGCCTAAGTGGGTGAAAGGTCATCGCCAAACCTTCCTGCGGCTTTCGGTGGGACAGGCTGCCAACCTCCAAGCCCACGTTTAAGTCCATTTGGTGCTGCTGTAAGGAATAAGGGTAGAGTTGCCATAGTCCTCCCTGATGATAGGGCAGCTCTCTCTCATTACAGAGAGATGGCTGGTGGTGGTTTAACCCGAGGGTCAGGCGAGGTGAGAGGATGAGGAAGACAGTCCTTCATGGTAACCTCGGGCAGTACGGGAATTGGTGTCACGCTGCATCGCAAATCCAGCCAACAGCACTAACTTGGCCCCCTGATAATAAGGAATACTGCAGAACAGAGTAAACTGTGCCCATCAGCCATTGCTGTATCCACAGGTCCTGGCCTAGGGCCCCTGCCACACTGCATCAAAACTCCATCCTTGATTCTCCTTGTTCTGTCTGTCATCGAGCCAGATAACAGCGTGGAAACAGTGCCTTCAATCCAACTCATCTTCAACCTTCAGCGTCAGGGTCATTCTTGCTATTGTCAGTTGTCCTTGGCTATTGGAAGGGAGGACTCTCAAACACAGGAAGGGGCTCTGGCCCACACCCACCTCTCCCCATGGCAATACAAATTCTCTCCCTCTGTCTCGGTAATTACCCAATCTCCTTTCACCGATGCCACACCACCCTGTCAAACAGCACATCCCAGATCCTAACTACTCACTGCTGTGTTTTAAAAAAAGAAGTGTTTTTGCACAGGAATGTGACAATGTGACAATGAACCTCGACGAACCTTCTGTTTATTGAATGTAGAGCAGCCATATGCTGAGAAAGCCAAACCCAAAAAAAGGCTAGCATTTAGTTCGATTGAGCCTCCTTTAATCACCAGGCATCTCATAGTACTTTGGAGCCAATGTGGTACTTCTAAATGTAGTTCGTGTTGTCTTGTAGGAAACACAGCAAGCTCCCACAAAATAGCCATGTGATGATGATCCAGATCATCTGTTTTCATGATATTTTGGGATAAATATTTTCCAGGACACCAGGGTGACTATCCTGCCCATCTTCAAAGCAGTGTGCCAGGATCGTTCCCAGCCTTCGAAGGGACAGGCAGGGCCTTAAGTTAACATCTCACCTGTTCAAGAGAGCACCTCCAACAATATAGCACACCAAGGTTGAGGTTTAGGCTGTAGGTTTGCTCACTGAGCTGTAGGTTTGATATCCAGACGTTTCATTACCTGGCTAGGTATCATCATCAGTGGGGACCTCCAAGTGAAGCGAAGCTGTTGTCTCCTGCTTTCTATTTATATCTTTCTCCTGGATGGGGTTCCTGGGGTTTGTGGTGATGTCATTTCCTGTTCGTTTTCTGAGGGGTTGATAGATGGCATCTAGATCTATGTTTGTTTATGGCGTTGTGGTTGGAGTGCCAGGCCTCTAGGAATTCTCTGGCATGTCTTTGCTTAGCCCGTCCCAGGATAGAGGTGTTGTCCCAGTAGAAATGGTGTTTTTTTTTTCATCCGTGTGTAGGGCTACGAGGGAGAGAGGGTCGTGTCTTTTTGTGTCTAGCTGGTGTGCGTGTATCCTGGTGGCTAACTTTCTTCCCGTTTGTCCTACGTAGTGTACAGCACACCCTCGTTACTGCACGGGAGTATTGTCTTGCGTTTTGCGCTCTGAGTGCGACTCGAAGCGTTAACATTCTGAGTTGGAGTGAGGTGCTGTCCATTGAATCATGGCTTGAGGTGTGCTCCCACTGTTAACCCTCAAACAAAACAAAACAAGTCCACAGCTTGAAGATACCATCCCGGGAGCAAGCCTGTTTTAAAGCTGCAAAAAGTCAGGACAATGTATTTACATTGAATATCTCTCTCAAAGTCTTGTGGATGGAATGCATTTTGTTTTTGTCCTTTGACATTCCAAACTGTTCAGTGAAATGTAGCAAAATTCCCAAGGGTATGGAAGCTGCTCAGACAAAAGTTTATGTTTGACAGTCGATGGGAACATTTCTCTTGCATTTTGAACGCCCCACCTTCAGGATGCCTCCAGTGCTTATGTAATCGTGAGTGACTGCACAGCTCAGATACAGCAGTATCAGGGAATAGCACTCTGCTGGGATGACAGTCAGCTCTTGGGACTGAGGTAGCTGTTACCCAATGAGGCTCTTCAAAGCAAAACCCCGATAGGGAATCCTTCGGAACACCGTTCGATGAAGTGACAGTGCATTCCCCCCCTAGGGTGTCCCATCATAATTAGAAGCTTCCAAGTCAGACAACCCACCGGTTTTGAGTTGGGCCCACATGCCTCAACTACACCCATTCTGCTCAGTTACATCGTGTCATGGGGACCAGGGCATTGTTGGTAGGTTTCTGTCAGAGTCATAGAGATGTACAGCACAGAAACAGACTCTTCGGTCCAACCCATCCATGTCGCTAGCACCTTTTTCAGATTGTGTTGATCGAAGATACAAAATCTCTCCAAGTGCAACAGTGTGTGCTGTTAACAAACATTACGTTTTTAAAAAAAAAAGACCAAATTTGCACTGATGTAGCATCTTCCAGTAACCCCAGGGGGTTACCAGACATTTCAGGGCCAACAGTGTACTTTCTTAAAGCGCAGTTGTGATTAAAATGTTAGAAAATGATGGCAGCCCATGTATGCACAGCAATATCCCACAATCCATGGGGAGAAAAACGGCCAGGCAACTTGTTTCCTTGATATAGACTGAAGGCTGGCAGAATGTAGAATACAGGGAGAACTGGCTCAAAGGGAGAAGACAGAGGGTGGTGGTGGAGGGTTGTTTTTCAGACTGGAGGCCTGTGACCAATGGAGTGTCACAAGGATCGGTGCTGGGTCCACTACTTTTCAACATTTTTATATAAATGATTTGGATGTGAGCATAAGAGGTACAGTTAGTAAGTTTGCAGATGATACCATAATTGGAGGTGTAGTGACAGCGAAGAGGATTACCTCAGATTACAACAGGATCTGGACCAGATGGGCCAATGGGCTGAGAAGTGGCAGATGGAGTTTAATTCAGATAAATGCGAGGTGCTGCATTTTGGCAAAGCAAATCTTAGCAGGACTTAAACACTTAATGGTAAGGTCCTAGGGAGTGTTGCTGAACAAAGAGACCTTGGAGTGCAGGCTCATAGCTCCTTGAAAGTGGAGTCACAGGTAGATAGGATAGTGAAGAAGGTGTTTTGGTATGCTTTCCTTTGTTGGTCAGAGGATTGAGTACAGGAGTTGGGAGGTCATGTTACGCCTGTACAGGACATTGGTTAGGCCACTTTTGGAATATTCTGTGCAATTCTGGTCTCCTTCCTATGGGAAGGATGTTGTGAAACTTGTAAATCTTTTCTGAACCCTTTCAAGGATGTCAGGGTTGGAGGATTTGAACTCAGGGAGAGGCTGAATAGGCTGGGGCCATTTTCCCTGGAGCGTCGGGGGGCTGAGGGGTGACCTTTCAAGATCTTAAAATCATGAGGGCCATGGATAGGGTAAGTAGGCAAAGTCTTTTCCCTGGGGTGAGGGAGTCCAGAACGAGAGGGCATAGGTTTAGGGTGAGGGGCGGGAAAGATTTAAAAGGGACCTAAGGGGCAACTTTTTCATGCAGAGGGTGGTATGTGTATGGAATGAGCTGCCAGAGGAAGTGGAGGTTGGTACAATTACAACATTTAAAAGGCATCTGGATGGGTATATGAATAGGAAGGGTTTAGAGGGATATGGGCCAAATGCTGGCAAATGAGACTGGATTAATTTAGGATATCTGGTTGGCATGAATGAGTTGGCCCACAGGATCTGTTTCCGTGCTGTACGTCTCGGTGACTCTGAGATTGCCACTGTGGTTCTTTGGGGAGTAGCACAAATGGATTGGTTAGATTTTGGCTTATCTTCACATCCAAAAGGGAGCTCTTTTACCAACGGAGCACTCCCTCAGTCTGGCACCGGGAGCATGATTTTGTGTCAATTGTGAAATTAAATATCAAGTGGGACTTGGAGCCTGCATCTTTCTGACTGAAGCAAGATGGAGCTGAAAGTGTGTTGCTGGAAAAGCGCAGCAGGTCAGGCAGCATCCAAGGAACAGGAGAATCGACGTTTCGGGCATGAGCCCTTCTTCAGGAATGAGGAGGATGTGCCAAGCAGGCTAAGATAAAAGGGAGGGAGGAGGGACTTGGGGGAGGGGTGTTGGAAATGCGATAGGTGGAAGGAGGTCAAGGTGAGGGTGATAGGCCGGAGTGGGGGGGGGGTGGTGGGGGGGGGGGGGGGGGGGGGGCGGAGAGGTCAGGAAGAAGATTGCAGGTTAGGAAGGTGGTGCTGAGTTCGAGGGTTGGGACTGAGGCAAGGTGGGGGGGAGGGGAAATGAGGAAACTGGAGAAATCTGCATTCATCCCTTGTGGTTGGAGGGTTTCTAGGCGGAAGATGAGGCGCTTTTCCTCCAACTGCCGTGTTGCTATGGTCTGGCGATGGAGGAGTCCAAGGACCTGCATGTCCTTGGTGGAGTGGGAGGGGGAGTTGAAGTGTTGAGCCACGGGGTGGTTGGGTTGGTTGGTGCGTGTGTCCCAGAGGTGTTCTCTGAAACGTTCCGCAAGTAGGCGGCCTGTCTCCCCAATATAGAGGAGGCCACATCGGGTGCAGCAGATGCAGTAAATGATGTGTGTGGAGGTGCAGGTGAATTTGTGGCTGGTATGGAAGGATCCATTGGGGCCTTGAAGGGAAGCAAGGCGGTGAGGTGTGGGCGCAAGTTTTGCATTTCTTGCAGTTGCAGGGGAAGGTGCCGGGCGTGGAGATTGGGTTGGTGGGGGTTGTGGACCTGACGAGGGAGTCACGGAGGGAGTGGTCTTTTCGGAACGCTGATCGGGGAGGGGAGGGAAATATATCCCTGGTGATGGGGTCCGTTTGGAGGTGGTGGAAATGACGAAGGATGATACGATGTATATGGAGGTTGGTGGGGTGGTAGGTGAGGACCAGTGGGGTTCTGTCCTGGTGGCAATTGGAGGGTCGGGATTCAAGGGCGGAGGAGCGGGAAGTGGAGGAAATGCGGTGGAGAGCATCGTCAACCACGTCTGGGGGGATATTGTGGTCCTTGAAGCAAGATGGAGACATGGTTGACAGCACCAGCCACTGTTGCCTGCCCTACCCAGATATTTCCGGGTTCTGGATTCAATCCAGTTTTAGTGAGCAGTGTGCTGATGCCACAGATCAGAAACCAACAGGACGTGGCAGTTTGGGTAACACCATAGCTGGGGTATTTGTAAATAAAATTGGCGTTTAATAATGGGGCTAGCAATGAAAGTAGGCTGTTTTTATCTCCGAGATGTGTGGAGGTGCTGGTGTTGGACTGGGCTGGACAAAGTTTAAAAATCAACTCGGCAAAAGTGAAAACTGTGGCTGCTGGAAACCAGAGTCTAGGTTAGAGTGGTGCTGGAAAAGCACAGCAGGTCAGGCAGCATCCGAGGAGCAGGAGAATCGACTTTTCGGGCAAAAGCCCTTCATCAGGAATAGAGGCAGGAAGCCTCAGGGTGGAGAGATACATGGGACGGGGGAGGGGTTGGGGAGAAGGTAGCAAAGAGTACAATAGGTGGATGGGGGTAGGGATGAAGGTGATAGGTCAGAGAGGAGGTTGGGGCAGATAGGTGGGAAGGAAGATAGGCAGGTAGGACAGGTCATGAGGGGGGTGCTGAGCTGGAAGGTTGGAGCTGGGGTGAGGTGGGGGTGGGTGGAGAGGAAATAAGGAAACTGGTGAAGTCCACGTTGATGCCCTGGGGTTGAAGTGTTCCGAGGCATAAAAATCCCACAACACCAGGTTATGGTCCAACAGGTTTATTTAGAAGCACTAGCTTTCAGAGCGCTGCTCCTTCAGCTAATGGAGTGGGGTCATGGGACACAACTTAAGCAAATCATCGTGGTGTCATACACTAAGGCAGTACGTTTTGCTATAAATTCTGTGTCCTATGATTCTGCTCCACTAGTTACCTGATGAAGGAGCAGCGCTCCGAAAGCTTGTATTTCTAAATAAACCTGTGAGACAATAACCTGGTGTTGTGTGATTGTTAACTTTGACTCTAACATCGACAGGTTACTGCAATAAGCAATTGTGTTTCTGTAACAGCAGGGAAAATGCTAAACAGTGTGGAGGCTTGGAGCAGGATCTCTGTGTCACACCCAAGCAATTATATTAATTCCCTGAACGAGTTTAGGAAGGAAAATTAGCCAGACTTTCCTGCTCCAGTGACCCCATTGTGGTTTTAATCACTTTGTGCACCTGTGGGCTCATTTCTAATGATTTTAATGTTGGACCTTTTAAAACTCCATCCACTTACTGTTTCCTCCAGGCTTCTCGATTTCCACTGTTAATCTGTCATTCTTACTCACTTTGCACCCTGACCTCCTTCTGGCTGTTGGTGTATTTTTGTCCTCCATGTTTGATTGTGACTGAGTGTATCTGATTGTCAGACCGTTTATAACCATGCAAGGTTCTCCTGCAAAGAAATCTGATTCCACCCAGCGGCTTCTGTGCACACCTTTGTGTGGTTTACCTCCGGGCAGTTCACCGGGGACGCCCAGTGCTGAAACACAAGCTGCTTGGTAAATTCCACTCGGCTGAATCACCAAGAATGAGTGGATTTCCGGGAGTGTCCTCGACAGGTAGAATGACTGCTATTTAATCTATAATCCCATGCCGTGCATGACTGGCTCGCTTACAATTTTGTACATTCATGAGGAACCTCAGTGAGTATCACTCTCACCCCCTGAATCACAGGTTGTGGATTCAGTCTCCCCCTGGTCTATAAGAGGGGAGCTGAGTCTAAGCTGTCACTGCAGTGCGGTACAAACAGAGCCTAACACTGTCAGAGGAGCTGCCTTTCTCAGGGGAGGGGGGGGGCTACAATTGAGGCCCCACCCCAATCCTATGTGGAAAAAAGTCAGTGTCAAAGAAAGGAATCTTTCCTGCTAGGAGGAGAAAGTGAGGACTGCAGATGCTGGAGATCGGAGCTGAAAATGTGTTGCTGGAAAAGCGCAGCAGGTCAGGCAGCATCCAAGGAGCAGGAGAGTCGACGTTTCGGGCATCAGCCCTTCTTCAGGAATCTTTTCTGCTACCCTAACTAATTATTATCTCCCACACACACACACACCCCCACCCCTCCACCAAATCACTGACACTGATTATCTGGTCATTGTGGGAGCTTGCTGTGCACACGTTAGTTCTATGTTTCCTTCATTACCTCAGGACCTACATTTCAGAAGCACTTTGCTACCTTTCTGCACTCTGGGATGTCTGGGATGTGTTGACCCAGGTTTGCCGGCCGCGCCTCGGGCCTGCCCCATGTTAATGTGTTGCTGCTACCCAAGCACGTTTACAGCAGCCAATAGCTCCGCTCTCTGGTTGCCCTCGGAGCTGCTACGCTGTACGTCGAAGGCCAGAAACCAGTTGGTGGTGTTAGGGCCCAAACAATGTCTACCCACCATTCCTGTCGGTGCTGTTGACATGGAACTATTGCAGAGTTGGACATATTCCAGCAGTCTGGTTAGGTTTTGGCAGGCTTTCCCCCCCCCCCCCCCCCCCAGTGACCGCAGGAATATTTGTAGGCCAGCAGCTGATCTGGAATGTGACTGCGAAACCACAGTGGCAGTGCGATTTTGTCCCTCTGCAGAGTAAATAGGTCAGCATTGATGTAGTATTAAAGCCAAGGGCAGCGTGGGGGTGGGGTAGCATTCCTGCTCAAACCGGCTGGTCGACTCCCTCTCGCTTGGTGTCCCCGCCCACTGCAGCCACCCAGTCTTCAGATCTGGGCAAACCCCAGCTTGAGACTTGCTTGGAAGCTGCACTGGTTTGTACGCCGTTCCCAAGGCAGCGCTGCAGTCAGTTCCCCTGTGGCTGTATACATTGCACAGACGTTCCACACATGTTTCCTACTGCCCTGCCAGTATCCTGGGCTGGACCACCACAGCTTGTCATGGGCTGCACCATGAAAAATGACTTATGGCCAGGCATCAGGAGGTTTGGGCTCCGAGCCTGCCCTGGGATTCACTGTACACTGTTCCACAAAAACAAATGGCATTCTCTCACAGCCACCATTTGTTTCCCCCATGTGGAAATTCCACCCCAGTGTGGTTACAGAACAAGGGAATAGGATGTTGGCATCAGTCAGGTTCTGATCGTTAGTGTGTGACGGAGTGGTCTGCTGACCAGCTTTAACAGAACAATGTCTGATTTAGAATTTGACAAACAAGTTTGAGGCCTTTAAGCTACCGTGATAGACAGCAGATGACTTGCATAAGGGATCCTTGTGGTGTTAGAACAAGTTTCCATTGAGGTAAACAGGGAAAATAAGTAGTCATGCCTTTGGCACAGGGATTGGGCATTATGGGTGGCATGGGGTTAAGCAAGTTGGCGAACAGTTCCTTTGCCTCAGGAGGCAATGATTTGATTGAGCCAAGACAGTTGGAATGCAAGTCTTGGCTTTTGCTGTAGCTTTTTTCGCCCCCCCGCCTCTCCCCTTCTCAATTCTCCCCCCACACTGTTGCTGTGAGGTATGTAGGTGTAACATGCCGGAGGTGGGGAGCTTGTAGTTAAGGCACGACTACTTCCATCAGGTCATGTTGTAGGTGATCTGTAAGAGGAACTGTCTTAGTGTTGCCTTTCACTGTGGAGGGTCTGGAGGCCACTTGATTAATCTGCTTCTATGAATTGGCTGTGTAGTCTTGGCATATTTCTGCTTTGCATTTACATAGCGTCTTTGAAGTCTTAAAACAGCAGGGCTTGTTGTTGGAAACCAGTTAGTTTGGCTGAAGGACAATTCTCAAAGACAGGCCTCGAACCCTCTGGGGATATCAGGCTTTCTGGTGAGTGTTATAATTCAGGAAGGCAGATAAAAGCGCAGGTTGAAAGGAACAATCTGAGAATATAACACTGGTGGTGGAGAATGGATGTTTGATTTGATCCTTTTTTAACCTCTGAGGATACCACATTGCTGCTTGTCTATGTGGACTAAGCATTTGTGGTCTTTGAGGGATAATAATCCCTCATGTTTATGGAAAATAAACTCTTGCCTCACATTCCTGGAAGCTAATTTCTTGAAATGAACAATGGACTCCTTTCAAACATGCCAGAGACTAAAATTCACACTTTTCTGATTGGGAATTCCACACTGAAGAACAAAAAAAAAATCTTCTTCCACACTGTCTCAGGTCAGCAATAATCAGCTGCTGAGTTTCCAAGGTAAAAACAATGACTGCAGATGCTGGAAACCAGATTCTGGATTAGTGGGGCTGGAATAGCACAGCAGTTCAGGTAGCATCCGAGAAGCAGCGAAATCTCCTTGGATGCTGCCTGAACTGCTGAGCTCTTCCAGAATGTTGAGTTTCCATCCCATCCCATCCCGGGGCTTGAAAGCTGCATTTTCACACCCTGATCAAACTGGTGAATCACCTGTGAACTGTTCCAAAAGATCAGCTGGTAACAGTGGCACTATCTCTTAGTCAGCCATGTCTGTTGCGCAGGGCTGCACGTCAGCCTGTAGGCTCCAATGTGCCCTGGCTGCCTCAGACACTACTTTGGATGGGCAGGGTACTAAGGGAAGATTAACACCGGCAGGTCAGGTGTGTTTTTTTTGTACAAAGTCTCGTTCCCGTTTCCTCTGCAATGCTTGCTAATCCTTGGAATTTGAAATAGATTTGATAGCATTCTTTGGAAGTGGACTTGCGCTAAAATGTTTTGCTCCCCACGTGTGTATTGTGGCAAAGGGGCAGAGATGTGGTTAATGGGTTACTTATGGCAATGCCAAAGTTTGAACTATAAGCGAAATGGCCACCTTTTATGTTTTGGTTTCTGTATGTCTAACTCCCTTTTCCTGTGGTTCCACAATAAGACCTATTTGAGGAAGCAGGGATGAATTCTTGAGTTTGTGGTTGCTATCAGATGCAGCGACTTTGACTCGATCTCTACAGTGTCATTTAACCTGGGCGATTTTTGAAAAACTTGTTTTGTTTGAAGGGAGTGCTCCTAGATATTGACCTTTTAACCCATTCTTCAGGTTAAAGCATTTTTTCCTTGTATTTTCCAGCTAGAAATCCTTGTGTGTTTTCCTTATTTTAATATGAAAACTGACAAACCAGGAATAGATACTTGAAGTAATATAGTTGCAAGGCCCTCTCCTGTGTGCTAAATTACTGGCCCACATTGCCATCTTATTGGTCGACTGGATCATTTGGCCTTGTCTAAAATATTGACTTGTGAAGTAATGAGATTGTAACAGCCCTACAGAAGTCTAACGTTTGCTTCCTGGTCAGGAAGGCCCTTTATTTTCAACAAATCGCTACCCTTATTTGAAACCGGTCTACATTGCAACAGTTCTTAGGCAATACGAGACCCCATTTGAAACTAAAAGCAGACTACATTGGTCAAGAAACACTCCAAACCTTTCTGTCCCTTGCACTAATCTATTGCCTTCCAAACCATTGGCTGAAACTCATTGTTGAACGAGTCCCAGTCTAAATTGAGCCTGATGAGGACCACAATGTACTCTACTCGGGAACCAGAGCCTACCTGGTGCAGTTACAAGGCTAGGTGCCATAACAGAATAACCGTAGAGTTTATCAGGGCCAGATTTACAAGAAACTAGAGTTGTGAACGCAGCCTAATCCATCTCACAAGCCAACCTTCCATCCCATGGCTCTGTCCATACTTCCCGCTTCAGGTATGTTCTTCCCCACTGGAAGATACAAAAGTGTGAAAACACATACCAGCAGATTCAAGAACAGCTTCTTCCCCACTATTATCAGACTTATGAACAGACCTCTCCTATATTAGCATTGGTCTTTGACTGCACCGTCTCTGGAGCTGTAACACTATATTTCTGCATTCTGTTACCCTGATGTACTTGTGTATGGGGTGATTTGCCTGAGTAACAGGCAAGACAATACTTCTCAGCCGCCTGAATAAAAAATTAAAAATGCTGTCTTGAGGTAATTTATTGATATCTCCAAGTTATTTCCTGGCATCTGCTGTGACTGATTGAGGGGCTGAAAGTATAAAAATAGGACACAGGCCCATGACCGATAGTTTAATGTTCGCAAAAGGAGATTCCATTTGTGAATTTTTGTTGTTATTGCGTTGTCTCAGTTTTCTCCGCGTGGACTAGAAAATAAACATTGACCGTGGGAGCCCTTGCTGAACAGGGGAACTATGTGACATTTAGGGAGAGGTAAATCTTCAATAATGTGCGTTTAATTGGCCTCCATTTTGTTTTCTCTCCTTTTGTCTTGTTCTCAGTTGGAGATAAAGTTCCTGCTGACATCCGGATTATCAGCATCAAGTCAACGACCCTCCGAGTTGATCAGTCCATCCTCACAGGTGAGACTTTCACAGGATGTGCGGCTCAGTCCAGAACCCATTCAGTTCATCAGATGTGAACAGTTCCACCTTTTTATGACTAATTTGTCAAGCTTCATCATTGGGGTCGGGGCACTGGTTTGGATCAGTTTCTTTATATTGACCCAATGAAGATTTGGTGCATAATGTTATTGGTGTCCTTGGGTAGTTCAACATTCAGTACCTCTGTTTCCTACACTAGCGGTACCCTGCTTTGTGTTTGGTGTCAAGTGAATTATATTATGTCAAAGATCATCAAGTGAAAAGGAATGCTTCTCAATACAAGTAGTGTTCCTGCTTATTCCAACATGCTCGGAGCTTGGTTATACAACCCTTTGACACTGGCATGAAGCTCCAAACTGCCTCTATTGTGTCCCCATGTCTCCTATATGGCGCACATTGATATCTGCAAATTATTTCTTGTCTGTTATGACTGATCAAGGTGGTGGAAGTATATATATAAAAAAAAGTCACAAGCTCATGCCCAATAGTTAAATGTTGACAGCAGGTGGCTGATGAAGAAGGGTGGTGTCTCCTCTGAGGGGCCCTTGTGTCTTTTGGTGTTCTGCTTTGAGCACAAGAGTAGCCTGAGAGCTGTGAAATGTTTGCAGGGAGAGCACGCTGAGGGAAGGGTTTGTCCCTCACTTCACCGTAGCAGCTACACCATTACAGACGATTACCATTTTCATCATCCACATGAGTTTGCAAGAAACAGATCATTCATGCCTGATCCAAATCCCAGTCCAGCTTTGGTGTCGATCCTTCAATGTGATTACTATTTTCCCCCCCACCCCATGCTGTTGTTACTGATTATCTCAGATGAGATCATCTTTGCTTTAAGAAAGCCTTTACTAGTATTAAAGTACCTCAAACTTCTCAATTTTTGCAGTTTCCACAAAGTCCTCCCACTGAGACAGTTGTAGATTCAGCTATGTGCACGCAAAAAAACCTGCATTTATCCAGCACCTGTCATGACCCCCAAGATGTCCCAGAGTGCTTTGCAGCATAGACAGTTCTGTAATGTAGGAAGTGCAGCAGCCAATCAGAGTGCAGCAGATTCTCAAACCACAGACGGGTCTGTTTTAGGTCATGGGAGGTTCGCAGCACTAGCAAAGTCAGCATTTATTATCCATTGCCTTTGAACTGAGTGCCTTAATGTGCTATTTCAGAGGACAATTAAGAGTCTCCCACATTGTAGACCTGGAGTCACATGTAGGTCAGACCAGCTAAAGATGGAAGATTTCCTTCACTAAAGGACTATAGTGAGCCAGATTGTTTGTTTTTTTTATATAGCAATTGATAGATGGTAATTCCCACTACCAAGATTAGTTTATATTCTGGATCTGTTAATTGAATTTAAATTCCATCAGCTGCTTTGGTGGGGTTTGAACCCACACTCTCAGACCATTGACCCCCTAGAATACCAACCCAGTGAATGAAGCAAAGTAACATCTACATGAGCTCCTTGTTATCTGCCAGTCTATTTACTTACGGGGTCATCCCCAGCTCCATTTTTGAATTTTGCCGATGTCTCATTCGGGGAAGTATATGGGAGTGGTATTGTGTGTTTTGTTCCCCGCGGAGGTCTATGCGTCTGTCCCTTAACAGGTAATCAATGAGGACTGAGCGGCCCATCTTCCATTCCATGTTGAACTGTTGACCTTACTATCCATGGAGTTCAATGAAGCCGCTCCTTTCTGCCAAAATGCTGGGTGTTAACTGGAGCTGGCATCATGACTTTCTGGCAAGACTTGGTGACTAAGCCTGTCGTGTTATATCCTACTGTTCAAGGAATGTGGAGCAGAATGTGAGGGTGGAATTCCACTATTTAATATCAGCCTTGCGACTCTGGTGATTAGTGAGCAGCTACATATCTTAAACGTTCCAGGGCATTTAATTAAATTGACATTTCTCCGAGTCCATATTTCTGCCTGGGGTATTGTTGATTTGTTACCCAGAGTGGTTGTGTCATAAAGAAGCCTTGATTTGTGGAGATCTGGAGGAAAATGTTAGGCCAGTGCTTTTGTTGTGGCAGCACCTGTGTTACTGCCCATTTCCTGAGACACCCTGCTTGATTAGCAACCGACATCTGATAGGTGGGGCAAGATTGTCCGAGCAAGGGAAATCACGTCCCAGGTATGCAAGGCCGGTTTGACCCATAGCAATCAACCTGTCCAGGTTTGGTTCCACATTCGAAAGACAGGGGTTCCATTTCTGTGTCCTTTTGTGCAGTCCCCTGATCCCCTCCCCTCTGGAAACCCTTGTATATTTTTTTTTGGACAGTGGGAAACCAGAGATAGCAGCAACATATTCCATTTGGAAAGGGGCTGCAAGAGATGTCACTTGCATAAATGAGCTCACCATTTGGCATGGTAGCAACATCAGTGTGAGCCCTGGGAGCTGCTTGTTTTCTTAGTGACAGGCGGAAAATAAATGGTGGCAGGTCTAATGGTTCAGAATAATTCACTGAGCGGGGAGTTGCATTATCCCTGCTCCAACTAGACAAAGTGCTTCTTTGCTCGTTCTTTATTGCTTTTCTCAAATGCCATGGTGAAAGAAACATGTCAGAAATCTGGCGGAGTGTTTTTGGAACCAATTGCAAGAGGGAAGGAAGGTCGTGTCGTTTAGGAGCTCGTTTCTCAGCTCTCCTCAACTTGGAGGCCTCCAGAATCCAACGGCTGCTTCCTGAGCATTTTTTTGATATTTGTTCATGGGATGTGGGTGACACACTGGCCAGCATTTATTACCCACCCCCCCCCCCAGAGGGCAGATAAATATCAACCAAATGGCCACCATTTGACTCCGAATTCTAAATCAATTATTGAATTGCAATTCCACTATCTGCACGATTCAAACTCTGGTCCCCAGAATGTTGCCAGGGTCTCTAGATTAATAGTCCAAAGATAATACCACTAGACCATCGGCTTCCCCATAATATGTGTCACCTTCAGGTTAAGGGAACCGATCTATTTGAGGAGGACAATTGGTCAGGCCTAGTTCTTCAGTCAGAGCCAGGCTGTGAGTGATTGATTGTCTAATTAAACTGACAAGGCTCCTTCAACCGTCCAAACGCATGACTGCTACCATCTAGAAGGATATGGGGGGACACAGCCCCCTGATCATCCTTCTCTGAGGTACACACCATCCAGCTTTTAGCCATGTTGCCGTACCTTCAGCGTCACTGGGTTAAAATCCTGGAAGTCCCTCCCTCTCAGGACTGTGGCTGCACCTTCAACCAAAACAGACTGCAGCGAATCAAAAGGGAAGTTCACTACCACCTTCTCCAGGACAGTTAGGGGATGGTCAATATACACTGGCCAAGGACAGAAGACCCATCAAGCAAGTAGATCAAAGACAGCCTACAGCCATACCTCACCGTACACTCAGGATGCAACGAACCTGTTACTTCAGTAGTGTAACAGCATTTGGGAGTGCAAAGAGCAAATCAGTCTGTGCACAGTACATTAATAAATAACCATGTTGTTAGTTTTTGGTGCTGTTGGAAGTTTTTTTGGAATTAGTCATGTCCATTTAATCCCTATTTTAATGTCTTATCTGAAAGACAGCTGTAATGATTTAGCACACACTCCGTACCATATTTGTGTCAGACTTGGTCACACACTCAAGTGGCATTTGATATAATGAGCATCTGACGTCATGGAGAGCTGGCTATAAAATTAAGCCAAACTGATGCAATGCAAGCAGGAAATTTCCTTCCCATAATCCTGAGACTGAACGTTGGCGATTCTTATTGTTCTTCTTCTTTTTCCCCCCCCCCCCCCCAAAAGTCAACCTGTTCTGCAATGATAGTGCCCCCTCTGGAGCAGGTCCAGGCCTCCTGGCTCACACTACCACTGCACCACAAGAGCTCTACACTCTAGGTTTTGCCTTATTCACTGGCCACAACATGTGTTACCATAAACCACTGATTCATAACTCCTTACCTTCACAGAATAATTGCACATTTCTTTTCAAAATACTGTTCAGCACACAATAAATAAAAACTGGAGGTAGAGGCAGAATGGGGAAATGTTTTAATCTTCAACAGAATTATTGTGCAAGCTGAGAGGGTTCGACGTGCCTCCAGTTTTGAACAGCCATGCGATAGAGGAGCATGTACAGTGCATGGAATAAAAGGGCAGAACTGAGAGATGGCAGAAATCCTACTGGAAGTGAGTTACATAATGGGCCAAAGGAATTCTCGATGTCGGGGTACGGCTCATTCAGTTTACACTGTTACCTGTTCAATCAGTGAAACCCTTGATGAAACGTTAAAAATCAAATTGGAGAGATTGGTACTTAAGGTTTGGTTAAGTGGAATAAGGAAAGGGAAAAATTCATTGGCTGAGCTTGATTGGATAAATGGTCTAGCTCAAAACCACCCTTTGGTTTGATCTCTGTCTATGTCTGTCATGTCTGCTGGTCGTTGAGTTGTTCCGGAAGTTTGTGTAGCTTTAGCAGGACTCTGGCCTTCAGTTCACATTCTCCCTCCAAGATAAACACCTGGATATGAGGTGTGGAGGGTGTCACACACTGAGTCTACCTGATCTCAATGCTGACATTCATGGGACCAGTATTTCATTCCCCAGAATGAATAACCTGTCTTGGAAGGCAAAACAAAATCATAAAATGTAGTTAGGTGAGTCAATGAAAAGAAACACAAATATGGGGTTGGTTACTCTAGGAAGCTCCCTACTGTCAATTGTTCGATTGGTGCCACGTTGTGAAATATTCCTGCGAAAGATTGCTTTGTGAAGTGGGAGGAGTGAATTATTACTTCAAAGAATGCTAACGATATTTAGTGCAAAGGTTCCAAGAAGTGAGAAGCTCTTTTATTTGGCAACTGCAAAGCCAAAGTTAAGGTTGTTAGTTAGGCAGAACTGGTTCCCCAACATTTCCAATTGGAAATTGTTGATCCACGCCTGGTTTGGCATTTACTCTGACTCATTGTTAGCATATCCCGATGGGCTGTTCTGGAATTAACATAAAGAAGTTGCTTATTAATTTCTCATTCTGGAATTTGTCTGTTAGCGTGTGAATTTACACATGCATTCTTCTGTTTAACACCGTGTCCATTCCGAGGTATTAAAGTGGTGAAAGCGTTGTCCTCCCTGTGCTGCTGTGGCTAGCTGTTGTTGTTAGTCATACCCTCATCTCCGTTGGTGATGCCATTAGTGCTTATCCTGGGTTTAATTCCCACGGAGTCTGCAGTGGTTGCACTTGTTCCCTGGATGGCCCTTCGAGATGGATGCTGTTCTCTTTCGTCTCTCTGCTGTCTACGTTTCATGCTTCCTCACGTTTAACTCTCTGATCTCTATGTCTAGGGGAATCTGTCTCTGTTATCAAGCACAGTGACCCTGTACCAGACCCTCGAGCTGTGAACCAGGATAAGAAGAACATGCTGTTTTCGGTAGGTGGTGACTGTGATGAATCCAGTTTTGTTCATGGACCAACAGGGAGAGCTCCCTTGTGCATTTCACACTGACCTTGTTTTCCAAGGTGGACTTTGTGCACTGGGCTCTGTTAATATTTGAGGTTTATCAATGAGGCAACCTATTGAAGGCTGTTGATTGTGTGCACAGCCAGATGTATGGTGCGTTTACAGTACTGCCAGAACGTCTGTACTCAGTGTGGAGGAATATGGAGGAGTCCGGCATCATCTGAATGCAGGTGCAGTCTATTCTGTCCAGTGGCCAAATCCATTTCTGTATATTTATTCTGTACCTATTATGGAGTATGGCTAGGCCAGAACTGGTTGCACATCCCTAATTGCCTTTGAACGGAGTGGCTCATTTTAGAGTGTGGATCAGAATCAACTGCATGTCAGTCAGACTGGGTCAACATGGCAAATTTCCTTCTCTGAATGACATTACTGACTCAGAAGTTTGGAAGCCATGTCAATAGACATGGTTATCACTGACACGACTTTATCATTCCAGGTTGATTAGTTAAGTTCAAGATCCCCCAGCTGCCGCAGTGAGAATTTAACCCATGTCTCCACAGCATTAGGTTAATAATGCCGTGATGGTGTGAATCACATTGCCATGTCCTTCGAAGAAATAACCAGGAAGTGGTGTCTAATGTTGCAGCTTCCATTAATATCGAAGTGTTGGTCAGGCATGGTCTTTGCTGGCAAGGCCAACATTTGCTGGCCACCCATGATGTCCTTGACGCTAAGTGACCCATGTGAGGGTCACTGGCTAGGCAGCTTTTATTGTTCATTCCTGATTATTGTCCATTAAAGGTCAACCACATTACTGTGGATCTGTAGGCCAGAGGAAGTGGTGGAGGCTGGTACAATTGCAACATTTCAAAGGCATCTGGATGGGTAAATGAATAGGAAGGGTTTGGAGGGATATGGGCTGGGTGCTGGCAGGTGGGACTGGATTGGGTTGGGATATCTGGTCGGCTTGGACATGTTAGACCGAGAGGGTCTGCGTGCAGCAGATTTCCTTTCCCATTAGCGATCCAAATGAGTTTTTCCAGCAGTGACTAGCCCATTCCAGCCACGCGACTAGACTATTCCAGATTTTCAATGCAGTCAGATTTCACCATCTGCCACAAGGGGGTTTCGAATCAATGTCCTGAGGCCTTTTGGAGGTGCAACAGTTAGTTAAGAGGGCAAATGGAATATTGTCCTCCAATGCTAGAGGGATGGAATTTAAAAACCGAGGTTCTGCTGCAGCTGTACAGGGTGCTGGTGAGGCCATGCCTGGAGTACTGTGTACAGATTTGGTCTCCTTACTTGAGAGAGGATGTACTGACACTGGAGGGGGTGCAGAGGTTGGTTCCAGAGTTCAGAGGGTTGGCTGATGAGGAGAGATTGAATAGATTGGATGTATACTCATTGTAATTTAGAACAATGAGGGAGGGGATCTTGTAGAATCATATAAAGTGATGAAGGGGAGAGATAAGATAGAAGCAGGGAGGTTGTTTTCACTTTGGGGTGGGGTGGGGGGGGGGTGAAACTAGAACTAGGACAAATAGCCTCAAAATAAGGGGTAACAGGTTCAGGATGGAGTTGAGGAAGGGTTGTGAATCTGTGGCGTTCCCTGCCCAGGGAAGCAGTTGAGGCTTCCTCATTGAATGGTTTTAAGGCAAAGACCGAGTTTTGGACAGTAAAGCAACTAAGGATTAGGGTGAGAGGGCGGGTCAGTGGAGCTGAGTCTACAAAACGATCAGCCATGATCCTATTGAACGGTGGAGCGGGCTCGACGGGCAAGACGGCCTACTCCTGTTCCTATTCCTTACCTCCTTTATGGTAGCTGAGGTTCTGGATTTACTAGACCAGTCACATGTATGGCCACTGCCTTCCCATATGTAACAGAAACTTGGGCAGCCAATATCATTGCTGCAAACCACTACGCACACAGTAATGTGCAGCCATCTGTCAATCTATCTGCTTCACAATACATCACATCCCTCACTCATGGGCTGTCTCTGCCCCTTGCACCCCTAATTGCCCAGATAGCTGTTAAGAGTTGACCATGTTGTATAGGTCTGAAGTCCCATTTGGGGCCAGACCAGTTAAGGATGGCAGTTTCCTTCCCTCAAGGATATTGGTGAAACAGGAAGGTTTTAATGTCAATCAACATTGCTTGCCGTTAGATGAAGTTTTAATTCCAGATATTCTTTTTCAAATTTTGCCATCTGCCCTGGTGAGATTCAACCCCTGTCCCTAGAACATTAGCCTGAGGTTCTGATCTACAAAGTGAATGACATTGCCACTGTATCAGTTCCTCCCCACCAGAGCATGACTGAAAATTCATCCTTAAAAAGAAGAAGCAAGAATTATTCTCCAGTTCCAAAGGAAGTGTTTTCAAAAGGACAGAAACCAAACCCTGCAAATAGGGATGGCAGAGGTGGGGGAGTGCTGGTGATCATAAAGAGTCATTGCACTAAAAACAAGGAGAATTGGGTCATGGGGGTACTGAGGCATTTTGTTCAGCAAATTATAGATGTAGAATTCATTTTATTTTTGTCTGTTTAGGTTTTGATTTGATTGATTTACTGTCTCATGTACCAAGAAACAGCAAAAAGTATTATTTTGCATGCTAGCCCGACAAATCATACCTAATGTAAGTATATTAGAGTCATAGAACAGAATGCAGAATATAACTACAGAGAAGGTGCAGAGAAAGATTAGAGTTCAGTGAAGGATTGAGGCATTGCAGGAGTATGGGAAGGCAATGTAGAGCTGTCTCAGATTACAATCCTAGCTTGAAAGGTTCAATAGGTAGGTGCCTTATGATGGTGGAAGCTGGAATTTATAATGTAGAAGATGGCAAGCTGAAGAATGGCTGATGCCCGAAGCGTCGATTCCCCTGCTCCTTGGATGCTGCCTGACCTGCTGCGCTTTTCCAGCACCATTTTTCAGCTCTGATCTCTAGCATCTGCAGTCCTCACTTTCTGCTCGCTATTACTTTATAATATTCTTGACATCTGTAGAGAAATGGAAGGTTAAAGAATTACTAAAGTGCAGACTGTGGCATTGAAGCTCAGTTAATCTGAGAGAGAGATGTCAGATTGCCAGTTGTCTGATAGATTGCAAGCTATCTTGGTTATTGTGATGCGCATGAAAGGTTTTTTCGATTTGTGGTTCAAATAGGATAAATGGATGGGGAAAGCCTTTTGTGAGAGTGACCTCTGGCATTCAACACTAGCAAGTTATTTTTCTGGGCAAATTGAAATTGCTTTTTTGAAAGGAGTGCATTGAGCATCTTTGTAATTGGGATATACTGGAAACGATGACTGGTTTAAAGGGAAAGGACTGCCTTAGGGGACTGGTGTTGTACAAAACATGTCTCGTTTTACTGGAGTTGGCTCCTGTTGGAATGAAATGAAACTGTTTGGAGGATGCAGCTGGTTTCCCTAGAGTCCACACTGTACTACGATGATCTTGAGGAAGGAGATGGTGTCTATCATCATGGGGCTCGTTGGGAAATTTGAAACTTTCCTTTAAGCATTTCATGTTGCGGCTGTACAACATATTGGTTTGGCCACTTTTGGAATACTGCGTTCAATTCTGCTCTCCCTTCGAGAAGAGGTGTTGTTACCCTTGACAGGGTGCAGAAAAGATTTACAAGGATTTTACAGGGGTTGGAGAGTTCGAGCTATAGAGAGGCTGAATAGGCTGGGGCTCTTTCCCTTGGAGTGTCAGAGGTTGAGGGGTGACCTTATAGAGGTTCAGAAAATCATGAAGGGCATGGATAGGATAAATAGCTGAGGTCCTTTCCCCAGGGTAGGACAGTCCAAAACTAGAGTTCATAGGTTGTAAGGTGAGGGGAAAGATTTAAAAGGGATCGAAGAGGTAACTTTAATGCAGAGGGTGATGTGTGTGCGCGCGCGTGTGTGCGCGCGTGTGTGTGTGCACGCGCGTGTGTGTGCGTGTGTGTAGTATGAGATGTAAGAGGTGATGATGGAGGCTGGTACAATTGCAACATTTAAAAGACATTTGGATGGGTACCTGGGAAATGGAAGGGTTTAGAGGGATATGGGCCAAGTGCTGGCAAATGGGACTAGATTAATTTAGGATATCTGGTTGCCATTGACAGAATGGTCTGTTTCCGTGCTGTACAAATCTGACTCAAAAGGGATCTAACACCAAATCTTTATGAAATATCCCATTGTTTATTGAAAGTTTACATAATACATTGAATGAGAAGTGCCATCCCGATTCCGTTCCCCCTGTGTGGTTTTTAAAAACAGTAGCCAGTCACCCAAATCTTCACCCTCACTTCATTTTGGCTATCCTTTTCAGGGCACCAATATCGCATCTGGGAAGGCGACTGGTATTGTTGTGGCTACAGGAGTCCACACGGAGATTGGCAAGATTCGAAACCAGATGGCTTCCACCGTGAATGAGAAGACCCCTCTCCAGCAGAAACTGGATGAGTTTGGGCAGCAGCTGTCAAAGGTGATATCCCTCATCTGTGTCGCCGTCTGGGTGATCAACATCGGGCACTTCAATGACCCGGTCCATGGCGGCTCCTGGGTCCGAGGAGCCATCTACTATTTCAAAATAGCGGTGGCACTGGCTGTGGCTGCCATTCCTGAGGGCCTACCTGCTGTGATCACCACCTGCCTAGCCCTGGGCACTCGGCGCATGGCGAAGAAGAACGCCATTGTGAGGAGCCTTCCCTCGGTGGAGACATTGGGCTGTACGTCAATCATCTGCTCCGACAAGACTGGAACACTCACCACCAATCAGATGTCCGTCTGTAAGGTAAGACAATGACCGATTGTGTCCTGCAGGCCGAGAGCTTATTGGATATTTACTCAAGATCAGGAGGCAGGTATTAGACCGTTATCTTGTCAGCACTGGTTCAACAATTATAGACAAATATCTGGGGGAGTTGAGGGAAACAAAATCTGTCGTGATCACATTCTACCACTCACTGCAGCTTTCTGGAGTTTGATTTCAGCTGTCCACCACAGCTCAGTTGGCACACACTCATCCCTAAGTCAGCACATTGTCAGTTCAAGCACCGCACTAGAGACTTCAGCACGTTATTCTACATTGCCACCTCCGTGTACTCTCACAGGTGGTATCTTGCAGGTAACATTTTAAACCAATGCCAACCCACCCTATCAGTGGCTGTAAAAAGATCCCCAATGGTGAACTCTGGATCCCATGCAGCTGTAAGGGAGTCCTCTCAGTTTATCCAGAAACCAGCATGCCCTGAACCAGACTGTCTGGTCACATATTTGACTCTGGTGAGATCTTGCTGTGCATGAATCTGCCTGCTGTGATATGATGGTGAATACGTTGTAAAAGTACCTCATCAACTGTGAATCGATTTGGGATATCCTGAGATTGTGAAGGACTCTGTCTAGTTGTGTTCTTTCACTGGGTCACTCTCAATGCCTGCCATACTGCTGTGTGCTCGAGTAATTTACTGCAGTAATTGATGTTTGACCATGAAGGCACCTTTCCCAGAGAAGGACATGAACTCAGTTTCTTGCTCCGGGGCAGGAACAGCACCCAATACCCTGCAAGATCTCTACAAAGACATTCGAACAAATTTGTATCTGTTAGTGTAATGTAAGGTATATCATACAGGACATTAGCAAAGCTGAGAATAGGGACATTGATGAGGTAAATTAACTTGGCCAGGATCAACTTTAAGGGGAAAGTGAGGACTTGCAGATGCTGGAGATTAGAGCTGAAAATGTGTTGCTGGAAAAGCGCAGCAGGTCGGGCAGCATCAAAGGAGCAGGAGAATCGATGTTTCGGGAATTCCTGAAGAAGGGCTTATGCCCGAAACGTCGATTCTTCTCCTGTTCCTTGGATGCTGCCTGACCTGCTGCGCTTTTCCAGCAACACATTTTCAGCAGGATCAACTTCAGTTTTAATACTTTTGAGTATTATTGGAAGATGTAAGCAAGATATTCCAAGGTTTTGAGTTCTAAGTTTGGGTTATGAGATCACATGAGCCTTAAACTGAAATGATGGAAATGCCGAAAAAGGAATATTTATGGAAGTTTGTTGGGTCTAAATTGTTGGCCAAGATTTGTAGTTGGAACCAAAGAGAAACAAGAGGGAGAATTTCTGAAGGTTGACTGGTTTGTTGCAGATCAATGCATGTTCTCATCGATTGGACCTTCTCACGTCTTGTGCTGGAGCACATTAAAAGTTTCAAAGCTGTTTTAAAAAAAAACATTGGTGTCAGTCAGTAAATAATTCCAGCAAAGGTTAAATCAGAGGGAGCAGCATTCATCTCAGCAATTCAGTAGCTGTTACCAAAGAAATATTTTATTTCCCTGAAGCTCCTTGTTCAGTCACAATCATAGTGAAGAGCGCCGATCGAATAAATAATAATCATAGCTGGTCCGTGGCTGGGTTCATACTCCAGGCGTTGAGATGAATAATAGAGAAAATGGTGTTCCACAAAGATTGCATTTTGGCAGACTGGACTGATCAGATATGGATAATACTGAGGCAAGAAGACATCAATAAACCGAGTATTGGTGTGCAAATGGATTTTGTCAGCTGGAATAAGAAAGCTGGAAATGTTTTTTTTAAAAAAAAAAGTGGTGCTGGTAATACTGAGTAGGTCTGGCAGTATCTGTGGAGAGTAACACGACCTGTTTCAAGTTGAAAATGACCCTCCTTGTCCAAAGAGAAGTAAAAACTCAATATGTGAATGTTGTTTCTCTCTCCAAAGATGCTGCTAGTGTTGCTTGGTTAGACCTCGCTGGGGAGATTGTATAAGGTTTTGATCTCCAGAATACAATCTGAACATAGAGATAAGAGAGGGAGATGTAGACGAATATCCAAGAACTCCGAGGTTATAAGAACTGAGAGATTATTCTTTCAAAAAGTTTTGAACAGCTGAGGAGGCTAGAGTCTAGAGAATCAAATGTTGAGGGATGGCCTAACAGAGGTCTTTAAAACATTAAGTTTAGCTTGAGAGAAGTGAGGCTCTGTCTGAGGCTGGCGTTGGATGTTTGGAGATTCCCTGGCATTGCTTTCCAGGAGTGCCTGTCCATGCTGTTTTCATGGTGGGCTGCTGAGGATGGGCTCGGTTGCATACTCCTCAGATGATAAAGTGGGCAGGTTGGAAGGCTTTCCTCCTCCTTCGTTTGGATGTTAAACAAGTTCCGGACCTGAGTGTTTGGCATCCTAGCCCACTTCCTCTCGACGACCCCTCCACCTCCAACACCCACCCACCCAATCCACTCAAATCCTCCATTAGTGCCTTCCACCAACAATCTCCCATGTCTCTCTGCCAACATCTGTTCTGGCCTTGAGCCCTGTAATAAGGTTGGAAAGTCTTTTACATGTTTATGAGTCTATCAAAGTAAGCAAACAGCCAATCAAATTTGACTGTTTAAAACATCCTCTTCAAAGCTTATGAAACTATCAATGGGACACAGAACCATTCAAGCTCCCCTTGAAATATCTTTAATATTTATTATGCTATTAAGTGATATAAAATAAACAAAGCACCATCTCTTTCTCTCTCTTTCTCTTGCGCACACACACACCTCCCCCGAAAGAATGATACTCTGAGGTTAAAAATAACACAACGCTAGGTCATAGTCCAATAGGTTTATTTGGAGGCACTAGCTTTCAGAGCTCTTTCAACAGCTGGTTGATGAAGGAACAGCGCTCCAAAAGCCAGTGCTTCCAAATTAACCTGTTGGACGATGAACTGGTGTTGTGTGATTTTTAACTTTGTCCACCCGAGTCCAACCCCGGCTTCTCCACATCATAATATCTCATCTGTGTGAGGGAATAAAATAAACCCCTCTGAACAAAACTGCTAAAATAAACAAACCCCACTTTATCAGGAATCCCTGCTGACCTGAATCACTCAGTAAGGATTCAAGCTTAGCCAATTGTCTACAAAGCCTATAGAGCATGTTAAAGCCTTTGAAGTAGTGGAATAAATGGGCTGGTTAGCCAGTCAATGAAAAGATCAAAACATATGATGCAACTGACCAAGTAAAATCTGAACTTCCATTCTGATTAATGCAGAAGAGCACTTTAACAATTGAGTAATTTAACCTATCGCATCTGAAGACTTCTGCACTTCCACAATGCTGGTCATTTTAATGGATCCTTTCCTTTTGTGATTGAAGCCCTGACATTATGCAGCATTACCTAACGGTCCATTTAGGGAAATTTTAAAAGTGCTGTTAACGAACAGCAGATTCCTGACTGCAGTACAGGCTTCCTCCTCACAAGGACTCCAGCCTCTGGAAAAAGAGCCATGTATCCTCCAGGAGCTGGCCGACTGTCTGGGAACGGCAAGAGATCTGATTTCACCACCGTCCCAATGGTGTGGTGACATCAAGTGCTTCCATAAGACCATAAGACATAGGAGTGGAAGTAAGGCCATTCGGCCCATCGAGTCCACTCTGCCATTCAATCCTGGCTGATGGGCATTTCAGCTCCACTTACCCGCATTCTCCCCGTAGCCCTTAATTCCTCAAGACATCAAGAATCTATCAATCTCTGCCTTGAAGACATTTATCGTCCCGGCCTCCACTGCACTCTGCGGCAATGAATTCCACAGGCCCACCACTCTCTGGCTGAAGAAATGTCTCCGCATTTCTGTTCTGAATTGACCCCCTCTAATTCTAAGGCTGTGTCCATGGGTCCTAGTCTCCTCACCTAACGGAAACAATTTCCTGGCGTCCACCCTTTCCAAGCCATGTATTATCTTGTACGTCTCTATTAATCTCCCCTTAATCTTCTAAACTCCAATGAATACAATCCCAAGATCCTCAGCCATTCCTCGTATGTTAGACCAACCATCCCAAGGATCATCCGTGTGAATCTCTGCTGGACACGCTCCAGTGCCAGTATGTCCTTCCTGAGGTGTGGGGACCAAAACTGGACACAGTACTCCAAATGGGGCCTAACCAGAGCTTTATAAAATCTCAGTAGCACAACGGTGCTTTTTATATTCCAACCCTCTTGAGATAAGAGACAACATTGCATTCGCTTTCTTAATCACGGACTCAACCTGCATGTTTACCTTTAGAGAATCCTCGACTAGCACTCCCAGATCCCTTTGTACTTTGGCTTTATTAATTTTCTCACCGTTTAGAAAGTAGTCCATGCTTTTATTCTTTTTTCCAAAGTGCAAGACCTCGCATTTGTTCATGTTGAATTCCATCAGCCATTTCCTGGACCACTCTCCCAAACTGTCTAGGTCCTTCTGCAGCCTCCCCACTTCCTCAGTACTACCTGCCTGTCCACCTAACTTCGTATCATCTGCCAACTTCGCTAGAATGCCCCCAGTCCCTTCATCCAGATCATTAATATATAATGTGAACAGCTGTGGCCCCAACACTGAACCCTGCAGGACACCACTCGTCACCGGCTGCCATTCCGAAAAAGAACCTTTTATCCCAACTCTCTGCCTTCTGTCAGACAGCCAATCCTCAATCCATCCCAGTAGTTCACCTCGAACACCATGGGCCCTCGCCTTGCTCAGCAGCCTCCCGTGTGGCACCTTATCAAAGGCCTTTTGGAAGTCTAGATAGACCACATCCACTGGGTTTCCCTGGTCTAACCTACTTGTCACCTCTTCAAAGAATTCCAACAGGTTTGTCAGGCACGACCTCCCCTTACTAAATCCATGTTGACTTGTTCTAATCAGACTCTGCTCTTCCAAGAATTTAGAAACCTCATCCTTAATGATGGATTCTAGAATTTTACCAACAACCGAGGTTAAGCTGATTGGCCTATAATTTTCCATCTTTTGTCTTGATCCTTTCTTGAACAAGGGGGTTACAACAGCGATCTTCCAATCATCCGGGATTTTCCCTGACTCCAGTGACTCTTGAAAGATCTCAACCAATGCCTCCATTATTTCCTCAGCCACCTCTCTCAGAACTCTAGGATGTATCCCATCGGGGCCAGGAGATTTATCAACTTTAAGACTTTTTAGCGTTTCTGGCATTATCTCTTTTGTAATGGCAACCATACTCAACTCAGCCCCCTGACTCCCTTTAATTGTTGGGATATTACTCCTGTCTTCCACTGTGAAAACTGACGCAAAGTACTTGTTAAGTTCTCCTGCTATTTCCTTATCTCCCATCACTAGGCTTCCAGCATCAGTTTGAAGTGGCCCAATGTCTACTTTTGCCTGTCGTTTGTTTCTTATGTATTGAAAGAAACTTTTACTATCATTTCTAATATTACTGGCTAGCCTACCTTCATATTTGATCCTCTCCTTCCTTATTTCTCTCTTTGTTATCCTCTGTTTGTTTTTGTAGCCTTCCCAATCTTCTGATTTCCCACTGCTCTTGGCCACTTTATAGGATCTCTCTTTTTCTTTAATACATTTCCTGACTTCCTTTGTCAGCCTTGGCTGTCTAATCCCTTCCCGATAATCTTTCTTTTCTTGGGAATGAACCTCTGTACAGTGTCCTCAATTATACCTACAAACTCCTGCCATTTTTGCTCTACTGTCTTCCCCGCTCGCCTCTGCTTCCAGTCGATTTTTGTCAGTTCCTCTCTCATGCCTTCATAATTACCTTTGTTTAACTGTAACACCATTACATCCGATTTTGCCTTCTCTCTTTCCAGACTGAACTCTACCATATTATGATCGCTGCTTCCTAAGTGTTCCCTTACTTTAAGATCTTTTATAAAGTCTGGTTCATTACATAGCACTAGGTCTAGAATAGCCTGCTCCCTTGTGGGCTCCATGACAAGCTGTTCCAAAAAGCCATCTTGTGAGCATTCCAAGAATTCCCTTTGTTTGGATCCACTGGCAACATTATTTACCCAGTCCACCTGCATATTGAAGTCTCCCATGATCACCGTGACCTTGCCTTTCTGACATGCCTTCTCTATTTCCCGGTACATGTTGCGTCCCTGGTCCTGACCACTGTTAGGAGGTCTGTACACAACTCCAATTATGGTTTTTTTGCCTTTGTGGTTTCTCAATTCCACCCACACAGACTCTACATCATCCGACGCTATGTCATTCAGTGCCATAGATTTAATTTTGTTCTTAACTAACAAGGCAACCCCATCCTCTCTTTTTATAATCCCATTTTTTTATAACCCCATTCAATCTGGGTATTCCCCACATTGGCATCGCAAGACCCCAAATGTTTCCATTTATGGGAGTGCTCAAAATTCAGGATCATAATAGTTACTTATAAATCCAATTACAATTCATGAGGAACCTCTTTACTCTGATAGAGATTAGAATGTGGAGTTTGCTACCAGATGAAAAAGTAAAGATTCAGGTATGTATAACAGGCCTTTGGGAGAAACTCCCTAAGTGCACGAGGGAAGAAGGAACAGAAGAATATTACTAGTGGGGTACAGGACGTTGAATATAAAGTATAAACTCAAGTTTGTCTCTCGTGCCTGTAATGGACATTCTACGGTCCATCAAATTCTAATTTAGCAGTTTGAAAATTTGAATTCAGTTGGCAAATCTGAATATTAAACAATGCCATTAGTAAAAATGATCTTCTATCTGTTAGTCATTCAAAACCCACTAGTATCCTGCAGGGAAGGGAACTTGCTCTGCTGTCTAGATTTAAGCTCTGTATATTTGATATCCCGGGCGATAGCTGATTTGGTTCCGAAATCTCACTTTGTGCGCCGCAGGAGGCCATTCAGCCTCTTTAGCTTGTTCCATTATTCAACGATGACATGCTTGATCTATGACCTCATTCCGTGTATCTGCCTTTGAGATTTATTCACTAATCATCTTGGTTGATTTTTTTAAAAAAAACCTATCAATTTAAGACTGTCCTTTCCTTTCTTTGTTCAATCCCGGAATGTGGGCATCCCTGACTGGGCCAGCATTTGTTGCTCGTCCTTAGTTGCTTTTGAGAGGATGGTGGTGCTCTGCTGTCTTGATCTAATGTTGATCGCTGTTTGCAGAGAAGAATTCTAAACTTCTGCTACTTTGTGTCACAGTGTTTTGTAACTCCCCTCCTGAAAGGCCTGGCTTTAATCTGTCGGATGTCCCAGGTTTTGAGATGGCCAAATCAACACATTACCCCTCTATTTACCTATAAATTTCTCTTCAGATCTTGAAGACTTTGATCAAATTTGCCCTTGACCCTGTAAATTTCAGAGAAAACAATAAGTTTCAGTCATATCCCCGAGCAGTTTGACACTTGAGTTCATTTCGGTAAGTCTACGCTGCTCAAGTTCCTACAAGGTCAATATCTCCTTCCTAAGGTGAGCTCAAGCCTCTAGGTGTGGTATAGCTAATGTGTACCATCAAGCTCCATATATTCCACTTGCCGAAATAAAAGCCAAATGTTTGATTTATTTTCAGGCTCTCCTTGTGACTTTTGTAAGTATCCGTACATTTGGAATCCTGCGTGGCCCCAGTCTCCCCTTTCGCCATTTTGATAATACTTTGTTTCATCCTTTCTCGGGCCAAAATGGATGACCCACCACCACCAAAACCCGGACCCCCCCCCAACCCCTGCCACCCCATTTTCCTATTCATTTAATCGATCGTTATTTGTTTTGTAACTTTATGCTTCCTTTCACAATCCTTAAAATCTGACCAACCTTTTGTACTATTGATAAATGTGGGGTTCTCAGTCTGTTACTCCTTCTTTCAAACCAGGTCAATGATTTGCCTTCAATTCGATAGTCTTGAACGTTAGCCAATGGTCTGTCATTACGCACTTTACTAAATGCCTTAGAAATGTAAATAAATAAATATCCCTATCCATTTCTATAGTTACCTTTTCCAAAAATAAATAGATCAGGTGTGATCTATCCTTGTTGTCCCTCCCTGATGAATACATTTTGAAATGTTCCATTCCCCTGCCTCAGCTATACACTCTGGAGCTTCTCAGCCAGTAGATAGGTATTTATCTCTAACTGGATTAGTGGTGCTGGAAGAGCACAGCAGTTCAGGCAGCATCCAAGGAGCTTCGGAATTGTAGACTGTCCTGCAGAGGGTGGGTAATCTGTGGTACTCATTACCACAGAAGGTTGTGGAGGCCAGGTCACTGAGTGTATTTAAGACAGGGATAGGTTCTTAATTAGGATCAAAGCTTCCAGGGAAAGGCAGGTGAATGGGGTTGAGAAATGTATCTGCCCTAATCGAATGGCGAGCAGATTCGATGGGCTGAATGGTCTGATTCTGCTCTAGTGTCTTAGGGTTACGATTAGGCCTTGAGTTAAGAAACAGCTGTGAAATGATCAGCTGTGCAAGTTGCTGTGTAAATGCCAGTCTTTCATTGTTTTCTTGCATAACATCAGAGCACTGCATCGTTAGATAGGGCAGGAGGCTCCGGTTCAAGCCCCACCTACTACAGAGTCGTCATAATATATCTGTTCGGGTTAATTCCAAGTGCCTACAGTGCTCATGCAGTGCTGCGGAGATTGGAGTTTGTGTGTTCTGGTCCCATAGCTGTTTGTTTACCTGACATTTTTTTATCCCAAAGATAACTGAGGCACGAAGCTGTTTAATGCTTACCTCATGTTTCAGAGCAGTTGCTGGCTGTGAGTGTAGTTTACCTCGGATGTGCTTTGGAATGTCTGAGATTTGGCTAAGTCAGCTTGAAGCTCTGTTTTAAGAGTGAGGGGACCCTCTTTCTTAGCTATTTACATTGTAGTAGTCAGCTCAAAATCTTTCTAAACTCTTTTCCCAAGAATTTGTACGTCAGAATCTGTACCTAGGTACCTTGTACCTCAGTGCCTAAGTTTTCACTACTTGTGAGTGCGTGTGAAACTAAAGCTAATTATTTAATATCCTATTGAAACTCCATTGCCATAATCATTTGAGCTTGGCCTGAAAGTTCCAATACCTCTAAATATTACCCACCTTCCTGAAAGCCTCCCACCTTCCCCCAGCTGGTGCTTGGCAACGATTGTCAAGTGTGAGGTGTGAGTAACAAAAGCAAAACCCACAGGGTCTCTGAAAGATCAAGAAAAGGGCTGCTGCCTGGTTCCGATCTGAGAGTGCAAGTGTGCAGCCATTTCTGATGCACTGTTGTTGAAGCTCATTTGATCCACATCCAGCCAGGCCATTGGCAGCATTCCCCACTCAAAACAAAAACCCCACCTGGTGACGAAGCTGACAGAGGAGGTTAAGATGGCGATGTGATCGGCATGATTTTAGATTAAACCCAAATATTGGGGGGGGCGATCGATTGACACAGGCAATAAAATTGCAAACACCAACTCGAGCAACGGTGAAGAATAAATTGTGTAGCTAGTACAGCGCCACAGTCTGAAGAGTTTTACATTAGTCTCTGGGGTTGCAGTTGCTCCTAGCACTGGCCTTTTAAAAGCTGCAGAACCTGGATTTTTTAAAAAAAAAGCAGTGTTCAGCCATCGGGTGTTCCCTGACCCAGGTCACTAACTCAATAATGGGTGATCTTCCCATCACTCAATCATTACCAATACAAATGACAAGCCACAAACACTCGGCTGTTTAATATTTGAAATGCACCAAAAATAGTCAGAGTTCATTGAACTGTGTGTCAGCATTTAATAAATGATACAATGAATTAATCAATCATGAATTGGGCACTTGAGTATAAGATACCATTCTGGATTAGTGCTGCTGGAAGAGCACAACAGTTCAGGCAGTTTCTGAGGAGCAGTAAAATCGATGTTTCATCAAAAGCCCTTCATCAGGAATACCTATAAGATACCATTACCATTTGTGGCAACTGATGGATTTGGAGCAAGTGTCATGGGCAACGCTGGCATTTGCTGTCCGTATTTAATTACTCCAATAGGATAGGGCTGTTGGGCTGCCTTAAATTGGTCCAATGCAAGCCATGGTTTGCTCTGAGCTGAACAGTATGAAGGTGGATCAAAGTGGCACTGTCAATAGACCAGACTGGGTAAGAATGGCAGCTCCCTTCCCTCAAGGGCACCCACCAACTTGGATTGAAATTCTCAAAATGCCATGATTTGTATACATCCCTGGAACTTATCCAGTGAGATAAGCCATAAACTGTTCCTATTGGTTGAAGTTATACCGGTGCAGTTCAAAATTGAGCTGTGACGGCGCAATGCCCAAATCCAGCTAATTAACAAACAAAGACTGCAGGAGAAACTCAGCAGATCAGGCAGCATCCTGTGGAGAGTGAAACAGAGTTAACATTCTGCGTTTGGTATGACTCTTCACAACTGGAAGGTGTTGGAAAATAGGTGCATTTTTAAATACTTGACACGGAAAGAGGCCCAGTACAGAGGGGGTTATTAATTAATACTGGAGAAAGGAAAAGATGTGAAAAGGGTCTCAATTTAGGTGTGAAAGGGAAAGAACTCGTCCTTTCTACCATTGCTAAGTAATGATGGAGAACAGACACAATGCAGTCGGTTTCTGAAGTTATTGAATTCAATACTGAGACCTAGAGGCTGTGAAGTGCCTAAGCAGAAAATGTGGTGTTTTTGAGCTTATGTTGTGCTTTGTTTGAACAACATAGCGGAAATGTTAGCACGAGAGCAAGGGGGTTTATTGAAATGGCAAGCAACTGGGCGGTCAATGTCATTCCTAGGTAATACTGGAAATGAACTCTTTCTCTGTCCACAGATACTGCTGAGTTTCTCCAGCATTGTGTGTGTGTGTTTCAGATTTCCAACATCTGCAGTATTTTGCTTTTAATTTACAAGTAATTAACACATGATGGAAAGTGAACACAGGAAAACCCTTGGTCAAATGTGAGCACAGAAATCTATCAGAGGGGGAGGGGCCAAGTCACTGCAGTAGATTTCATAATTAGTTCGACAAAGTCCTGATGCAGACAGGAAGTAACCAGAAGATTTTCACTTTAGGTGCATTGACTGGGAAATCGTGTGATGAATTGGGGGATTTGCCTCATGACGTGTAACTTGCTGTGCTATTTATTTCAGTACTTCTAGCCGGTTAGTTCATCACATGATTCTTGATGCCAATTTGATGCAATGTTTACCTCAAAGGGGCTTACAGGGGGAATGTACTGGGATTTATAAAGTCAATCTTGCTTTAGTGATAGTGCCTGCCAAGGTTAGGGTCATCTATAGTAAATACTTTGAAGACATTGATTGTTGGATCAATGCTGCTTTGGCTGTATTGCAGAAATTGTTCATTCTATTGGGTTTAACACTGCTTATTGCTTTTGTTGCTTCCTTCTGATTGGTTCTTTTAGCTCTCAAAAGCTGGAAGAAAGGAAATGAACTTCCTGCTCCCCTCCTGCTTTCTAATTCAGCATGAAAATTTGCAATACAAATGATCAAGATTAACCTACACTTAACAAACTTAGAGTAGTGAAAGTTTACTTTCATTCCTATGGTAATAAGGCAAGGAATATATAGCTGGAGCTTGACTTTAGCTGAAAGATTTGACTCGTCGTTGGTTTGTGATTTCAGTTCCATCACTCTGCATTCCATAATTTCCCTTGTTCTATTTCAGTGAGCTGGTTGTTGCAGGGCACAGATTTCAAACCACAGCCAGACCCCTTTGCTAATAATGAGGACTGCAGAGTTTCCTGATCCCATTTGTTGCTCATTTCAGAAATCCCAGTAATGGGGTTATCCCAGGGGGGGGATGGCAAAGCAGACTAGTAATCTCGGAAGCCAGGCTAATGCTGTGGGGGTACACCACAGCACCTGATACAGCTGGTTGTGTGCATGGTGTCTGTGACAGCTACCATAAAGTGTCATTTTAAAAAACCCCATCTGGTTCACCAATGGCATTTTAGGAAGGAAGTTCTTGCCCAATTTGGGCGACTTGTGACTCTAGACCTTCGCTTGACCCGTAATCACCCTCTGTTATGGAGTTGAAAATCACTGGAAAGAGAGATGTTTGTCTTTAGTACAAAGTTACAAAGGGGCTTTGTTTATTATCCCATTTGAACATACCTTTAGTACTGCACTGAGGGGCGTCAACCTGGATATGTACTTACATGTCTGCAAAGTGTGTTCCAGGACTGCTTAAGTGGCTATTTAAGGGCTTCAAATGACCTCGAGTTGAGAAGATTGTCAATGGATGTGGAGCAAAGGTGCTTGAGTCGAGTCAAGATCTCGATCAGCCATTATCGGTGGATTCCCATTTGTCCTTGGTCATGTCCATTCTGTGAGACCTCCTAAAGCTGTGAAGCATGTTGAAGACCTGGTGATGACTCCTTGGGGCCAGTATTCAGGTCTCCCTCACTGTGCCACTGGACAAAGAATAAAGTTGGCTTTTTCTGCACTTTTCACCCAGAGTAAACCTAAAACCCGGAACTTGGATGCTGGAAATCTGAACCAAAAGCAAGGAATTGCTGGAGAAACTGAGTAGGCCTGGCAGCATCTGTGGAGACAAAGCACAGTTAACGTTTTGGGTTCAGCGACTCTCCTTCTGAACCTGAAACGTTGATGCTGCTTTCATTCCACAGATGCTGCCAAACGTTAAACATATTGTCTTCAAATGCACTCCTAGCAGGGCAAGGTTTTATATCCAGGAGTTTGCGTATGTAGCAATTTACACTCTGGATGGGGCGGGGAAGGTGAGGTGAAGCGGCGACAGCAAGGACAACGTGGGCAGGGACTGGCATAGGACTTGCTGCTTGTCCCATTGGTTCGAGCATCCGCAGGGAATCTGGATGTGTAGTTGAGATGACCTGGAGGTCAATTTGGCCTCTGCAACATATTGTCGTTGCCATTAGATTGTACTGACTGCAATTAATACATTGCAACAGTGATTACTTCAAAAGTATTTCAAGGACTGTGGAACCTTTCCGAATGTTCTGAGGCCCCAGGGTTGTCATATGAATCCGAGGAGTGCTTGGGAGATGTTTTCACTATCCCTTATGATTTTTCTGAAATTCTTTGTATAAAAACCAGCCAGGAATTTACACTGTGAAAATGTAACAAAACGCTGTGTAAAGTTAATTGATCTCATTTGAAACACAAACTAAAACAGGGCAGCAAGCAAAGGTAAGCTCCCTTCCAATCTGCACAACATCCTGACTTGGAAATATTTCACCATTCCTTCACTGTCATGGTGTTAAAATGCTGGAATTCCCTCCCTAAGGGCATTGTGGGTCTACATGCAGCACATGGACTGCAGTGGTTCAAGAAGGCAGCTCACCCCCACCTTCTCAAGGGGCAACTCTGAGCGGACAATAAAGGCTGGCCTGTCAGTATAGGATGGGAGGGGAAAGGTATAAAAGAGACCTAAGGGACAACTTTTACGCGCAGAGGGTGGTACGTGTGTGGAATGAGCTGCCAGAGGAAGTGGTGGAGGCTGGTACAATTGTAACATTTAAGAGACATTTGGATGGGTATATGAATAGGAAGGGTTTGGAGGGATATGGGCCGGGTGCTGGCAGGTGGGACTAGATTGGGTTGGGATATCTGGTCGGCATGGACGGGTTGAACTGAAGGGTCTGTTTCCATGCTGTACATCTCTGACTCTGAGTATGCCCACATTCTACTCATGAATAAAGAGTACTGTAGTAATTCAGTGCGACTCAGGTTAAAGATATTTATTTGCTTTTCAACTCTTTTTTTTTTCCTTTTTATCCCCCCAAATGACTTCTCTTTGTCTCACTGAAGGCCCTTGAGCCACTACCTCCACTCAATATGAACACTGCACATCTTCAGCCTCAATTCAAACTCTTCTGCTTCTGCGTTGTCTTTTTAGTAAAGGAATGACCCTGCTTATTTGGTCTGGCCTACATGTGACTCCAGACACAGAGCAATGTGCTTGATTCTTAACTACCCTCTGAGATGGCCCAGCAAGCCGCTCAGTTCAGTGGAAATTGGCACGGATAAGTGCATGTTGGTAACACCCTTATCCCTGAAAAGAATGAGCTATACGAATTTCGTCTGCCTACATTATAATTGTATCCCTTGATTCCCTTTAGTGCCCAAATATCCATTGATTGTCAGACCACATTCGGAATATTATGTTCAATTAGATTAGATTCCCTACAGTGTGGAAACAGGCCCTTTGGCCCCACAAGTCCAAACCGACCCTCCGAAGAGTAACCCACCCAGACCCATTTCCCCCTGACTAATGCACCTAACACTACGGGCAATTTAGCATGGCCAATTCACCTAACCACATCTTTGGACTGTGGGATAAAATCGGGAGCACCCGGAGGAAACCCACACAGACACTGGGAGAATGTGCAAACTCCACTCAGACAGTTGCCCGAGGTTGGAATCGAACCCGGGTCCCTGGCGCTGTGAGGCAGCAGTGCCAACCACTGAGCCACCGTGTTGCCCCTTTTTAAAAAAAAAACAAAATGCAGCCCTGGGCACCGTACTTGAGGAAGGATGTTAAAGCTCTGGAAAGAGCATAAAGGAGATTTATTGACATGATACTGATTGAGAGATTTTTAGATACAAGGTAACATTGAGAGAGATTGGGCTCATTCCCCTTGGAGCAAAGACGTTGAGAAGACTAAGAGGTGATTTAATGGAAGTGTTCAAAACTATGTACAATGTTTTTTTACAGTGTAAAGGTGGATATTCTGTTTCCTCTAGGTAATATATCAGTAACTATCAGTAACTAGTGGTCACAATTTCAAGACTATCAGCAAGAGAGCTAGGAATGAGATGAGAAACTTCTTTCCAAATCCTAACAGCTCTGAGGAAAGCACTGTCTGGGAGAGAGGTGGAGGTGGATGCCATAGGAGGTTTCAAAGGGGAACTACAATTATATTTGAAAATGAACTTGGACAGTTAAGGAGATAGAATCCTTTTGAAGATCCAACATTCTATACCTTTCTGGATGAGATTTTCTCTTTTAGTTCTGCTGGTTACACTGTTGGAACCAAGAAACTCTGTGTTTGCCAAAACTACTTTGAGGTTGGTATTGACCCTGACTAACTGTATCAGATCTTCTCAAAGCACTTTTACAATGTCCCCAGCAATTGATTCCCCAAACAAACGCCAGGCTGCCTGTTCTCCTGTTCTCGCTTTCTCTCCTCCTCCCTTTGAACAATAAGGCTACATCAGTTTCCTGGGAGAAGGTGGGGACTGTAGATGCTGGAGATCAGAGTCAAAAGGTGTGTCACTGAGGAGCAGGAGAGTCAACATTTCGAGCATATGCCCTTCACTGGGAATGTCTTAATTCCTGACGAAGAGCTTATGTTCAACATTGACTCTCCTCCTCGGATGCTGCCTGACCAGCTGTGCTTTTCCAGCGCCACACTCCACCTCCACTTCCTTCCAAACCACGGGGCTTATTGTAGAATCGATGGACTTCCAGAAGAAAACCAAATCATGGAACACCCACCGGCTTCTCTTTCAAAATGTTCGGATGTAAGTCAGGCATTTGTAGGATTTTAGTGGCGGTGATTTAATGGCCAATGTTAATTACTTGAAGATCCTCACCATGTTATTTCCAGATCTGTGTAGATCTCGGGTCAACTACGTAATTCTTATGAGGATGGACACTAGTACTTTTTCTGTATTCTTTCACAGGACGTAGACATTATTATTGATGTCAGCTTTTGAGAGTGTGGTGCTGGAAAAGCAGAGCCAGTTAGGCAGCATCCGAGGAGCAGGAGAATTGACGTTTTGAGCATATGCCCTTCCTGATGAAGAGTTTATGCCCAAAATGTTGACTCTCCTGCTCCTCGGATGCTGCCTGACCTGCTGTGCTTTTCCAGCACCTCATTCTAGACTCTGATCTCCAGCATCTGCAGGCCTCACTTTCTCCTACTCCAAAGCACTTGCATGGGCTTCTAGATTACCAGTCCAGTGAATTTATCCTTACACCACCATCTCCCACAGAGAGATCATTCACTATAATGTTGTCATGTGGGATATTTTTGGATAATACATGTTTAATTGAATCCTGTCGTGTGATGACCCTGCCCCTCAGAGTTCACTCTGAACAGTGTGACACTGATGAACGCCCAAGTGTTAAGTGTAAGGAGATAACAGCCCTGCATTAAGTGTTTACAGCTGACTTTATTTCAAAGTGACTCATTTTAAAACAGATGCTTTACTCCAGACACCAAAGTAACTGCAGAGTTTTCAATTTCCCTCCTGGGTGATTGCTGCTCAGGAATGAAATACTCGCCCACTTTGGCATTAGGAATGGGGGCAAGGTGTTCCCAGTTTTAGTTACAATCGGGATTTGACATCGAATTGTATGAAACTGACCATTCGGCCCACCTGGAGATGTTGGTGGTCCATGCTTCAAACATGAGGCTTCAGCCCACCCTCTCAACAAGGTTTTTCTAGCACCTCTCCAGTTCCACCTTAACTAGGTCTATGCTATTCACCTCAGCCATCCCTTCGTGGTAGAGAGGTAAATTTCTAACTACCCTCGAGGTATAGGCGGTTTGTCTTGAATTCTTTCCTGAGTTTCTTTCTACCTGCAGGGAGTAGTGTGCAGCAGAAACCCCACTGGAAAAATGGTATTGGAACTCTGGAAATCTTTTCCCCCAAAAATGTTGAAGCTGGTGGGTCAATTGAAAACTTCCAAATTGTGACGGACTTTTGTTGGGCAAGAATAAATGATCTTGGAACTAACCCCACTGGATGGGCTCATTATCCCGATCTAGCTGAACAGGTTCAGGGGGGGTTGAATGGCCTCCTCCAGTTCAGAGTGGGACAATCATTGCCATTGTTGTAGACTGGTCGAGATGGATGGTTGTGAATTCTGGACAGCTTTCTGTGATGTATTCACGACTGGTTGCAATGTCAGAGCAGAAGGGTGAATTCTAGCTGAGAGAGGTGAAATGTCCGAATAAGTAGCAATGTACTGAGATTGTACTAATTCTGGACTTCTGTCTGGCTGAGACTGAGACTACCTTCCATATAATGGCGATCACAGACAATAGTGTGTTCTGGCCAGAGTGATTGAACTAAACTAGTTGAAATAGTCCAAGTGATTCGGAGATGAGTTCACCAGCTGTTTCTCCCAAATGGACCTGGTCCAGCATCCCTCCTGATTACATGGTTTCAGCTCGGATGCAATTTCTAGGTATCACCACAGGGACCGGGTTGAGTGAACCACGAGGTAAGTTCTGTCAACGTTTATGTGTATTCTCTTTAATTGGATACATTTCCAGTATCGCCATTGCTGATAATATCCCTGAAGAAATCTGTTCAAGGATTGCACCGTTGGCAAACCAGGGTCTCCACTCTCTTTATTGTATCACTTTGCTTTGAGAATCTCAGCTCGTCAGGCAGCGTCTGTGGAGAGAGGAAACGGAGTTAACATTTTGACTCTGGTGTGCCTCGTCAGATTTTCAGCATCTGCAGTATCTTACTTTCACCTCACTATTTCTGTCTGTGTGGTTCCGTGTACCCTCTTCTCTCACTTCAGTTCCCATTCAGAGTAAGTTTGCATTAATGTTAATAATCCAACAGTTAGAAAGCATCTGACCCATTATAACACAATACATTAACACCTTCCCTGTGGTTCATTATCAACTCCAACAAGACTGTCCTAATATCAGTCGGCTCTTGGTTTTGTAGTTGGTGATGCAGTAGGAAAGAATTTGAAGTCCCTAAATTTCAGATATTTTCTATCCATTTTCCTTAATCCATCAGAGCCACTGACTGAACCAGAGCTAGCAGTTATTTTATTCATATTGTTTCTGGGAATAATGCAGTTTTGCACCCTAGTCCATCATACATACAGGAAGGCTGACTCTAGTTGTCTATTTTCTACATGCTCGCCGTGCACTGAATTGAAGTATTTCTCCTTTCCCAAGAATGGAACGTGGATGTAACTGAAGAAACAAATCCAGTTCGAGGGAATTTGCTACGTGTCCCTTTCTTTCATTTTGATAGCTCGGCTGTGCTCCCCTATGAAGTGTGTCTCCAGGATGTGCAGGCTAGGTGGGTGAGCCATGAGAGGTGTAGTGTTACCGGGATAGGGTGGAGAGGTTGGGGGCTGGGTGAGAGATGGTGTGGACTCCATGGACTGAATTGCCTGCTTCCACACTGTAGGGATTCTATGATGAGAGGGCACCCAGGTGTGTTGTTGCTGTACTGGAGGATTCCAGTTTGTAAATAGCACCGATCCCTGACTGGCCCCAGATGGGTTTAAAGAACATTCTAACATCCTCTCCCTGAACCTAAAAGGAAATTAGATTAGATTACAGTGTGGAAACAGGCCCTTCGGCCCAACAAGTCCACACCGCCCCGCCGAAGCGCAACCCACCCATACCCCTACATTTACCCCTTACCTAACACTACGGGCAATTTAGCATGGCCAATTCACCTGGCCTGCACATCTTTGGACTGGGGGAGGAAACCAGAGCAGCCGGAGGAAACCCACGCAGACACTGGGAGAATGTGCAAACATCACACAGCCAGAACCCGGGTCTCTGGCGCTGTGAGGCAGCAGTGCTAACCACTGTGCCACCGTGCCACCCATTATGGAGGATCAGGTCCGATATTAACCTTACGTCAGTGCCCACCTCACTTGGGGCTGTGTGGTATAAATCCTGATCAGACCATCTGAGATAGTATTCAGGTGTGAGCCACCGTGCCTGGCTTCTGTCTTTACCATTTAAAATTCCAGGCAGCTTTGCTGTTTTCACTTTTTGTGATTTACTTTGTCTATTTCTTGCTCGACCTGAACCTGCAAACTCGGTCTTGCCCTGCATACGTACTCTCGTTTGCACCATTCCTTTTGGTTGTTGCTGTTTGGTTTCCTTGTGGCCCAGCTATTCCATGGTCAGGCCTGTGCCAGTACCTGCCAGTTGCATCCGGCTGAGCGTACGTCCCCTCGGGTGTAAGCAGGTGAGTACGCTGGTGGCTGGTGACATAGTGCTGAGTAACTCCCAGTGAGGATAACTAAGAGTCCTCGGATCCAGAGGACGTATGAAGCACTAAAAGCTTTATTCCTGCCCACGTGTGGTTTGCAAAGTGAAACATGGCTTGGTGCCAAGCATCCATTTTCCCATTAGAAATGTGAAGCAGTTTACTGAGTGGGCAGAGATACCATGACAGTACACATTGAGGGAAAGCATCCCTGCTCCCTTTCACCTGGCACTGATGGCTGACTCACCACACGCCAGTGTCCAGCTGCCAAACGTTTTGTACCGTAGACCACCTAAGTGCTGTGGCAGCCAAATTGAATGGATTGAAAAATCTCGATGGTGCACTTCAAGCTCAGAATCTCTATGTTAACCGGATTATCTCCCTTCCTGCCCCAGCTCCCAGCCTCTCATGGTGGATCAGCGCGATCAGGTGTGGTGCTGATGAGAGGCTGTATTGAGTCTGTGAATCAGATCTTGAACCCACGCAGCAGGGAACATCATGTTTTTGGGGATTTTTATAATGATTATTGGGTTCCCTTATACTTGGGGTTTGACTAGCCCTGGCAGCACCATGCCCGTGTCTGTAGAAGAGTAAGTGCCCATCGGGAAAGTGGCGCACTAACCAACATTGGTTTTTACGCTCCCAGCTCCGGCCCCATTCCTCCTCAATAATAACAAAACCATTCTATTTCCACAGTCAGGCAAAAAGCCAAGGCGATCAATATGGAGAAACACCAAAGCTACAAAGGATCAAAGGGAAGGTCTCTCCTAGTTGCCAGGCTAAAATATAGCAGGACGGGCAGAAGCCTCATGTAGGTGTGGAGTTCCAGCGAGTGCCATGTATGGTCCCTATCAGTATCTGGTCTCTCACTCCAGAACTTTCAGAGGGAGCTTGCAATGCGTCAATTTGAATGTTGCATTTCCCACAATATAATGCATTTTGAAAATACTCCATTGGCTGTTGAATGTTTAGTTGAGCCATTATGAAAGGCAGCACTGCTATCATCATTTTGCAACTAGAGTCAATGACAAAAGGTGACTGTTAAGCGACTCTCCCACATCAATTTGTTTTGCACAATGGAATCGGGTGTTGTGCACTTGGGACTGGAATCCATTGTAAATGAGCTTTCCAGGCTGTGTTTGCACATCCTGTGTAAACATTGTTTTTAGTAAATAGTTGGAAAGGAAATGTGAGCTCATGTCTGTGGTACTCCAAGCCTCTGCTGCTAATCACTCTCGGAGCACTCGGAGTGTGATCCAGCTTTGCTGTGCCTCTGGTTTCCTGGTTTCAGTGCGTGCAAATGAAGCCTTTGCACTCCAGTGAGGAGTTTCTTGTGAAGCCTCTCACTGCCTTTTGGTGCAGCTCTCCTCGAGTCTGTAGGACCTGGTCATATGGTCACAGCCCAGCTCACCACTCGGCTCAATGTGGGGATGTGACACAGTATCAGTCCCACCCCCCCCCACTTAAAACCAGCAAACAAAGCAAAGCCACAAGCTGTTGCTTCTAAACTGAGGCCCTCTCAGCATATGCAATCTCACGGTATTCTCTGAGGGAGAGTGACCTGGTTCCTGCTCAGTGTTTATCCCTTGGTTAAGGTGAGTGAACCAAATGAACACCTCTCTCTTTGTGGGAGCTTGCTGTGCACAGTTCAGCTGCTGTGATTCCTACAAATGGTTGCTCTGTTGGCAGCCAACCCCTGAGAGATGTCCTGAGGTAGTAAGACCTGCTTTAAAGATGAATATCTTTCATTTTGTATCTTTATCAGTAACTGTTCCTGGAGCAGATGCCCAACAATGCTTTGTCACATACTCCTCTGGTGCACTGGAGACAGGCGACACTTTGGGCTGAGGAGATGGGGGCAGTAGGGCCTGGGTCTGGATGGAATTTGTTTGAGCTCTCCAGTAGCTGCACGAAAGAGTGAAAAACCTACCAACCATAATTAATGTTTAAAGTGCTAATCACTCCATTAGAGCTGCCAGCTCCTGGTTTATTCCTGCATGGTCCATCTCCAATAATTCTGTAAGTCATGTATGAAAAAGTGTTCAAAAGAAATAAACAGAAAACAATTATTTAAATTGTCCCATGATTGTTCCCTTGTTTGCTTGTTTTTTTTTTAAATTATTTAATCTATTTTTCTAACCAATCTGTTCAGAGATGTACTTACACATCTCTGGAAGGGAGGGGTTGGGGGGGAGAAACTTGAACCCAGACCTCTCTGGTCCATGGCAGGGACTCTACTCCTGTGGCACAAGAGGCCCCTGCATCATCTGCAAACTTTGAAATTCTTTCCCACACACCAAGATCCAAATCCTTAAAATAAATCAGGAAAAGCAAGGGTTCTAAAACTGTTATGGACCAGACCAAACCCCCTTCAAATACATCAAGGAGACAGCAACATACTTAAAGGCAACTGTAAGGTGCTGTGTTCCAGATGTTGGTTACACCACTTGGCTCTAAGCAAAATGCACTTTATTCTTACCCTATGCTTAAAATACAAGCAAAAGAAAGAAAAATTAATAATGAATTCTATTGGAAAACCTAACAGGACAATAGTTTATTTAACTGTAAAACAGCAACTGTTCCAGTGTGGTAGCATCCCAGAAAGATGGCAAAGAGAAATTCAGTAAAATAGACTGTCTCACATGCCATGTTTCTCTGGTCCAGCAGGAAAGAATATCAAGAGAAGTTTCTGACACACAAACACAGACACACCCCCACACAAATTTTTTTCCACAGTCAGTTTCAAATCCCCAACAACGACTGAAAGCTAATGTTAAACCCTGGTTCAGTGGGAACCTGACTCCACCCATTCACGCTGCTTCTATTGTTCCAACATTTAAAAAGAGCCCTCAGTGCCTCACAAACTGTTTATTTTATTGGCTTGGAGCAGGTCACCTGGCACCTCTGTGTCAACCTCCCTTCATTTTTAAAAAAACAAGACAAAATATGCCTCTTAAAGCCATAGTGTCATCACATTACTGACTCCAGCGAACTCTTGTACAAACCTTCCTTCTACCTGAAAAATATGCGTTGACCATTACACTGTTTCCTCTCATTCAACCAATTTTGTATCCACACTGTAACCGTCCCTTTTATACCATGACCTATAACTTTCCACACAAGTCTGTCATATGGCAATGTGTCAAACAGCATCTGGAAATCCGTGTACACCCACATCAACAGTATTACTGCCATTAATCCTTTCTGTTACCTCTTCAAAAGCTCCAGCAAGCTCATTAACCACAATTTCCCATTTATAAATCTGATCTGACTGTTCCTAATCTCCCACCCTTTTCCATGTGTTTACTAATTCTATCCCAAACAATCATTTCTAGGCATTTCCCCACCGTTGAAGTTGATCTGACTGGACCGTAAATGCAGGATTAGCCTTATAACCTTGCTAGAACAAAGCTGTATTGTTTGTAATTCTCCTGTCTTCTGGTACTTCCCCTCAGTCCAGGGTGGCCTGTGCCCCCTCCCTTTCCATCCTCATTTCCAAAATATCTATTTGGTCCTAGTGCCTCATCAACTTTAAGTGTCAACAAGTCTATCCAAGAATTTGTCCTCAGTAATTTTGAATCCTTTCATATCCAGCCTCAGCAACATCCTCCTGATTTGTAAAGACAGATGCAAAGTATTCATTTAACACCTCAGCCATACCCCCTGTTGCCGTCACCATTTTGGTCTCTAACTGGGCCTACACCTCATTTTATCTCCCCCTCACACTCTCTCTCCCTCATACTCTCTCTCCCTCACTCACTCTCTCTCCCTCACTCACTCTCCCTCCCTCACTCACTCACTCACTCTCCCTCGCTCTCTCTCACGCTCTCCCTCTCACGCTCTCTCTATTTATATGCCTGTCGGAGACTTTGGACACCCCTGTATTTTGGCTCACTAGTCTTTTCTCATTCGTTCCCTTTGCTTTTCTGATTTGCTTTTTCACCTTCCCCTTAAACCTTCAAGCATTTTTTTTTGTTGGACTGGATAGGCACTGCTGTAGAAAACATTCCCTAGGACCAACCAGGAACACTTGCCTCTCGCACTACTAGCATCCCATTCTATATTTGGGGCATCGAAACATGGGGCATTCTAACCCCATTGGAGGAACAGTTGCATCAAAAGCACATTTTTTTTTGAGGTCAAGAGCAGCAGATATGTGGAAGTACCATCATCTGCCAGCTCTCCCCAAGTTACACACCATCCTGACTTGGAAATAGATCACTGTTTCTTCAATGGCTGTAGGGATTACAGAGGGCAACTTCTCAAGGGCAGTTAGGGATGGGCAGTGAATGCTGGCCCAGCCAACGTTACCCTGAACACATATAAAGAAAATCTTTTCATTTGGAGCTATGTAATTACCCTCTGCCTTGATTTAATGTTCTGCTGATGGTTGACACCAGCTTGTTGGATTGATCAATAGCATTTACAGTGACAGCTCACCCTTATTGATTATGCATCTACCCTGTTACTCATTCTTGTAATTATGTTAATAATCACATCATTTCAGGTTAGTAATTTAAACTACTGTTTCCATGACTACAGAAGCTGCTCCACCTCCAGACTGATTTAAAAGTGATTTGCAAAGTCACCATCACTGCTCTTATTTATTCGATCAGTTTGAAGAGAGTGGCGTGGGGGTGGCTGAGCTGTTAAGGTGGGCCACACTGGGCTGAAAGTTTCGGGGCTGAATGAAGCGGTGGCCGCAAGGTTGGAAACACGTCTGGTCCTCCTCGGTGCGAGTGTCTAGTTTCAGGTTTACACCAGTAACCATGGTAACTGATAGATCTCGTTGCCAGGAAAGCCTGCTGACTTTCACCCCAGTGCTGCTGAATCCACCGAGTGGAATGCATTAGGAAACTTCTCAAGGGCAGTTAGGGATGGGCGGTGAACGCTGGCCCAGCCAACGTTACCCTGAACGAATATAAAGAATTGTCCCTCAACCAGGTTGTTACTTTGGTTTTTTAAAAGTGGCGTTCCTGCCGAAGGAGTGATCATTCTGTGAACCCCTTTATTTCTCTGGAGAGTTTTGGTCACTTTGTGACATGCCCCCTTTGTTTTGAGGGTAACTGAGCAGCTGAGGAAATTATCTCCTGGTTCTTCCTATTTTAAGGGCTGTGCCCCTGCGGTCGTCTGTACTGCTGGGAGGTTTGGATTCCGTAGAAAGAATTAGTTTGCATTTATTGAGCGCCTTTTACCGCTTCCGAGCATTTAAAAAAATTATTACAGTCGACAAGTGATTAAAAATGCATGCCATTCTTAATGAAGGGGTAAATGCAGCAAATGTTTCCGTGCTGTCCATCTCTGTGACTCTAATTAGTCCAGAGTTAATCATCTGTGAAAGAGGAATGGTGTCTGGAAGCTCAAGAAAATTCTCCCCTTCCTGGAATGGTGCCCTGGGTCTTTAATGTCCAACTTGCTAGCAGAGAGAGAGGCGAAGGACTGTACTCCTTCAGTATTGTACTGGAGTTTCTTCTTTCTTTTATGGAGTGCAATCTAGCCAAGGCTGTGACTACCTTGGGAGAACTGTAAAGGATCACAAAAAATATCCTTCAAATTTGCCATTTTAGTTGTTTTTTTTTTTGAAAATTTAGGAATTCTTTGGAATGGTCAAATGAAGGGTGATATGAAAGTGTTAAAAGGTTTGGCAGAGAAGATGGGTGCTGGTGAATGGGGAACTCCAGCTTTGTGGATGGGTCAGAGAAGGGGAGCTGTTTTTTTCTTGGAGACGGGAAGGTTGTGAGAGTCCTTTATCTGGTGGCCTGATGCCACACCAAGTTTGGGTTTGTTCCAGACTGATTGAAGAGAAAGCAAAGGCCCAATCTGTCTTCAAAATGAGATTTCAAAGTAACATGATTTATTATACATTAAAATTAAATACTGCTCTACATGGTAATTGTAGATATTACCAGGTGCTGACCTCTATTGGGTAATGACTAATGTTCCCTACAGGCTGTGTGTACAGTCACTTCAATATACATAGATGGGTGTCGGCCCATCAGCTGTGACATTAATTTCTGCTTCTGGAAGTTGCTGCTACACAGGCCTTGGAGGGCTCCCCTGCTAGAAACAAAATGCGAGGCTTCTATCTTCCTGTGTTTCATGAGCTCGCTGTTTCTCCCAGAGAGTAAGTTCTAGCATGTCGTGTTGCAGTATCCTTCAAGTTGCCTAACTCCACCTGCTCTGTGGTATTTATACTCTGTGATGTGCACCAATCTGACATCATTGTAACGTCGCTTCGGGATGATGCCCACATTCCGTGAGAGAATAAAATTCTGATCAGGTTCTTTGTTTCATTAAAGTCATTCTTTTAAAGGTCAATTATACATTTAAGCTGCTCAACCCTTTTTCATAAGACAACCTGTTCACTCTGGGCATTGACCTCGTCTTTTTCTGAGCTGCTTACAGCTGTCCTCCAATAAGGAGGCAAAAACTAAACACCGTCCTTTAGCTGTGGTCACACCAATGATCTGCACCGTTCCTATTTGCTTCATTATTTGGTATACTTCCGGGTTATCAGCTTGTGTTTCATCTACTAGGACACCCAGACCCCGCCTTCACTAGTCTCTCCATTTCAGTAATCCTCTGCTTTTCTTTCTATTTTTCATGCCAAAGTGGACAAGTTCACTTTTCCACACATCCTATGCCTTTTTTGTCCACTCACTTAACAATATTGCTTTGAGACTGTGTGCACCTCCTTGGCAGCACCTTCACTGCCGTGCCCAGTCTCTGCCTTCAGTCAAATTGTAGTCTGGCTCCTTTGTCCTTCTGAGCCCTTTGCCTGGTGCATTACCAGCAGCAGACACCAGTCCCTCTGGCATTGGTGGGGGATGCAGATTTGCTGGCCTTGGATTAGCCAATCATCATTGTGGTCCTAAATTCCAGGAAGGTCCAGCACTGGCGAGCAAGATGCCTGAAGGGTCAGATTTATTTTGTATGCCAGTGAGACTCTGAATTAGAGCACTTTGTTTTGGATCAGGTATGTCAGTTTTGAGCTGTGTCCAGTATTGCTCTAATAGTATGTCAATATTTAGCAGGGCAACTAATTTAACATACATATGATGACACAATATACAAGGTCCACATAACTTTGGCTTCTGCTGTGCTATCTTGAAATGATTTTTGTAGTGAGCTACTGTTCCTCAGTTATTTGCATTCTGAAACTTATTGCTTGCTGTATGTGTGAATCCAGTCGTGTTATCGTGCAATGACCTTTGACCTGTGCCCCTCATACCCAACAGTGCACTATTGGAGTGCACATCTTCAAATAGCTGTAATCTGCACTTGAGTCCATCGCAGTAACTGATGTACAGGATTTGAAAGCGTTATTTATGTTGTCCCTTCCTCACTTAACAGTCGTTTTTTTTTTAAGAAGGAGAGCTTAACTCTCGGCTGAATGTCAGTAAAAGTTAATTGATTCTGAAGATGAAATATTGATCAGACGCCTCTTTTGTAGTGCACCGAGCAGAGAATAAGGCAGGCTGTCAGGAGTAATGATGAATGGAGTGGAATAAACGGCTCCTTTAATTTACCTTTGTCCACTTCTTTCCGAATCAGCGGTCTCTGAGACTAAATCAAGCCAACTTTTCCCAGTTCGTGCATTAACAATGGAAGGACTCTTGGGGCCTGTAGGTAAAATAATTTGGATAATCAATTTTGTGTAATCCCAGTTGACAGCAATCAACGAAGGAGCTCAGTAGTCCTCTGTGCAAGAGCCAAGGTGAGGTAGTGAATTCGAAGAACAGAAGCACTGAAGTCATCACCAAGATAAACTGCAGCAGTGCTGGAAAAGCACAGCAGGTCAGGCAGCATCTGAGGAGCAGGAAAATCAGGAATTCCTGATGAAGGGCTTTCGCCTGAGACGTCGATTTTTTTTTTTCCCCTGCTCCTCTAATGCTGCCTGACCTGCTGTGCTTTTCCAGCACTACTCCAAACTTGACTCTGTTCTCCAGCATCTGCAGTCCTCACTTTCACCTACCAAGATAAAGTATGCCCACTTCCATTCAGATAATAGCTAACACCCACCATCCCTTGATAGGGAAGGGGGTCTAGCCCAAAACAGTGGTGAATTCCAAATATTTCACTGGCATTTGCCTATTATTGATTATATGGGGTTAAGCTGATTTGTTTTGTGGATTAAAATGATATCTCCTCATTTACGCTGCAGTAATTACTGAAGCTCAGTTGTTTAGTTTTACAATGGTAATATATTGGGTGCTAATAATTCATTACAGAAATCCATTTGCTGTATTACTTTAAAATGAGTTTCAGTCGATAGCCAATTAATCAAGTGTGAATAAATAATACTCACTTGAAACAGCCTGATGGATCACTCAGAAAAGCATAATGCTGGTAATTCTGAATATTAAACTCTTCACAAACTCCGTGCTCCCCTTATCGCGTAATCAAAATTTGGAACCGAGTCTTTGCTCTTCCTGTTCTTTGCGTAAGGGGAGGTTTTCTCGAATATTTGGGTCGAAATCTCTCCCCTCCTACTTTCTAGGCTGCTCCCTTGAGCCTCTGGGCACTACCTTACCCATTCGTCCAGTTGTGACCAATGGGGGGGGCGGGGGGACAATGGCCAAGTGGTATTATTGCTAGACTGTTGATCTAGAACCTCTCTCTGACTAAAACTGTCCAACTGAGCCCACCCCAGTTGCCCAGAGAACAGTTAATCTAGAACCCCAGGTAATGGTCTGGGGACCTGGATTCAAATCCTGCAATGACAGATGGTGGAATTTGGTGTTCAAGAAATATCTGGAATTAGTCTAATGTTGGAAAAATCCATTTGGTTCACTAAACTTCTCTTTAGGGGCATTCTTACCTGGCCTGGCCTATGTGTGACTCTAGTCTCTCAGCAATGTGTCAAGATTAGAGTTCCCGATGCAGAGCTTTTGCCCGAAACGTCGAATTTCCTGCTTGTTGGATGCTGCCTGCCCTGCTGTGCTTTTCCAGCACCACTCTAATCTCCAGCATCTGCAGTACCCGCTTCCACCCAGCTGATCTCAGCAATGTGGTTGACTCTTTGGCCTCACCCTCACAGCAGCCATTGAACAACAGGAAGACTGACAGACATTTCCCAGTGTAACGATCAGCCCTGAGTTAGGACTCCTTCTGAGCTGCTGGTTGAAGGATGAAGTTTGAGGTTCCAGAGGAAATTCCTGTGCTAAGGAATGGAGCAGGTTGTAGTTTAAATTTAAAGCAGTGTCGGGATAAAGGACATCGAATTGGAAAGCTGTCAACTGGAAACAACGGACATTCTTCTGCAGTTCATCACAGGATCGTTGCAGCACAGAAGGCACATTCGGCCCATTGTGTCTCCGACTGAGTATCTCACTTAGTACCATGGATGGCATGGTGGCTCAGTGGCCTCACAGCACCACGGACCCAGGTTCAATTCCATCCTCGGGGAGAAAGTGAGGACTTGCAGATGCTGGAGATCAGTGCTGAAAATGTGGTGCTGGAAAAGCGCAGCAGGTCAGGCAGCATCCAAGGAACAGGAGAGTCGACGTTTTGGGCATGAGCCCTTCAGGAATCTTTCCTGAAGAAGGGCTGATGCCCGAAACGTCGATTCTCCTGCTCCTTGGATGCTGCCTGACCTGCTGCGCTTTTCCAGCACCACATTTTCAGCTCAATTCCACCCTCTGGTGACTGTCTGTGTGGAGTTTGCACATTGTCTGAGTTGGCTACTCTTCGGAGGATCAGAATGGACTTGTTGGGCCAAATAGCCTGCTTCCACACTGTCGGGATTCTAAAACAAAACCCAGCACTTTGTTCCTTTTCAAACGACTGTCTAATTCTCTTTCAAATGCCTTGAATGAACCAGTGTCTTGTCAGTGGGCCTCTTATGGTTATACCTCACTTGAGAACAGTAGTATATCCCACTATAATGATGCCACATGGACTTGGTCAGAGGACAGCAGGACCTTTTGGGAGACTGATTGGGGGCCTGTGCTCCTCATAGAGTGTGATACTATAACTCATATTCATGTAACTTGCAAATAGTTGCAGTAATGCAATACCCTTCTCAGTGTTACTCAACCAAACTGCTCTTGTTAGACTGGAAAGGCTTGAAGGGCCATACACTACAATCTCAGAATATTGCCCTCTAGATCTTTACCACACTCTTATTTTTCTCTCATCGTCTTTGCTCCTTTTGCCAGTTATTCTAAATCTCTGCCTTCTCGTTCTCTACTCTTTCCCAAGTGGGAGTACGACCTCCCTATCGAATCTGAACAAATGCCCAAATGCCACACTTGAAATTTGTTTCAGCTTCCAAACTGAGTTGCACAACTTTAATTTCCAGTGAACAAAACAGCGTGATCGCACCCAACTCGACTCTCTGACCACTTCAGCCTGTCCCTTCAACTGGGACCAAATAGAACATAAAACATTGCAGCACAGTACAGGCCCTTGGGCCCTCGATGGTTCCACAGGTTGGCGCAACACTATGAAGACCATCTATCCTGCATTATTCCATTTTCATATGTTTATCCAGTGACCATTTAAATGCCCTTAAAGTTGGAGAGTCCCCTACTGTTGCAGGCAGGGCGTTCCCATGCCCCTACTACTGTTAGTAAAGAAACTACCTCTGACCTCTGACATCTGACATCTGTCCTATATCTACCACCTCTCAATTTGAAGCTATGTCTCCTCATGCTACCTCAGTCCAGAACGAATATCAGCACAGAAAATCTACAGTGTTGAAAATTCGATTAATTCCATCAAAATTATATCAATGACACAAACACTTGTCAGTGGAAGAAAGTTCTGGAGCAGAATGATGTTGGTGTAGTGATAGTTCCAGCCTTATCTGTCTGCCTCTGAGCAAATTGTCATTGAATATAGCTGCATGAAGCATCAGGGCCCCATGGCTTGGGTTCCCTTCACCGTTAGCTCTCCAGTTTTAGGTAAATTACATGGTGTGGTTCAGCTAGCAGTAGGTCAAGCAAAATCAATTTGGGGGCAGCAGGTAGTCTTCTGAATGTTTCAAACTGTGCGTTTACAGGCTGTATGTATCAGCTAATGCAGGAATGTGCATTAGAAATCATCAGCTTGAGATCAACTCTAGTCCTTGCTGGGAAAGTACAGCAGGTCAGGCAGTATCCGAGGAGCAGGAGAATCGACATTTCGGGCATAAATCCTTCATCAGGAATTGGACTTACTTCTTTCAGGAACTTTCTTTTGGGAACTTCTTTAAGTTCCCCTTGCAAATCTAAAAGTATAGGACTTTCTGCCTGTTGGTGATATTAGTGAGGTACTACTACACTCATTTATCTCTGTTATGGGCCAATCAGGAACCGGGCTAGCCATATAAACACTCTGGCTTGCAAGAACAGGTCAGGAGCTAGGAATCCTGTGGTGAGCAACTCTTCCTGACTTCCCAAAGCCTGTCTGTGATCCAGAAGGCAGAAGTCAGGAATGTGATGGAATAATCCCTGCTTGCCTGGATGGGTGCAGCTCCAGCAACATTCAAGAAGTTTGACACCATCCAGGACAGAGCAGCCCCACTTAATAGGTACCACATCCCCTACCTTCAACATTGACTCCATCAATGAGGTAGAGTAGCAGTGTGTACCATCTACAATATGCACGACAAGAATTCACCACGGCTCCTTCGACAGCACCTTCCAAACCCATCTGAAAGGATAGGAGCAGGCGATGCATGGGAAAACCAGTTCCCCGACAAGTGTTTCACCACCACCCTGACCTGGAAATCCATCGTCATTCCTTCAGTGTCCCTGATTGCCGAAATCCTGGAACTTGCTTCCGAAAAGCAGTCCAGGTGTCCCATACACGATATGGACTGCAGTGGTTCACGAAGGCAGCTCACCACTGCATTCCCAAGGTCCGTAACGGTGCTGCCGAATTATTGACGGCTCCCACCTGGTAATCGACATGAGATTTCTATATATAAACAGCGCCGAAGAGGCCCTTCAGCCCTCTATTTCCTGCCCATATTAGCCTGATCTGTACCTTAATGGAATCTGGAGTCAGTATTGTTCTCCCAGATTCTCCCTCCCGACTGTATACACAAAGGTGCTGTCACCTTTTGAGTCGGTCCTGCCAGTGGGACAGGACATATCCAGGGATGGTGATGGTGGTGCCTAGGGCATAAGGTCTGTAAGGTACAATTCCGTGAGTATGACAATGTTGCTTGACTGCTCTGTGAGACATCTCTGCTCGTTTTGGCATTAATCCCCAAATGCACAGGGTTGACAGGGTTATGGAGCTGTTGGCCTTTTTTTTTCCCCACTGCTTAGGGTTGATCCAGGCAGTGTGTCTCGACACCTTGAGATTGCGAGAAGATCAGATAAATTTTCCCTTCCTTGTTTTTGTCATTGTCATTTAGCAGTAACTTTGAAGCTGGAATCACCTGAACAAGTTTTGATATTGCTAGGCAGGCAACCAAACCTTTACACCGGGGCTTCTTGCCTCGACTATGCACACAGTGCTGTTCTTTGTCGGCGAGTCACATGGATTTTGTTAAAAGGATCTGAAGTGCGGTTGAAACAGTCACTCCAAGAGACTGTCGAGGTGTTTGAAAACCAGAGTGTACTATCGCTCCAAAGTTGACAAAGTCGTTTGAAAAGATTTGAAAGAGGAACTCCATGAGTTGATTGTGGACAGACGCCATCACCAGGAACCGCTTTAAATGATGCCGTGATGAAGGTTACCATGGTGGCTCTCTGACAGCAGTAGAGGTGCTATTAGTGGTGGTAATCCAGTAATATTGGAACAGGTCAGCTTGGGTGACATTGTAAATAGCTGAAAATGTGTTGCTGGAAAAGCGCAGCAGGTCAGGCAGCATCCAAGGAGCAGGAGAATCGACGTTTGGGCAGAAGCCCTTCTTTAGGAATAGTCATTGTAAATAGTCATTCACTTCAACTGCATTCTTATAGCTAGTCGTCCTCAACTGGGCCCTTGTGACTGACCTGACCTTGGTGGGCAGAGTTTAGATCTTGCAGGGAATTCGGGGATCTGGGGACTAAGCGGTAAAAGTCTTAACCAAAGCTCGGCCACGCTGTTACTGAAGGGCGGGGCAGACTCGACTCTGAGTGATCGCCTTCTGATGTTTCTTCCTTTTGTGTCTCTGGAAGTTCAGCGACAGGTTTCCTACATTACAGCAGTTGAGTGGACGAAGGTCTTGTCTTGTTTTAACCTGAGCGTATTTCCCTAGCCCCAGTGTTATCCATGTCAAGAATTAATCTGTGAAATCTATTTTGCAAAAGGAAGTGAGTTCCCACACCAAAGTCTCTACAAAGTACAAATCCCAGCAAGCAGGAAATCCGATCGAGCGGTTCCACACACCGTTCACAAGCCATTTCTTTATCCCTGATCATTTTAAGCTGAGGAATGAGATTCTTGCTCACATATCAGAAAATGTTGCCTTTATGCTTTGTATGTTCGTACATGGCATTCTGTACAACAGTAGAGAGAGAATACAAAGCCTACGATTGCCAGAACAAGTGAGCTAAATTCATGATTGCTCATCAGACTGTTGCTTTTAGCCATGAGGTATAAATCGCCCACAAAAACAAACCCTACTGCCTTTACAACAACAACATTCTTGAGGGAAAGGCAGAATTTTCTACTTTTCTGAAGTCCTGCCCAAAACACCCACACCAAGAACCTTTAAGTACTCCTTAGCAGCAGCAGCAGTGTGCCAACGCTTGGCTTTCAGTAGAACACCGCTGAAACCAGTGTTGTACTTGAAGGGACTGGTGGAAATTCTGAGCAGTGGTATTGTTCCTGGGTTTGGTCATCTGGGCAGCATATTGGGTTGCACCAGGGACCTGGGTTCGATTCCAGCCTTGGGTGACTGTGTGGAGTTTGCATATTCTCTCTGTGCCTGCGCGGATTTCCTCTGGGTGCTCCGGTTTCCTCCCACAGTCCAAAGGTGTGCAGGTCAGGTGGATTGAACGTGGTAAAATGCCCGTAGTGTCCAGGGGTGTGCAGGCTAGGTGGATTAACCATGCAAGCGAAAGGTTGGAGGGCTGGGTCTGCATGAGATACACTTTGGAGGACTGGTGCAGACTGGATGGGCTGAATGGCCTCATCCTACACTGAAATGTGAGTTTTGACATGCAGTTGAGGCACTGAGTGAGGACAATTGCGTGGGATGTTCTTTGGAGGGTTGGTATGGGCTCGATGGGCCTAATGGTCTGCTTCCACCCTGTAGGGATTCTAGGATTACAAACATCCACAGTGGGGGGGCAGGTCTGTGAGTCAGGCAGGGACAGCAGAGTTGAATGTGGGATAATTAGCAAATGGTTTTGTATTAATGTTTCATTGTGAATCAGAAATAATTTACAAAGTTTCTGGAGGAGGGTCTTGCTGATGGGCGGGATGGCCTTTACATCTTCCATAACACCTTGTGCACTTCACATTCTGGAGTCTGGATGATGACAGAACAAAGTGGGGACAGGGGGGGGGTTGCTGCAGGAAGAATATATGACGCAGGATATGTATCAAAATTTTAAATAGTGTCAGTGAGGATCGCTTAAGAATGGTGTTCTCTGGGAAACTTGCAATTTTTAACTTGAATTTAATCTCCCTCCCATGCAGATGTTCATCATTGATTCAGTGGTGGGAGATAACTGCAAACTCCATGAGTTCAACATCACTGGATCCACCTACACTCCAGAGGGACAAGTGTGAGTACTCTTTTTTTAAAAAATAGAAATCTACAGTTGCAGTGTTTTTAATGATAACCACTGGGAACTCTGTCTGGAAAAGTGCACTGTAGCCACCTAGTGGCAAATGCATCAGCTCATCTGAACACTCCATGCTATTGTCATTGGATGGGTGTTGGATTAGATCAGATTAGATTCCCTACAGTGTGGAAACAGGCCCTTCGGCCCAACAAGTCCACACTGACCCTCTGAAGAGTAACCCATCCAGACCCATTTTCCTCTGACGAATGCACCTAACACTATGGCCAATTCACCTGACCTGCACATCTTTGGACTGTGGGAGGAAACCGGAGCACCCGGAGGAAACCCACGCAGACACGGGGAGAACGTGCAAACTCCACACAGTCAGTCACCCGAGGCTGGAATCGAACCTGTGTCCCTGATGCTGTGAGGCAGCAGTGTTAAAGTGTCTTGGAGCAGTAATCTTTCCCAGAATGTTGAGTGCAGAGCATCGGATGGGCTGTGGGAGGAGGAATTGGGGGGGATGTGACCTATGGATAAGTGGTGGGAGTTGGTGAAATTGATTGATTGATTTGGTTATGTCTGCAGACTGTGGCTGGAGGGCAGTTTAATGAAGGATTTAGTTGATGACAAGGCCTTAACGCTGTCCCTAACCTGCTGCATGCACCAGTCTGGTAATCGACTGTGATGTGGGGCAGGGTCGCTTTTCCCCAGCTCCCAACACCAGGCAACACCCTGTTCCACCTGTTTTGATCATTTGCTGTGCACTCATTCGAAACTCAAAGGGTGGCCCTTGCTGGGAGTGTAACAATCCCCAATACTGAGGGAGCCAGAGCCTGTGTACATGGTAAAGGAGGAGGGATGAGGAATGGACAAGCTGCAGGAGTAGTTGGGATTCCAGTGGAAATTTTCAAACTTGGAAGAGCAGAGTTCACTGTCATCTCCACCGACTGTTCCTGAAAGTCTAGAACAAAGAAGAAATCCCTGCAGATCTCCAGAGTGTTGCCATTACCACTGTGTCTGCTTTCTTGAAGACAATGTGGACTGTGGCAACTACTGAGGGTAGGCAGCTGGGGCTGAGTGACTAGGAGTGGATGGGGAAGTGAGCTGAAAAGGGTTCCCTCCAATGTGCCTGGAGATCTGTTAAGGAGGTTCCTCCCCCCTCGATGCCCTCTCAGTGAGAGCCGTTGAGTTAACTATGTGCTGTGGGCCTCTCCCTGGACTGGTTTCGTCCCAACTTGCCCAGGGGCTTGCAGACCCCCTCCCTTGTAGCTGGTAGAATTCTGGCTGGGGAAGGTTTGAGCCGGTAGTGGGCTTTGTGCCAGCCATTTCTGTTTGTGAGCCTGGCACTGGGGCCTGGGGAAATTCAGACTGAGGCGAAGTGCTCTCAGACAGGTAGCAAATGCAACGTCGAATCATGCTTCCTATTTTGCTTCAGGATGAAGAGGGACCTGTTCACGGTGTGTGTCAGGAATTCGACTGCTGCCATTGAGACTTGCCACGCAAAGCAAGAGGTGGCTGTGAGGGCGTGTTAAAGTCAGAAAGAAAATTGATCTAAAAATATGACGCGTGTCCGATTTCCGCGCAATCACTCTGGCAGCTCCAATGTTAAAAGAAAATATACTTTAGAACAATTTATATCTTCTCTTGCTTCCCCTTCAACTTCATGAACTCAAATAGAGAAGTAGTTTAAAGACTTTGTGGTTTGTTTTCCCCCAGACTAGGTGTTTGCTCACTATGGATCTGATGTGTTGCTAAACTCTATATCCAAATTACGCGCTTCTCACTCTGCAATGATGATGGGTTATCCATCGGGTCAATCTGCTTGCCTCCATTCTGACACCTGGTATCGGGCTCTGGGGTCAGGGTCTGCGCAGCGTCTTCAGTCTCACTTACAAATGTTGCAGTCTTTGTTTGATTGAACAGAGAAACCTCAGAAGATAAAATGTTACAACCATCTTTATGCAATGCTGCATACTCTGAATCCTCAGGAGGTGTTCAGATGCTGTCTAACAGGCATGTTTAATACAGCTGTCATCAACTCGACTCCTTTGATGCTGAGACTTTTTACCCATTGATTTATGGAATTCTTGGGGGGGGGGGGGGGGCGAGAATAAATTTGAGTCTGAGAGATGTACAGCACAGAAACAGACCCTTCGGTCCAATCCGTCCAGATATCCCAACCCAATCTAGTCCCACCTGCCAGCACCTGGCCCATATCCCTCCAAACCCTTCCTATTCATATACCCATCCAAATGCCTTTTAATTGTTACAATTGTACCAGCCTCCACCAGGTCCTCTGGCAGCTCATTCCATACACATGCCACCCTCTGTGTGAAAAAGTTGCCCCTTAGGTCTCTTTTATATCTTTCCCCTCTCACCCTAAACCTATGCCCTCTAGTTCTGGACTCCCCAACCCCCGGGAAAAGACTTTGTCTATTTATCCTATTCATGCCTCTCAATTTTATAAACCTCTATAAGGTCACCCCTCAGCCTCCGACGCTCCAGGGAAAACAGCCCCAGCCTATTCAGCCTCTCCTGATAGCTTAAACCCTCCAACCCTGGCAGCATCCTTGTAAATCTTTTCTGAACCCTTTCAAGTTTCACAACAACCTTCTGATAGGGGGCAGACCAGAATTGTACGCAATATTCCAACAGTGGCCTAACCAATGTCCTGTACAGTCGCAACATGACCTCCCAACTCCTGTATTCAATACTCTGACCAATAAAGGAGAGCATACCAAATGCCGCCTTGACAACCCATCTACCTGCGACTCCACTTTCAAGGAGCTATGAACCTGCACTCCAAGGTCTCTTTGTTCAGCAACACTCCCTAGGACCTTACCATGAAGTGTATAAATCCTGCTAAGGTTTGCTTTCCCAAAATGCAGCACCTCACATTTATCTGAATTAAACTCTATCTGCCTGTATTCCATGCTACTTCAAAAAACTCAATCAAGTTTGAGAGATGTGATTTCACACAAACAAAGCTATGTTGACTATCCCTAATCAATCCTTCCCTCCAACAACTTGCCCACCACCGAGGGCAGGCTCACTGGTCTGTAGTTCCCTGGCTTGTCCTTACCACCCTTCTTTAAACAGTGATACCACATTTGTCGACCTCCAGTCTTCCAGCACCTCACCTGTGACTATCGATGACACAAATATCTCAGCAAGAGGCCCAGCAATCACTTCTCTAGCTTCCCACAGAGTTCTCGGGTACACCTGATCAGCTCCTGGGGATTTATCCACCTTTAACCGTTTCAAGACATCCAGCACTTCCTCCTCTGTAAAATGGACATTTTGCAAGATGTCACCATCTATTTCCCGATCTTCTACACCTTCCATATCCTTTTCCACAGTAAATACTGATGCACAATACTCGTTTAGTATCTGCCCCATCTCCTGCTGCTCCACACAAAGGCTGCCTTGCTGATCTTTGAGGGGCCCTATTCTCTCCCTAGTTACCCTTTTGTCATTAATGTATTTGTAAAAACCCTTTGGATTCTCATTAACTCTAATTGCCAAAGCTGTCTCATGTCCCCGTTTTGCCTTCCTGATTTCCCTCTTCAGTAAACTCCTCCTGCCTTTTATACTCTTCTAAGGATTCACTCAATCTATCCTGTCTATACCTGACATATGCTTCCTTCTTTTTCTTAACCCAACCCTCAATTTCTTTAGTCATCCAGCAGTCCCTACACCTACCAGCCTTCCCTTTCACCCTGACAGGTATATACTTTCCCTGGACTCTCGTTATCTCATTTCTGAAGGCTTCCCATTTTCCAGCCGTCCCTTTACCTGCTTCTCTACCTCTTGCCCTTTCACATCCTTAATTCCTCTTTCCTCCTTTCAGTCTTGTTATTATCCTGCCTTTACTCATTCCTGACCTGTCTGCTTTTTCATTCTCACTTGTGCTTTCTCTAGTACATGTTATTTCTTTCTCTCTCATTTCTGATTGCACTCTCATTCTATATCCCTTCTTCTCTTCCTATGCTGTTTCTTGCCCTGTTCTGCCCCCTCTCCCATTACTGTTCTCTCCTTTTTCTATTTCTCTTCTTCAATCACTTTCCTTCTCCTCACCTCCATTTTTCTCTCTCTCTCTCTCTCTCTCTCTCATTCTAAATTGTTTCATCCTTTTCTTTCCTTATAACCAGATTAAAAAACCCCACATCTGATTAACTTTCCAACCCACTTCTCCTCTTGGTGTTGCTGTTCTGACATCTCCTGACTCACCAACATTACTTCTGATGCTGTTTATGTAAGATTCTTGCATCATTTGACAGTACAGGTGGGAAAAAAAAAATAAGCAAAGTGCCACACATACTGGAACTCTGCAGTTACAAAGTAAATTGTTGACAGCACTCAGCAGATGAGGCAGCATCTCTGGAGAGAGCAGGGGAGTTAACGTTTGATGTATGGACTGTTCAGTCCTGGGCCGAGTCTACTCTCTCTTTTCGAAAGACAACCTTTTCTATCTTTTCAACGACCTGCTGTGAGCTGCCCCCCCCTTTTTTTTCAGTCACTGCTTGAAACAAAGTGGTATGTTGTGATTATACATGCTACAGCCCAGTTAGGTTAATGTGTGCGCAGTGCCTTACCATAAACACTCTCTAGCACCAATGTTAATATATCAGCACTTGTTTTAAGCCTCACTACCTAATAAAGAGCCTATATTAGATCTGCTATCCATAACATTGACTGTCTGTCTGTAATGTCTTCAGTGCTGGGAAACCATCAGATGCACTAGCGCTCAGTAAGTGGACAGAGTTTGATACTTAGCTGAGTTTTATTGGCTTGTTTTCTGTTGTTGCTCTATACTAACCATGCAAGAATGAACACACCACACACCTACCCACAATTATACAGAAATCATGTTCCCTCTCCAGCCTTTCATACAAACTAACATATCGTGGGGAGTTGCGACAGTCCCCCCCCAGTAGAGGTGTGTTGAATTTTGTACAATCGTGTATTGAGAGATCCATTTTCATACCAAAAACAATAGTGTTCCCGTTTTCAAACAGTGGTTTGTGGAAAATTTTAGTACAAAATGTACAGAAATTGTGTGAAACCCAAGAGGGATTAGCTTCCTCCCTATAATTGATGCCAACCTGGCTGAAGTCAGTACTGTGAACACAGTCTTGCAATGAAGTGCTGACATTGCAACCACAAACTGGACAGGATTGATGCAGCAATAGTCAATAAGGGTGGTGCTGGAAAAGCACAGCAGGTCAGGCAGTATCTGAGGAGCAGGGGAGTTGATGGTTCGGGCCACACTTTTTGTCTCTGATCTCCAGCATCTGCAATCCTCACTTTCTCCTTGGTGTAGCAATAGACCAGACAATTCACAGGAAGGCCCAGAAGAGATCGCTTTTGCAGAAACATATGTTTCACAAGGAGGAGCTTCACATTGTAATTTCTATCTGGCATTGGGCAAAGATCTAGAGATACCAGTCTCAAAGACCTACAGCATTGGTTTATCTGATTGCAACAGGTCATGTCAATGGTACTGTATGCAGCCATCATTACAATGCGAGTGTTCAAGTTCACAATGTTGCGTGTAAAACTCAGCTTACACCAGTGCTTCCGGACGATGAGCAGGGCTTGGCTTACAATCCAACCTGGTCAGACTGTCTGCTTCAATGAGGATTTTGATGGCCCCAACTCCAAGAGATTCCAGACACTTGTTATAAATAAAGTTGCTGCAGTGACTAATGACGACTATTCAGTTCTTCAGCCATCGCACCGCCATTGTGGTAAAATAGTGGCTGCTTCTCCTTTGCCAGGATGGCCAACTGGGATCTTCAAGTGTTCGCCCCACACTGTAATGTTCTTTCCCTCATATTTTTGAGTCAGCTGTGCCAGGTATTTTTCAGCTGTGTGAAAGAAAGTTATCCCGATATTTATGTAAAATTGCAGGCAGAGCACCCAGACACAGCAGAGCATGGCCTCTCTCAGGTTGTGAATTCCCAAGGTTTTGAACAGATGACCAAGTATAACTCCAAGTCAAAGGGACGTGTTTGGTCTCGATAAGAGAGTTGCACAAAGATGAGCCTTGTGACAGGGTTAGAAGGCCTCTAAGCAGGAACTATCAGGGGATTGTTGGTCACAATGTCACTGAGATCTCACCTTTGTTGGAAAGGACTAGAGAGGTTCTGATGGAAAGGGTGTGAGGAATGCCCTGGGCACTCTTCAAAGCTCTGTTAATCCTTTTTGACCTTTCCTTGGAGACAAATCAATTGTATCGCTTCACATCAGACCAAGTTGCTCCAGCATGTCATAGAGTCCTAGAGATGTGCAGTCCAGAAACAGACCTTTTGGTCCAACCCGTCCATGCCAACCAGATATCCTAACTCAATCTAGTCCCATTTGTCAGCACTTGGCCCATATCCCTCCAAACCATTCCTATTCATGTACCCATCCAGATGCCTTTTAAATGTTGCAATGGTACCAGCCTCCACCACTTCCTCTGGCAGCTCATTCCACCCTCTGTGTGAAAAAGTTGCCCCTTAGGTCACTTTTATATCTTTTCCCCCCCTCACTCTAAATCTATGCCCTCTAATTCTGGATTCCCCCACCCCAGGGAAAAGACCTTGTCTATTTACCCTATCCACGTCCCTCATGTAGTCAAGGGCCTTAGAGGCCAAGAGAAAGGGAGAAGAAAGCATTTATAACTCTTGACAGCTTGTTCTCACAGTCACTTCTGACAAGAAGCTGAAGACATCAAGGAAAATCGATGGTCAAGAAGTCGATGTCGGACAGGTAGTTGTAACAGCAGATTAACCAGACTGAGAGATTTTGGGGCATTGACAAAAGTGAACACCAATGAGATGCTGATTCATAGGCTGGGAATGTTACTCCTGCCTGAGATCATAGTGGATTCCTCATCAAGACAATAAAACCAAGCTCTTGTAAGTTTTGTTTTGAGTGGTGAGTACATTGATCTCCTTTCATTGATGTGACCTCCATAGTAGGACATGACTATGGCATGTGCTGGCATTCCGTGTGGAATCGTAGTTAACATTTGGACAGGAACGATCCACTTTGTCCTGGACAGGTACAAGACTTAACAGTATCAAGAGTGGGAAAAGATGGAGACCCAGTTTGACAAGTATAAATGTCAAATTTCCTTTCTTGGAAATCCCCAGGACAGCGAACATGAGTTCAACCTCGCAGCGTCAACATCAATCAACACCAACCCTCCATGAAAGACGAGGCAAGCTTGCAAAAAGATCATTGATGACCATGATTGGATCAGAAGGGAGGCTCCTGCAGTCCATCAGAATGACCATACAGCAGATCTGGAGGTGGTACCAATCCCAATACTGTTCTCAAATCAAGGAGCAGTTTAAACGGGGGGTCACAGCTTCTGTGGGATTGCAGCTAGTTCCAACAATCATATGGTCATAAACCGCTTGGATGCTGCAGTCTGGGTAATGCATCAGCAGTCAGCAAGGATAGTGCTCTACTTTCAAAGGGCAAGAGGAAACAGCGTGCACACATTGTATCTTGGATTATTTTGGTCACTATGCTCTCCCATTGGGTTTCACTGATTTCAGGATGTGATTTTGTAAGTGCTCTGTCTGGGACATGAAAGTGAAGTCAGTCAGCAAAGAGCATAAAGAAACATTGGAGTTGTTGGCACCATCTCTTGCTGTTTGTCACTCTGTCTGAAGAACTAGAGACCAGTGGGTGGATGGTATCGGCGCTTGGATGTGAACCAGATGAGATGTCAAATGTTCATGTTTGGGTGTTGTGTAGAGAAGGGCTGGCCACCACACAATGGTTCATTGTCAAGTTGTCATAGTCTTACCAGGCAAAAGTGAGGACTGCAGATGCTAGAAACCAGAGTTTAGATTAGAGTGGCGCTGGAAAAGCACAGCAGGTCAGGCAGCATCCGAGGAGCAGGAAAATTGATGTTTCGGGCAAAAGCCCTTCATCAGGAATGGTTTTACCAGACCATAGGGCTGCTCTCCCTTTAGAGAAAATGGCTGGTGGTGATTTTAAGCTGAGGGCCACCACACCTCAGGAAAGGGCAGAGTCTGAAAATGAGAATCCTTCATGGTTACCTCACCTAGTGTGGGGATTGACCCCACGCTATTGGTATCACACTGCTTCACAAACCAACTGTCCAGCCAACTGAGCTAAACTGACCCCCAAAGTCTCATTGTTCATGCTGATGCAGCTTGCCAATGACCAGTTCACGATCCACAAACAATGATTCCAGGACACACCAGAAATCACGTCTCCAAAGGGCTATGGGAGTAGAAAATGATGTACTTGTATTCGGCTGAATGATGTTTCCACCAAAGCCAGCAAGTGTATTTGGAGCTTGCACATTGTTTGTGTAAAAAGGCACACAATGTGCACAAGAATTGTTCTTGCCCCGTGTGACTTTCAGTGCTCCGATGGTATTCAAATGCTCGCCCAAATAACTCAGTGATTGATAATGAATGAGAAAGTAGTAGTATGGGGAAAGATATCACCCTACAACCTCGGTCACCAATCTCTACTCCCTCCCATTTATGACTGGAGGACTATATACAGCTAAATGGGTGAATCTGGGCATCCTCAATAACAAGGAAGTGCATGTCTCTGACATTTACGTAATCTTGCATTGGATATATGGTTGCTTTGCTAATTTCTTCCCTCGCAACAAATATGAAAAGCAATTTAGATTGATGTATAATGTACCATGAGTGACTTCCATGAGAGTCTCTCTCTCTCTCTCTCTCGCTCTTTCTCACTCTCCTGTGTTTGCGCTCTCACTCTAGCTTCTTGCAGTGAAAGTTCAGACTGTCCCACATCACAACTTTGTGCAATGGCTTTTTCCCAATTGAGACTTTTTACTACACCTACACTGGTCACACGCTTTCCCGACCACCGTCCCATTGGCTCTCGAGAACTCAAGTTTCTGCCTTTCTGTCTCTCCTGCCCTTTTTCTGCCCTTTTCTCGAAACCACTTGTGTCTCTATCCTTTTGCTGCTTCTGCTGAAGGTTCTCGTAGCTGAAACATTAACTCTGCTTCTCTATTTGGTAGGTTTCGCCAGACCATCTCCGAAGCAGTGGGATTGGTGCTTTTTGTTCTTCCCTGCAAACCCATCTCTTCTTGGTGGTTGATCTTTTGCCTGCTTCAACTATAATTGCTTTGACAAATCATACAGCCAGACCCCTCTTGCCTCCCTCTGATGTTCCCCTGAAAATCCTGGGACCAGGAAGGCTGCTTCTTGTCCTTCTTTAAGCCACGCTCCAGGCTGCTGTTATTTCCAGTGTTTTAGATTAGATTTGATGAGATTACTTAGTGTGGAAACAGGCCCTTCGGCCCAACATGTCCACACCGACCTTCCGAAGGGCAACCCACCCAGACCCATTCCCCTACATTTACCCCTTCATCTAACACTGCGGGCAATTTTAGCATGGACAGTTCACCTAACCTGCATGTCTTTGGACTGTGGGAGGAAACCAGAGCAAACCCACACAGACACACGGGGAGAATGTGTAAACTCCACACAGACAGTTGTCTGAGGCGGGAATTGAACCCAGGTCTCTGGCGTTGAGAGGCAGCAGTGCTAACCACTGAGCCACCATGACGCCCTAAAAATGAATCCAAATTTAAGCAATTTATTGTGTGAAACAGTTTGAGATGGTGCTGATTTGAATGAAAACATTTTTTTTCTTTGCAGATTAATGGGAGACAAACCTATCCAGCCCAGTAACTACAGTGGGCTGGTGGAGCTGGCTACCATCTGTGCACTGTGTAATGATTCTTCCTTGGACTTCAACGAGGTCAGTCATCTATATTTAGTGACAACCTTTTGATTCATTTCTGAAAAAGAAACACTTGCGAAGGGCTTCATCTGCATTGTTCACAAAAGCACTAAACTATCCTAGAACTGACTCAGTGCTCATAAGTGTCACTGTTTTGATAACCCCTCTAAAAGTCTGTTTTGTTGTATTTGAAGCCCGTTGTTAGGTGGGTACAGTGGAGTGTTTGTGGCTCTGAGTTTAGTGACTGTTAATGCATATGTGTGCGCGCATCAGTGAATGAGTCTTGGGATTGTGTGGGGTACAGTGTGTGTCATTGAGAGGATGTGAAGGTGTGTACATTATTGGGCTGTTAAAGAGGGTAAGAATGTGTGTTTAATGAGCAGGCTGTGTGTGAGACTGTGACAGGCCAAATGGAATATGTGTTTCACTGGGTGGGGGCTGTGTGTTTGTGGTTGTATGAATCAAAGAAAAATGCTCACTTTTTTTCTTTACAGTGCAGTGTCAAATGGCATCCATCACTCCAAGTGGACCATGACATGAACCTTAAATCCTGAGAACTCTATTATAGCTGTGACAAGTATTTCTCACACCCTGCAGTGAGTCCTTTGTTGAGATTTTGAGGACCTGTTGGCAGGTTATTAACCCACTATTGAACAGAGTTTCTTGACTTCTGCTTTTTGTTCTTTGCTGTCTTTCCCTTGATTTTGTCAGTGTTGTACCCAGGCTGTCAAAGGGCTTTTGCCCGAAACGTCGATTTCGAAGCTCTTTGGATGCTGCCTGAACTGCTGTGCTCTTCCAGCACCACTAATCCATGTCCTGCCTATCTACCTGCTGTGACACATGTGGAAGGTTTACAGCCCAAAGATCAGCCTGTTGCCGTACCTACTCTCTCTCACATCTCCACACTCCTCCTCCATATCTCTTAGATTTCCTTAATATTATTTCACTCCTCTTTTTGCCATACATATTATTGTGTATTTTTCATGCTGGTTACACTAACAAACAATGTAAAATATTCAGTTGAATTTGCAATGTACCCCATTTATAGTTTCATAGTAATAGAAGCAGGAGTAGACCATTTGGCCCATTGAGCTGATCTACCCATTACCCCAGCTCCTCCTACCTGCATTATCCCCATATCCCTTAATTCCTGTACCATGCAAAAACCCAACCAACCGTGTCTTGAATGTATTTAATGAAGCTGCTTCTACTGCCTCCCTGGGCAGAGAATCCCATAGATTCACTACCCTCTGGGAAAGTGGTTCCTCCTCATCTCTGTCCTAAATCTGCTCTCCCTAATCTTGAGGCCATGTCCCCTAATCCTTGTCTCACTCACCAGACAAACAACTTGCCCGCCTCTATCTTATCTATCCCTTTCATAATTTTACATGTTTCCATAAGATCTCCTCTCATTCTTCTAAATTCTAATGAGTACAGTCCTAGGTGACTCAACCTCTGCTCATAGGGTAACCCCCTCATCTCTGGAGTCAACCTGGTGAACCTCCTCTGCACTGCCTCCTACGCCAGTATATCCTTCCTCAAGTAAGGAGACCAGAACTGTGCACAATACTCCAGGTGCGGCCTCACTAACACCTTGTACAATTGCAGCAGAACCTCCCTGCTCTTAACTTCAATCCCTCTAACAATGAAAGCCAATATTCTGTTTGTCTTCCTGATCACACTGTTGCACCAATGACTTAGCGATTCATGTCTGAGCACTCCTAAGACCCTCTGCACCACAGCATGCTGCAATCATTCACCATTTGAATAATACTCTGACTTAATTTTTACTTCCAAAGTGGATAACCTCACATTTCCCAACATTGTACTCCAGCTGCCAGACCTTTGGCCACTCACTAAATCTCTCTGCAGTCCTTCTACATCCTCTGCACAGTTTGCATTTCCACTCAATTTAATGTCATCTGCAAACTTGGATATGTTACCCTCTGTTTCCTCTTCCAAATCATTTATATATCATGAACAGTGTGGACCAAACACTGACCCCTGCAGTACCCTGTTCACCACTGATCTCCAACCAGAGAAACACCCATTTATCTCAACTCTCTGCTTTCTATTGGCTAACCAGTCCTCTATCCATGCTTGTACATTCCCAGCAACTCCATGCATTCTTGTCTTATGGATGAGACTTTTATGCAGCACCTTATCTACTGTCTTCTGAAAATCCAATATATAACATCCACCTGCTCCCCTCCATCCACCATGCTTGTTGGGCGGCACGGTGGCACAGTGGTTAGCACTGCTGCCTCACAGCGCCAGAGACCCGGGTTCAATTCCCGCCTCAGGCGACTGACTGTGTGGAGTTTGCACATTCTCCCCGTGTCTGTGTGGGTTTCCTCCGGGTGCTCCGGTTTCCTCCCACAGTCCAAAGATGTGCAGGTCAGGTGAATTGGTCATGCTAAATTGCCCGTAGTGTTAGGTAAGGGGTAGATGTAGGGGTATGGGTGGGTTACACTTCGGCGGGGCGGTGTGGACTTGTTGGGCTGAAGGGCCTGTTTCCACACTGTAAGTAATCTAATCTAATCTTGTTATATCCTCCATGGACTCCAGTGAATTTGTCAAACATGACCTTCCTGAATCCATACTGCACCTGCCTCATGGAACCCTTTCCATCCTGATCTCTCTCTCTTTCTTCTTTAATGATAGCCTCCAGCATTTAGACTCATTAGTAGTGACCCACATTCAGACACCAGGACCATGTTCTGTAAAGTAAGGCAATATGCTGATACCTAGTGCCAGTTTTGAATTGCCCGGGAGTGTGGGGAGCCTGGGTTTCCCCATTGTCCATGGCAACACCTCAGCAGGAGCTGTCTTGCCAACCAATCGGTCTCTCTTTTTAACAGCGCTCACAAATCTACCATGTCATAAAAGTCTCTTCCAGGTAGTTCCTTCCTGTCCAAAATATTATTTTGTGATTGACACCCTTTAGAGCTTTTCTTCCATTAGAAAGTTTCCAGTAATTAGTGAGGCCACTTTCGAAATACTGTGTACAATTCAGGTTAGCCGGCTATAGGAAGGATGTTAAATGTGGAAGGGGGCAGGAAAGACTTACAAGGATGTTGCCAGGATTGGAGAGTTTGAGCTACAGGGAGAGGGTTTCTTTCCCTGAAGCATCAGAGACTCAGGGGTTACCTTATTGAAGCTTATAAAAACTTGAGGGGCATGGATGGGGTGAATAGTCAAGGCCTTTCTCCCAGAGTAGGGAAGTCCAAACTAGAGGGCATAATGTTCAGATCAGAGGGGAAAAATTTAAAAGGGGCTTGAGTAACTTTTTCACACAGAAGGTGATGTGTAGGTGGAACAAACTGCCAGAGGCAGTGGTAAATGCAGGTACAATTACAACATTTAAAAAGCATTTTGGACTGGTGTGCGAATAGGAAAGGTTTAGAGGGATATGGACTAAATGCAGGCAAATGGGACTAATTAAGTTTTGGGATACCTGGTTGGAATGGACCAATTAGACCGCAGTGTCTGTTTCCGTGCTGTTTTACTGTATGACTCCATGACACTCAATAAATGGAAGTTGTCAGATTTTAAAATATTAATTGCCTCTACTGACAATAACACCACAGCAGTTTATCCTTACCTGCACTGCAATGAAACATCTATTCTTCTCCACTTCCCAAATTGCAGTCATTGTTTTTGTTAAAATAAATGAAATCAAAGCACCAGTTAAAAATGACTTTAAAATTGAGTTACTTGTGCATGTTCTAACCTCCTGCACTATCTGATATGGGACATTTACCTGTGTAGTATCTTTGTGAAACAGATTAGATTCCCTACAGTGTGGAAACAGGCCCTTTGGCCCAACTAGTCTACACAGACCCTCCAAAGAGTAACCCACCCAGACCCATTCCCCCTAACTAATGCACCTAACACTACGGGCAATTTAGCATGGCCAATTCACCTAACCTGCACATCTTTGGACTGTGGGAGGAAACCGGAGCACCCGGAGGAAACCCATGGGGTAGGCATGGGGAGAATGTGCAAACTCCCTTGCGCTGTGAGGCAGCAGTGCTAACCACTGAACCAGCGTTCTGCCCCAGTAGATCATGAGATTTGAATAAATACCAACCTGTTATGTTTAGTTCTACAATTTGATCGAAAGCATGTGAAGATTTGGCATTTCTAGGCTTTTTGTTCTGAGAAATAGCTTAGGTTCTCAAAGTCTAGACTTATTCTCGGGGTGACAAATAGGCTTTTAGAGTTTTGGGATGTCAGAAGGACCAAATGGAGTGTAGAGCCGGCAATATGTGCGATGTCATCAGCATACAAAGTGTCACCGGACCAGAATTGTCTCTGAACCAACACACCGACTGGAATTGGCTCCGGACCGGAATTGTCGCCAGCTCCATGAGCTTGTGCTTGGGACTTTGGACCTTACGTAGTGGCTGGTGTCACTATGGTACGTCCAAGAGGACAACAGCATGTGTAGGGAGGGGTGATTTTGCACACAGAAATAGAGGAAATGGGCGATCACCAGGCTGGTCAGTCAGAAGCCCCCTGCCTCTAATGTGCCATGGAGTAGCTGCAGAACATCCTTCCAGACGAGTGGGATCAGCAATGTAGGTAGGAAGAGGGATGCGGTCCTAAAGGCAGATTGCGGAGAGTTAATAAGGAAATGAAAAAGCATGACCTTGAACAGTGATTTCAAGACCATTCTCAGAGCTGTGTACCAGGGAACATAGAACAACAGGATCATTTGAATGTGGCTGGAGAACTGCTGGAGGATGGAGAGCATCACATTTCTGAAGAATTGGGTCTATTGTGGGGCAGGTGGGACCTACACAAGCTGCAGGACCAAGAAACTGAGCCAAGATAGGTACGTGAAAAGGAAACTTCTGGCTAAAATAAATGTGGGCCCATCACAGGCAGAGTAAGATGAATACATAAAAGGGAACAGAGAAATGGTAGAGATGCTGAATGATTACTTTGGGACTGTTTTCACTGAGAAAGGTAACGGAAATCTCCCAGTGGAGATTCAAGTGGCTAAGACAGACAAGGAAAAGAAGGTGGAGATTGGTGTTTAGTAAGAAGATTATACTGGAACAATTAATGGACTTGAAAGTCGAGAAATCTCTAGGACCTGATAGTTTTAATCTGAGAGCATTGGGATTAGCGACATCGATAATCAGTGATAGATTCTGGAATGATTACTGTAGGTTGGAAGGTAGCAATGGCACCCCACTATTTAGAAAGGGAATGAGAGAGAAATCGGGAACGACAGATCTGTTAGCTTTACATCAGTGTCCTCACACCAACCAGAGGAGGAAAGCTCCGTTCCTGATAAAACAATATCATTGGCAAGACAGAGAAGAACTGATCAAACAGCAAAGGCAGACTCACAAAGAAGGGTGAGAGAAATCAAGGACCAGTGTGGACTGAGACAGCTAAGGATCTGTAACTCCTGACTGATGAGCACAACAATGTGAGGTTTTTTCACTGACACCGAGGAAAAAGAAGGACCCCAACACCCTTGGTCTCAAACTGATGAGTAAAGATGATACTCTTTTGAGAGAGAGAGAGAGAGAGAGAGAGAGAGAGAGAGAGAGAGAGAGAACATCAGCCTCTGATGGGGCGAACACTTCAAAGAACTGCTAACCCACAATACAATCATTGATGAGGGTGAGTGTAAGGAATTCCCCAACTCCTATCCATGACGATCTTGGACTCCCACCTGGAGTGGCAGAAGTTGGGAACCTCCACTAGACATGAGGAATGGACAAGCTGCAGGAGTAGTTGGGATTCCAGTGGAAATTTTCAAACTTGGAAGAGCTGTCATCTCCACCGACTGTTCCTGAAAGTCTAGAACAAAGAAGAAATCCCTGCAGATCTCCAGAGTGTTGCCATTACCACTGTGTCTGCTTTCTTGAGGACTATGTGGACTGTGGCAACTACTGAGGAATCCCCCTACTGTCCATTGTTGGGCGGATTATCACCCAAATCCCTATGAGGCACCTTCTTTCAGTCTGAGGAAATCCTCCTTGAAAACCAGTGTGGCTTCCAACCAAACTGTAGATCTGTGGACCTACTGAGCAGTGAAAAATCAAGACATAAGCCAGGAATGATACTTATCACTGTACATGACTTCATCGACCTGACAAAGGCGTTTTGACTCAGTGAAGTGTTATGGAAGCTCCTGTTGAAGGCTTGCTGCCCATTAACCTCCTCTGTCTCCTCCATAACAAGATGCTGGCAATAGCCCTCACTGATTGTAATATGACCGAATCCTTTGGGGTTAAGATTGGGGCCAAGTAGGGATGTTTCACCCCTCTCCCCCCTTTTTTTTTCTCCATCTTCCTCACCGCCATTTTTCTTGTCAAGATGAAATTTCCCAGTGATGCGGACGTTGTCTACAGAATGGATGGAAATCATTTCAAACTCGACCGGTGAAAATCCACGAAGTAAACAACACTGACCTTGTGGAACGTCTGTGTGTGGACAGCCATGTCATCCCTGCTCCCTCAGGGGAAAAAAAATCTTCTAGCCTCGCTTTAATACCTTGGCAGAGCCATACCAAAGAACCTCCGGAAGACGTGAATCTTTTATCAACCCTACCCCATGTCAAGATCCAGTCCATGCCCACCATTAAGATCAATGGAGAGATCCACCCAGACGTGGAACATTCTCTGTTCCACGCCCCCCCCCCCCCTTTGGGGAACCATCTCTCCTTTAAGGCTGAAATTGCTGTCAACATTTAACATCAGATCCAATCAGTGAGCACCACCTTCAGATGTCTAAGGATGAGAGTCTTTGGCTCTAACGTCCGTGTAGACACTAAGACCCTTGTGTATAAAGGCAGACATCCTTTCGGCGACTCTGTATAGCTCTGAAAGTTGGACTATCTACTGACAGCACCTCATGACTCTGGAGAAATCCCATCAATGCTTTTGTGATGGATTCTGTGCATCGGTTAGGAGTCAGGTGTACTAATATCAAAGACCCTGAAGGAGCCAACAGCACCAGCATCAAGGCGATGAGCATCCGAAGCTAACTCTGCTGGGCCGGTCATACCTGTGTTCCCGCTGCCAAAGCAAATCATCTTCACCCAGCGCCAGGAAGACTTTGGGATGAGCAGAGGACAAATGAAGCCGTTTAAAGACTCCCTGAAGTCTTCCCTTAAGAAATGCAACATTGATCTCAATATGTGGGAGACCCATGGTCAGAAGAAGCTGACTTGCAGGTGCCTCCTTTGTGAAGGGACGCAATTCTTTGAGAACTTGGCAGAGGGAATCTGGAAAAGGAGGCAGAGAGAGGAATGAGAACCCCCTCAAGGCTAAGGACCAATTCCACCTCCAGGAAATACCTGTTGTATGTACAGTTGGAGATTGGGCTTATTAACCACACAAGGACCTCCAGAATCCACGGCCAGTGACAAGAGATTTCCTCGGTTGGGAGTGGGGTCAATCAGACTCATTAGTGAGTGATGGGCAACGCCATCGATAATAGGGAAAACGCTAGAATCTATTATAAAGGATGGGACAAGTTACATTACATTTTTACATTACATTACATTACAGCGTGGAAACAGGCCCTTCGGCCCAACAAGTCCATACCGACCCACCACCCACCCATACCCCTACATTTACCCCTTCACCTAATACTATGGGCAATTTAGCATGGCCAATTCACCTGACCTGCACATCTTTGGGAGGAAACCGGAGAACCCGGAGGAAACCCACGCAGACACAGGGAGAACGTGCAAACTCCACACAGTCAGTCACCTGAGGCGGGAATTGAACCCAGGTCTCTGGCGCTGTGAGGCAGCAGTGTTAACCGCTGTGCCACCGTGCCGCTCAAGTTACTGAACACTAATTGCAGAAAGCGATTCGGAAGGCTAATGGAATGTTAGTGGTGCAAGAGGCTTTGAGTTCAGGGCTGGTGAAGTCTGGCTCCAATTGTAAAGAGGCTTGGTTAGACTGTGCCTGGAATGAAGTAGACAGGCTTACTCTCCTTATCTCCGATAATGTCGCAGAGGGAATGCAGCAAAGGGTCACCAGCCGTGTTCCCAGGATGGCAGCACGGTCTTGTGAAGAAAACTTGAACAAACTGGGCCCGAATTCTCTGGAGTTTTGAACGAAGATTGAAACAAATTACAAATTTGTTCATAATTACAAATAGTTCTGAGATGAGGATTTTTTGTTTTTACACAGGGTTGTGAACCTTTTTAGATTCTTTGCACAGAGGACTGTGGAAACGCCACCTTTTTTGAGTCTGTTTGAGGTAGAGGTCGATGGATTTCTGATGAACAGTAGTATCCAAAGTCCTAAGGACAGGGATCTAAATGACAATGAAGTGTTTGATCAGTCACGATCATATTGAATGATGGGCTGAATGGCCTGCTATTACTCCTGTGTTTGTATCTGCTTAGAGACATACTGTTAATCCTGTCTTTTTCTTAATCCTCCCAGGCAAAAGGGGTTTATGAGAAGGTTGGTGAAGCTACAGAAACTGCTCTCACCTGTTTAGTTGAAAAGATGAACGTTTTCAACACTGATCTCCACGGTCTCACCAAAGTGGAAAGAGCCACTTATTGTAACACTGTGAGTATTCATTACAGTAAACTCCATGATTTGTTTCACAGTTTTATAATGTAGACAAACAATTCGGTTGCCTTTATATTTTCAGTTATGAGGTGCTGGGAGGTGTAGCTCATGGATTCAGAACTTTTCTCACTCTTCCATGTGATCTGCGTGTCATTGGTAATTCCAGTTTTGCCCTACATACCCTTATACCGGATGACTTGCTTGACCATTTCAGAGAGCAGTCAACTGCATTGCTGTTGGTCTGGAGTCCTATATAAACCAGACTAGGTACAAATAGAGGATTTCCTTCTCTCTCGGATATTAATGATCAAGATTGGTTTTTATTAACGATCTGTAATGATTTCATGGTCAACGTCCCAGAGACTAGCTTTGAATTCCAGATTTCCGAAATGAGTTTTGAATTCGATCAGCTACAGTGGTGGGACTTGATTTCGCTGCTCGTTGGATGCTGCCTGAACTGCTGTGCTCTTCCAGCACCACTAATCCAGCATTTGATTTTCAGCATCTGCAGTCATTGTTTTTACCTTGAACAATAGTCCAGCCTTCTGGATTGCTAGTCCAGTAATATTACTGCTGTTCCGCTGTCTCTCCACCTTTTACTAAATCTCAGGAGGGTGGCTAATGGCCACCAATTATAAAAGGGCAAGCCATCAGTCGACCAATGGAGTGGATTTTCATAGCCACCAGCTCATTTGTAGCTTCAGCAGACAGAGCTGAAAAAACCCCAGGTTAAGAGCTGACTCGTGGAAGAGCCCCTTTACTCCCCCCTCCTGACTTGGTCTGCTTCCATTGTGCCGTTTCTATCCATAGGGAGGCCCAAGGGGCTTCACAACCAGCACAATACTTGGCAAATGCTTCCACTCATCTATCTTTCTGAGCAAACAAAATCTAATAAGTACCAATGAGGGAAACAACCCAAAAAATCTTGTTTTGGTGATGCTGGGTTTTTAAAAAAAAAATATTTTTATTGAGAACAATTTTCTTTACAAAATTATAAAATTACAGGAATATGAAATTATAACCACATCAAAAACACCAACAATAAACCAATTACTATACTACTGTACAAAAGAACTCTCAACTACACTCAGTACACATCAACCAATAAATAAATAGTGCCACTCGGCATAACATGACCTCAGCTCTCAACCTTAGAGATCATCGATCATTTAACCCGCACTTGCTTGAGATTTTCCCCCTCAGGTCATTAAACCAAGCCACCAAGGCTAGACAAAAGCCCTAATTAAAATGGCGGACAGATCTACTTTCAAATAATTCAAAAAGGGCTGTTGCATCTTATAAAAATTGTCCGTTTTCTGGTGCACCACGTTTGTAAGAAAGTCCAAAGGAATGCGTTCCATCATTAAGTCATGCAACCCCGACAGACCCGGGGGTTCTCAAATACTCGGCACATCAGAATATTCTTCCTCACACAAGTGAGGATGCTAAAACACTTTTTCCCGTGTACATCTAAGGGAGATAAATTCAACAAACCCAGGAGCAAAGAGAAACCAGCTCCACCTTGACTTTGGTCCCCAAGACCCCCTTTATTACTCTGGTCACAGCGCTCCAGTATGTAGGGAGCCTGTCACTGGACCGCAAATAACGAGTGAGGGTATCTGGATTTATTTTACATTTGGGGCACCTTGAAGGCACACCCTGCTTAAATTTCACAAGACGATCTGGGGCCAGATGACCCTAATGAAGAGTCTTTAAATGCATAGTGTGAGTCCTATTACATATTGAAATTTTCCTCGCAGTCTCAAAAATGTCTTGCTGAGTTTCCGGAGAGATCTCCACCCCCTGACTCTCTCTCCCAGACCTCCTGTAATTGCTCGATGTCACCCGAGGAACGCCCATCATCTCCCCCCCCCAACAAATGATAGAGGGTACTCATTGAAAGAGTGCTCTGAGCCTGAAGCTTAGCCTTTTCTGTATTAGATCTATAATCCTCAGAGAGAAGCATAGTCTCTTTTCAGATAAAATCTCTGATCTGAAAAAAAAGGTGAGGTCCCTGCACGATACTCCATATGTACGAGTAATTTGATCAAATTGTATTGACATTTTCCTCTTCAAACAGGTCACCCAAACAAGAGACTCCCCTACCCTCCCAGGACTTAAACCCAGGATCCAGTGTCCCTGGCCAGAAACCTGGTAGACCAACTATGGGAGTATGGAGAGATGTTTTAGACATATTACCTTCCATCTGTCTCATTGCCCTCCATGCTTTGACAGTGTTAATAACTATTAGTTGTGGAACATTGCCGCAATCTATCCTCATTTTGTCTAGAAATAACAGGTTAAGAAGAGCACACTTTGCTTGGGAGGCCCCAACGCCCAACCACTTTGACGCCGAGTCCCCACAGGCCCAGTCACTCTCAAAAGATGGAAGGGAGCTCAGTTGATATCTTCTGACATCCAGGAGATCCACTCTTCCCAACCCCTGGGGCATTGCAATTTTATAAGCTTGATAAGGGGCCGCTTATAATGCCAAATAAAAGAATTAAACCAACCATTTAAGTTCCGAAATGTTTGTCAAGGAAAAAGCCAGGGAAATATCCGCAGATAAGTGAGGAAGAACATTCATTTTAATAAGAGCAATTAGAAGGGCCCCTCCTATCTTTGAAGGTCCTGTTTAATCTTGTCAAACAAATGAACAAAATTAGCCTTAAGTAACTGATCAAAACTATGGGTAACAGGCCCAAATAAAGTGAGCCTCCCTGTGCCCACTAAAGGGGAACCCACCTTCAACGTCTGGTATTCCCCTCATACCTCCCCCCCCACCCCCCCACCCATAGACCTAACCTCTGATTTTGAAAAATTGATCTTGTAACCAGAGAAAAAGCCAAATTAATTAATACATTGTATCAAACAGGGCACAGAAACTGTCCGGTTCGAAAGAGAAATGAGAACATCATCTGCATATCATGTGATCGCCTGCACCTTTGACCCCACCTTTGGGGCAGCTATATTCGGGTCCCCACGAATGGCCTCTGCCAGTGACTCAATCACCAGGGTGGGAGGGGACAGCCTTGCCCACTGCCCCTACCGATGTTAAAATGATGAGACCGTATACCATTAGTGAGAATCACTGTCAGAGGATCAGTGTAAAGGACCCTTACCCATCTAGTAAACACTGCTCCCAGGACAAACCGCTCCCGGATATGAAAAAGGTACGACCATTCCACCCGGCCAAATGCCTTCTCCGCGTCCAGGGAAACCACCGACCCTTGAACGGACTGTTGGCACAGTTCAATCATGCTAAATGGCCTCCTAACATTATTAGAGGATCTGTGACCCTTTATAAAGCCCGTCTGACCCTCCTTAACAATAGAGGGTAACACTTCTTCGACCTCATTGCCAGAGACTTCAATAAAATTTCAGAATCGGAGTTTAAAAGCGAGATGGGTCTGTAAGAAGCGCAGTCCTCCGGGGCCTTCCCTTGAGGGTAAGAGAAATATTAGTCCCCCTCAAGGATGGTGGGAGGCAATCCCGACGATATGAATAGTTATACATGTCTGACAGTATGTTTACAAATTCTTCATAAAACTCACTGGGCAAGCCATCCCGGCTGGTCACCTGCCCACTTTGAAGTTGCCTCACTGCCATCTCTGTGTCTTGTGCTGTGAACAGAGCACTAAGAGAGACACCTGTTTAGCAGACACCCCAGGAAGATCCAAATTCCTTAAAAAAAAAACTTCATCTTATCCCATCTGTCTTCACCGCATTCAGACTGGTAAAGTTCAGAGTAAAACCGCCAAAATGGCTCGTTAATCTTTTTAGCATCATAAGTAAGATTCCATTCTCTAATAGAAGCAGTAGACTTCTTCCTGACCAAATATGCCAGGTAATTATCCGGCCTATCCCCATGCTCAAACAGCTTCTGCTTTGCAAAGGCAAGTTCTTTCCTTGCTGTATGCGTGAGCATGGAGTTTGAGATAGATCAAAGGGTTGTGATCCACTGCAGCTTAGTCACTGACAGTCTACTGTGATATGCCATCTCTGCTGTCTTCAATCGTGTCTCAAGTAGACGCTGCTGCTCTCCCTCTAGTCACTTCTGACTGGCCACGTATGAGATAATTATCCCTCTAACATAGGCCTTAGCAGTCTCCCACAGAACGGATGGATTACTAGCTATACCCGAGTATAGCTTCAAATGCCCTGGAGAAGTGTCCTACAAACTTGCTGCCCTCTAGGATGAAGGGATCCATCTACCAGTACCGTGAGCCCATTGCATCACCCTTAATCTTAACCATTAAATACACCGCTGCATGGTCAGAGATGGCAGTACTCCCAATCGAACAGATACCACCAAATCTAAAAATGCTGTGGGAGTTAGGAAATAATCAATCCTTGTGTGGCATTTAGGAGCATTGGAAAAGAATGTAAAATCTCTGCCCGTAGGGTGTAAACATCTCCAAAGGTCTACCAACCTCCGTTCCCCACATAGATCACCCAACTGCTTAGCTTGTGGAGAAAGCTTTGGGAGGCCTTTGGGCATTCTATCCAACATAGGATTCATAAGGTGGTTAAAGCCCCCCACCCCCAACCCATAATAACATGCCGCAACACCAAGGCCATCAGCTTAGTGCATTCGTCACAAAGCTAAGAGGGTGGGCCGGAGGACAGTAGGCATTCAAAATACCATATTCCTCACCGTGTATAATGGCCTTAAAAATAACAAACTGACCATACTTATGTTTAACACAGTCTATTAAATTAAATGGGAGACCCTTCCAGATGAGTATTGCCACTCCTCTACTCTTGGTACTAAAAGACGAGAAAAACACCCAATCAAACCCACCCTGCTGTAACTTCGTGTTCCTTGTCATTTAAGATGAGTCTCCAATAACAAAGCAACGTTCACCCTCGCCTTTCTAAGGTTCAACGACGCCCTTTCTCTTTTACCTGGTGAATGAATCCCTCTGATGTTCCAGGTGCACCATTTAAGAATGCTGCTAACCATGATCCTTTACAATCACCTTTGACCTGCCGAGAGGAAGAGTTTATCTTACAACACACTGAGCCTACTCAAAAGGAGACTCCGAGTCTACTTATATATAAAAAAAACAAAACAAAGCTAACTACAAAATACAAAAGGCACTTATTGAGGGACTCTACCCCTGTCCACAGAGGGAGCTTACATTTCCCACACACCCCTCCATTGCCCCCTTCCAGCTCAAACCGCACCCCAAACCCAAGCAAAGGAAGAAACCAAAGAAAGGACATTGTAAACATAAAGGTATAATTAAAACAGCGAGCATGCTGCCTACCCCCCCCCCCCCACAATATATCAATGGCTGTCCAGCACGGACAGGAAAAACCCACCATGAACAGCTTCTTTGGGAAGACAGTGAAAGTACAAGAAAATAAAAGCAAGACAAAAAAACCCCAGCCACTATTGTCCATGTCCATAAATACATCTACAATATTTTAATGTATCCAAGAAGTTTTTGGCTTGCTTCAAGGAATCAAACAACCACACAGTCTCCTCGTTAGTAACATGAAGCACTGCGGGGTATTTCATCGAATATTGAATACCGAGGTCCTTTAACCTTCTCTTAACCTCATCAAGTGATTTCCTCTTATGGATCACTGCCACAGAAAAGTCCTGGGAAAACATTATCTTAGTTCCCTGATAGGTCAGGGCCCGCGGAAGTCTCCCGAACTTTCTAGAAGTTTCCATGACTCTCTGCTTGTCCCTGTAACATTGAAATCTTATCAGAACCAGGTGGGTGTGCCGACCCTGACCAGATCTGCGCACCGGTAATCCGGTGAGCTCGGTCACCCTTCACCCGGTCTGCCTTGGCATCCCACCAAGAAATTGTGGCAGCCAGTCTTCAAAACAAACTTTGCTGGCTGCCCACCTTCTTCTCCCTCCGGCAGTCCGACGACCCGGATATCTTTCCTCTTCCCTCGATTTTCCAGGTCTTTGACTTGCCCAGTCAAGGCCCGAACCTGTTTCTCAAAGGCTGGGATCTGCCCCACCGAGGGCTCGACCTCTGACCCCGACACCGCGGTCCACCGCTTAACCTCTACGACTCGCTTCCCAAGCCCTTCCAAATCCTCCCCATGCTTTTGCAGCATGGCTGAGATGGGCTGCAGCTGGTTACGAGTCTCTTCCCCCCCCCCCCATCTCCTGGATCAGCTGTCTGTTCGCTCCGCGTTCCTCCACGATGTTCTGCTGGACAGACATTTCTTTCACAGCTGCTGAGGGAGCTGCAGCTGCTTCCCCAGTGACCGCCTCGGGCCTGCCCTATGGTTTTGAGTGTCCCGAGTACTTGAGACTTGGCCATTTGCTTCCCCTTAGTCATTCTCGCATGCTCGATAGAGGATTTAAATGGTTGTATTACCAATTAACAATTATCTTTTTCCAAAAAAACTAAGATGAGGGGTGGAAAAAAATGACTACTCTGGGTTGGGGTGCAGAGCTCAACAAAGCTGATCTATTCAGATCGCTGCCATCTTGAATCCTCTGGTGGTGCTGGTTGACGGGAGGATTGTTAGCCAAGCCTTTGTGACTGCCATCACCTCTTCCAACATGAGACCGTTTATACGCACCTTGTTTAACACCACATCCAAAAGACAGGACCGTCTGCCAGCAATGCTGCAGACGTTGCTGTCCTGGATTTTGGATGGTGCTCAAGTCTCTGGGTAATTCTTGGACCTTCCAAGTGAGAGGCTAATGTGCTATCACTAAACTCGAGAAAAGTGAGGCCTGCAGATGCTGGAGATCAGGGTCGAGAGTGTGGTGCTGGAAAAGCACAGCAGCTCAGGCAGCATCTGAGGAGCAGGAAAATTGACGTTTCAGGACTAAGCTCTTCATTAGGATGAAGGGCTTATGCCCAAAACATCGACTCTCCTGCTCCTCACATGCTGCCTGACCTGCTGTGCTTTTCCAGCACCACACTCTCGACCCTGATCTCCAGCATCTGCAGGCCTCACTTTTCTCGAGTTGATTATTTCGTGTCACGGGCCAACAGACAGATTTGGGATAAGGGATTCTTTTCAGGCTGGCAAATTATAACCGCTAAGATTCCACAGGGATCAGTGCTGGGACACCAACTGTTCCCAATATAAACTATTGACGAGGAGGAAAGAATGTACTGTCGCCCGATTAACAGACAACGTGAAAATGGGAGGAAAGGCAAGTTGTGGAGGGAGGTACAAACAGTTCATAGAGATGGTTCGGAGATACCGGTGTTGGACTGAGGTGTACAAAGTTAAAAATCACACAACACCAGGTTATAGTCCAATAGGTTTAATTGGAAGCCCTAACTTTCGGAGCGCTGCTCCTTAATGTAGCCCTAACCCTACCACCTGATGAAGGAGCGTCGCTCCGAAAGCTGTTGTACTTCCAATTAAACCTGTTGGCCTATAACCTGGTGTTGTGTGATTTTTAAGTTCGCAGAGAGCTACCGATAAGTAAAGTGGTCAAAAAGTTGGCAAACTGAGTATGACGTAGAGAAAATGTAAGGTTGTTCAGTATGGAAGGAGAACAAAAGAATGAAGCCTTAATTAAATGGAGAAAAGCTGCAGGAAGCTACAACTCAAAGGGACGTTGGCGGGGACTTGAGTGAAACACAGAAAGCTAGTACGCAAGGGCAGCAGCTGATTGGAGGATTAATGAAATGTTGGCAATTCCATCAAGGCAGTTGGAATATGAGTAGAAATCTTAGAAGGGTAGGCGATGGCCTAGTGGTATTATCCAAACCCATGACCACTACCATTTGGAATGGCAAAGGCAGCAGATACATGATCTTCAAGTTCCCTGCTTTGGGAATATCGTTCTGTTCCTTCAGAGTCACTGGGTCACAATCCTGGAACTCTGTCGTTAGCAGCACTGTGATGTCGGATTTGGGAGCGAGGGAGGTAGGATTTGTTCCAACAGTTAGCCAATATAGGCAGTTGACGATTTGTAAGGAATTTTCAGAAAGTTTATTGAGGAGGAGGAGTTGAAATACAATGCAGTGTTCAATGAGACAAAGGAAAGACCTGTGACAGATGAGAACACTTTACTGATTCCAAAGTCTTCCTGAGCAATGGAGAATTCAGGGCACCAGCTTTTCAGTCTTTGTACCTGACTTCTTGCCCTCTTTGGTGGTAAACGTCTCCGCCCTTCCCTTGGGCTGATGTAGGGGACTCCTAGTTTCCTCCCCAGATGGACAGTGGCTCAGTCCCACAGACAACCTGCCCTTGGATATTCTTATGGCCTCTCCTTTGTTTTCTTATACAGAGACCTGATCGTATTTGTTAGAAAGCTAGCTCCTGTTGTAATACTGAGGATATACAGAAAACATGAAATGCTAACAATTCCGTTTTCAAGCAAACCCAAATTCCCAACAGTGGGTCTACCTGCGACCCAAGGACTGCAGTGGCACAATAAATGCTCACCACCATGTTCTCACCAGCAACTCGGGATCCCATGAATGAAATAAATAAACCCCATTCTTTTCAGTATTCACTGTGGAAATATCCAAACAAAGGCAAGCCTTTGAAATGCCTATGAAACCAACAATGGGGTAAAAACAATGACTGGATTAGTGGTGCTGGAAGAGCACAGCAGTTCAGGCAGCATCCAACGAGCAGCAAAATCGACGTTTCGGGCAAAGGCCCTTCATCAGGAATGGCTTTTGCCCAAAACGTCGATTTCGCTGCTCGTTGGATGCTGCCTGAACTGCTGTGCTCTTCCAGCACCACTAATCCAGTATTTGGTTTCCAGCATCTGCAGTCATTGTTTTTACCTCATTGATAAAAACAATGACTGCAGATGCTGGAAACCAGATTCTGGATTAGTGGTGCTGGAAGAGCACAGCAGTTCAGGCAGCATCCAATGAGCAGCGAAATCGACATTTGACAAGAAGCTTTGACAATCCATTATGAAGAAACTGCTCAGCTTACAACGGTCTTTTTAAAAAAAGTGTCAATCAATGACAGCCATTTGTGTTATCAATGACAATATGCTATTTTACACCTCACTTTTTTGTAAATGTATAGACAACAGGGGAACATGTAGCAGGCTGTGAAGGGGGAAGGAGCGCGAGGGACAATGAAGGGGGAAGGAGCGCGAGGGACAATGAAGGGGGAAGGAGCGCGAGGGACAATGAAGGGGGAAGGAGCGCGAGGGACAATGAAGGGGGAAGGAGCGCGAGGGACAATGAAGGGGGAAGGAGAGCGAGGGACAATGAAGGGGGAAGGAGAGCGAGGGACAATGAAGGGGAAGGGCAGGGGGGACTGCCAAGGGAGGAGGAGGACTGAGCTGAGTGAGGCTGCGGATGGGGAAAGAGGATGGAGTCTGTGAAATGGGAGATGGGGGGGGTGGACTGCGAAGGGAAGGGGGTCTGCAAAGTGGGAGCGCTAGGGGCAAAAAAGGCGGAAGAGAGAATGGCGTCTGCAAAGAGGGAAGAGAAGCTTTAGAGGGGAAAATGTGATTTTAAGTCTTCCAGCAGAGAACTACTCAGCTAACTGGGAACCAGGAAATCGTAAAGTCATTGAAGTACTTAATTCCTTGAAAATGAACATGGAGTATCTTGCTTAAAGCTGCAGACATTCAGCAGCAACGATAAGTTGGAGAAAAATCTACTGGCCCCCATTATAATGAGCTCTGTCAACTGGATATTCAGTTTTATTTTGTAAGGATTTGTCTTTATGTATTATCACACCTCAATGCAAATCTCTCAAGGTGAAATGACTGTATTTAGGATGTGGACTTTTGTGTATAGAAGTGTGCAACAGTTATTTTGAAAATACTTTTGCGAACGTGTGCCTGTTGTTCTGTGATAACTGAAAGACTGTTTCTAGGAAATTAATGCTTTCCTTGTGTGTGTAAGTTTAATGAATTGATAATTGGGGTTATTGATGAATTCTTCAAATTCTGCTTCTGAGAGAATCTAAATACCTGCTATGTCAAATCAAATATTGTTACTGTGTGACCAGATCTCCTCATTTATTAGCTATTAAGAATGAAACTGTAGAACTCAAGAAAATCTCAAATGAAGTCCTCAAAAATATTAGTTTCACCTCTGCTTGAATATTTAGTTGACTCTCTTGGTGCTTCTAGTTGACTGCTAATTATACAATGTTCCTTGGTTGATTCCACCTGTGTTTAAATCTTGACATCCATGTTCTTTTCTGTAGACCATCAAACAACTCATGAGGAAGGAAGTGACCCTTGAATTCTCCCGCGATCGCAAATCCATGTCTGTTTATTGCTCTCCGACCAAGACCGTGGGGGATTCAGGAAGCAAAATGTTTGTGAAGGTAAGAAGCCATCAGAACGCGATGGAGAAGTCACCTGACCTCATGGTTTAGTTTGAGCATCTGTTGCTGAAGATGTGAGGACGACAGCACGTAAGGTCAAATCACAGGAAGGAAAGGAACATTATAACAGTCCAAAGGTACCTTGAAGGCAGCAATGATGGAGCCACACTCCCAACGACAACATTTGTACCCATTAGGAAGAACCCATTCTGTGCAATCTCCAATCTATTCCTGACCAATGGACTGGTGTTTGCACCAGTTAGCTGCTTGGTGTGCTATTAATCTTTCTTACCTTACAATTATAACACAAGAATGATACTGAGGGCCTGAGTACTTTATCACTTGTTTTACCCATGAGCTGCAGACTGGATATGGTCACTATGTTTCAGTAAGGCAAATATTGGGTGTTGTTTTTAAAAACTGTGACCTTGTGAATTGTTGCTGCAATTGGAGAGGGGGTGGTGCCAGAGCATAGACGAGTGATTGAGAAGTACGGATAATGCTCTGGGGACATCCTGTCTTGGCAGCTGGTGCAGTTTGAATTTGGTTCATAATCCTGGAAGGTAAAGCTACTCTCAATCCTGATCATGTCCACTATTCAGCATCTGTTTGTAATGCCCAGCAATTTCACTAATGGGAAGGGAATCTGCTATCCTTACCCAGTCTGGCCTAAATGTGGCTCCAGACCCACAGCAATGTGGTTCAGCCTGAATGGCTTTGTTTAGCCGCTCAGGTCAAGGGCGAAATGTTGGCCTTGCTGACAATGTCTGACTTAAAAACTGAAAAAGGATCAGGATCAGGAGTTGGAATCTGGGAAACCTGCAGTTTTTACCATTTGTTGTGAAGCCAGGCGAATCCAATTGGGAACACAGTATAACCAGTATTTACACCGAGTGCACAGTGTGCGGGCATGTTCCCCTGACAGTGCGTGGGCACATTCACATGTGCAGCAGGTTTTATTAAGCAATAACACAGTATTGAAATTTTTAAAAAATGGTGCCCCTGGTATTATTTGTCCATTCTGTTCGTGGTCTCTCCCACAGGAATCCTTATGATGAAGTGCATCTTGGCAGATGCTCCGATAGATCGTGTATGTTGGTGTGCAGCCTGGGATCACTGTCAGATTTTGTGGGTCTGTACTGGGATCTCTTCTCAGCCACATACTGGCAGGAGCTCAGACCAGGAGCAGCATCTCATTTTTTTCAACAGGGTTTGCACATTAGTCAAGGTTTTAAGGCCTCACTTTGGCAAAGACTAAATCTGCCTCCCACTGACTCACTCACTTGGGGAATAAATGCTGACCCAGCCAGCAACGCCCACATCCACAAGTGAATGACAATTTTTAAAAAAAAATTATGGGAGCTAGTGTTTCTGAACTGAAAGATGTTTGCTGTCTTTCTGCAGTGATGCAGTTTCTGTTTAAAGGCCTCTTGTCCCACTTGCAAAAAAAAAACAGTCTAAATTCAAGAGCTGTTTGATGTGTCCTGTGAATGTCGGTGTGACTCCAGCTGAGGGAGGCTTGGTTCAGACATGAGCCCATGGCTACAGGACACCGGGAACGTGCAAAGTAACTGCCCTGAGCTGACAGTGAACGCTTCAATCCTCAGGCATAACATAGCACCTGTAGCTTTCCTGCCTGATAACTAGCTTACAAAGGGTAGAATCACCTCTCATTGACCACTTCCCAGGAAGAATAGATCAAACCTTCACCTCCTTCACCTCAGTGGTTCACAGCGTTCTTTCCAAGCAATAACGCCACGTGTGCGCACAGGAAGATTCCACATGACAGTGTTGCGGCGAATGAGTCACTTGAGTGCTGGCAATTCAGATTGAGGGATGAGCATTGGCTGGGGACCTGAGAGAGTTTCCCTGCTGTTCTTTGAAGCAGTACCACAGAATGGTTTACATCTACCTGAACAGGTGAAAGGAAGCTCATCGGAAAGACCCCCTGACACCTCCAAAGAATACAGCTCTCTCTTCTATAGTCTGCAGTGAGACCTGAACCAACGTTGACAACTTGAATTTATAGGGCAGCTGTAATGCCTCCGGACACTGTTATGGTGTGACACCTAACAATAAGCCACATGGAAACCCAACACCTTGGTCAGAGAGATATATACCTGCTTAAGAAATATTAGGAAGAAGCAGTATTGGAAGGCCTGAGTGCTTTAGGGAGAGAATCCCAGAGGGTTGGGGCTTGGGTAATTGAAGCCAAGACCACCCACAAAGGATTAATTAAAATCAATAATGCGTAAAGAGTCCAGAATTAGCTGAGTACAGAGGTAGAACATTACAGCGCAGTACAGGCCCTTCGGTCCTCCATGTTGTGCCGTGCCAACCTGTGGAACCAATCTGACGCCTATCTATCCTACACTATTCCATTTTCATCGATATGTTTATCATCTGGGCATGGGGGGCAGTGATGTGAGGTTGGAGGAGATTACAGAAATTGTGAAGGGTAAAAGCCTGGAGCTGTTTGAAAGCTTTGGCACCTGGTCAACACTTTGATTTTCATGTAAATTGACGATCCCTACAATCCTGCCAAGATTTCTGTATTACTCTAACTGTGGCCTTGAGTGTCCCTAATTTTAATCATTCCAACATCGATGGCCATGTGCTGTCACTTGTCTGAGGTCGAACTAAGCTCCTCCCTAAATCTCTCCACCTCTCTGTAAAACTTGCCTTTGACTGAGCCCTGAGTCATCTGACCTCCTGGCTCCTTATGTCATTGTTTTGTACCATTCCTTCAGGCATTTTATAACATTAAGGGCACTATGTGAATCAATGTTGTTATTATGAAATGAGTGAACAGGATTTGATGTGATTTAGGACACCAGCAACAAAGGTTTGAATAACCTTTTGATTAATCAAGTGTAACACGTGTGACCAATATCTTGCAGGAAACATTCTGGAATCCATAGAATTCTGGAGGCTGACCAAAAACACACCTATTAGCTCAATAATCACGTCGTTCAGAACGTTGGAGCATAGGTCATCATTGTTTAAAAGCAAAGCATTCCAGATGCTGGAAATCTTGAATGAAAACAGAGTGCTGTAGAAATTCATTAGGTCTAGGAGCATCTGTGGAGAGAACACTGGAATTCGTAATATTGAAGCAGGCCATTCAGCCCGTTGAGTCCACACTGACCCCCCAATGAGCATCTGACCCAGATGCTCCCCTCTCCCCTGTTCCTCTAACCCTGCATTTCCCATGGTTAGTCCACCTAACCTGCGTGACCTTGGACACTATTTAGCATGGCCAATCCACCTAAGCTGCACATCTTTAGAAAGAAACAATTAATGTTTAGAGTCCAGTATTTTTGTTTCTGTTTTTATTTTAGTTTGTCTGCTATTTCCTTACCCCATCCCCCTTCCCCTCCCTCCTATTATGGCTTCTTCTGTCTGTGCCTGTAATAGACTCATATTTAGTATTGCTAACACTATTTTTTTACATGTTATATAGAAGTTTTCACAACGTGTTCTTACATTTCTTGCTGCGTAACTTTCATATTTTATTTTCCTTCTTTACAAGTGTTTTGGTGCTCCTTTTGCTAATTTCTAAAATGCTGTCTCTTTCTTTTACTACAATATGACCATCCCTCTGCCAATTATTTCCCTCAGTCCCTGCGAATCTGTCACTGTCATACTTTGAATCTGCTGCCCATCTGAGCATCCACAGCTCTTGCTAAAGAATCCTGAAGATATTTTCTTTGAAGTTCAGGAATTATGGTCAGGTTTTAAGTTCTCTTTTACACTCTGGGTACAGTAGCCAGCATGTTGTTCTTGCAGAGCCATTGCAATCTGTAGTTTGATGATGTAACAGGAAGAGGGGAAGGACAGTGGCTCAGTGCTGCCTCACAGCGCCAGGGGACCCCAGTGTGATTCCAGCCTCGGGCCACTGTCTTGTGTGGAGTTTGCACGTTCTCTCCGTGTCTGCGTGGGTTTCCTCTGCATCCTCTGGTTTCAGTTCACAGTCCAGAGATGTGCAGGTTAGGTGGGTTGGCCGTGCTAAATTGCCTCATAGTGTTCAGGGATGTGTACGTTCGGTGGTTTAGCCATGGAGGATGTGGGATTATGGGGATAGGGGCAACAGGCTGGGTCCGGGTGGGGGAGGGAAGCAGACCCGATGGGCCAAATGGCCTCTCCCACAGTGTAGGGATGCTATGATTCTGATTTTTTTTTTTGCACCTTGCAGGTCACTAAATCTTTTACTTGAGGGTAAGCCGAATGCTCCTGATCTCACGCAAGCTCTTGTTTTCATTTCAGGGAGCCCCAGAGGGGATCATTGAACGCTGCAACTACATTCGCTGTGGTACATTGAAGGTGGCCCTGAACCCTCGCTTGAAGGAAAAGATCATGGGTGTAATCAAGGAATGGGGAACAGGACGGGACACCCTCCGCTGCCTCGCGCTGGCAACGCGGGACCACCCACCCCGGAAGGAGGACATGGACTTGGAGGACCCGACAAAATTCGTCAAGTACGAGGTGAGAGGTACTTAAATCTACCGCAGACGTTGGCCGTGGAGGAAAGGGGGGGACGGGCTGTGAGGGATTGAGCATCGAGCTACCGTATTCTGTTCTTATGCTGGATCTTCACTGAGAGCCCACTGCACGCACGTTTCCCAACGGTGTTCAAGTAGCTGAGCCTCCAGTACCACGCTGAGGATATCGGGCAGGACGATGGGCTCGAGTCTCTGGAGTGGCACTTGAAGTGGCAACTCTCTGACTCGGAGGTGGGGAACGCTGCTACTGAACTAACTTTGACCCCCTGAAGATGAAGGGGCATGAGTGTTGCTGGGAACTCGACGGAGATGTGGTGGTACAGCTTCTCGATTTGCACACACCCGGCCAGAATCACAAGAATGCCAAATCAAGATGGGAACGAGAATTTATCTTGTTGGAGGAAGAGGTCATAATCGAGCAGTTTGAATTGCTGTGACCTTTGGGTAGTCTTGCAACTGCACTGATGAGTGCCAGACTAAAAGCACTGTTCGATTATCTCTTTTCCTAGTAATACCCATGTTCTAAACTGCCAACTGACTGTGATGGGAGTTAAATGATTCCTGAGACAAAATAAGATTTCCATTGCAGATTACTTTTAAATGAATCTCTTCCGCACAAGAAGAAGATATCCTATATTGTTTGTTTCAGTTAAGTATTCTAACCTGGTGGGTATCCGTGCTGAGAGTCAGAATTTGCTAATTTTCATTTGGCTGGAAAACTCTCCTGTTAAGTATATAATAACAGAGTCAATTCAATGCCCAACCCAAAACATTAAACCACTTCCCATTCACTCATCCCACTGTGTGCAATTCCTGATCCAAGTGTAACATTTAAATGTAAAGCACTTTTCCAGGCATAAAACGTTCCATAATTTATCTGATTCTTAAGACTTGTCTCACTAAATTTAGCCCATTGATTTACAGATGCAGGAAACAAACGTATGTGGCAACAATTCGCCTGGAGTGAGGCAGATCCAGGGCCAGACTCCAGTCTATCTTAACAGAAAGGAGGGCACTGTGATTCGGAGGGCACTGAATCGTAGAATCCCCACAATGTGGAAGCAGGCCATTCGGCCCATTAGGTGCACACTGCCCCTCCAAAGAGCATCTCACCTAGACTCACCCCCACTACCCTATCCCTGTAAACCTGCATTTTCCATGGTTAATCCATCTAACCTGCGCATCCTAGGCACTAGGGGTCAATTTAGCATGGCCAATCGATCTAATCTTTGGACTGAGAGGAAACCAGAGCACCCGGAGGAAACCCACGCAGACACGGGGACAATGTGCAAATTCTACACAGACAGTCACCCAAGGCTGGAACTGAACCTGGGACCCTGGCACTGTGAGGCAGCAGCGCTAACCACTGAGCCACTATGCTGCACATCATTCTATTACTGTGGCGAGTCTCCATCCAGCCAAGAACTGTGCACACGCTGGGGCTCAGTGGGTGCCACTGTCAGCTCCCAGTCAGAAATATTTAGGGGGTTTGTGAGAGATCTGAGCACCAAGTGTGGGCCAACGTTTCTGTGCACAGCTGGGAGTTGGCTGCACTGCTGCGGGTGCCATCTTTCGGATGTGATGTGAAAACAGGCCTCCACCTGCTTCCTCAGGCCCACTCACAGATAAAGTGCAGGCGAGATCCTTCAGAGTTATCCAGTACTTAACTCTCAGCTTAAAAAAAGTCCTTTATCTGGTCACTTATCTCATTGCTGATGTTGGCAACTTCCTGAGTGCAATTGACTGCTACACTACAACAGTGTCCACACTTATAGCTGGCTGTAAAGCACTTTGCGATGTCCTGTTTTACAAGGTATCAGTGCATGTTTGTCTTATTTCTGGCTGACAAAATGATGGCAACAACTTGATGCCGTTTTCCGGTCTGTCTGGATGACAGTTGTTAATGTGGTGAGTGTTCTTTGAGCAATGATGTTCTGATAACGCTGCTGGATGGTCTTTTCATGCTCTGTGTCACACTCACTGAGCAGCCTTCCTGCAGAGTGACGGACGTTACAAGGAGCAGAAACATCACTGGGGGGGGTTTGTCTCCACCCCCCCCCCCAGTGAATGTTCAGCCTCATGGTGTCCTGTCTGCTCCCCACCCCCACACATTTCCCCCCCCACCCCCCAGCAAAAGTGCCAACATAGGAAGCTGGCAAAAAGGCACAAGCTTTTTCTGTACAAGGAAGCAGTGCCCGGGAAATGGGCTTATGGAGCAGGTTAATGTCGGATCCATTGCTTCCACGAGGAACACAAACTGCCCAGTGTGTGAACACATGGGGCTGTGGGCTAATGTTCTCTGGTTAACATCCAGGTACAGTCATTAATCGGAATAATGTGAGAGTATTTTCAGTAAACCTTAAACAAGTAATCATCGTCTGCTCCAGTTGAACTTCACCTTATGCCCATGGCACTCAGATTCTCTGATTTCTCGGTGAAATTCAAACCCTGCCAATCCCATTGTAGTCTGTCGAAATCCCATCCATTGGAATTCTCCTGATTTTTTGTTTTGGTTCGGTTAAAGGAGGATGTCGTATTGGCTGTGATGTCACTGTGTGGCAATGCCTCAAGATGATCCCATTTTCTTTCCCTTGATCTCTGCTGGCCAATAACAGCCAGGTTTCAGTTTTGCTTCCAAATCCGGCCATCCTGCATTAAAAAGAAATGCCTAGCTTGCCTAAGGGTTGCACTGGCCCTGCTCTGGAGCCAGTGGTAGTTCCCATCATCCAACTGGGAGGAAGTGAAGACTGCAGATGTTGGAGATCCGAGTCGAGAGTGTGGTGCTGGAAAAGCACAGCAGGTCAGGCAGCATCCGAAGAGCGGGAGAATTGACGTTTTTGGCATAAGCCCTTGATCAGGATCCTGATGAAGGGTTTATGCCCTGAAACGTCGATTCTCCTGCTCCTCTGATGCTGCCTGACCTGCTGTGCTTTTCCAGCACCAGTCTCAACCCATCATCCAGCAGTCCGGTTGAAGGATGGGTGTTTCAGGTCTGTCTGTTCAATGTGCCGATGAGGTGTAAGGGAGGGAAGCAGGATATTGACAAACATAGAAACGTAAGAATTCAGAGCAGGCTGCTTGGCCTGCTAACCCCGATCTGCTATTCAGTAACCTACCACGGGAAACTTTCACCATTTGCTTATCAACAATCTACATATCCCACTTTAAAATGATTCATAGACTCTGTTTCCGCCACCCTTTTGAGGATGCGAGATAAGATTCTCCTCATCTCAGTCTTCAATGGATGACCCATAATTTTTCAGCAGTGACCCTTATTTCAAGACACTCCCACAAGAGGAAACATTCCTTCCACAGCCACCTGTCGAGCCCCCTCAGGACCTTATTGGTTTCAGTCATGTTGGTGTGGTGCCTGACTGGCTCAGTAGTTAGCAACTGCTGCTTCACAGGGTCAGGGATCTGGGTTCAATTCCAGCCTCGGGTGACTGTCTGTTTGAAGCTAGCACGTTCTCCCCGTGTCAATGTGGGCTTCCTCTGGGTGCTCCCGGTTTCCTTCCATAGTGCAAGGATGTGCAGGTTAGGTGGATTGGCCATGCTAGATTGTCCCCAGGACTGTGCAGGCTAGATGGGTATGCCATGGGAAATACAGGGGAGGGGAAGTGGGTCTAAGGTAGGATGCTGTTCGGAAGGTCAATGCAGACACAATGGGCTGAATGGCCTGCTTCCACACTATTCTATGACAAGTCACCTCTTACTCTTTGAATCTCCAGTGAATACAAGTCTGGCCTGTGCAACCTTCCCTCAAGGTAACCCATCCATTATAGGTCTTAGGCCCTGAACTCCTTCCAACTCGTTTACATCCTAAATAAGGAGATGACCAATACTGTCCATACAAATGAATAGCAAGCTGGATATAACACCAGCGCTTCACTGGAGGCTCACTGATGATGTATGGTGACGAAACATCTGAAGACAAGCCTTCCAGCTCCGCAAACAAACTTGCATCCCGAACCTCAACCTGAGCTACAAATCTTCTCAAATCTCGCTAACATACTACATCTCCAGATCTGGGTCTTGCCAATACCCTATATAACTGAAGTATCATGCCCCTACTTTAGTATTGATTTCCCCTACAATACACAGTAATGTTCTTGGCTTTCCTGGTTACTTGCTGCACCTGTATACTAATCCGTTGCAATTCATGCACGAGGACCCCAAGGTTCCTCTGAATATTGGAACACTGCAATCCCTCATCTTTTAGCTAATATGCTTCTTTCTCATTCTCTGCAGTGTTTTCAGATTCAAATCCTCTGGACACCACATCCGTAATGAATGAAATAACTTGCACAGTGTGAGTGTGTCCTGGAGCTGTTAACAATCCGATAATTACATCTGAACTCCTGTCTCTCTTACTGGCAGTCATTCTGTACCCAGCAAGGTCCCATATGGGCAGATGCTGGCGTACGAATAAATATTGATCAGGACATCAGGGAAAACATTTCTGTTTCACTTCAAAGGGGACATTTTATATCCACCTGAGAGACACAACAGACCTCGGCTTAACAGCTTTTCGAAAATATAAGCTTTTCTGACACCTGCAAATTGCACTGGAGAGCTAGTTAGATTTTGTGCTCAAGTTTTCAGTAATGTAGATAAATTGTTATTCATGACCTGTGAGAAATATGTCAACCGTGAAAGTTTGAATTAATGCCTGTTTCTGTTGTGTTGTGCTGCTTTCTGATCTCCCCACTGCTGAGACATTAATTTCTTTCCTCTCTCCCTTCAGACTGACCTTACATTTGTTGGCTGTGTCGGGATGCTGGACCCACCAAGAAAGGAAGTTGTCAATTCCATAAAGATGTGTGAGAAGGCAGGCATCCGTGTCATCATGATCACCGGTGACAACAAAGGCACTGCCGTCGCCATTTGCCGGCGGATCGGAATCTTCCAGGAGGATGAAGACGTGACTGAGAGAGCCTACACTGGCCGGGAGTTTGACGATCTGACACCAGAAGAGCAGCGAGAGGCCTGTCGCTCTACATGCTGCTTTGCTCGTGTTGAACCTGCACACAAGTCCAAAATCATTGAGTACCTTCAGTCCTTCGACGAGATCACAGCTATGGTGAGTCTGGAGTTTCATTACCACTTCCCCCAACAACTGGATTCCCTCCTCACATTAATAACCTACCTCTTGCTATTGGTCACTTCTCCTAAAGCAACCTTATGTGCCTCAATGACTGATTACGCTCCAAATTTGCTTCAAGGCTATTGACAAAGTGAAAGGCACCATAGAAGTAGCAAGTTATGATTGTTCTATTCCTGAAGCTAAGACTCAACAACTTATTAAACAAAAGGTGTCAATTAGTGGAGAGGGTAGATACTTTGATGAGCCAATATGTTTGCTATGCCATTGATTGAGAATATATTTGCCCCCTCACCTTGTCGCGGAGCACTGAGGAGCCCCAAAAATATCTTCTGACCCCAATTTCTGATTCAAAGGTTTTTGCCAAAGGCTATCACTTTTTTTCCTCTGTAAAATCTATCACCATTTCAGATGGAAATCCAATGGATACACATGGCTTTCTGATATTACTGCTGTTTGAAGGAGACCTCAAGAGAGAGAGAGAGAGAGAGAGAGAGAGTGGGCCATGTTGTGAGATTAGAGTTCCTGCAACTATTAGTACAGCTTGTTTTCTGTCATATGTAATATGGTCAGTTCAGGTTATTTAAGCTAATTTAAGCCCCTCATGTTCCAACTCAATAATTTACAAAGTGTCCTTAATGCAGTAAATGTGTTACGTCCCTCTGTAGGAACTACCAAACATTTAGATAGACACCAAGGGAAAGAGAGAGGTGAGATGTGAGGAGAGGTTCCAAACATTTGATCCAGCTTTTGGATCAAAATCCTTCTCAGGGCTGCAAAGGTGGGGAAATATAGAAAAGGAATGTGTGGGCTTAGCACACACCCCAGGAAAGGTGTGGTAGGACTAAGGGCTTAGGGAAGTATAGGTTGTGGCCCAAGAGGCTCAAATATTGAGCACAAAGGGATGTTCTAAGCTGCAGACACAAATCTTCAACTTGCTGTAAAGGAAAGAGTCAGCATGGATACACAAAAGGGAAATCACACTTGACAAATTTGCTGGAAGTTTTTATGAGGATGTAACCAGCAGAGTTAAGGGACAGTCAGTGGATGTGGTTTAATTTGGATTTTCAGAAGGTTGAATATCCGAGATTAGAATTTAAAATTAAAGCACATGAGCTTGGGGTAGTTACTTTGTTTAGAGAAGTGGTTGGCAAACAGGAAACTAGTCGGGTACTGAAAGGATCAGTGCTAGGACCCCAGCTATTCCCAATATATTTACTTGTTTGTGGGACCTGGCCGTCCTTGGCTGAATCAGCATTTATTGCCCATTCCCTAGTTGCCCTTGGGAAGGTGGTGATGAGCTGCCTGCTTGTGCTGTAGGTAGACCCATATGCTGTTAGCAAAGAGTTCCCTAGGAGTTTAACCTGGTTATAGTGAAGAAACGGTAATATATTTCCAAGTCAGGATGGTGAGTGGTTTTGAGGAGAACTTACAGGAGGTGGTGTTCACATGTATCCACTGCCTTTGCCCTTGAAGTTGTGGGTTTGGAAGGTGCTGACTAAGGAGTCTCAGTGAATTTCTGCACTGCATCTTGTAGATAGTACATACTGCTGCTACTGAGCGTCGGTAGTGAAGTGACTGAATGGCACTGCATCCACAAGAAGTGAAACAGGCTGCTTTGTCCTGGATGGTGTCAAACTTGTGTATTATTGGAGCTGCACCCATCCAGGCAAGTGGGGAGTATTCCATCACACTCCCGACCTGTGCCTTGCAGATTTGGGGAGTCAGGAGGTGAGTATTCCTAGCCTCTGACCTGCTTTTGTAGCCATTGTTTACGTGGACAGTCCTCTTCAGTTTCTGGACAATGGTAACCCCAGGATGATAGTTAGGGATTTAATTGGGGTAAAGCCATTGAATGTTCAGGGCCAGTGGTTAGATTATCTCTTACAGGAAATGGTCATTTCCTGGCATTTCTGTGGCGTGAATGCTACTTAATTATATTAATGAATTAGATGAGGAAACTAAATGTAATACCTCAAAGTTTGCAGACAACACAACATAGTCAGGGAGGGTGAGCTGTAAGGAGGGTGTGGAAATGCTTCAGTGTAATTTGGGCAAGTTGATGAGTGAGTGGGTAAATGCATGGCAGATACAGTGTAATGGGGATAACTGAGGTTTTAAACCTTGGGAGCCAAAGCAGGAAGGCAGGTTATTATCTGAATGTGATAGATTGAGGAAAAAAGAGGTGTGAGAGACCTGGGTATCCTGGTACACAGGTCGCTGAAGGTGAGCATGCAGGTGCAGCAGGCAGTGAAGAAGGCAAATGGTATGTTGGCCTTGGTAGCGCAAGAGCAGAGATGTTTTGTAGCAGGGCCTTGGTGAGACCATACCTGGAGCATTGTGCGCGGTTTTGCCTCCTTATCTGAGGAAGAATGTTTTATCTGTGGAGGGAGTGCAGCGATTGATTCCTGGGATGGCACAATTGATATGTGAACAGACTGGATCAGTTGTCACTATTAGCACTGGAGTTAGAACAGTCGGGGGGGGTGGCTTCACATAGAAACCTATAACGTTCTAACAGGACAGACTAAATGCAGGAAGGATATTAGATGTTAGAGCAAACTGACTCTCAGTCAATGAAGCATGGCAATTGTCGATAATTAAAACATACCAGCCAGGACTTATGCCCGAAACGTCGATTCTCCTTCTCCTTTGATGCTGCCTGACCTGCTGCACTTTTCCAGCAACACATTTTTAAGCTCTGATCCCCAGCATCTGCAGTCCTCACTTTCTCCCAGCCAGGAATTATCCCATGTACAGCGGTGAGATGGATTAACAGGAAACTAAGTGTAATACCTCAAAGTTTGCAGCCAACACAAAGCAGTCAGGGAGGGTGAGCTGTAAGGAGGGTGTGGAAATGCTTACAGGTGATCTGTTTTGATCATAATGTAAAGGTGCAAGTTGGCCAGGATATAGATACAGCTTTCCAACTTTTCTCAATATCATCTTGAGATTGTTGGTGTTCACTTGAACCAAACAGCCTTGGTTTGGCCCAGTTCCTCCAACTGCCCCCATATCAGCCTGGATTACCAATTTGAATCCTTTAGTTGGTTGTAACAATGCCTCTAGATAACTGAGCTGACTTTTAATTTGTGGAATGTTGACCACTTGTATTCACTTTTCTGAGAAGGTTAGATGATAACAAGTGGTTGTCTTCTGGGAGTCATAGAGACAGTGAGAGAGAAATGTAGATTATGTTCTAATGACTTGTCTCTCATTAGACCGGTGATGGTGTTAATGATGCTCCTGCTCTAAAGAAGGCAGAAATTGGGATTGCGATGGGCTCAGGCACTGCCGTAGCTAAGACAGCTGCGGAAATGGTGCTGTCCGACGACAATTTTTCCACCATAGTCTCCGCAGTTGAGGAAGGCCGAGCCATCTACAACAACATGAAGCAGTTTATCCGCTACCTCATCTCCTCCAACGTGGGTGAAGTTGTCTGGTAAGAAGCTATTTGCATCATGCCTGCTCTCGATGGGCACCTATCTGCGACTCTTCAGCTGCTACTAATGCACCACCGCACCTTGGCAGGCTTACAGTCCTCCTACAGGCGGTGCTGGGTGGGCCCCTTCTCTGGAATTCCAGCAACGTAAAAGGAAATGTTTGGAAAGGTCCTGCCAGTTAGAGAGAGGGCTAGCAGACGAGAGCAGTTTAGCAGTGAGGTGGCCCAGATTCCAACGATAAATCCTCTAGACACATTCTTCAGACCAAAGTGAATGTCTATGCGTTAGGCCCCTTGAATATGTTAATGACTGAGTGCAAGTTGTCTTTTTTTCCCCCCCCCCCCCAATTTGAGCTTCCAGTGGGAGGTTGATGTTTAAATATTTGTTCACTCAGTGCCAAATCCGGAAAGTGAAACAATGTATTTGTACAATATAAGAGCTAGGGGCTAACATTAATAGCAAGGATAAAGAATTGGTTAGCTCCTGGGAAGGAGACCGTGGGGATAAATGGGTCGTTTCGGGTTAGCATTGCTGTAACTAATAAAGTGCACTGCAACCATTGCAGGGGCTTCAATCACTTACAATTTATGTCGGTGTGCAGGTTAGCCATGCTAAATTGTTCAGGGATGTGTAGGCTAGGGACATTAGTCAGGGGTAATGTAGAGTAACAGGGGAGGGGAATGGGTCTGGGTGGGATACTTGTCAGAGGGTCGGTATGGACTTGTTGGGCTAAATGGCCTGTTTCCACACTGTAGGGATTCTATGAACTGACTTGGATAAAGTGGGAACTTGTTGACAGAAGAAGTAGAGAGATCACAGGAAGGGGTACATCAGAGGGACATGGAGGTTCGTTGAGCATATTCAAATCAGAGCCTGATAAATCTCCACATGTTAACGATGCCAAATGAATGGGGATAGTGCGGGGAAATGGCATTGAGGTGGAAGATCAGCCATGATCCTGTTAAATGGCTGGGGAAGCTGAAAGGACTTGAATGGCCTATTCCTGTTTCCATGTTGCTCTCGGGGTGGGGGGGGGAGGTGTAGGTGAGTGGGTAAATAATTGGCAGGTGGAGTTTAATGAGGGGAACTGAACTTGTCCATTTTGGCAGCAGGAGTATAAAAGCAGGAAACTCCAGAAATGGAGAGAGATTGCTGCAGTGTGAGGTGTCCTAAGGCATCAATCACATCGAGTTAATCTGCAGGTACAGCAAGAGATGAGGAAGGCAAGTGGAATTCGTTGTACCTTACAAAGCAAATGGAATATAAAAAGTAAGGAAGTGTTTTACTGCAACAATATCGGGCCTTGGTAAGGCCACACCTGGAAGACAGTACCTAGTTTTGGTCTCCGTGTTTGAAAAAGGTTGTAATTGCTTTAGGAACAGTTCAGAGCAGATTCGCAGTTGATGATGGAGCTTATTTATGGAAGAAACGTTGACTAGACTGGGCCTGTACCTGTCCGAGTTTAGACAAACGAGAGGCAATCTAATTGAAATATGTAAAATCAGAAGGAGACTGGTTAGGGTGAATATTTCCTCTTGTAAGGGAGCCCCAGACAGGGGGATGCAGTTTAACAATAAGAGACCTTAAGGAGGAGGTGAGAATGTTTGTTTGCTGTTAGAAGAATTCTCTTCCCTCATAAACAGAGGCTGGATTATTTCATGCATTCAGTGCGTAGTCATGTCGATACTTGGTAGATAAAGCAGACAATGGTCAAGGTAAACAGGAAAGTGGAGTTGAGACCACAGCCAGTGCAGCTTTGATCTTGTTGAGTGATGGAGCAGGGTTAAAGAGCTGAAAGGCCTGCTGCTTTTTCAGAGCCCAATGGTCCTACCCCAGAAATGGACAACTTTCAATCCGGTGAGCATTCTCCAAAATAATTCAACACATTCAGTATTGGTTATACGGGGGAAATATTGCCCCAATTTCTGTCCCCTGACCTGTGTCTCTCTCATCCATTATGCATGTTCTGCAAACAAAGATTAATATCAATCCCAGTAAAGAGGCTCCACAAAGAACCTACGTCAATGTGAATAGTCAGGTTAAAAAAAGCTTGATGGTCAGGCTGAGAGCTTATTATTGGTGTTCACCTGGGGTCATCTGCCACCCACTTGCAATGAATTTTAACAAGTGGGTGCTGATCCAAGATGTGCCGCCCAGAATCTGCCCTTCACACCATGTGTTGACATGTCTGGTCAGGCTGCTATGGAAATGCAGAGCTGAGGGGAAGAGTTGAGTTAGGCCACTTGAGGGAACCGCTGCCTATGGTAACAGGCTGTTTGGGAAGGGGCTGGACACATCTCTGTGAACCAGCTTGTACACCTATTACAAACCTATTTGATTTAAATTAATGTGTTCCCTTGAGTTTAACATCTAATTGCTTCTGTTTCCTTTGCACTTAGCATTTTCCTGACTGCTATCCTGGGCTTGCCCGAAGCTTTGATTCCTGTCCAGCTACTCTGGGTTAACCTGGTAACTGATGGCCTGCCAGCCACAGCACTGGGCTTCAATCCTCCTGACCTGGAGATCATGAACAAACCACCGCGTAATCCCAAAGAGTCCCTCATCAGTGGCTGGTTATTCTTCCGCTACATTGCCATTGGAGGTGAGGATGTTCCACTGAAACAGCACCCAGTGTTCTTGTCTCTGAGATCGAATTCATAACATTGCTCGAGGCTCTTTCAGTCCTGACAGTAATCTCCTGTGATATCTCTTGATCAGGTTCTGTGTCAAAGTTTCCATAGTTACCAGGACTCAAACTAATTTCTTCGTAACTCTAACATCAGCAAGATATTCAGTCATCAAACCTGTTGGACTCAACCTTTTTCACTTCTTTTAAGAAAAACGTTCTGAGGCCGGGCCACTTGACCTGATACATCGACTATTTCTCTCCACAGATGCTACCAGACCTGCTGAGATTTTCCAAGAATTTCTGTGTTTATGTTTCTGATTTCTAGCATCCTTAGTCCTTTTGGGTTTTTACTTCTAACTTCTCATCAGGAAATTGTTGTCTGCCCTTCTGGGGGAGGGAAGAAAAGCTCAGTTGTGCAGGAGAGGACAGTCGGAGAGTGACTACTTGAGCTGATCTTGGACAACTGTTTATAAGAAAGATCTCCTGCAGGCCTCACTCCTCTAGAGAAGCCTCTGTGGTTGGGCTGGTTTCTGGAATGGATTCCTAACTCTCTAGGTTTGGGAAGAGGGTTAGAAACTGGCTAACCAAACGAGGTTGGGGGTGGTGGGGGGGAGGGGAGAGCACTGTGTCTCTCCCCCAAGAGGGATCTCCCCCTATGTAACAAGTCCTCCCACACCCCGCCTCACTGCTCTTACAGTTGGCCGAGCTTCTTGCCTTTATTGGGCTGCATACTTACTGAGGATCCCGAGAACATCTGCATACAATTCCCATCTCGTCGATAATTTGCATGTGACACAATGCTGCCGCTGAGAGATTCCCATGCTCCATTCTGGCTGAGCGTTTGGTGTGACAATGAGATAATGAGGATAAAATCAGCTGCTTGCAAACCTCCAGGTCCATGAATGATGTAATTTGGTTGGAATGAGGAGACATTGTTGTAAAAATAAAAGGTGCCATTTCGAAAGGGGTGCAGAAGTAAAAGCTGAGAGTGCTGGAGAAACTCAGCAGGTCTGGCAGCAACTGTGAAGAGAGAAACAGTTAACATTCTGAGTCCAATATGACTCCTGAGAAACTGTGGTACCCCGGAGGTGAAGGTGCACATATCTTTGAAGTTGGCAAAACTGTTTGTAAAAGGTATTGGAATTTATTTTTTAAAAAATAGCAGAGAACAAAAGCAGGGAAGGTATTTCATATCTATATAAGTCCTGGCCGGTCTTAAGCTCGAATATTGTGTCGAAATCTGGACAGCACGTGTGAGAAAGAATGTTAAAGCCTTGGAAAAGACACTAAAGGAAAGTTACTGGAACAGTAAGAGGTGTCAGAGGCCTCGATCAGATAGGAAACTAAAGCTGCAACTTTTCTACTGAGAGTGGAAACGCAGGGGGAGATTTAATAAAAGGATTCAAATTTCAGGGGGGTCTGATAAAGTGAATAAGAAGAATCTGTATCAATGGGAGGATTAAGAAGCAGAAATTTCAAAATAATTGCCAAAGGAACCAGGAGGGGGGAATGAGAATAATTTTTAACATGAATTCTGATGATCTGGAAGTAATTGCCAGAGAGTAGAAGCAGCAAATTCAGTTGTAGCTGTTCGAAGAAAATTGTTGAAATTCATTAAAAAAAAGTGAGGAAGATGGGAATGAGTAGAGGAGGGGTCTTAATTGGATAGGTTTGTCAAAAAGCCAGCTCGGGAACAAAATGCTGACCAGTGTTCAATGACGTGAATTTGATATTTCAACAGAAGAAACTAGTGACTGGGAAATGGGTCAGCAACAACAGCCCCACAGTAAGGAGAGAAAAGAGCTGACACTTCGAGCCTAACTCAGCTTTGACAAAGGGTCAGTTAGACTCGAAACGTCAGCTCTTTTCTCCCCTTAAAGATGCCGCCAGACCTGCTGAGATTTTCCAGCATTTTCTCTTCTGGTTTCACAGTGTTTGGTTCAGCGATTCAGGGGTCAGCCACTCCTGTTTGACAGGAACAAAACACCTCACGGGCATTTGCTCGATCTGGCTTGTGCTTCGTTTGCTTAATCTCCCACCCTGCTCTCTCGCTGGTCTCTTTCAGTTTATGTCGGCTTGGCAACAGTTGGAGCGGCCACCTGGTGGTTCATGTACGATGAAGATGGTCCACAGGTCACCTTCAATCAGCTGGTAACAGAACTTCAATAAAACCCTTTGCGGAAGGAGGGAAGGAGTGGGAGGGTGGTAAAAATCCAGTCATAGATCATTTGGAGGGGAACACCTTATGACAGTAACAATTCTATTAAGGTTGAAGTGTTAATCATTAGGATGTTACTGGTTTATGTTAGAAAGTCTGATTGATTTTCATCACATTCGCGGTGTTGAGCCAGCAACTGAGTCCGAACCAGAAAAGAACAAACTATTAGAAGTGTGTTTGATACGAATCCTGGTCAGGGCTCTGGTTATTTGTGAAAAAAAAGTTGCAGTGTTTTTTTTTTAACAAGAAAGTACTTTATTGTGTAGAGTACTCCATATTGTGACAATGTGCTGTGAAAATGCAACTATTTTTCCCATTAAGAGTCTGAGCTAATTATCACACTGACCTGAGCACTGATAAGATTCAGCATTTCTTATTTTCTGCATCATAAGTAACCATACGCCTTGCAACACTCAGCGAATGCCATGAAAATGCTTTGTAATTTGGAAGGACTGATCTATATCTCAAACCCAGTCACTTACCAATCTATATCCCTTTCCTTAAACCCCTCAGTCTAAAGATTAACAATATTTCAGGCCCATGATGGTTTATTCCTCACTATCCGTTTATCTGTATTCAGTTAGAGTCAGTGGTGCATAGGTTGAATCCTGAGGGACAGGATTTACATGCATTTGGAAAGGCAAGAATTGATTAGGGATAGTCAACATGGTTTGTCTCTCAAACTTGATTTAGTTTTTTGAAGAAGTGACAAAGGAGACTGAAAAGCAGAGCAATAGACATTGTCTCTATGGACTGCAGCAAAGCGGTTGATGAGGTTCGGCATGGTAGACTAATTAGCAAGGTTAGATCGCAGTAGATCCAGGGAGGGCTAGCCAATCGGAAACAAAATTGGCTTTATGTTAGGAGACAGAGGGTGGTGGTAGAGGGTTGTTTTTCTGACTGGAGGCCTGTGACCAGTGGTATGCTGCAAGGACAGATGATGGGTCCACTGTTGTTCATTATTTATATAAACAATTTGGATGTGAATATAGGAGGTATAGTTAGTAAGTTTACAGATGACACCAAAATTGGTGGTGTAGTGGACAGGAAAGAAGGATTATCTCAATGGGACCTTGATCAGCTGGGCCAGTGGGCTGAGGAGTGGCAGATTGAGTTTAATTCCGATCAATGTGAAGTGTTGCATTTTAGTAAGACAAACCCGGGCAGGACATATACAGCTGATAGTAGTGCCCTGGGGAGTGTTGCCAAACTGAGACTGAGGAATGCAGATATATTGTTCCTCGAAGGTGGAGTGGCAGGTAGACTGGGTGGTAACGAAGGCATTTAACATGTCTTTATTGATCAGTGTTTTGAGTATAGGAGTTGGGATATCATGTTGTGGCTCTATAGGACATTGGTAAGGTCACTTTTAGATTACTGCTTTCAATTTTGGTCTCTCTGCTATAGGAAAATATTGTTACCCCTTGAAAGGGTTGAGAAAAGATTTACAAGGATGTTGCTGGGTTTGGAGGGTCTTAGCTACAGGGAGAGGCTGAATAGACTGGGCCTTTTTTCCATGGAGCATCAGAGGCTGAGGGGGGAACTTTATTGGAGATTTATAAAAGCATGAGGGGCATGGATAGGGTAAATAGACACGGTTGTCTCCCCAGGGTGGGGGAGTCCAAAACTAGAGGGCATAGGTTTAACGGGCAAGGTTTAAGAGACCTGAGGGGCAACTTGTTCATGTGGAGAGTGGTGCATGTATGGAGCAAGCTGCCAGAGGAAGTGGTGGAGGCTGGTACAATTAAAAGGCATCCAGGTGGGTACATGAATAGGGAAGGTTTAGTGATGTTGGCCAAGTGCTGGCAACTGCAACTAGGTCAGCTTGGCATGGTCAGGTTGGACCAAAGGGTCTGTTTCTGTGCTGTATAACTGTATGATTCTATCTGGCTGAATCTTCATTTCAACTTCAATCATCCACATCTCCTGATGACCTTATTGGACAGAAATCTATCTGCTTCCACTTCAAAGTTTTCAACTGATTCCTGTCTTCCATCTTGGTATCTTCTGTTTTGACAAAGTCACCTGTTTCTAAAGTCCAACGGATACAAACCTATCTTGTCCAACCTTTTCCATATAAGGCAACCTGCCACATTTCCCGTTAGTCAGGTAAACTTGCTCTGAAACAGGAATTACTGGAGAAATTCAGCAGGTCTGGCAGCATCTGTGGAGAGCAAACAGAGTTAACCTTTTGAGTCCAGTTCTGAAGGACAGTCATCAGACTCTAAACACTAACTCTCTGTCCTGGATGCTCCCAGTCTTGCCGAGTTTCTCCAGCAGTTTCAGACTTTGACATGAGGGTTTTCAAGAGGGTTGGAGTGTAAGAGTGAGGAAGTCTGACTGCAACTATATGATTTACTGCAAGGGAATAAAGCAGAAAGGGAGCGGCAGGTACCAGGAGTAGTACTTGGGGGACAAAGAACCACTCAGCTGGCAAAAGGGGCACACATCAACTGTGGTCTGATTGTTAGCATACCCGCCTCAGAGTCAGAAGTTGTAGGTTCAAGTGCCACTCCAGAGCGCTGAGTGCAGAGGCTGGGCTGAGAAGGCAGTGCTCTGAGTGAGTTGTTGCACTGTCCCTGGGGGTCATCTTGCAGCTAAGGCATTAAACCCTCTGCTACTCAGGTGGATGCAGGACACTGTTGAAAGGAAATTATACCGTGTCCCGCCAATGTTTATCCCTCGACCAACACCAACAGAAAAGATGATTTGGTCATGTGGAAGTTTGCTACATGATTACAGTGACTACACTTTAAATGTGCTTCAAAAGCACTATATAAACGTAAGACTTTCCCTCCCTTTGTTGGGTCTGTGGCTTCCTGTACGGTGTACTTGGTTCCTTTATCTGCCTCCTCCATCCACAATATGGTCCTTTGCATCCACCTGAAGAAGCAGATGGACCTTTGATTTAATCCAAAGGCAGTAAATGTAACCAAGCTGCAGTCAGAGTATTTATTGTACTAACTATAACCTCCTTACGCTGAGGTAAGAGTGCTACCCACTAAACCAAATATTAAAATAATGTGAGCTGCAATCAGCGTGGCTACTGAGAGTTGATGAAGATGTGTGTGATTTTAATCCACATCACATTTATCGCCCATTGTTGAACTCTCTCTCACTCTTTTTCTCTCTCTGTCCTCTCCCAGCGGCACTTCATGCAGTGCACACCAGACCACCCACTCTACCAAGACTTGGAATGTAAAATCTTTGAGTCTCGCTACCCTACAACCATGGCATTGTCTGTCCTGGTGACCATTGAAATGTGCAACGCATTAAACAGGTGAGTGCACCCCCCCACAACCCCGCAAGGCACCCTGATGACTACAGCCCATCTTCATCATCCACAACAGCTCCTTTTATTTAACAATGTTGGAGTTTGAACCGTTAGGTGCCAGGCTGCAGGACAAACTCTGGTTACAGGAAGAACTTTTACCTGTGTGCCCCTCCCTTTGCAACATTCTGTTAGCTCCATTGTTGGTGAAGATGGAAATCCAGAAAGGCAAGACTGGTCTGGATTACAACATCCTCCATTATCCAGCAGGATACCTGTAGTCAGACTCCATTCTTGTCGTATCCTTCTCAGTCCAATTCTGACTCTAATTTATATTTTGCTCTGAAGTATTTGAATTGAATCACTAGTGAGTCGTTTCACAGAATCCTTATTTAAAGATGCAGAGTGTATTATTCAGTTCCTTTTCCAACACAGTTTCACAACTTACTTTTTGTATCAGGCAACAGTAGCAGCCAAAACGATCTGGAATTAAGTATCTAATGATGACCACGGATCATAAGACCATAAGACATAGGAGTGGGAGTAAGGCCATTCGGCCCATCGAGTCCACTCCGCCATTCAATCATGGCTGATGGGCATTTCAACTCCACTTACCCGCATTCTCCCCGTAGCCCACGGGGGATCCATTGCTGATTGAGAGAAAAACCCATCTGGTTCACTAATGTCCTTTAGGGAAGGAAACTGCTATCCTTACCTGGTCCGGCCTACATGTGACTCCAGACCTGTAGTTGACTCTTAATTGCCCTCTGGGATTGGGCAATAAATGCTGTACTAACCAGCATGCCCTCATCCTGTGAATGAATAAAAAAAACCACTATGCAATAGTTTGTAAATATGGTGAAAGGTTATTCATTTTGTGGGTTGGCTTGGTCTGTGGTGCGGATAGACCGCACCTGTCTGCGGCTGGAGGTATACCGTGTGTCTACAGTCATGAGGCCAGCAACAACAGGCTCCGAGTTTGACAGCGAGAGATGCTCCCTGCAATCTGTGTTATCCTTACCATCCCGCTCTGTCACCCCTCTTCCTGCCAGCTCTATCTGGAACCCGTCCTCCACTCCATCTGATACCTGCCCATCACTCCTCCTGCTATATTGACCCTGCCCCCACACTGTAACCCCTCCCCTATCAGTGAGACCACCTCCACCTCCCTGCTGTTCAGACGGTGATACTAATAGGTTTAGTTATTGTGGTCAGGAGCAATTGAGCTACTGGTTTGTGGTAATCTTTTCTCCTGACTCCCTACCTTTTAAATGATCGTCACCTTCATTCAACTTCACGGAAACCTGAAACCAGGCCGAGAGAAAGGACCCATTCACTTTCCTGCACCTAGTTCCATGTACGCACTAACAACATTGAAATCTACTTCACTGCCTGTCTATAACTGCCTGCTCGCCAGGTAAAAACCTCTTCCAAATGAACTTTAGGGTGACATGGTCTGCCATCTGTGCCCTACCCCTCTTTGTGACCTGCGTGTACACAAACACAAACCCAACACCATAATCTTCAATGTAGAAACTGTTGAACCATACCATCTGCAATATCAGTGTCATGATCTGCGCCACCCCCCCCCCCCCCCCCCCCCCCCCAAGTTGAGTTTGCAGTCACAATCCATGCCATCATGAAGACCACCTGTTTCCATTACTAGAAAGTAGCTCAACTCCATCTCTACCTGAGCTGATCTGCTAACATCCTTGTCTGTCTTTGTTACCCACGGGTTTGGTTATCCCAATGTGTTTCTCTAGCATTTATCTACTGAACTCTGGCCATGTTTGAACTTGCACCGAATTCTCTTCACTCATCACCCGTGCGCTCACTCACCTACATTGGCACTTACTGCAACAAGACCTCGCTTTTAGAATGGTCATCCTGGTTTAAAAGCTGTCTAGGTCTCACTCCTCCCTATGTCTGTCATCTCCTCCAGCCCCTAAACCCTTTCCAATACCTGTGCACCTCTAAACCTAGCTCCTTATCCATCTCCGATTATAATCACTATTGGTACAGTTACTGAGGCCCCATGCTCCGGAGTGCCCCCCCTTTACCTCCTGAGGTCACTTTTCTCCTTTAAGACATTTCCTGATCCGGTGTTTCCTCGTGTGGCTTGGTGTCATGGTTTGTTTGGTTGTGCCCCTGTGATGTACCTTGTGGTTTTACCATGTAAGTGCAAATTGATGTTCTTCACCTTCATCGATAGTTGCTCTATATAGAGGCCCTGAATTCACCAAGCACCTCTTTCCTATTGGTGGTCAAACAGCAGATCCAATTCTTGGTATTTGAATTGATCGATTAATTATAGACAATCATTAAAGGGTAATATAATGCGTTATGAAGTGGACCTGTAGGCTGACGGGCTGCCTTATTAAAAACATAATTGGAAAGCAATTATCTACTTGAATGATTCGTATGTTTTAGGTTGAGAGTTGAAGTGTTACATGTGACATAACTGGGGATTGGAAGATGTTTGAGAGGTCAGTAAGTAAGCCTGAAGCTTTTGGAGGTTAAAGGGTGGCCAGCGTTTAGACCATAAGACATAGGAGTGGAAGTAAGGCCATTCGGCCCATCGAGTCCACTCTGACTCTCTCCGTTTAAGGAGAGAGTTAACAGTGAGAAAACTCATTTCTGAGTTCCTTGCTGGAAATGAGACGTATGCAGTCATTTTCCTCTGGGCCTTAAATTATTGTTGTGATTGTCCATACCCGAGGAAAAATTGTAAAGGAACTGATCAGAGAAATTTGTACAGTAGGGCAGATTTTGGAATTCTACATATTGGGTTTAAATCTTTATCCGATACGTGTGATCATGCCAAGGGTGTGTGTGTGTGTGTGTGTGTGTGTGTGTGTGTGTGTGTATGTATACAGTTTCACAGAATACTGTCAGTTCATTCCTGGAGCTGAAATAGCTTAGAAACAGGCAGAGAGAGAGAGAGCGAGAGAGAGAAAGCTGCTGGGAGCTGGAGACCACTAAGCGAGAAGGCAGAGAGAGCCAGTGCTTCAGCTGGTGTGTGCCCACATGAGATACCTAAAGCGAATTGGAGGGTAAGCTGGCCAAATAGGAGTGAAAGGATCCTGAGGGGTCTCAATTCATAATAACAGGAGAACTGGAGAGAATCAAAGTGAATTCCTGAGAGCTGAAGCACACCTTGGTTGGTCTTAGTAGACAGGAAGGAGCCTTCAGGATCCTCGCAAGTGTACAGGCACGTTGGGAGGAAATTTTTTTTAAAAAGCATAATGAGTGTGTTTTGACAAAACCTAGTGATAAGTTGTTTTGTTTAATTCCTGTAAGTAAAAATATTTTGATTAACACCTTGAGGTATAATTCCTTTAGTTAGTCATGGGCAATAGCAAAGGTGTGTCAAGTTGGTGGATTGGATATTAAATGGCCACGCAAAGTTCATCCTTGTTTCTGTCACAACAGCTTGTATTCATAATAGAACCTTTAACATAAACAAAATCCCAAAGGTATGAGTGTGGCCAAGCATATTGGTTATGTGATGAACATAACAGGCTGGAAGTTAGCATTAAGTGTCAAGACAGCACAGGGTCTTATTGAATTGACAGTACTGCTTGACTTGGCCGTAGCCAGTTTGCGGTTAAGCCCGTCCATTTTATTCTCTTTGGGGTTTGAAGCTGCTTCATTTGATTTGTTGTTTCTTTCTGCAGCCTGTCTGAAAACCAATCCCTGTTGAGAATGCCTCCGTGGGTGAACATCTGGCTTTTGGGAACCATCTGCATCTCCATGTCACTGCATTTCCTGATTCTGTATGTGGAGCCGTTGCCTGTGAGTATGGATACGGATATGGTTAGGCATTGGGATATGGGATTGGGTGTAAAGACTTAACAGAGGGGAGGGAACTGGCCAGAATGTTCTGGTTGACTGTGGTCTACAACCCAGTGCCATGTTATCTTTCTCTGTGCATGCCATCTTGGTGCCAGTCTCTATATTTTAACTGGAAGGCCCACCTGGGGTTGAAATGCATCTCTGTGGATCAGAGTATGTCTCTCCCAGAATGGTGATTCTCCAGTAAGAGATATTCCACACCCACGGTCAGGTTGCACATCCCCAGGAATTGGCATATGGAAATCAAAGAACCAATTAGATTTTGGGTGGACCAGGGTTAGAAGTCAGGCATTTTTTGCTTCAGATTGTAATAGACCTGATTTAGGACCATTTTAAAGCTGTATATTCAATCTTAGGGGAGGTGATGGCCTGGTGGCATTATCTGCTAATCCACAGACCTGGGTAATGTTCTAGGGACCCAGCTTAGAATCCCACCACAGGAGATGGTGGGTTTTGGTTTAAATAAAGATCTGGAATTGGGAGTCTAGCATTGGTTATGAGTCTACTCTCGATTGTTGGAAAATCCCACCTGGTTCACTTAACATCCTTTAGGGAACTACCTTTCCTGGTCTGGCCTACAGACGTATGTGGAATAGTGTAGGTTAGATGAGCTTCAGATTGGTATGACTGGTTGGCGCAACATCGAGGGCCGAAGGGCCTGTACTGCACTGTTATGTTCTATGTACATATGACTCCAGACTCGTAGCAATGTGGTTGATTCTTAACTGCCTTCTGGGCAATAAATGCCATCCTAGCCAGTGACGCTGTGATATCCCATGAATGAATTTTAAAAATTATGTAAATCCCCTGTGTCTATGGTTAGGATGGAAACTGTCCCTGTAATCTTATCATGTTGTATACACACTTCTGCCAGTGAAGGGACTGTACCATCTTCACTAGCGAAAGGGGATAACAACAATATGAAACATTTATACAAACCGTTCCCGTTAGGAATTGGGCATGAGAATTTATAATGGAAACAGGTGACAGAAAGTCTATGCAGCCATTAGACCTTTTAATATATTCTGGGTCAGCATTGTCCAATAGAAATAATTGAACACTACAAATGTTGCTCTAGTGACACTTTTAACCGCATGTCCTGATGTCTGTAGAAAACCTCTTGCAGACATTGCAGGTAAATGTACCTTTACACATGGTTGTTTACTAAACAAAATCTCCATTCACTCGGAGAAAGTGAGGACTGCAGATGCTGGAGATCAGAGCTGAAAATGTGTTGCTGGAAAAGCGCAGCAGGTCAGGCAGCATCCAAGGAGCAGGAGAATCGACGTTTCGGGCATCAGCCCTTCTTCAGGAAATCCTGAAACGTCGATTCTCCTGCTCCTTGGATGCTGTCCGACCTGCTGCGTTTTTCCAGTATCTCCATTCAGTAACCAAGAAAGCAAAATATTCCAAACTATTCACATGCGTAAACACTTCCATTTCGACATATTACTGACAAGCACTGAAAGGGTTACAATCACCTGTATGCAAGGTGTAAATGTGTACTGAGATCACATGACTAATGACTGTGCTTATCAGCAATTTTGATTACATTTTTGATTAGTTGAGATATCTGGATTCACAATGAGTTACATTAGGCTGTTTTCTCATTAATTTATAGGATGTAGGCATCACTGCAAGGCAAACATTTGCTTATCCCTAGCTGTCCTTAGCTGCTTGGCTTATTGGCCACTTCACCAAGCTGTGGATAAATGAACAAAGCTTGAGTCTAGAAGTTGTCACGAGTGTTTGCTGGTTGTGTTTCCACGGTAACTTTGTGACATTGTCCTCTTTCTCACCCAACAGCTGATTTTCCAGGTGACTGCTCTGAACTGGCCTCAGTGGGTCGTGGTCCTGAAGATTTCGCTGCCTGTCATCTTGCTGGACGAGTCGCTCAAATACATATCCCGCAACTACATTGAGGGTAAAGACCCTGTTGTAGTTTGTCAGACCAATAGTGGGCTTCCAGCATGCTTTGGGGACATTTCTTGGCTCTTCGTCCTAGTCTCTGCTCCTCTCATTTGCTGGCTTTACTGTCTGCTCTAACCTCGAGGACTGCTGCTGTGCTGACCAGAAGGAACTGGTTTCTTGATGCCAGCTTGCTTTTTTCTCTCGTGGGACTTGGTTATATTCTATGTCTGTCCTAAGAGGATGCCTTGGGTCCTATTGAATGCGCTTATGTCTGTGGGACTGTACGGCCAGGAGGACAGGGCATTCATGGCGATTTCCAGACCCCAAATTAGCTGCAGGGCTTATTGGAATGCTACTTTGTTATTGTGTCCATTCGTTCATAGAGATACTGAATAGTTCATTGCAATTAGTCAATGCAATCCTTTTCCTTCCCAAAGCTGACTCAACAAGCCCAAAAATTAGCCAATTGGAGAGCAATGACTCTGGTGATGCTTTGGGAACTGAAACAGAATGCCGGTAGGCCTCTGAGGTTTGGAATAAGATGTTAAATTGGTTGCCTCGTCACTAGCTATTCTATTAATCTAACCCTGCGATTCCTGACTCTGGCGTGGAGCTTGGTTCCTGAGGGAACTGTGTCCGTCTGACTAATTCTTCACTGGCATCGTGGCAAACTCCACTGCCAGTGCAAATTAAGGGGTTTATTTTTTTTGGGGGGGGGTTCAGTATCATTCGCAATCTTTTTTGTTTTTAGTTGGGAGGGGAAAAAAATTGCAAAAGAACAATCAATGGAGCTAGCAATAAAAATGCAACTAAATTCACAGTCATGATAGCCATGTGGTGAGCAACTCTTTGAAGAACATCAATACAAGGCCACTGGTGAACAGTTTAATCCTATGGGTCAAATCTGATAGCCGAAGCCCTTATTTTTTGTGATGACTAAATTCTCTTTATGTTTGAACCGCTGTGTGCATATTGTGTGACACCTCAAGTGTGGTGACCTGCTTGGTCCAGGCTGCAGCTCCAGCCATCGCTCCAGAGATATTGTCTCAGAGTGTGGGCTCCCCAATGGAGGGGTGGGGGGGTGGGAGGGGAGAGGAAGGAAGCCCCATAATAAATAATAGCAGCTGTCTGTCCTCGATCTGACTGCACTGTAGACGCCTGTCAAAGACAAACACTGGTAACTTGATCCCCTAGACACGGCTTGCAAATTCTGCAGCACCTAGGCAATATTTATCTGGTGGGGAGGTGGTTGCCCTACTTCATCCCTCCCCTGAGTTCACTCCCAAACCTTCCAGCACTAACGCAGCTGTCCTTGCCTTGCTCCTTTTGCCAGAAAGCATGTGTATGATTTTGTCTGGCAGCAACACGCGCGTGAATGGATTACCAGGAGCTGGCCCGTTGTCAGCTACAGAGTGGATCTGCCTTGCCAGGACTGCTCTCTATGATCAAGGAATTCTTCTGAAGGGATCAGCGTTCAACCCTAACGTTTTGATATTTCCAGCGACTCTGCTTTCTGGTGTATATTGTTTTTGCCCTATTAACTGTCAGGCTGCTGTCAGGTGAAATCCAGCCTTTTGCTCCAGGCCACAGGCAGAATTTGAAGCCCTTACCCCCACCACTGCACCCCCCCCCCCCCCCCCCCCCCCCCAACCCTGGGGTTGGTGAAGCCTGGAGGAGGCAATGCCAAGTGACGGGGGCAATCAAAGGCCCTGGGAGGAGCTGTCCTGTGCATTGACCCAGGGGCCCATATATTCAACCCAACTCTGATTAAAGGCACCGCTTTCAGTCAGTAAATTGAGGGCAGCTGATCTGACGAGATCTTCTCTCCATGAAGAATACTCTGCAAGCACTGTGTGAGCCCTGTTACGGTTTATTTAGTTCTGAATTCTAAGCTCCGATGTTAGCCATTTGCTGCAGCTTCCTGTTTGATCACAATCTTCTTGTCAGTGCCGTCGAGGGCAGGCACTCCCAAGCAGCACCTCTGCAATCCGAGTGTAGTGAGAGCCCAGGCTCCTGTTCCTCCACTCTTCACCCATCCGCTCAACCCAGCATCTGATCCATGGGAAGCCACGACCCTCGAGCAGCAGAACTGTCTGAAGCCAGCCGTCCTGCGATGGACCAGAGAATTTTGCCACCCGTATGTGTCACAAGGCAAATCTGCTGTCAATGGCCAGATTAGATCATTAGTTGTTCCTCGTTTTAAATAACCAGTTAACAGACACCACACACAGTGTGTCCATTGAGATCGTCAAATAGCCATCAAGCAATCAGCGCCTCTTCAAATGACATTCATTACATTGCCAAGCTGAGGAGGGCTGTAGTTGACTGTCCCGAAAGACCCTGGCCGTTGGGGTGGGTGGGGAGAGATTGTATCTTGAGGAACCTCAGCCTAAGCCATAAAAGAATAAAAATATCCAAATGACATTTGCCCAGTGCTCATAACTCAGCCCATGGAGACTTGAAGCTGCAGAATCCAAATGATGGCACGGGAGTCAAGTAATAGGTGTCTAGTGTGGGGATCAGTGAGAGAATGAAATGCTAAAGTACCTTGGGGGGTGAATGAATGATGGTCTCGAGCCGTTCCTATTTTCACAGTAGAGGAAAGGACGAGTGTGTTTAGAGTGAAGCCATGGTTACTTTCATGTGGAAATTGTGGTCAGATTTAGAATTTTCTATGGTGCCAGTGGCAGGATACACAATGGCCTCTGTGCTGGAGACGTACTTATTTTAATTTTCTGACTGATGACTGATTAACAAATAATTGTCTAACCCTGAAGTGAACGAGTAGTGAACTGTGAAACTGTACTAACAGGGCAGCTGCTGGTTCATTCAAAATCTTACTTAGAAATTGTGAAAATGGAAACAAAAATCCAGTTGAAGATGTTGGAGCTGTATGAATAGTGAGAGATTTTTTAAAAAAAATATTTAACTTCATGTGTGAGCATGTTCTCTGGTCTTGCGACAAGAGGCTGTTTTCTGTTCCCTCGGACATCGCCTGACCTTTATAGATAGAAGGTGTCATTATAGATAGGTGTTTTCAATACAAGTACTTGCTGCACTTTGCTGTTTTCTCTGGTGTTCCAGACCCAATGCCTCAGATGTTTCCAAAAACCTATACTCAAGCCCTAACTACACAGTCCAGGAAGTAGGGGTTGAAGAGAAACTTTGTTATGTTATTAATTGTCACCCTGAATGTTTTGAAAACACAAATCTGCATATTTTTAAGTCATGTGGCAAGTCATGTATGGTACACTGCAAAGCCTTCGGACAGAACTTTTGATCAAATCCTTAGCAAGGGAGAGGATGTGTGAAGGGCAAGATTAAATGGAGGCTGTTCCCATTTAGCGTTTGGGATTTAGTCTTTCATTGGGGATTTCTGCCTTGGAAGTTAGATTATGTAAGAGTGTAGATTATCGGTAAAGACTTCGGGCTAATAGTGTTGTGGGTAAATGTGCTAGTGTGATTTAATTGCAGCGTGTGTATAGGCTTTGTCCAAACAGTAAGACAGGGTGAAAGCCATCTTTGTAGGACAGAGGGACAAAGCAAAGATTAGCATTTGTTTGGCAAGTTAAAAATACCAGATGGTAATGTCCCTTGGAGAGCCCCAGGAACGTTTCCAGCGATCATAGTTACTAGACTTGCAGTTTGTCTTTAACATCCCGGCAAATTAAGATGCAGCAGCATAACGTTGTAACTAGAAACAGAGTAAAGCAGGGAGATGTGCCAGGCCCAGCATGTGAGGGAGCTGCCTCATTGTGGGGTATGGCTGCAGTTAGACAGGATGTGGAATGTGTATATATTGTCCTCCCAGGCAGCAGGAAGGCAGCCCAGTCCAAACTGGATATCCAGGTCAGTACAACCAGACCTCAGTCCTAGTTTGGATGAATCCTTATACTGGATGTCCCTTGCCAAACTGAGTCCCAGCAAATTCTGCCTGATCTATTGTGCAGATTTGCTACTGTTTGTGGAATTTGAGGCTGAAAGCATCCCCAGGGATGACTTTGTTTCCAATCCCCAGTGCTCCCTGATTATGTCACTTTTCAGTGGCAGATTAGCCCCCGTCAGGAGAGGTCAACAACATGTGGCTTTTGCTCTGACTTTGGAAGAATCCAGCTAACACCAGTGTGACTGCTGAGGGCCAGGCCTTTTACCAAACCACTCTTTCATTTTCTCAAATGTATTCATTCACTGGATGTGGGCATCGATGACTAAGTCCGTATTTATTGCACATTCAGTATCGCCCTTTGACTATTGGGAAGGGAGAGGCCCAGGGATGGGGATGAATTCAGCTCCGTGCTGTGTGGGGAAGAAAGGACAGCCTTCCTCCTCTCCATCTGCTCAGCCACACTCCTAAATAAATCAGCAATAGAGGCACTTGCAGGTTTCTGGAAATGTTTGTGGCCTGGACCCTTCTATTGTACTCAACTCGGAGAAATACTCTGAATAACTTGGAGAGAATGTAAACCATTCTGTGCCATGGTTTTTACACAGTGAACCTGTTTAATTTCTCCTCTGTGAATGTCAAACGAGATTTAAGATGAGATTATGCTTGGAAGCACATCACTTGATACAAATACAGTATTTTCTGTTTTGTTTTTAAGTCCAAATAGATTTGCCGTCTGCTAAAAATAGAGGATGTCACCCTCTCTATATCTGCCATGATTTCTCCCCTCCGCCCTTTTTATCTTTTCATCTCTATTCCCCTTCCTCTGACCTTTTTCTGTCAACCTCCTTTCCCAGTTACCCATTTCTGTTTGCCCCCACCTTCCCTCGCCCTCTGAATCTTCTCTGTATCATGTGTGGGTTCTGGGCTCCGCTGCTGATGTGTATGTGAAACATTACGGAGTGTTGCCAATGATGTCTTCTCATAGCAGTGCTATTTTTCTAACAAAACTTAAATTAAACAAAAAAGTTTTTTTTTAAAAAAAGAAAGATATTTATTGAAACTTCTGCTGTAACCTTTGTTATCACTTTGCATGTGTGCTTACCTAACAATAAAAGTATTTCCCCCTCAAATGTACTCAAGCTTGGTTTAAAATTCTGTATAATATTAACTTCGGCTTCTATTATTGAGATTCAAAGCTGCAACATCTCTCTATAGTTGCCCCCCTGCCTCCCAAAAATTGGATGTGAAAGATATATTGGCTACAATGAAGACTTTGATTTCCGACTAATGTTCCCCAAAGATAAGAGCAGACAGGAGCTATTCATTTCATTAAATTGAATCATTGTTGATGTCCTTTGCTAGTTCAGGGGCTCACCGTGTTGGGTGTGGTCTCTGGGGACACTTTTTTTGCTCAAATAGCCACCCATGATCAGCACCAGAAAGTGAAGGCCAACTCCCAAGTTGACCCTGACCGTACCTCCATACTATGTGCCTATACCACTTTCTCTAACTGAGATCCACTCACCGCCAGGTGGACAAGTATCAAAAGCAGAACACTCTTATTCGTAATCACCCACTGAGATTACAATTCTTTTAACACTATTGACCAGAGAATGACATCACAAAATTGACCACAAAAATTGGAACTTAGCTAATGGTTGAGCCCAATTTTTAAAAAATCCAAAATTGTCCTGGCAATATTAAAAAGCACAAATCTTTTGTTTAAACATTTCAACAATATATTACAATGTTCTTTGACCCTGCATTTCACTGGTCAACACTGTAACATTAATTTTAAAATGTGAGGGATTAATTTGTAGCCTGGCAGATCATATTGCTGGAGTACAGCCCCTTGTTCCAACTGAGCATTCTCGATGAGGCAGCCCTTTTGTTTCACAATGAATTGGTGAAGAGAGATATTGTAAGCTTTGTAAATCTGGGTTGCTTCCTTCCTTTCACTACTTGGGGTTCTGTAACACTTTCTTTGATCAATGGTTTCATTAAATCTGGCTCTTTGTGTATCTTACACACCATACTGTTGTGATTTTAAAAAGTACGTTAGTTTACTGCTTGCAGATATGTACATTGTAAGTTATTGGTCACAACAGAATCACTCATTCAAGATGAAGACCACTGTGTCCATTGAACATCATTCAACAAACCTGTTCGACTATCCCCAATTCCAGATCCTCATAGCTCTGCCAACCTTTCCTTTCGAGGTTTATTTTCTGTTCACTTTGAAAATTTCCCTTAAATCTGCTTCATTTCAGACTGTACCAACCGGCCATCTGAAAGGAATGTCTTACCTCCCTTTTTAATTCTTTGAGCCGCGAAATTTTATTTCTTTGCCAGTTGGGACACAGGGCACCATTTGCTCCAAGGAGTTCTCCCCTTACTTTCCCGCAGAGTTCATTCCTGCTTAGGTGATGAGAGTTTAATGGTTAGTTAAGCTTGAGATGCATATTAGACCATATCTTCAACTGATGGACACCTTGCAGCAGTAATCAGGCAGATTGTTTTATTTGATCTCCATAACCCAGGTAGTTATAAGTCAAAACTATCTTTGTCCGCACATTGTCCAGACTATACTGATGTCCATTAATAGCAGTGCTGTGAGTAATTGAGTGTCTGAACTGGAGGTGTGCACACATTCGAAACATCAATGTTTTCTCCTAAAACCCAGATACACAGCCTGTAGCTTATTGTAACCACTGTGTAAAAATACCAGCCTGTTTAACTTTGCATTTGACCGTGCAGCTCTCTGTAAGTACTGCACGAAAGCATCACACTGCCTTTGAAGAGGCAAGTGCTACCACTGAGACAGGCCTGACAGGTGCTACATTAAACGTTTATTTAAATACTGTGGCATTTTCCAAACCACATCCAGACGTCATCATGTGCATTATGAATACAATGTTCATTGTGATAAACAGCTGCGTCCGAAGAAAAGTGGACGCGGATTCCTCTGAAGAAACCTTCTTAATTTGATCAGTTTTAGCAGATAGATGCATCAGAAACAGCATCCTGTCGTTAAGAATGCTGGTCTCTGAACCTTCTCTTTGAGCCAGGAATTCAAGACAAGCAGATGATTTTAGTTCTCAAATCAAAAAGTCGGTGGAGTTCTGTCTTTTCTCGCCATGTTTAGCATGAGTGCTCAGGACGTTCTGACGGGGATGTCAAGGAAGTGACAGATTCAAGAGATAGGGGAAATACAGCGCACGTGGTGTACATGGACTTTCAGATACCTCCTCTCAGACTATCACACAGGAGACTACTGGATTGAATTAGGGTCAGGAGAGCAGACTAGGTTTCAAACCAGCTGGGAGGGAGCAGGATTTTAAAGGCAATTTCTTAGATTGGGAAAAATATTGGTACCCCTCTGGATCCTGCACTGGGACCACATCTGATAATTGAATACGTCAATGAGTTAAATGCAGGTCAAGGGGGAGTTGTGTCCACATGATCTGAGAAGTGAACCCTGCAGAACAATGCAGTTGGAAGGGTAGATTGATATGATGGCAGAATGAATAGAGTGTTTTTTATAATGTCATGTTAGTAAACATGAAGCAACTAAATTGTGTGGGAAAAAAAATGGAGCTTTGAATTAGAAGAGCTTGGTGATTTGGAAGAGGAGAATAATTTGAGAATTCGGCTTTATAAGATGTTAGAATCAGTAATTCAAATAGAAAAAATGATTTAAAGGAAGATAACAAGGGATTGTTGTGCAAGATTAAAGTGCACGGGATTGGGGGAAATGTATTGAGGTGGATTGAAAACCAGTTGTCAGAGAGGAATTAATGGGTCCTTTTCAAACTGCCAGGCAGGAACTAGTGGGGTGACACGGGGGTCAGTGCTGGTACCCCAGCTATTCACAATATATATCAGTGATTTGGATGAGGGAACAAAATGTAACATGTCAAAGTTTGCAGAGTTACCAAGTTGGGTGGGAGGGTGAGCTGTGATGAGGATGGAGGGATCCTTCGGCATGATCTGGACAGGTTGGGTGAGTGGGCAATTCGATGGCAGATGCAGTTTAATTTGGATAAATGTGAGGTTATTAACTTTGGAAGCAAAAACAAGGTGGCAGATATCTACCTGGATGGCTGGACATTGGGAGTGGGGAGTGTGCAGTGGGACCTGGGTGTCCTTGTGCACCAGTCACTGAAGGGAAGCATGCAGGTGCAACAGGTGGGAAAGAAGGCAAGTGGGATATTGGCTTTCATTGTGAGAGGTTTCGAATATGGAGCAGGGATGTGTTGTTGCAGTTATACAGGGCCTTGGTAAGGCCACACCTAGAATATTGTGCACAGTTTTGGTCTCCTCTTCTGAGGAAGGATGCTCTTGCTCTCTCTCGAGAGAGTGTAGGGAAGGTTTCCCAGGCTGATCCTGGGGATGGCAGGACTGAGGTATGAGGAGACATTGACTGGGTTAGGATTGTTTTCACTGGAGTTCAGTGAGGGGATCTCGTAGAGACTTAGAAAATTCTTAACAGGACTGGAGGGGGTAGATGCAGGGAGGATGTTCCTGATGGTGGGTGTGTCCAGAACCAGGGGGTGACAGTCTGAGGATTCGGGGTGGACCATTTAGGATGGAGATGGGCAGACCTTTCTTCACCCAAAGAGTGGTGAGCCTGTGGAATTTATTACCACAGGAAGGAGTTGATGCCAAAACATTGAAGGCATTCAAGGGGTGGCTGGATATAATACTTGGGGCGAATGGGATCAATGGTTATGTGGAGAAAGTAGGATTAGGCTGTTGGACAATAGGCCATCATTGTGCTGAATGGTGGAGCAGGAGGTGACCATTCGGTCCTATCAGGTGACTGAGTTTTAAGGAAGCAAGTGTAGGATATAACCGTGGTGATGAATGTTTGTAAAACACGACTAATATCACATTTGAAGTACCACATACAAATTTGGACTCCATATTAAAGCAGATTTACCAGAAAATGTAATAACGAAACTTTCAAAAATTGAAGCTTCCTTCCCCCCCCCCCCCCCAACCCATTACCACAGTAATGACCTGGGATGTTTAAAATGAAGACATTTGGGAGACAGACTGAAACAAACAATTTCCAGTGACAGCGTAGTTTAAAATAGAGTGAAGAGACTGAAAATTAAATGAGACACCTAGTTCACTGCAGGGATGATGGCTGACTTAAATGTGCAACTCTAAATTAGTCACTTCATTGTTTTATCTTGTGCAGTGGTGACAATTCTATTTGAAGTCTCTCCTCAAATGGTAATTAGAATACATTTAAGTTGTATTTTTACAAGGACAATTCCTTATTAATTTGTATTTATCATTTTTATTCCCAGCATGTAGGCATCACTAGCAAAGCCAACAATAATTGCCCATCCCTATTGTCCTGGAGAATGTGACAGTGAGTTACTTCTTGAACCACCTCATTCCTTGGGGTGTAGGGACACTCTCCGTGTTATTAGGTCAGGAGCTCCCAGGACTTTGCTGTAGTGAAAGTGAAGGGTCAGTTACATATTTCCAAGGCAGTGTGGTGTGTTGCATGGAAGGATCCTTGCAGATCATGGTGTTCCCAAGTATCTTGGAGGGTCTTGAATACTCTTTGGAGGGTCAGTGTGGACTCGATGGGTTGAATGACCTGCTTCCATGCTGTTGGGATTCTATGGTGTGCCCTTGTCCTTCTAGATGATAGAGGTCACAGGTTTGGAAAATGCCATCTTGAGAGTGTTAGTGAGTTACTGTAGTGCATCTTATAGATGATGCCCCTGTGTAATGGTGCTGGAGGGAATGAATGTCAGGAGCTGACAGTTTGCTTTACCCAGAAAGGAATTCAACTTTGAGTGATTGGAGCCATCCAGGATTGTAAAATCCTATGTTAGTGTAGCTTTTTAAAAAAAAATTAGTTTATGCTCAAACAATGGGAGAGTACTACCTTATCAAAGAGCACAAAGACAGGGATAAGTTGGAGGAGGTGAATAAAGATAATGTTGAGAATGTGTGTTCACAACCATGACATCTTTTGACCTGGGGGGCGGGCGGAAAGTTGAATCTAAAATTGCATTTTTTAAAAAGGTTCTCACTTTGTAATATTGGCAAATAAAAAAAAAGGTAGTTTTTGTTTTGTCTGTTGTGGCACGTGAGAAAGGAACAGCTCATAGATGGAGTCCTCAGTGTACATCACGCTGTGTAAACAGAAGCCAGTACATTTAGCTGCCACAATCCCCTCATGTCCTGACAGCTTTGAGCAAACCTTCATGTCAGATTTTAATAAAATCTCAAGTTTAGCTGAATCAAAATTTTTGACTCCCGGGCATTGTACAGAATTCTAAACACTGGAAGGCTTTTCAAAATGCAAGCAACTGGGCATTTTTTCCACCCATACCTTAACCTGAGAATTATTTCAAATAATTATGTTGCCAAGTGATAAACCCTCTCACTTCCCCAGTTCTGTTAAAGCCCCTCTTGGCAGTGTGTATCCTCACTCCTGGCTTCAGCTATTGCTCGCAATTTGACTGAAAGTGATATTTCTGCCGAGTTTACGTAGGCGGGAACTGTTGGTTTGTAAGCTGCTCGGCACTAAATGGGGTTGCCAATGGTTACTACAGTGCACTTCCCCCAGTTGGAGAATTGTGGCTGAATAGTGGATCTTGTCAGTTTGTAACCACATTTCCACACATCGTATCATTGACCTTTAAACCTTCCTCTGTTATGGAATGGGTTAGGGCCTGGTCTTAAAAGGAGAACCCTACTGAGAATCCTATTATAACGCAACATTCTGGCATCATTGGCCCTGCCCCACTGGAGTCCATCTGCCCTGGGTTTCTCTATCCCCCAACACCACCTTTTGCTTTTTCCACCATGTTCAATTCACTTTTTTAAAAAAAAAATATAAGTGGAAGATAAATTTGGGACAGCTATCATGGAGTTATTCACACAAAGTGACTAAACCAGATTGAATAGAATAGTGAAGGACAAAGGTACATTTCTGTAAACACCAATCAAATGCGACACGGTCTCAGGGGAGGGGGTCGGGGAGGTCGGGTGGTGAGATATCAGATTTTCCAAATTATTGAATGAAACTGAGCCGAATGGCCTTCCTAGTCTGTCAAGTTTTCAGTTTTATGTCTGTATTTTAATTCACAATATCCCTCTTGTCTTTTTTTAAAATCAAATTGCAGCCTGTTCTACATTTTTAAAGAATGCAGAAACAGTGTGCTCTCAAAATAGGCTGCCTCTGAAATCTCATTAGCAATTCTTTAATTCTGGTGAACAGTTGTTTTTGCTATCTCACAGTGCTTTCTCAAGATGTGCTTTGCAGTCGCATCATTTCCTGTTGATTTCCTCCCGGGCCTCTTATCAGTGTACGGTTAACTGTCCATCTGCAGACAACACTTGGCATTCGATAGGCCCCTGTGTGTGCCTGGTCATCTGCCACTCCTGACCCCTTCTGGATCTCCTGATAGCAACCCTTAACACCAGCCTCCCTGAAACAAATGTCTATTTTTTTTAACCAGAAGACCCACTCACTTACAGCAACGCTGCTCTTGCAAACAAAAGCCTGTGTGCTCCTCCTTAGCTTTTGGTAAATACGCTCGCATTTACATCATGTGACATAAAACCTGAAGCTTAAAAACCAATAGGTTTGTACATGAATGAACAGGGCACAAAGACAAAAAACTTTCCAACACCATTTCCTGCCGATCGACATAAGTGCACACACAGCTGTATTGTGCCCAACATGTTTGTACACTCCTAGTAATTGCCAAACTGCCATTCAACCCCCACTGTCTTTGTGTTAGCTCTTTGGGAGAGCCATCCGATTAACAGTACAGTCCTCGTTGTTCCCAAGAGCCCTGCATTTTTCTTTTGGTTACAAGTATTTATCCAGTTCCTTTTTTGAAGGACATTATTAAATTTTCTTCCAAGCTATTTTTTGATCATTACACCAATAACGTAGACGAGAAGATCAGGTTCACTTGTGAATGTCAATGCATGTTTAAAATGCGATAATTCTAATACCAGTTTGCCTTTTGCTGTTAATTGCTTTCTCCCTGCTGCCATATCTCTCTGGGAGTGTGTTTGGACTGTGCTCAGGTAAGAGTGCTGTGACTGTGTCCTTTAAAGCTGTGACTGTAAACTCATGGTGCTGCTTGTTGAAAGATTGCTTTTCTGAGTTTGTCTGGGGAAAAATTGAAGTTCTTCATTTTGCACTCATCAGAATTCGGTAGTAGAAACCGAACTTTGAAACGTCAATTTAGACCCCACGGCATCTCAAATATCAACCAGGGTCTCAACAATTCGGACCCCCTTCTCTTTCAGCATAAAATGGTGTGTCTGGTCACAGTTTAGTTTTTTTTTTGCATTGCAGTCCTGATTAGTGCAAAAACAAATTGCTGGAGAAACTCAGCAGGTCTGACAGCCTCTGTGGAGAGAGAAGCTGAGTTAATGTTTCGAGTCCAGCGACCCTCCTTCAGCACACTCAGTTCTTTGACATATTTCAGCTTTAACTTTTGTGTTTCTTTTTAGTTTAAGTTCTTAAGCAATGATTTTGTATGATGGTAACCCTCTGTGGCTTCAGAGATAAGAGGAATGTTTCATTTTGGTGCTGTGATGTCAACATAGAGTCATACAGCACAGAAACAGGCCCTTCGGCCCAACTCCACCATGCCAACCAAGTCTCCTAAACTAAATTAGTCCCATTCGGCCCATACCCTTCTAAATCTTTCCTCTTCTCATACCTGTCCAAATGTCTTTTAAATGTTGTAACAGGATTAAAGTACCTTTTGTCAATCCAGCCTGTCCCATACAACCATGATTATCTTCACATTTCACACAGCCTCAACCTCATCCTCTCCCAGGAGATGCAAAACAAGGGATAAAAATCCAGACTCTTAGAAACTCTTCTCTGACCGATCCGATAAATGAAAGTTGGTCCAGAGCATGTCCTTGTCCCTGACCATTTCTGTGCAGTCCCGCCCTTTTGTACAAGATGTCCGCCACTCCAGCTAGAAATTGGTCTGCTTCTCATTGGAAGGAATTCTGGGAATTCCAAGTCTTCCAGCGCCAGCAATCGCTGTCACACTTGGCACCTCCTTTCTGTTACACCGAGCTCTGCAATTCAGATTAGAACTTCTGAAACTGGTGTCTTCAGAAGGGCAGAGCCTATCCCAGGCCATTTTTCATCATGCAGGGTCTCTGGGCAATGCTAGGCCAGTCCCAGTATTTGCAGGGGGGTTGGTCAGAAGTTTTGCAGTCACTGGTGGTGGGGAGCCAGACTGAGTGGGAAATCGGGTGTGGCTAATAGTTGCAAGGATGGGGTGTGGGTCTGGGGGAGTTATCCAAAGAATTTGAGGTGGTTTTAATCTAATATCGCCCAGATAACCATCCTGTTAAGTATGTCTGTTCTCTTCTAACTCTCACATTCCATCTCCAAGTCGGAGACCTTCACCTAGGCTTCCAGGGAGCTTTGGAAATGGCTTAGCAGAAATTCAAACTTCCAAGTAATTTCCACAGAGTCAATCTGGTGGAACGTCCAATGTGTATCCAAAAGGGAATTCGGGAGAAACCTCTTTACCCAGAAGATGGCTAGACTATAGAATTTGCATAGGTGCCTTTAAACATCTCGGGGTCAAAAGGATGGAAGGATATGTTGAGGGTAGGAGGAATTGGGTGGAGAATGAACACCCTCTTAGACCAGATGGACCAAATGGCCTGTTCTGCCTTAGAAGTCAGTGTCAACTAACAGAAACTTCAAAATGAGAAGGTTGCACTGTTAGATCTACCATCTTTTGAGCACCAAACCTATCAGCAGATTCCCCATTTATTGAAGAATATTTTGAAATACTTTCTTGTTTCGAATGCCTTATTAACCTTTGGAACCTGCTTGTTAATGCTTTTAAACATTATCATAAAAGTTTTATTGCTGCAACATTCATCTTTTTTTTTCCCTCAACTGAGATGGAATGGCACTCCTTGACGTTTCTATGGTAACTGGGGCATTAGCAGGATATATTGCTGCAGATTAACAGGCTGTGTGTTTGACATTCACTAGTCATCGCTGAGCACTGTAGACATAGCGCAGGTGCTTTTTGTGAGATTTTCTCTTTCAAAGTAACGCGATTTAAATTGCTAAGCAATGCTTAGACTTTTTATAAGAAGATTTTTTTTTGTCAGGCTTGATCCTCATTGCTCTGGGACCTGGGATTAAGTAGTTTTTGGGAGATGATGAGATATAAGCCTGTTGGTTGTGAAGGTGATCGTGCAATGGTTGCTGAGTCTCAGTTGAGCTGCTTGTAGGAATAAGGTCACAGTAAAAAAATCACGCACAAATTTGTAATCTCTGTCTGAGAAGCCAGAAAATTGAAGTTTTTTGTTTTCCTACTTATACTCTCACGGCTGCCACTTGCTAAGACCGCACTTATTGCTTATACCCAATTGCTCAAGAAAAGGTAGCACATGGAGGGATAAGAGGTTATTCTGTTGGGATGCTTGAGGCTGGGAGGGAGCATGTCTCACGCCTGACCTCAAAACATTGAAACAAAAGTGCCAGAAATAGCGAGTCTTTTTCCCAATGTGTCACTCAACCTGACGAGCACAGAGTTGACAAGAAAAGGACTTCAGAGTTTGGGTAGAGTCTGGCTTATGTAGCCTTAGAATCTGCCCGTTTTAATCGGGAGATGTTTTTGGAGATTGCAGCTCTGAAAGAGAGTGGCTGTGTAGTGATGCACTAATCTAATTGAGAGAGTATCAATGTCCAGCTTGTCCACAGAGCAATGTAAAAGAGAGATTGTTTCTAGTCAGGTTTTCCCTAGTCATTAGCCTAACTACAGATGGGGAGCACAATGGGATTAGGAATGGAAACTCTTTGTAAATTGGGTTTAAGGCCATAAGACTAATAAAAAGGGAATAATAGGTGACACAAAACATTGAAGATTTACGGATAGGCTTAAACCATTATTGCAATGTGAAATGTTAAAGAAAAGGCCCAAAAGAAATAAAGGATGTCTGAGGTTCGTGCATAGAATCTAGTGAAGAAAAAGGAAATGGCGAAAGCTTCCTAGATGTACTTATCTTTATAATATTACGCCTTTACTTTAAACCTAACGCGTCATCCCCTGTCAATCTGAGAATTGCAACTGAGGGACGATCACAGAAATATTACTGAGGGGTAATTGAGAGAGATATATTACTGGGTGACTAATTGAGTGGAATATTACTGGAGGACATCATTGATCGGGAGAGGAATATGACTGCATCATAATCCAAAGAGCAGGAATATTTCAGTGAGATAATCATGCAGTTAGGAAATAATACAAGTATGATGCCCCCATTTGCTAATTTGCTAAGACTTTTAAAAATTTTTCAAATCACTTTTGTCTCAACACTGAGAAACAAGACTGGTCCAATCTTGGCCTCAAAAGTATTAACGAGGTAAAATTACATCATCTTCTCTCAACTCACTAAAATTACGTAAGCTAAAGCCATATTGAAGTAAAGGTCAATTGGTGCAGGAGGTGGTCCTGCTACAGATCCACTTCTTGAATAATGTGCTGAGTAAGATTAATGACACAGTCGATGGGTCCTTCTAATCTCTCGTTCTCTCCTCCAGATGAAGAAGAGAATAAGTACCGGAAGCGAAGACAGCTGAAGTTCTAGGAGAATGCCTGGGATTCTCACTCCTGGAGTGTCATGTGCATGACTGTCACATGATCAGACACACATGGAGTGTGCGGGTGAACAACTTGCAATCTCCAGTTTTGTAGCTGTCTCAGTGTATACGTGTGCAATAACTGGACTCCTGGTTTTGGATGGATGTGTGAGTGCCTGTGACAGTAAAACAGTCAACTGGAATGAAGGCTAAAAACAGAACAAGGGGATTCTTGAGCATTCTGCAGAATAGTGTGGTAATTAGCTGAGTATTTCCTGCTAACAGTGTCTTTGCTTGTGTTTGTGATGTGCTTCATTGCTGTTGAAGCTGCTCCCTATGCAACTGCCCACAAATTCGGGGGAAGACACAAAGGGCATTGGTTAATTGTTTTCTTTTGGCTTCTCTCCCTTGGAAACCAGGCTCATCTCCTCCTCTGCTGTAGTAAGGAAGTCATGTTTACATCGTTCCTCATTGCAGTTTGCACTCTGTTGTATCTAGGCAAGAGCAAACTGCTACAAGTTGGAGCATCCATGTGTTCAGGTCTCTCAAACAGCCGAACTGAGGACTAAAGATCAGAAAAGTTAGATTCCAATTTGAGTGCAGACCTATTGCGCAGCGTCAAGGAGGAGTTCCATATGCCCACTCTTGTCTGTCTTCTCATTTACTCTTCTGCATAAGCCTGTGCAAATCTGAAGCATAAAGACAGTGGCAGCAAGTTTGAAAAGGCCATAAAGTGATGGCATTTGACTAAAATGTAAAATTGGGATTTTGTTGCAAACCCCCACCCCACCTCCCATTTCGGATTTGGTCCCAATATAGGGAAAAGCCAGCAAGTTAACCGAAAGCAGGTTACCATGCTATTTAACTGTTCCTTTTTAATTTGTAGCACATCTCAAATGTACCCATCCAGGGGGAGAAACCAGTGATACTTGGAATGGCCCTCTGCTTGGAGTGTATGTCTCTCACTTTTTCTCCTGACACTGGCTCCATTGCTCACCTGTCTTTAGATTCAACACCTCGAGCATGGAGGTCGTTTCTAATGCTCATTCTGCAGAATTCTTATCCGCTAAGTTGGATGTGAGGTCTAGATTTTGTGTTTTTTTTTTGCACCATATTTTGAATCAAAGATCACCCATAGTCACTTACCTATCCACAGACAGATATATACGTCCCCATCAGTCCTGTCTGTCTCTGTCTCTCACATCCACACGCACACACCTTTCCAATTTTACCAGGTGAATAATTCCAGTGGTTTGTTTACTAATAGAATTGCTGCCCTGAGAGAAACCTCTTATTTTTTTTTTAAATGTGTAGAAACACTCTGGCTTACATCTTCAGAGCAGCAGCATTACCACCTCTCACACTGCAGAATGTATGACTGTACTAAGTAACAGGAGAGGAAACATTGCACAAATTGTTTTCACTGTAATGGCCACGTCCTGGATTTAAAGAGTTTTTATTCCCATATTTTTCTCCGGCATTTTACAGATGATAATTGGGTTGACCAAGTGTGGATCTTGGAGATTGCTTTCTTTTAACGCAATTGTTCCTATGGTGTGGTCTATTAGCTGTTTTGAATGTGGGATGGGTGTGTGGGTAATTCAGGGAGACCGAGTTTGTGTAGCATAATCTTGTCAGTCAAAGCACAGTAATAGGTACATGATCAGGTTTCTTATTTTCACACTGTGTTCAGGAATTTCAAACAGCATTGGAGGAGCTGGTTTGCTAATTCGATTCTTTCCGCGACGTTTGCCTATTCCTGATGCCAGTAGCATCAGTGTACAATTCAATATGCTCTATTTAACCGAGTCAAATGGAGGTAGCTTTATTAGAAGGTGGTATTCAAGCAGGCTATCAGCTAGAAATGCTGCCAGGACCTTTACCCCTTGTTGCTACGCAGAGCAATATCGTTAGCTCATTCCATGAGAATTTCCTCCTGCACCAGTCTCCAGGGTCGAAAGGGGATGCTTTCACCCCTACAGCCTAACGTTCGGCTTGCTGCAAGAGAGCACTCGCTTTAACCACTCTGCACCTCCATCCGCAGAGTGGGAACCAGAGAGAGAAATCGTTCCTCGACACCAGGGAATCACTTTCTCGCTCTGTTTCCTGTTGAGAATCGTTGGGCAGAATGGTTTCGGAGTTGGGCTGGGTGGTGGGTTAGCTGTTGTAGGGCATGGAGAAGGGGGAGCAGTAAGACATGCAGCCACCATGGCACTTTACCAACTGCAGGAGCCTGAGCATCATGCTCACACAGTTCAGGTACATCGGTGGCCACGTTAAGGGCTACCCCCCCCCCGCGTATTTTTCTCATGTCAGGAGAACCTGGCACTGCTAGCAGATTGCTGACCTGCCAATGGCTTGCACCATACTCACCAAACCTTTTATTGGTCGCCATGTGCCAATGGTGCACCATCCTCTGATTGGACATCAACCCCCCATTGGGGTTCTGCTCCCATCCTTAACCAGGCAACAGCCCCGGCAAAGATCTGATAATTGGACTCGCCAAATGGATTTGTCCCTCCGTTTGAGTCACCGAAACAAGCTGAGTCGTGAGCATTATCTTGCCTGAGTTGGTCAACTGTGTAAGATTCATGTGAAAATCTTCCTCACCTTTAGATTTTGGCTCCCTGAGCCAATCAAGCTGTGTAGAATACATGGAGGAAGTGAGATCTGCAGATTCTGGAGATCAAAGAGTGTGGTGCTGGAAAAGCGCAGCAGGTCAGGCAGCATCCGAGGAGCAGGAGAATCGACGTTTTGGGCAAAAGCCCTTCCTGATGAAGTGGTTATGCCCGAAATGTCGATTCTCCTGCTCCTCGGATGCTGCCTGACCTGCTGTGCTTTTCCAGCACCACACTCTTCGACTGTGTAGAATACATACCCATTTTTCTCTTTGGTGAAAATATTTCTGATTCGATGCACTTGTACACTATATAGACACAATAGCCAAGAGTGAACACCGAGCTAATTACAACTGGACACTATTATACCCCGTCCCTGCCTCTGTGTCATACCATTTTCTTACATTTTTAGTTTTAATATTTTGTTCCTGACACACATGTTTTGTATTTGTTTTGAAGTTGAGTTTCGTTAGTATTGCATCGCCTTCCTGGAACGTGGATTGGACTGCTAAGCTGCTAGCCGATTATGAGTGACCTTCTGCTGGGGTTAGGGGCAGATCAGTCCATATCACATCCTCTGAAGTGAGTTGTAGCACTTTCAAAACGAGCAAGGGTGCACCACCCCGGTCCCTGGTAAAAACAACAGGTGCGGGCCTTCAACACAGGAGAGCATCAAATCAGGTTTTAATCTGTGGATCAGTGCTGCTGGAACCCAGAAATAGTTTAACAAAGGCTGTTAAGGGATGTGAGCCAAATGCAGGTATTTGGGGTTAGGCGACTAATCAGCCATGAGGGGAACAGGCGTGAGGGGCAGAATGGCCTACTCCTTTCCCTATTGTATTTTGTTTGTTCTTTTTACACCAGGAGGTGGTGGAGTCTGGTACAATTACAAAATCTAAAAGGTGCCTTGATGGGCCTATGAATAGGAAGGGTTTAGAGGGATATGGGCCAAGTGCTGGCAAATGGGACTAGATTTGTTTAGGATATCTGGTCGGTATGGATGAGTTGGACTAAAGGGTCTGTTTCCGTGCTGTGCGTATCTATGACTTTATGACTATTTTTGTGAAAAGTCATTCTGGCACAATGCATCCTAAACACTGTTACCTTTGAGTAGCTTGTTATCAAAGCCGCCCTCCCCTTGTATCTTTGCAGGACTGTCCAGCCTTAATCTTCCCAAGTTCCTTTGCCTCTAATTCTGGCCGTAAGCACTTCCTTTCTCTCATGGTCGGTTGTCATGACAACAGCTGTACAGGCCCCTAGCTCTGGAGTTCCCTGTTTGAAATGCAGCCTCAAACCTGCGTGTTGCCCCATGTTGCTGAGGGAGGCCTACCCTAAACTCTAACTAGGTGTTCAGCTCTGCAACAGTACGATGTTGTGTGATAATGTGGTTCGCTACATTAAAGGTGCTTTATATTCGCAAGTTGTTGCCATTATGACTGTGATTGTGAGCATTAGGATGAAGGAAGCCTTCTGTTAGACGTGGGTTCCTGTAGAAGGAACTGCAATACTATGCTGGCCTTGTTCAGGTTATATACCTCACTATGCTGGGATCTTGTTTGCCATTTAGCTACAGGAGAAGCAGGAACCATTTCCAGGTTGGACTAAGCCAATAGAGATTATACAAGTGAGTATGGAGCCCACAGAATGTATCTGTAAAGCTTTCAAGTGGAGATATTTCTGGTGGCCCTTGACTGCTGTGTTGTATGGAATGGACCCAATAGGCCGTGTTAAAAAGGAAATGGGACGAGATATAAAGAGAGAGATTTGCAGTACCAGCTCTGATCTTAAAAAAAAACTCAACTAAGTCTGGCCACTCTATTCTCATTGTGCTGTTTTCTCTGTATTTTTTTTAATGTCCTCCCAGACGGCACAGAATGGTACAGTCTTTTCTCCTACGTGGCTGTATTAGACTATCTTTTTGATGTGGTGAAGGCCCAGTGCGGATCACTGTGAATTCCCCTCTGTGTGTTCACGTTGGACTGAAACCTCCATTTCTGGGTAGGTGTGAAGGGCCAGGTCCTTATCCACAGGGAACCAGGGCTAGTTACATGAAGTTATGGAAGGTACCACCCACTGGGTTATGAATGGAGATTGTGATAATTGTGTTCCTGGGCACAGGAATGGGATCTGATGTCACACCCCCTGGTCTCCATGGCCTGAACTGATTCTGAACAGAAGTTGTTCCCTTCCCTTGTTAGTGACTATTAGAGTCAAATTCACTCATGAGGTTTTAGATGTTTCCCCGAGTAGTAGAATATAACATTAGGCCGTGTAACACAAACAAATGCTCGCCTTTGATAATCCTGTTCACTAAAAAGTCATTTCTGTCAAATTTAATGGGCATATAAATTTTCATTTGTGTTTGGAAACCCCTTTGATAACTCCCTGAAGTGGTCTGGAGACAGGGAGACCGTCTGAAGATCAGAGTTGAAGAGTGTGGTGTTGGAAACGCACAGCCAGTCAGGCAGAATCAGAGGAGCAGGAATATTTCTGATGAAGAGCTTGCGCTCAAAACGTCGACTCTCCTGCTCCTCGGATGCTGCCTGACTGGCTGTGCTTTTCCAGCACCACACCTTTTGACTCTGTGTTTGTCAGTACTGCTGACAATTCTGGTTGCCCCGCTATAGGAGGGCTGGTGTTTAAACTGGAAAGTGTGCCCCAAAAAAATATGTCACCAGGAGTGGAGGGTTTGAGCTATAAGGATAGGCCGGGACTTTTATCCGTGGAGCATATAGGAGGCTGAGGGGTTTATAAGATCACAAAGAGCACAGATAAGCCAAGGTCATTTCCCCAGGGCAGGGGTGTCCAAGTTGTAAGATGAGAGGGGAAAGGTTTAAAAGGGACAACTTTTGGGGCAACTTTTTCACACAGCATGTGGTGCGTATATGGAACGAGCTGCCAGAGGAAATGGTCGAGGCAAGTACAGTGACAATATCTAAATGACATTTGTCCAGGAGCGTGAATAGGAAAGGTTTAGAGGGGTGCGGGCCAAATGCAGGCAAATGGGAGTAGTTCAGTTGAGGAAACCTGGTTGGCATGGACGTGTAGGGCCGAAGGGCCTATTTCCATGCTATGTGACTCTATAATTGTACGAGAGGATATTCTGTTGGTGGTGCGGAATGGTTTTTATTCCCCGTGCAGATGTAGCAATCTGAAAAATGGACCGAATTACGCTGGTACTTCAGGGAAGAGAGAAACTGGCTCTGAGTGGTCATCCCAGTGTCACTGGGCATGTCCAGCTTCATACCTTGGCAATGTTTCCTTCACCTGCTGGCCACAAGAGGCTGCGTTTATGTTTCCACAGGGGTGAGGGATGCCATGGCGGGCTGTCCACTGCCAGCTGGCCTGCTACCCTGCTCCTGGTTTCGGAGGGTGGTGGATACCCAGCTGCCATTGGAGAGTTGGCATTAAGGGAAGTGGAAGTGCCAATCAGAGAGAACTCCCACGGGCTGAGTGCAGTCTAACCCCCGAAGCTTGTAACTAGCCCCTGACGGCAGGGCATTGTGTATACCCTTCCCAAGATGGGGGTATCTTGGTCATTGGGCACATGATTTATTATGTTGAATGCTTGATCCTTCAGAGGATGACTCCGTGTTGAGGCACCCTCACAATTACCGACTTGTTCCTGCGTTGACCTCACTCCACACGGTCTTATCATAACTCTACAGTTGCAGACCTCTTATTAATGAATTAATGAAATAAGTGTGCCTGTCCTCCTTAATTGGACATTAAGCTTGAGGGCTGCACCCAGGGCTGAACTAATCTAACTGTCACTATGTGAGGAATCAGGAACTCCATTTAATCCCGATGAAACCAGGGGAATATCCAGTTTATTATAAGGCTGCTCCAAATAATCAAGGGGAAAAAAATTCAACTTTAAGATAAGTGACTCTTTTTATCATTTCTGCTACAGGGTATTCTGTGCTTAAACTACTGTAAATAGCTTGAGGAGTGTGGGGACAATAATGAGTTATATTTATTGTACTGTTCCACTTTGCTTGCTGAATTTTGAAGTGAAATTTTCTACACCTAACTAAGGCAATAAAGTAACAATCCAGGACTTTCCCACCCCTCTGTGTCTGTTTTTTTTTAAAAGCAGGGTTCCTTTGTCTTTTCCAACGTTGACTTCTTTTCTGGAGATGCAACAATGTAGAAACTGAGGGGGAAGGACAAGCTGGAACTGTGACCTTCCTGAACTCGTTTACCATCCTGAAACAACTGGCCCTGTGAAATGTGTCAGACAGGTCTTTTAGGAAAAAGCTCACCCAGAGTTTCTTGAAACAGTAACTGAAAAGGTCCTTTAACCTTAGCGTCGCATGGTTTAGATTCAATTAGATTACCCTTCGGCCCAACAAGTCCACACCGACCCGCCACCCACCCATACCCCTACACCTAACACTACGGGCAATTTAGCATGGCCAATTCACCTAACCTGCACATCTTTGGACTGTGGGAGGAAACCGGAGCACCCGGAGGAAACCCACACAGACACAGGGAGAATGTGCAAACTCCACACAGTTGGTCGCCTGAGGCGGGAATTGAACCTGGGACCCTGGTGCTGTGAGGCAGCAGTGCTAACCACCATGCCGCCCACACTGTGTTTCCTAGTAAAACACAAGAATGTATCCAAGACCAATGGAAATGAATGTAAATATTGGGCACTGAGGGAACGACATGGAACAGACACTAGATAAATGAGCAATGAAATGGTGACCAGTATTCCCACCCAAGTTTCTCCATCTACTGCACTAAAGGTCAACATAACACTGCACGCAATTTATTATTTTGGAAAGTTCTGGGTCCTAGCTGTTCATCTTTGTAGAAACATTCAATCGTGCCAATGGGGACTCCACACAGATTGGAAACGGTGGTGATCTTGTAGGTTTCTCTCTGGCATTGATTGCACTGGACTATGTGCCTGGCTGTAAATCCCAAGTGTCTGGCTGCAGCTGACCCAATGACTCAGGCAATTCTCACCTCCAACCATCTCCTGTCCTCTCATGGTCTGAGAGATTAACTCTGTTGACTTGTTGATTTCCAATGTTCTATTTTAATTTGATTCATGTCAGAGACACACCGGTGTTTAGAACTGAAACCACAGGGGCTTATAACATCCGGGTTTACCAGAGAACGATGTGTCAGGGAATGTCTTAAAACATGATCACTCGAAGCAGTTGAGCTTTTATGCCCCAAGGCCATAATCATTGAGGGTCAGTGATGCACCTTCCACCATAACAGCCAATGTTCTGTTTCATGTGAGAATCCCACCTCTGCATTGGAAGCTACGATGGACAACTCCTTGATAAACCTAATAAGTGGATATCACAACTCTAGATATCCATTGGGATATTGGCACATCCAATGAATGATGGTGTTCATCCTGCCTGGTTATCCTAAAGCATCCACCTGCTTTCCCCCCCATAGCATGTGTGCACGTACCCCTCTCTCCGACCGTCACTCACGGGTTGTATAAATATGCACAGTGGCTCACTGGTTAGCATTGCTGCCTCTCAGTATCAGAGACCGTGGTTCGATTCCAGCCTCAGCCAACTGTCTGTGTGGAGTTTGTACATTCTCCCCGTATCTGCGTGGGTTTCCTCCCACAGTCCAAAGATGTACAGGTTAGGTAGACTAGCCGTGTTGAATTGCCCATAGTGTCCAGGGATGTGTAGGTTAGGTGCATTAGTCAGGGAAAACGTAGGGTAGGGGAATGGCTCTGGGTTGCTCTTCGAAGGGTCAGTGTGCACTTGTTGGGCCCAATGGCCTGTTTTCCACACTGTAGGGATTCCATGAAATTCTACGCCCACTAAATGTATTAATCCATCAGTCTTCCACCCAGGACAGCATGAAAGCCATAAACAAAAACATAATGTCCTGGAAAAACTCAGCAGGACTGGCAGCATTTAGAGTCATAGAGATGTACAGCATGGAAACAGACCCTTCGGTCCAACCTGTCCATGCTGACCAGATATCCCAACCCAATCTAGTCCCCCCTGTCAGCACCCGGCCCATATCCCTCCAAACCCTTCCTATTCATATACCCATCCAAATGCCTCTTAAATATTGCAATTGTACCAGCCTCCACCACTTCCTCTGGCAGCTCATTCCACACACGTACCACCCTCTGCATGAAAAGGTTGCCCCTTAGGTCTCTTTTACATCTTTCCCCTCTCATCCTAAACCTATGCCCCTCTAGTTCTGGACTCCCAACCCCAGGGAAAAGACTTTGCCTATTTATCCTATCCATGCCCCTCATAAATTTATCAACCTCTATAAGGTCACCCCTCAGCCTCCGACACTCCAAGGAAAACAGCCCCAGCCTGTTGAGCCTCTCCCTGTAGCTCAGATCCTCCAAACCTGGCAACATCCTTGTAAATCTTTTCTGAACCCTTTCAAGTTTCACAACATCTTTCCGATAGGAAGGAGACCAGAATTGCATGCAATATTCCAACAGTGGCCTAACCAATGTCCTGTACAGTCGCAACATGACCTCCCAACTCCTGTACTCAATACTCTGACCAATAAAGGAAAGCATACCAAACACCTTCTTCACTATCCTATCTACCTACGACTCAATTTTCAAGGAACTATGAACCTGTACTCCAAGGTCTCTTTGTCCAGCAACACTCCCTAGGACCTTACCATTAAGTGTAGAAGTCCTGCTAAGATGTGCTTTCCCAAAATGCAGCATCTCACATTTATCTGAATTAAACTCCATCTGCCACTTCTCAGCCCATTGGCCCATCTGGTCCAGATCCTGTTGTAATCTGAGGTGTAGAGAAATCGGAGTTAACGTTTCAGATCCAATGACCCTTCTTCAGAACTGACGGTAGCTCGGAAATGTTTGGTGTACGTGCCGAAGATGGGGTGCGGGGAGGAGTCAATAATAGTTTGAGATAAAGCCCAGGGAGAGCTGAAAAACAGTCGGGCAGACAAATGAACAGGTGAATGCCAGCCTGGGCGAATCAATAGTTGACAAGGGGTTGTGTGTGGTAGCAGCCCATATGATGACAGGGTCTGGTGTGATAGGGGTTGGGGGAAGGTGGTCAGGCACTAAAACTATTGAACTCAATATTGAGCCCTCAAGGCTGCAGGGTCCCCAAAGCTTTGCAGAACGCTTTTGTCCTGGGCAAGAAAGTGACCCTGAGCCTTCCAGTTGCCTGCTATTTCAATCCACCACTGTGGTCCCTGGCCTATATCTCTCTCTCGGGTTTGCTGCAGTGTTCTGATGGAACACCGTGCCAACCGGTATAACAGCACGCCATTTTCTGCTTTGGGAACTCTCATCCTTCTGGACTCAACATTGAGTTTGATCATTTTAAGGCCTGAACATCTTCTCCCATGTCCTCACCCCAATCGTCACACACCAGCCCTTGTCATCACCTGAACTGCTACCAAACACAGTGGGTTCGTTGTCAGCAACTAGCAGTCCCCAGTTGTGGCTACTGATGCCCTCAGGCTGACCTCTATTCATTCCTTTATGTCTGAAAATGTGTTGCTGGAAAAGCGCAGCAGGTCAGGCAGCATCCAAGGAGCAGGAGAATCGACGTTTCGGGCATCAGCCCTTCTTCAGGAATGAGGACGGTGTGCCAAGCGGGCTAAGATAAAAGGTAGGGAGGAGGGACTTGGGGGAGGGGCGTTGGAAATGCGATAGGTGGAAGGAGGTTAAGGTGAGGGTGATAGGCCGGGGTGGGGGTGGGGGGGGAGAGGTCAGGAAGAAGATTGCAGGTTAGGAAGGTGATGCTGAGTTCGAGGGTTGGGACTGAGACAAGGTGGGGGGGAGGGGAAATGAGGAAACTGGAGAAATCTGAGTTCATCCCTTGTGGTTGGAGGGTTCCTATGCGGAAGATGAGGTGCTCTTCCTCCAGGCGTCGTGTTGCTATGGTCTGGCGATGGAGGCAGCCAAGGACCTGCATGTCTTTGGTGGAGTGGGAGGGGGAGTTGAAGTGTTGAGCCACGGGGCGGTTGGGTTGGTTGGTCAGGGTGTTCCAGAGGTGTTCTCTGAAACGTTCCGCAAGTAGACGGCCTGTCTCCCCAATATAGAGGAGGCCACATCGGGTGCAGCGGATGCAATAAATGATGTGTGTGGAGGTGCAGGTGAATTTGTGGCGGATATGGAAGGATCCCTTGGGGCCTTGGAGGGAAGTGAGGGGGGAGGTGTGGGGCGCAGGTTTGCCCAACCATGTTTCTCTCTCTGGGCTTTATCTCCACCTATCATTTACTCCTTTCCCCCTCCCCCAACCCATCTTCAGTATATATACCAACCTTTTCCCATCTACCATTAGTTCTGAAGAAGGGTGCTGTGTGAGAGGTGGGGGAACTGGGTGGGGTTATTGATCAGGGGAATGGGGTGTTGGGTGACAGGTGGTTGATTTGGGGGTGTTGGGTATGGGGTTCTAGCCATCAGTGTGCTCTGGATAGAGTGTGCTGCGTCATAGAATAGAGTCCCTAAAGTGTGGAAACAGGCCCTTCACCCCAACCCTCCGAAAAGTAACCCACCCAACCCATTTCCCTCCCTTATATTTAACACATTGAATACTAGGGGCAATTTAGCATGGCCAATTCACCTATCCTGCACATCTTTGGACTGTGGGAGGAAACCCACACAGACATGGGGAGAACGTGCAAACTCCACACAGACAGTCACCTGAGGCTGGAATCGAACCCATGTCCCTAGCGCTGTGAGGCAGCAGTGCTAACCACTGTGCTGTGGGCTGGTGGGCTATGCACAACTGGAGCAGACAGTGAGACAAACGTGTTAGATGTTGAGGAACTAGAGGGATGGGGGCAGTCCCCTGACAAGGAATGTGGGGAGGAAGAAGCTTTCCTTGTCTATGACGGAGCCCAGCAGCATCGGATGCTACAGGCCAGACAGGAGCTGACTGGCATCCCATTCCAGTCGATGGACATCATCTCTCTGATGTAATCGCCCCTTTTTGGGTAGAAGTTAGATGTTAGAGTTAGAGGCGTCGATGGTGCAGCTGATGGATTTGCTACCTTGTGGAGCCTGGAATCGAACCTGGGTCCCTGGCGCTGTGAGGCAGCAGTGCTCACCACTGAACCACCGTGCTCTTCCTGCATCCCAGCAGAATGTTCTATTTCTCTGAGATTGCCCCTTGTGCTTCTAAACTCCAGTGAGCACAAGGCCAGTTGATCCAATCCTTCCTCATCTGTCAGCTCTGCTATCCCAGGGGTCAGTCTGGTGAACCCTCAGTGGACTCCCTCAGTCGTAAGAAGGCCAGTCTTCAGATTAAGTTCCAGATGTGGTTTTGTAACAAATAATGAGTGTTACCATGGTCACCAAGTTTAGATTTGCATTCCATTAATTAATAAATTAATTGAATTTAAATTCCATCTGTTGAAATATGCATTTGAAACCACGCTGATCAGCCTTGGTCTCTGGATGACTAATCTAGGTGTATTTCCACTGTACTGTACTCAATCGCACGCCTCAAAACAGCACCCTTTGCAGCCCCAGACACTCCTCCCTTTTCAGGGACTAGCCAAATCACGACAACAACTGCTGTGTTCTGGGAGACACTCTCCCATCAGTGTCCCCTCACCCCGATCCCTCTCAGCTATCTCCACGAATGTTGTCCCTTCTACCTATCCACCCAAATCTTCGCTCTCTCCTTGTCAGAGAGAAGGAGAGAACGTGACCCAGGGTGTGGCCCTGGCAGAGACAGGCACCTTGGCTGTCGCTGGCGACGTGTGCCCACCTTGGCAACTGGGACTGGAGCCACCCGGTGTCAGCAAGAATCAGGAGAGCGCTAGCCTGCTGAGGCATGTTGAAGAGGCTGAGTGTCTGCTGGGAAACTCGGGCCTGGCCTTCCTCCAGCTGGATTGCTGCCCCTATCCTTTCAATCATAGAATCTGTACAGTTCGGAATGACGCCATTTGGGCTCATTGAGTCTGCACAGACTGTCTGAAGAACATGGCGCCCAGGCACGCCCCAGCATTGCCCACGGCTAATCCACCAACACCGGCCCATCCCTGGACATGATGGGGAATTTTGCCGATCCACCTCACGTGCACATCTTGGGACTGCGGAAGGAAACTGGAATACCTGAGGAAGCACAGACACAGGGAGAAGGTGCAAACACCACAGAGACAGTGGTCCAAGGCAGCAATGTGAGCCCAGGGACAATGAGGTAGCAGTGCCAACCAATGAGCCCCAAGGGCAGTGTCTTCATTTCACTGTGAAGCAGCAAGAGACAGTGGGACATGTGCACCCTCCTGCTGGTGTTACTGTCTCTCCTGTTCCTCAGTACCTGCTGCTGGTGTTACTGTCTCTCCTGTTCCACAGCACCTGCTGCTGGTGTTACTGTCTCTCCTGTTCCTCAGTACCTGCTGCTGGTGTTACTGTCCCTCCTGTTCCTCAGTACCTGCTGCTGGTGTTACTGTCTCTCCTGTTCCTCAGCACCTGCTGCTGGTGTTACTGTCTCTCCTGTTCCTCAGCACCTGCTGCTGGTGTTACTGTCTCTCCTGTTCCTCAGTACCTGCTGCTGGTGTTACTATCTCTCCTGTTCCTCAGTACCTGCTGCTGGTGTTACTGTCTCTCCTGTACCTCAGTACCAGCTGCTGGTGTTACTGTCCCTCCTGTACCTCAGTACCTGCTGCTGGTGTTACTGTCTCTCCTGTTCCTCAGTACCTGCTGCTGGTGTTACTGTCTCTCCTGTTCCTCAGTACCTGCTGCTGCTGGTGTTACTGTCTCACCTGTTCCTCAGTACCAGCTGCTGGTGTTACTGTCTCTCCTGTACCTCAGTACCAGCTGCTGGTGTTAGTCTCTCCTGTACCTCAGTACCTGCTGCTGGTGTTACTGTCTCTCCTGTTCCTCAGTACCTGCTGCTGGTGTTACTGTCTCTCCTGTTCCTCAGTACCTGCTGCTGCTGGTGTTACTGTCTCTCCTGTTCCTCAGTACCAGCTGCTGGTGTTACTGTCTCTCCTGTACCTCCGTACCTGCTGCTGCTGGTGTTACTGTCCCTCCTGTTCCACCGTCCCTGGTGCTGCTGGTGTTACTGTCTCTCCTGTTCCTCAGTACCAGCTGCTGGAGTTACTGTCTCTCCTGTACCTCGGTACCTGCTGCTGCTGGTGTTACTGTCCCTCGAGTTCCACCGTCCCTGGTGCTGCTGGTGTTACTGTCTCTCCTGTTCCTCAGTACCTGCTGCAGCTGGTGTTACTGTCCCTCCTGTTCCACCGTCCCTGGTGCTGCTGGTGTTACTGTCTCTCCTGTTCCTCAGTACCTGCTACTGCTGGTGTTTTTGTCTCTCCTGTTCCTCAGTACCTGCTGCTGGAGTTACTGTCTCTCCTGTTCCTCAGTACCTGCTGCTGCTGGTGTTACTGTCTCTCCGGTCCCTCAGTACCTGCTGCTGCTGGTGTTACTGTCTCTCCTGTTTCTCAGTACCTGCTGCTGGTGGTGTTACTGTCTCTCCTGTTCCTCAGTACCTGCTGCTGCTGGAGTTACTGTCTCTCCTGTTCCTCAGTACCTGCTGCTGCTGGTGTTACTGTCTCTCCTGTTTCTCAGTACCTGCTGCTGGTGATACTGTCTCTCCTGTTCCTCAGTACCTGCGGCTGCTGGTGTTACTCTCTCTCCGGTCCCTCAGTACCTTCTGCTGGTGTTACTGTCTGTCCTGTTGCTCGGTACCTGCTGCTGGTGTTACTGTCTCTCCTGTTTCTGAGTACCTCTGCTGCTGGTGTTACTGTCTCTCCTGTTCCTCAGAACCTGCGGCCGCTGGTGTTACTGTCTCTCCTGTTCCTCAGTACCTGCTGCTGCTGGTGTTACTGTCTCTCCTGTTTCTGAGGGCCTGCGGCTGCTGGTATTACTGTCCCTCCTGTTCCGCAGTTCCTGCTGCTGCTGGTGTTACTGTCTCTCCTGTTCCTCAGTACCTGCTGCTGCTTGTGTTACTGTCTCTCCTGTTCCTCATTACCTGCGGCTGCTGGTGTTACTGTCTCTCCTGTTTCTCAGTACCTACTGCTGCGGGTGTTACTGTCACTCCTGTTCATCAGTACCTGCTGCTGCTGGTGTTACTGTCTCTCCTGTTTCTCAGTACCTGCTGCTGCTGGTGTTACTGTCTCTCCTGTTCCTCAGTACCTACTGCTGCTGGTGTTACTGTCACTCCTGTTACTCAGTACCTACTGCTGCGGGTGTTACTGTATCTCCTGTTTCTCAGTACCTGCGGCTGCTGGTATTACTGTCTCTCCTGTTCCTCAGTACCTGCTGCTGGTGTTTCTGTCTCTCTTGTTCCTCAGCGCCTGCTGCTGGTGTTACTGTCTCTCCTGTTCCTCAGTACCTGCTGCTGGTGTTACTGTTCCTCCTGTTCCTCAGTACCTGCTGCTGGTGTTACTGTCACTCTTGTCCCTCAGTGTCTGCTGCTGGTGTTTCTGTCTCTCCTGTTCCTCAGTACCTGCTGCGACTTGTTTTACTGTCTCTCCTGTTCCTCAGTACCTGCTGCTGCTGGTGTTCCTGTCTCTCCTGTTCCTCAGTACCTGCTGCTGCTGGTGTTACTGTCTCTCCTGTTCCTCAGTACCTGCTGCTGCTGGTGTTACTGTTCCTCCTGTTCCTCAGTACCTGCTGCTGGTGTTACTTCCTTACCTGTTCCTCAGTACCTGCTGCTGATGTTACTGTCTCTCCTGTTCCTCAGTACCTGTTGCTGGTGTTACTGTTCCTCCTGTTCCTTAGTACCTGCTGCTGGTGTTACTGTTCCTCCTGTTCCTCAGTACCTGCTGCTGCTGGTGTTACTTCCTTACCTGTTCCTCAGTACCTGCTGCTGATGTTACTGTCTCTCCTGTACCTCAGTACCTGTTGCTGGTGTTACTCTCTCTACTGTTCCACAGTACCTGCTGCTGGTGTTACTGTCTCTCCTGTCCCTCAGTACCTGCTGCTAATTGTTTTACTGTCACTCCTGTTACTCTGTACCTGCTGCTGCTGGTGTTACTGTCTCTCCTGTTCGTCACTACCTGGTGCTCCTGGTGTTACTGTTCCTCCTGTTCCTCAGTACCGGCTGCTGCTGGTGTTACTGTCTCTCGTGTTCCTTAGTACCTGCTGCTGCTGGTGTTACTGTCTCTCCTGTTCCTCAGTACCTGCTGCTGCTGGTGTTACTGTCTCTCCTGTTCCTCAGTACCTGCTGCTGGTGTTACTGTCTCTCCTGTTCCTCGGTACCTGCTGCTGCTGGTGTTGCTGTCTCTACTGTTCCTCAGTACGTGCTGCTGCTGTTACTCTCTCTCCTGTTCCACAGAACCTGCTGCTGGTGTTACTGTCTCTCCTGTTCCACAGTACCTTCTGCTGGTGTTACTGTCTCTCGTGTTCCTCAGTACCTGCTGCTGATGTTACTGTCTCTCCTGTTCCTCAGTACCTGCTGCTGGTGTTACTCTCTCTCCTGTTCCACAGTACCTGCTGCTGGTGTTACTGTCTCTCCTGTTCTTCAGTACCTGCTGCTGCAGGTGTTACTGTCTCTCCTGTTCGTCACTACCTGATGCTGCTGGTGTTACTGTCTCTCCTGTTCCTCAGTATCTGCTGCTGCTTGTGTTATTGTCCCTCCTGTTCCTCAGTACCTGCAGCTGGTGTTACTGTCTCTCCAGTTCCTCAGTACCTGCTGCTGCTGGTGTTACTGTTTCTCCTGTTCCTCAGTACCTGCTGCTGGGGTTACTGTCTCTCCTGTTCCCCAGTACCTGCTGCTGGTGTTACTGCCCCTCATGTTCCTCAGTACCTGCTGCTGCTGGTGTTACTTTCTTACCTGTTCCTTAGTACCTGCTGCTGCTGGTGTTACTGTCCATCCTGTTCCTCAGTACCTGCTGCTGCTGGTGTTACTATCTCTCCTGTTCCTCAGTACCTGCTGCTGCTGGTGTTACTGTCTCTCCTGTTCCTCAGTACCTGCTGCTGGTGTTACTGTCACTCCTGTCCCTCAGTACCTGCTGCTACTTGTTTTACTGTCTCTCCTGTTCCTCTGTACCTGCTGCTGCTGGTGTTACTGTCTCTCCTGTTCCTCAGTACCTGCTGCTGGTGTTACTGTCTCTCGTGTTTCTCAGTACCTGCTACTGGGGTTTCTGTCTCTCCTGTTCCTCAGTACCTGCTGCTGGTGTTACTGTCTCTCCTGTTCCTCAGTACCTGCTGCTGGTGTTTCTGTCTCTCCTGTTCCTCAGTACCTGCTGCTGCTGGTGTTCCTGTCTCACCTGTTCCTAAGTACCTGCTGCTAGTGATACTGTCTCACCTGTTCCTCCGTACCTGCTGCTGGTGTTACTGTCTCTCCTGTTCCTCAGTACCTGCTGCTGGTGTTACTGTCTCTCCTGTTCCTCAGTACCTGCTGCTGGTGTTACTGCCTCTCCTGTTCCTCAGTACCTGCTGCTGGTGTTTCTGTCACTCCTGTTCCTCAGTACCTGCTGCTGCTGGTGTTACTGTCTCTCCTGTTCCTCAGTACCTGCTGCTACTTGTTTTACTGTCTCTCCTGTTCCTCAGTACCTGCTGCTAGTGTTACTGTCTCTTCTGTTCCTTAGTACCTGCTGCTACTGGTGTTACTGTTCCTCCGGTTCCTCAGTACCTGCTGCTGGTGTTAATGTCACTCTTGTCCCTCAGTGTCTGCCGCTGGTGTTACTGTCTCTCCTGTTCCTCAGTACCTGCTGCTGCTTGTGTTACTGTCTCTCCTGTTCCTCATTACCTGCGGCTGCTGGTGTTACTGTCTCTCCTGTTTCTCAGTACCTACTGCTGCGGGTGTTACTGTCACTCCTGTTCATCAGTACCTGCTGCTGCTGGTGTTACTGTCTCTCCTGTTTCTCAGTACCTGCTGCTGCTGGTGTTACTGTCTCTCCTGTTCCTCAGTACCTACTGCTGCTGGTGTTACTGTCACTCCTGTTACTCAGTACCTACTGCTGCGGGTGTTACTGTATCTCCTGTTTCTCAGTACCTGCGGCTGCTGGTATTACTGTCTCTCCTGTTCCTCAGTACCTGCTGCTGGTGTTTCTGTCTCTCTTGTTCCTCAGCGCCTGCTGCTGGTGTTACTGTCTCTCCTGTTCCTCAGTACCTGCTGCTGGTGTTACTGTTCCTCCTGTTCCTCAGTACCTGCTGCTGGTGTTACTGTCACTCTTGTCCCTCAGTGTCTGCTGCTGGTGTTTCTGTCTCTCCTGTTCCTCAGTACCTGCTGCGACTTGTTTTACTGTCTCTCCTGTTCCTCAGTACCTGCTGCTGCTGGTGTTCCTGTCTCTCCTGTTCCTCAGTACCTGCTGCTGCTGGTGTTACTGTCTCTCCTGTTCCTCAGTACCTGCTGCTGCTGGTGTTACTGTTCCTCCTGTTCCTCAGTACCTGCTGCTGGTGTTACTGTTCCTCCTGTTCCTCAGTACCTGCTGCTGCTGGTGTTACTTCCTTACCTGTTCCTCAGTACCTGCTGCTGATGTTACTGTCTCTCCTGTTCCTCAGTACCTGTTGCTGGTGATACTGTTCCTCCTGTTCCTCAGTACCTGCTGCTGGTGTTACTGTTCCTCCTGTTCCTCAGTACCTGCTGCTGCTGGTGTTACTTCCTTACCTGTTCCTCAGTACCTGCTGCTGATGTTACTGTCTCTCCTGTACCTCAGTACCTGTTGCTGGTGTTACTCTCTCTACTGTTCCACAGTACCTGCTGCTGGTGTTACTGTCTCTCCTGTCCCTCAGTACCTGCTGCTAATTGTTTTACTGTCACTCCTGTTCCTCTGTACCTGCTGCTGCTGGTGTTACTGTCTCTCCTGTTCGTCACTACCTGGTGCTCCTGGTGTTACTGTTCCTCCTGTTCCTCAGTACTTGCTGCTGCTGGTGTTACTGTCTCTCGTGTTCCTTAGTACCTGCTGCTGCTGGTGTTACTGTCTCTCCTGTTCCTCAGTACCTGCTGCTGCTGGTGTTACTGTCTCTCCTGTTCCTCAGTACCTGCTGCTGGTGTTACTGTCTCTCCTGTTCCTCGGTACCTGCTGCTGCTGGTGTTGCTGTCTCTACTGTTCCTCAGTACGTGCTGCTGCTGTTACTCTCTCTCCTGTTCCACAGAACCTGCTGCTGGTGTTACTGTCTCTCCTGTTCCACAGTACCTTCTGCTGGTGTTACTGTCTCTCGTGTTCCTCAGTACCTGCTGCTGATGTTACTGTCTCTCCTGTTCCTCAGTACCTGCTGCTGGTGTTACTCTCTCTCCTGTTCCACAGTACCTGCTGCTGGTGTTACTGTCTCTCCTGTTCTTCAGTACCTGCTGCTGCAGGTGTTACTGTCTCTCCTGTTCGTCACTACCTGATGCTGCTGGTGTTACTGTCTCTCCTGTTCCTCAGTATCTGCTGCTGCTTGTGTTATTGTCTCTCCTGTTCCTCAGTACCTGCAGCTGGTGTTACTGTCTCTCCAGTTCCTCAGTACCTGCTGCTGCTGGTGTTACTGTTTCTCCTGTTCCTCAGTACCTGCTGCTGGGGTTACTGTCTCTCCTGTTCCCCAGTACCTGCTGCTGGTGTTACTGCCCCTCATGTTCCTCAGTACCTGCTGCTGCTGGTGTTACTTTCTTACCTGTTCCTTAGTACCTGCTGCTGCTGGTGTTACTGTCCATCCTGTTCCTCAGTACCTGCTGCTGCTGGTGTTACTATCTCTCCTGTTCCTCAGTACCTGCTGCTGCTGGTGTTAATGTCTCTCCTGTTCCTCAGTACCTGCTGCTGGTGTTACTGTCACTCCTGTCCCTCAGTACCTGGTGCTACTTGTTTTACTGTCTCTCCTGTTCCTCTGTACCTGCTGCTGCTGGTGTTACTGTCTCTCCTGTTCCTCAGTACCAGCTGCTGGTGTTACTGTCTCTCGTGTTTCTCAGTACCTGCTACTGGGGTTTCTGTCTCTCCTGTTCCTCAGTACCTGCTGCTGGTGTTACTGTCTCTCCTGTTCCTCAGTACCTGCTGCTGGTGTTTCTGTCTCTCCTGTTCCTCAGTACCTGCTGCTGCTGGTGTTCCTGTCTCACCTGTTCCTAAGTACCTGCTGCTAGTGATACTGTCTCACCTGTTCCTCCGTACCTGCTGCTGGTGTTACTGTCTCTCCTGTTCCTCAGTACCTGCTGCTGGTGTTACTGTCTCTCCTGTTCCTCAGTACCTGCTGCTGGTGTTACTGCCTCTCCTGTTCCTCAGTACCTGCTGCTGGTGTTTCTGTCACTCCTGTTCCTCAGTACCTGCTGCTGCTGGTGTTACTGTCTCTCCTGTTCCTCAGTACCTGCTGCTACTTGTTTTACTGTCTCTCCTGTTCCTCAGTACCTGCTGCTAGTGTTACTGTCTCTTCTGTTCCTTAGTACCTGCTGCTACTGGTGTTACTGTTCCTCCGGTTCCTCAGTACCTGCTGCTGGTGTTAATGTCACTCTTGTCCCTCAGTGTCTGCCGCTGGTGTTACTGTCTCTCCTGTTCCTCTGTACCTGCTGCTACTTGTTTTACTGTCTCTCCTGTTCCTCAGTACCTGCTGCTGCTGGTGTTACTGTCTCTCCTGTTCCTCACTACCTGATGCTGCTGGTGTTACTGTCTCTCCTGTTTCTCAGTACCTGCTGCTGCTGGTGTTACTGTCTCTCCTGTTCCTCAGTACCTGCTGCTGGTGTTACTGTCTCTCCTGTTCCTCGGTACCTCCTGCTACTGGTGTTGCTGTCTCTACTGTTCCTCAGTACGTGCTGCTGGTGTTACTCTCTCTACTGTTACACAGTACCTGCTGCTGGTGTTACTGTCTCTCCTGTTCCTCAGTACCTGCTGCTGATGTTACTGTCTCTCCTGTTCCTCAGTACCTGCTGCTGGTGTTACTATCTCTCCTGTTCCACAGTACCTGCTGCTGGTGTTACTGTCTCTCCTGTTCCTCAGTACCTGCTGCTACTTGTTTTACTCTCTCCTGTTCCTCAGTACCTGCTGCTGCTGGTGTTACTGACTCTCCTGTTCCTCAGTACCTGCTGCTGCTGGTGTTACTGTCTCTCCTGTTCGTCAGTATCTGCTGCTGCTTGTGTTTTTGTCCCTCCTGTTCCTCAGTACCTGCTGCTGCTGGTGTTACTGTCTCTCCTGTTCGTCACTACCTGATGCTGCTGGTGTTACTGTCTCTCCTGTTCCTCAGTATCTGCTGCTGCTTGTGTTTTTGTCCCTCCTGTTCCTCAGTACCTGCAGCTGGTGTTACTGTCTCTCCTGTTCCTCAGTACCTGCTGCTGGTGTTTCTGTCTCTCCTGTTCCTCAGTACCTGTTGCTGCTGGTGTTACTGTCTCTCCTGTTCCTCAGTACCTGCTGCTGGTGTTACTGTCCCTCCTGTTCCTCAGTACTTGCTGCTGCTGGTGTTACTGTCTTTCCTCTTCCTTAGTACCTGCTGCTGGTGTTACTGTCCCTCCTGTTCCTCAGTACCTTCTGCTGCTGGTGTTACTGTCTCTCCTGTACCTCAGTACCTGCTGCTGGTGTTACTGTCCCTCCTGTTTCTCAGTACCTGCTGCTGCTGGTGTTACTGTCTCACCTGTTCCTCAGTACCCTCTGCTGGTGTTACTGACTCTCCTGTTCCTCAGTATCTACCGCTGCTGGTGTTTCAGTCTCTCCAGTTCCTCAGTACCTGCTCCTGGTGTTACTGTCACTCCTGTTCCTCAGTACCTGCTGCTGGTGTTACTGTCTCTCCTGTTCCTCAGTACATGCTGCTGGTGTTACTATCTCGCCTGTTCCTCAGTATCTGCTGCTGGTGTTACTGTCTCTCCTGTTCCTCACTACCTGCTGCTGCTGGTGTTACTGTCTCTCCTGTTCATCAGTACCTGCTGCTGCTGGTGTTACTGTCTCTCCTGTTCCTCAGTACCTGCTGCGGGTGTTACTGTCTCTCCTGTTCCTCACTACCTGCTGCTGCTGGTGTTACTGTCTCTCCTATTCCTCAGTACCTGCTGCTGCTCGTGTTACTGTCTCTCCTGTTCCTCAGTACCTGCTGCTGGTGTTACTGCCTCTCCTGTTCCTCAGTACCTGCTGCTGGTGTTACTGTCTCTCCTGTTCCTCAGTACCTACTGCTGCTGGTGTTACTGTCTCTCCTGTTCCTCAGTACCTGCACCTGATGTTACTGTCTCTCCTGTTCCTCAGTACCTGCTGCTGCTGGTGTTACTGTCTCTCCTGTTCCTCAGTACCTGCTGCTGCTGGTGTTACTGTCTCTCCTGTTTCTCAGTACCTGCTGCTGCTGGTCTTACTGTCTCTCCTGTTCCTCAGGACCTGCTGCTGGTGTAACTGTCCGTCCTGTTCCTCAGTGCCTGATGCAGCTGGTGTTACTATCTCTCCTGGTCCTTAGTACCTGCTGCTGCTGGTGTTACTGTCTCTCCTGGTCCTTAGTACCTGCTGCTGCTGGTGTTACTGTCTCTCCTGTTCCTCCGTACCTGCTGCTGGTGTTACTGTCTCTCCTGTTCCTCTGTGTCTGCTGCTACTTGTTTTACTGTCTCTCCTGTTCCTCAGTACCTGCTGCTGCTGGTGTTACTGTCTCTCCTGTTCCTCAGTACGTGCTGCTGCTGGTGTTACTGTCTCTCCTGTTCCTCAGTAAGTGCTGCTGCTGGTGTTACTGTCTCTCCTGTTCCTCAGTACCTGCTGCTGGTGTTACTGTCTCTCCTGTTCCTCAGTACCTGCTGCTGATGTTACTGTCTCTCCTGTTCCTCAGTACCTGCTGCTGGTGTTACTGTCTCTCCTGTTCGTCACTACCTGGTGCTGCTGGTGTTACTGTTCCTCCTGTTCCTCAGTACCTGCTGCTGCTGGTGTTACTTCCTTACCTGTTCCTCAGTACCTGCTGCTGATGTTACTGTCTCTCATGTTCCTCAGTACCTGCTGCTGGTGTTACTCTCTCTACTGTTCCACAGTACCTGCTGCTGGTGTTACTGTCTCTCCTGTTCCTCAGTACCTGCTGCTGGTGGTGTTACTGTCTCTCCTGTTCCTCAGTACCTGCTGCTGGTGTTACTGTCTCTCCTGTTTCTCAGTACCTGCTGCTGCTGGTGTTACTGTCTCTCCTGTTCCTCAGTGCCTGCTGCTGGTGTTACTGTCTCTCCTGTTCCTCGGTACCTCCTGCTACTGGTGTTGCTGTCTCTATTGTTCCTCAGTACGTGCTGCTGGTGTTACTCTCTCTCCTGTTCCACAGTACCTGCTGCTGGTGTTACTGTCTCTCCTGTTCCTCAGTACCTGCTGCTGATGTTACTGTCTCTCCTGTTCCTCAGTACCTGCTGCTGGTGTTACTATCTCTCCTGTTCCTCAGTACCTGCTGCTACTTGTTTTACTCTCTCCTGTTCCTCAGTACCTGCTGCTGCTGGTGTTACTGTCTCTCCTGTTCCTCAGTACCTGCTGCTGCTGGTGTTACTGTCTCTCCTGTTCGTCAGTATCTGCTGCTGCTTGTGTTTTTGTCCCTCCTGTTCCTCAGTACCTGCTGCTGCTGGTGTTACTGTCTCTCCTGTTCATCACTACCTGATGCTGCTGGTGTTACTGTCTCTCCTGTTCCTCAGTATCTGCTGCTGCTTGTGTTTTTGTCCCTCCTGTTCCTCAGTACCTGCAGCTGGTGTTACTGTCTCTCCTGTTCCTCAGTACCTGCTGCTGGTGTTTCTGTCTCTCCTGTTCCTCAGTACCTGTTGCTGCTGGTGTTACTGTCTCTCCTGTTCCTCAGTACCTGCTGCTGGTGTTACTGTCCCTCCTGTTCCTCAGTACCTGCTGCTGCTGGTGTTACTGTCTTTCCTCTTCCTTAGTACCTGCTGCTGGTGTTACTGTCCCTCCTGTTCCTCAGTACCTTCTGCTGCTGGTGTTACTGTCTCTCCTGTACCTCAGTACCTGCTGCTGGTGTTACTGTCCCTCCTGTTCCTAAGTACCTGCTGCTGCTGGTGTTACTGTCTCACCTGTTCCTCAGTACCCTCTGCTGGTGTTACTGACTCTCCTGTTCCTCAGTATCTACTGCTGCTGGTGTTTCAGTCTCTCCAGTTCCTCAGTACCTGCTCCTGGTGTTACTTTCAGTCCTGTTCCTCAGTACCTGCTGCTGGTGTTACTGTCTCTCCTGTTCCTCAGTACATGCTGCTGGTGTTACTATCTCGCCTGTTCCTCAGTATCTGCTGCTGGTGTTACTGTCTCTCCTGTTCATCAGTACCTGCTGCTGCTGGTGTTACTGTCTCTCCTGTTCATCAGTACCTGCTGCTGCTGGTGTTACTGTCTCTCCTGTTCCTCAGTACCTGCTGCTGGTGTTACTGTCTCTCCTGTTCCTCACTACCTGCTGCTGCTGGTGTTACTGTCTCTCCTATTCCTCAGTACCTGCTGCTGCTCGTGTTACTGTCTCTCCTGTTCCTCAGTACCTGCTGCTGGTGTTACTGCCTCTCCTGTTCCTCAGTGCCTGCTGCTGGTGTTACTGTCTCTCCTGTTCCTCGGTACCTCCTGCTACTGGTGTTGCTGTCTCTATTGTTCCTCAGTACGTGCTGCTGGTGTTACTCTCTCTCCTGTTCCACAGTACCTGCTGCTGGTGTTACTGTCTCTCCTGTTCCTCAGTACCTGCTGCTGATGTTACTGTCTCTCCTGTTCCTCAGTACCTGCTGCTGGTGTTACTATCTCTCCTGTTCCTCAGTACCTGCTGCTACTTGTTTTACTCTCTCCTGTTCCTCAGTACCTGCTGCTGCTGGTGTTACTGTCTCTCCTGTTCCTCAGTACCTGCTGCTGCTGGTGTTACTGTCTCTCCTGTTCGTCAGTATCTGCTGCTGCTTGTGTTTTTGTCCCTCCTGTTCCTCAGTACCTGCTGCTGCTGGTGTTACTGTCTCTCCTGTTCATCACTACCTGATGCTGCTGGTGTTACTGTCTCTCCTGTTCCTCAGTATCTGCTGCTGCTTGTGTTTTTGTCCCTCCTGTTCCTCAGTACCTGCAGCTGGTGTTACTGTCTCTCCTGTTCCTCAGTACCTGCTGCTGGTGTTTCTGTCTCTCCTGTTCCTCAGTACCTGTTGCTGCTGGTGTTACTGTCTCTCCTGTTCCTCAGTACCTGCTGCTGGTGTTACTGTCCCTCCTGTTCCTCAGTACCTGCTGCTGCTGGTGTTACTGTCTTTCCTCTTCCTTAGTACCTGCTGCTGGTGTTACTGTCCCTCCTGTTCCTCAGTACCTTCTGCTGCTGGTGTTACTGTCTCTCCTGTACCTCAGTACCTGCTGCTGGTGTTACTGTCCCTCCTGTTCCTAAGTACCTGCTGCTGCTGGTGTTACTGTCTCACCTGTTCCTCAGTACCCTCTGCTGGTGTTACTGACTCTCCTGTTCCTCAGTATCTACTGCTGCTGGTGTTTCAGTCTCTCCAGTTCCTCAGTACCTGCTCCTGGTGTTACTTTCAGTCCTGTTCCTCAGTACCTGCTGCTGGTGTTACTGTCTCTCCTGTTCCTCAGTACATGCTGCTGGTGTTACTATCTCGCCTGTTCCTCAGTATCTGCTGCTGGTGTTACTGTCTCTCCTGTTCATCAGTACCTGCTGCTGCTGGTGTTACTGTCTCTCCTGTTCATCAGTACCTGCTGCTGCTGGTGTTACTGTCTCTCCTGTTCCTCAGTACCTGCTGCTGGTGTTACTGTCTCTCCTGTTCCTCACTACCTGCTGCTGCTGGTGTTACTGTCTCTCCTATTCCTCAGTACCTGCTGCTGCTCGTGTTACTGTCTCTCCTGTTCCTCAGTACCTGCTGCTGGTGTTACTGCCTCTCCTGTTCCTCAGTACCTGCTGCTGGTGTTACTGTCTCTCCTGTTCCTCAGTACCTACTGCTGCTGGTGTTACTGTCTCTCCTGTTCCTCAGTACCTGCTCCTGATGTTACTGTCTCTCCTGTTCCTCAGTACCTGCTGCTGCTGGTGTTACTGTCTCTCCTGTTCCTCAGTACCTGCTGCTGCTGGTGTTACTGTCTCTCCTGTTTCTCAGTACCTGCTGCTGCTGGTCTTACTGTCTCTCCTGTTCCTCAGGACCTGCTGCTGGTGTAACTGTCCGTCCTGTTCCTCAGTGCCTGATGCAGCTGGTGTTACTATCTCTCCTGGTCCTTAGTACCTGCTGCTGCTGGTGTTACTGTCTCTCCTGGTCCTTAGTACCTGCTGCTGCTGGTGTTACTGTCTCTCCTGTTCCTCCGTACCTGCTGCTGGTGTTACTGTCTCTCCTGTTCCTCTGTGTCTGCTGCTACTTGTTTTACTGTCTCTCCTGTTCCTCAGTACCTGCTGCTGCTGGTGTTACTGTCTCTCCTGTTCCTCAGTAAGTGCTGCTGCTGGTGTTACTGTCTCTCCTGTTCCTCAGTACCTGCTGCTGGTGTTACTGTCTCTCCTGTTCCTCAGTACCTGCTGCTGATGTTACTGTCTCTCCTGTTCCTCAGTACCTGCTGCTGGTGTTACTGTCTCTCCTGTTCGTCACTACCTGGTGCTGCTGGTGTTACTGTTCCTCCTGTTCCTCAGTACCTGCTGCTGCTGGTGTTACTTCCTTACCTGTTCCTCAGTACCTGCTGCTGATGTTACTGTCTCTCCTGTTCCTCAGTACCTGCTGCTGGTGTTACTCTCTCTACTGTTCCACAGTACCTGCTGCTGGTGTTACTGTCTCTCCTGTTCCTCAGTACCTGCTGCTGCTGGTGTTACTGTCTCTCCTGTTCCTCAGTACCTGCTGCTGGTGTTACTGTCTCTCCTGTTCCTCGGTACCTGCTGCTGCTGGTGTTGCTGTCTCTACTGTTCCTCAGTACGTGCTGCTGGTGTTACTGTCTCTCCTGTTCCTCCGTACCTGCTGCTGGTGTTACTGTCTCTCCTGTTCCTCAGTACCTGCTGCTGGTGTTACTCTCTCTCCTGTTCCACAGTACCTGCTGCTGGTGTTACTGTCTCTCGTGTTCCTCAGTACCTGCTGCTGATTTTACTGTCTCTCCTGTTCCTCAGTACCTGCTGCTGGTGTTACTCTCTCTCCTGTTCCACAGTACCTGCTGCTGGTGTTACTTTCTTACCTGTTCCTTAGTACCTGCTGCTGCTGGTGTTACTGTCTCTCCTGTTCGTCACTACCTGATGCTGCAGGTGTTACTCTCTGTCCTGTTCCTCAGTATCTGCTGCTGCTTGTGCTTTTGTCCCTCCTGTTCCTCAGTACCTGCAGCTGGTGTTACTGTCTCTCCTGTTCCTCAGTACCAGCTGCTGGTGTTACTGTCTCTCCTGTTCCTCAGTACCTGCTGCTGGTGTTACTCTCTCTTCTGTTCCACAGTACCTGCTGCTGGTGTTACTGTCTCTCCTGTTCTTCAGTACCTGCTGCTGCTGGTGTTACTGTTTCTCCTGTTCCTCAGTACCTGCTGCTGGGGTTACTGTCTCTCCTGTTCCTCAGTACCTGCTGCTGGTGTTACTGCCCCTCATGTTCCTCAGTACCTGCTGCTGCTGGTGTTACTATCTCTCCTGTTCCTCAGTACCTGCTGCTGGTGTTACTGTCTCTTCTGTTCCTCGGTACCTGCTGCTGCTGGTGTTGCTGTCTCTTGTGTTTCTCAGTACCTGCTGCTGGTGTTACTGTCTCTCCTATTCCCCAGTACCTGCTGCTGTAGTTTCTGTCTCTCCTGTTCCTCAGTACCTGCTGCTGGTGTTTCTGTCTCTCCTGTTCCTCAGTACCTGCTGCTGCGGGTGTTACTGTCTCTCCTGTTCCTCAGTACCTGCTGCTACTGGTGTTACTGTTCCTCCTGTTCCTCAGTACCTGCTGCTGCTGTTACTGTTCCTCCTGTTCCTCAGTACCTGCTGCTGGTGTTACTTCCTTACCTGTTCCTCAGTACCTGCTGCTGATGTTACTGTCTCTCCTGTTCCTCAGTACCTGCTGCTGGTGTTACTCTCTCTCCTGTTCCACAGTACCTGCTGCTGGTGTTACTATCTCTCCTGTCCCTCAGTACCTGCTGCTGGTGTTACTGTCTCTCCTGTTCCTCGGTACCTGCTGCTGCTGGTGTTGCTGTCTCTACTGTTCCTCAGTACGTGCTGCTGCTGTTACTCTCTCTCCTGTTCCACAGAACCTGCTGCTGGTGTTACTGTCTGTCCTGTTCTTCAGTACCTGCTGCTGCTGGTGTTACTGTCTCTCCTGTTCGTCACTACCTGATGCTGCTAGTGTTACTGTCTCTCCTGTTCCTCAGTATCTGCTGCTGCTTGTGTTATTGTCCCTCCTGTTCCTCAGTACCTGCAGCTGGTGTTACTGTCTCTCCAGTTCCTCAGTACCTGCTGCTGCTGGTGTTACTGTTTCTCCTGTTCCTCAGTACCTGCTGCTGCTGGTGTTACTGTCTCTCCTGTTCCTCAGTACCTGCTGCTGGTGTTACTGCCCCTCATGTTCCTCAGTACCTGCTGCTGCTGGTGTTACTTTCTTACCTGTTCCTTAGTACCTGCTGCTGCTGGTGTTACTGTCCATCCTGTTCCTCAGTACCTGCTGCTGCTGGTGTTACTATCTCTCCTGTTCCTCAGTACCTGCTGCTGCTGGTGTTACTGTGTCTCCAGTACCTCAGTACCTGCTGCTGGTGTTACTGTCACTCCTGTCCCTCAGTACCTGCTGCTACTTGTTTTACTGTCTCTCCTGTTCCTCTGTACCTGCTGCTGCTGGTGTTACTGTCTCTCCTGTTCCTCAGTACCTGCTGCTGGTGTTACTGTCTCTCGTGTTTCTCAGTACCTGCTACTGGTGTTTCTGTCTCTCCTCTTCCTCAGTACCTGCTGCTGCTGGTGTTACTGTCTCTCCTGTTCCTAAGTACCTGCTGCTAGTGATACTGTCTCACCTGTTCCTCCGTACCTGCTGCTGGTGTTACTGTCTCTCCTGTTCCTCAGTACCTGCTGCTGGTGTTACTGTCTCTCCTGTTCCTCAGTACCTGCTGCTGGTGTTTCTGTCACTCCTGTTCCTCAGTACCTGCTGCTGCTGGTGTTACTGTCTCTCCTGTTCCTCAGTACCTGCTGCTACTTGTTTTACTGTCTCTCCTGTTCCTCAGTACCTGCTGCTAGTGTTACTGTCTCTCCTGTTCCTTAGTACCTGCTGCTACTGGTGTTACTGTTCCTCCAGTTCCTCAGTACCTGCTGCTGGTGTTAATGTCACTCTTGTCCCTCAATGTCTGCTGCTGGTGTTACTGTCTCTCCTGTTCCTCTGTAACTGCTGCTACTTGTTTTACTGTCTCTCCTGTTCCTCAGTACCTGCTGCTGCTGGTGTTACTGTCTCTCCTGTTCCTCAGTACCTGCTGCTGCTGGTGTTACTGTCTCTCCTGTTTCTCAGTACCTGCTGCTGCTGGTGTTACTGTCTCTCCTGTTCCTCAGTACCTGCTGCTGGTGTTACTGTCTCTCCTGTTCCTCGGTACCTCCTGCTACTGGTGTTGCTGTCTCTACTGTTCCTCAGTACGTGCTGCTGGTGTTACTCTCTCTCCTGTTCCACAGTACCTGCTGCTACTTGTTTTACTCTCTCCTGTTCCTCAGTACCTGCTGCTGCTGGTGTTACTGTCTCTCCTGTTCCTCGGTACCTGCTGCTGCTGGTGTTACTGTCTCTCCTGTTCGTCACTACCTGATGCTGCTGGTGTTTCTGTCTCTCCTGTTCCTCAGTACCTGCAGCTGGTGTTACTGTCTCTCCTGTTCCTCAGTACCTGCTGCTGGTGTTTCTGTCTCTCCTGTTCCTCAGTACCTGTTGCTGCTGGTGTTACTGTCTCTCCTGTTCCTCAGTACCTGCTGCTGGTGTTACTGTCCCTCCTGTTCCTCAGTACCTGCTGCTGCTGGTGTTACTGTCTTTCCTCTTCCTTAGTACCTGCTGCTGGTGTTACTGTCCCTCCTGTTCCTCAGTACCTTCTACTGCTGGTGTTACTGTCTCTCCTGTACCTCAGTACCTGCTGCTGGTGTTACTGTCCCTCCTGTTCCTCAGTACCTGCTGCTGCTGGTGTTACTGTCTCACCTGTTCCTCAGTACCCTCTGCTGGTGTTACTGACTCTCCTGTTCCTCAGTACCTACTGCTGCTGGTGTTTCAGTCTCTCCAGTTCCTCAGTACCTGCTCCTGGTGTTACTGTCACTCCTGCTCCTCAGTACCTGCTGCTGGTGTTACTGTCTCTCCTGTTCCTCAGTACATGCTGCTGGTGTTACTATCTCGCCTGTTCCTCAGTATCTGCTGCTGGTGTTACTGTCTCTCCTGTTCCTCACTACCTGCTGCTGCTGGTGTTACTGTCTCTCCTGTTTATCAGTACCTGCTGCTGCTGGTGTTACTGTCTCTCCTGTTCCTCAGTACCTGCTGCTGGTGTTACTGTCTCTCCTGTTCCTCACTACCTGCTGCTGCTGGTGTTACTGTCTCTCCTATTCCTCAGTACCTGCTGCTGCTCGTGTTACTGTCTCTCCTGTTCCTCAGTACCTGCTGCTGGTGTTACTGCCTCTCCTTTTCCACAGTACCTGCTGCTGGTGTTTCAGTCTCTCCAGTTCCTCAGTACCTGCTCCTGGTGTTACTGTCACTCCTGTTCCTCAGTACCTGCTGCTGGTGTTACTGTCTCTCCTGTTCCTCAGTACCTACTGCTGCTGGTGTTACTGTCTCTCCTGTTCCTCAGTACCTGCTCCTGATGTTACTGTCTCTCCTGTTCCTCAGTACCTGCTGCTGCTGGTGTTACTGTCTCTCCTGTTCCTCAGTACCTGCTGCTGCTGGTGTTTCTGTCTCTCCTGTTCCTCAGTACCTGCTGCTGCTGGTGTTACTGTCTCTCCTGTTCCTCAGTACCTGCTGCTGGTGTAACTGTCCGTCCTGTTCCTCAGTGCCTGATGCAGCTGGTGTTACTATCTCTCCTGGTCCTTAGTACCTGCTGCTGCTGGTGTTACTGTCTCTCCTGGTCCTTAGTACCTGCTGCTGCTGGTGTTACTGTCTCTCCTGTTCCTCCGTACCTGCTCCTGATGTTACTGTCTCTCCTGTTCCTCAGGACGTGCTGCTGCTGGTGTTACTGTCTCTCCTGTTCCTCAGTAAGTGCTGCTGCTGGTGTTACTGTCTCTCCTGTTCCTCAGTACCTGCTGCTGGTGTTACTGTCTCTCCTGTTCCTCAGTACCTGCTGCTGGTGTTACTGTCTCTCCTGTTCGTCACTACCTGGTGCTGCTGGTGTTACTGTTCCTCCTGTTCCTCAGTACCTGCTGCTGCTGGTGTTACTTCCTTACCTGTTCCTCAGTACCTGCTGCTGATGTTATTGTCTCTCCTGTTCCTCAGTACCTGCTGCTGGTGTTACTCTCTCTACTGTTCCACAGTACCTGCTGCTGGTGTTACTGTCTCTCCTGTCCCTCAGTACCTGCTGCTACTTGTTTTACTGTCTCTCCTGTTCCTCTGTACCTGCTGCTGCTGGTGTTACTGTCTCTCCTGTTCGTCACTACCTGGTGCTGCTGGTGTTACTGTTCCTCCTGTTCCTCAGTACCTGCTGCTGCTGGTGTTACTTCCTCACCTGTTCCTTAGTACCTGCTGCTGCTGGTGTTACTGTCCTTCCTGTTCCTCAGTACCTGCTGCTGCTGGTGTTACTGTCCTTCCTGTTCCTCTGTACCTGCTGCTGCTGGTGTTACTGTCTCTCGTGTTTCTCAGTACCCGCTACTGGTGTTTCTGTCTCTCCTGTTCCTACGTACCTGCTGCTGGTGTTACACTCTCTCCTGTTCCTCAGTACCTGCTGCTGGTGTTTCTGTCTCTCCTGTTCCTCTGTACCTGCTGCTAGTGTTACTGTCTCTCCTGTTCCTTAGTACCTGCTGCTACTGGTGTTACTGTTCCTCCTGTTCCTCAGTACCTGCTGCTGGAGTTACTGTTCCTCCTGTTCCTCAGTACCTGCTGCTGGTGTTACTGTCACTCTTGTCCCTCAGTGTCTGCTGCTGGTGTTACTGTCTCTCCTGTTCCTCAGTACCTGCTGCTGCTGGTGTTACTGTCTCTCCTGTTCCTCAGTACCTGCTGCTGCTGGTCTTACTGTCTCTCCTGTTCCTCAGTACCTGCTGCTGGTGTTACTGTCTCTCCTGTTCCGCAGTACCTGCTGCTGCTGGTGTTGCTGTCTCTCCTGTTCCTCAGTACGTGCTGCTGGTGTTACTCTCTCTCCTGTTCCTTAGTACCTGCTGCTGCTGATGTTACTGTCTCTCCTGTTCCTCAGTACCTGCTGCTCGTGTTACTCTCTCTCCTGTTCCACAGTACCTGCTGCTGGTGTTACTGTGTCTCCTGTTCCTCAGTACCTGCTGCTGCTGGTGTTACTATCTCTCGTGTTTCTCAGTACCTGCTGCTGGTGTTACTGTCTCTCCTATTCCCCAGTACCTGCTGCTGCAGTTTCTGTCTCTCCTGTTCCTCAGTACCTGCTGCAGGTGTTTCTGTCTCTCCTGTTCCTCAGTACCTGCTGCTGCTGGTGTTACTGTCTCTCCTGTTCCTCAGTACCTGCTGCAACTGGTGTTACTGTTCCTCCTGTTCCTCAGTACCTGCTGCTGGTGTTACTGTTCCTCCTGTTCCTCAGTACCTGCTGCTGGTGTTACTGTCTCTCCTGTTCCTCAGGACCTGCTGCTGCTGGTGTTACTGTCTCTCCTGTTCCTCAGTACCTGCTGCTGGTGTTACTGTCTCTCCTGTTCCTCGGTACCTGCTGCTGCTGGTGTTGCTGTCTCTACTGTTCCTCAGTACGTGCTGCTGGTGTTACTCTCTCTCCTGTTCCACAGTACCTGCTGCTGGTGTTACTGTCTCTCCTGTTCCTCAGTACCTGCTGCTGGTGTTACTCTCTCTCTTGTTCCACAGTACCTGCTGCTGGTGTTACTGTCTCTCGTGTTCCTCAGTACCTGCTGCTGATTTTACTGTCTCTCCTGTTCCTCAGTACCTGCTGCTGGTGTTACTCTCTCTCCTGTTCCACAGTACCTGCTGCTGGTGTTACTTTCTTACCTGTTCCTTAGTACCTGCTGCTGCTGGTGTTACTGTCTCTCCTGTTCCTCCGTACCTGCTGCTGGTGTTACTGTCTCTCCTGTTCCTCTGTGTCTGCTGCTGCTGGTGTTACTGTCTCTCCTGTTCCTCAGTACCTGCTGCTGCTGGTGTTACTGTCTCTCCTGTTCCTCAGTACCTGCTGCTGCTGGTGTTACTGTCTCTCCTGTTCCTCAGTACCTGCTGCAACTGGTGTTACTGTTCCTCCTGTTCCTCAGTACCTGCTGCTGGTGTTACTGTTCCTCCTGTTCCTCAGTACATGCTGCTGGTGTTACTGTCTCTCCTGTTACTCAGGACCTGCTGCTGCTGGTGTTACTGTCTCTCCTGTTCCTCAGTACCTGCTGCTGGTGTTACTGTCTCACCTATTCCCCAGTACCTGCTGCTGCTGGTGTTGCTGTCTCTCCTGTTCCTCAGTACGTGCTGCTGGTGTTACTCTCTCTCGTGTTCCTTGGTACCTGCTGCTGCTGATGTTACTGTCTCTCCTGTTCCTCAGTACCTGCTGCTGGTGTTACTCTCAGTCCTGTTCCTCAGTATCTGCTGCTGCTTGTGCTTTTGTCCCTCCTGTTCCTCAGTACCTGCTGCTGGTGTTACTCTCTCTTCTGTTCCACAGTACCTGCTGCTGGTGTTACTGTCTCTCCTGTTCTTCAGTACCTGCTGCTGCTGGTGTTACTGTCTCTCCTATTCCCCAGTACCTGCTGCTGCAGTTTCTGTCTCTCCTGTTCCTCAGTACCTGCTGCTGGTGTTTCTGTCTCTCCTGTTCCTCAGTACCTGCTGCTGCTGGTGTTACTGTCTCTCCTGTTCCTCAGTACCTGCTGCTACTGGTGTTACTGTTCCTCCTGTTCCTCAGTATCTGCTGCTGGTGTTACTTTCTTACCTGTTCCTTAGTACCTGCTGCTGCTGGTGTTATTGTCCATCCTGTTCCTCAGTACCTGCTGCTGCTGGTGTTACTATCTCTCCTGTTCCTCAGTACCTGCTGCTGCTGGTGTTACTGTGTCTCCAGTACCTCAGTACCTGCTGCTGGTGTTACTGTCACTCCTGTCCCTCAGTACCTGCTGCTACTTGTTTTACTGTCTCTCCTGTTCCTCTGTACCTGCTGCTGCTGGTGTTACTGTCTCTCCTGTTCCTCAGTACCTGCTGCTGGTGTTACTGTCTCTCGTGTTTCTCAGTACCTGCTACTGGTGTTTCTGTCTCTCCTGTTCCTCAGTACCTGCTGCTGGTGTAACTGTCTCTCCTGTTCCTCAGTACCTGCTGCTGCTGGTGTTCCTGTCTCACCTGTTCCTAAGTACCTGCTGCTAGTGATACTGTCTCACCTGTTCCTCCGTACCTGCTGCTGGTGTTACTGTCTCACCTGTTCCTCAGTACCTGCTGCCGGTGTTACTGTCCTTCCTGTTCCTCAGTACCTGCTGCTGGTGTTACTGTCTCTCCTGTTCCTCAGTACCTGCTGCTGCTGGTGTTCCTGTCTCACCTGTTCCTAAGTACCTGCTGCTAGTGATACTGTCTCACCTGTTCCTCCGTACCTGCTGCTGGTGTTACTGTCTCTCCTGTTCCTCAGTACCTGCTGCTGGTGTTACTGTCTCTCCTGTTCCTCAGTACATGCTGCTGGTGTTACTGCCTCTCCTGTTCCTCAGTACCTGCTGCTGGTGTTTCTGTCACTCCTGTTCCTCAGTACCTGCTGCTGCTGGTGTTACTGTCTCTCCTGTTCCTCAGTACCTGCTGCTACTTGTTTTACTGTCTCTCCTGTTCCTCAGTACCTGCTGCTAGTGTTACTGTCTCTCCTGTTCCTTATTACCTGCTGCTACTGGTGTTACTGTTCCTCCAGTTCCTCAGTACCTGCTGCTGGTGTTAATGTCACTCTTGTCCCTCAATGTCTGCTGCTGGTGTTACTGTCTCTCCTGTTCCTCTGTACCTGCTGCTACTTGTTTTACTGTCTCTCCTGTTCCTCAGTACCTGCTGCTGCTGGTGTTACTGTCTCTCCTGTTCCTCAGTACCTGCTGCTGCTGGTGTTACTGTCTCTCCTGTTTCTCAGTACCTGCTGCTGCTGGTGTTACTGTCTCTCCTGTTCCTCAGTACCTGCTGCTGGTGTTACTGTCTCTCCTGTTCCTCGGTACCTCCTGCTACTGGTGTTGCTGTCTCTACTGTTCCTCAGTACGTGCTGCTGGTGTTACTCTCTCTCCTGTTCCACAGTACCTGCTGCTCCTTGTTTTACTCTCTCCTGTTCCACAGTACGTGCTGCTGCTGGTGTTACTGTCTCTCCTGTTCCTCAGTACCTGCTGCTGCTGGTGTTACTGTCTCTCCTGTTCGTCAGTATCTGCTGCTGCTTGTGTTTTTGTCCCTCCTGTTCCTCAGTACCTGCTGCTGCTGGTGTTACTGTCTCTCCTGTTCGTCACTACCTGATGCTGCTGGTGTTTCTGTCTCTCCTGTTCCTCAGTACCTGCATCTGGTGTTACTGTCTCTCCTGTTCCTCAGTACCTGCTGCTGGTGTTACTGTTCCTCCAGTTCCTCAGTACCTGCTGCTGGTGTTAATGTCACTCTTGTCCCTCAATGTCTGCTGCTGGTGTTACTGTCTCTCCTGTTCCTCTGTAACTGCTGCTACTTGTTTTACTGTCTCTCCTGTTCCTCAGTACCTGCTGCTGCTGGTGTTACTGTCTGTCCTGTTCATCAGTACCTGCTGCTGCTGGTGTTACTGTCTCTCCTGTTCCTCAGTACCTGCTGCTGGTGTTACTGTCTCTCCTGTTCCTCACTACCTGCTGCTACTTGTTTTACTGTCTCTCCTGTTCCTCAGTACCTGCTGCTGCTGGTGTTACTGTCTCTCCTGTTCCTCAGTACCTGCTGCTGCTGGTGTTACTGTCTCTCCTGTTTCTCAGTACCTGCTGCTGCTGGTGTTACTGTCTCTCCTGTTCCTCAGTACCTGCTGCTGGTGTTACTGTCTCTCCTGTTCCTCGGTACCTCCTGCTACTGGTGTTGCTGTCTCTACTGTTCCTCAGTACGTGCTGCTGGTGTTACTCTCTCTCCTGTTCCACAGTACCTGCAGCTGGTGTTACTGTCTTTCCTCTTCCTTAGTACCTGCTGCTGGTGTTACTGTCCCCCCTGTTCCTCAGTACCTTCTGCTGCTGTTGTTACTGTCTCTCCTGTACCTCAGTACCTGCTGCTGGTGTTACTGTCCCTCCTGTTCCTCAGTACCTGCTGCTGCTGGTGTTACTGTCTCACCTGTTCCTCAGTACCCTCTGCTGGTGTTACTGACTCTCCTGTTCCTCAGTACCTACTGCTGCTGGTGTTTCAGTCTCTCCAGTTCCTCAGTACCTGCTCCTGGTGTTACTGTCACTCCTATTCCTCAGTACCTGCTGCTGGTGTTACTGTCTCTCCTGTTCCTCAGTACATGCTGCTGGTGTTACTATCTCGCCTGTTCCTCAGTATCTGCTGCTGGTGTTACTGTCTCTCCTGTTCCTCACTACCTGCTGCTGCTGGTGTTACTGTCTCTCCTGTTTATCAGTACCTGCTGCTGGTGTTACTGTCTCTCCTGTTCCTCAGTACATGCTGCTGGTGTTACTATCTCGCCTGTTCCTCAGTATCTGCTGCTGGTGTTACTGTCTCTCCTGTTCCTCACTACCTGCTGCTGCTGGTGTTACTGTCTCTCCTGTTCCTCACTACCTGCTGCTGCTGGTGTTACTGTCTCTCCTGTTCCTCAGTACCTGCTGCTGGTGTTACTGTCTCTCCTGTTCCTCACTACCTGCTGCTGCTGGTGTTACTGTGTCTCCAGTACCTCAGTACCTGCTGCTGGTGTTACTGTCACTCCTGTCCCTCAGTACCTGCTGCTACTTGTTTTACTGTCTCTCCTGTTCCTCTGTACCTGCTGCTGCTGGTGTTACTGTCTCTCCTGTTCCTCAGTACCTGCTGCTGGTGTTACTGTCTCTCGTGTTTCTCAGTACCTGCTACTGGTGTTTCTGTCTCTCCTGTTCCTCAGTACCTGCTGCTGGTGTAACTGTCTCTCCTGTTCCTCAGTACCTGCTGCTGCTGGTGTTCCTGTCTCACCTGTTCCTAAGTACCTGCTGCTAGTGATACTGTCTCACCTGTTCCTCCGTACCTGCTGCTGGTGTTACTGTCTCACCTGTTCCTCAGTACCTGCTGCCGGTGTTACTGTCCTTCCTGTTCCTCAGTACCTGCTGCTGGTGTTACTGTCTCTCCTGTTCCTCAGTACCTGCTGCTGCTGGTGTTCCTGTCCCACCTGTTCCTAAGTACCTGCTGCTAGTGATACTGTCTCACCTGTTCCTCCGTACCTGCTGCTGGTGTTACTGTCTCTCCTGTTCCTCAGTACCTGCTGCTGGTGTTACTGTCTCTCCTGTTCCTCAGTACATGCTGCTGGTGTTACTGCCTCTCCTGTTCCTCAGTACCTGCTGCTGGTGTTTCTGTCACTCCTGTTCCTCAGTACCTGCTGCTGCTGGTGTTACTGTCTCTCCTGTTCCTCAGTACCTGCTGCTACTTGTTTTACTGTCTCTCCTGTTCCTCAGTACCTGCTGCTAGTGTTACTGTCTCTCCTGTTCCTTATTACCTGCTGCTACTGGTGTTACTGTTCCTCCAGTTCCTCAGTACCTGCTGCTGGTGTTAATGTCACTCTTGTCCCTCAATGTCTGCTGCTGGTGTTACTGTCTCTCCTGTTCCTCTGTACCTGCTGCTACTTGTTTTACTGTCTCTCCTGTTCCTCAGTACCTGCTGCTGCTGGTGTTACTGTCTCTCCTGTTCCTCAGTACCTGCTGCTGCTGGTGTTACTGTCTCTCCTGTTTCTCAGTACCTGCTGCTGCTGGTGTTACTGTCTCTCCTGTTCCTCAGTACCTGCTGCTGGTGTTACTGTCTCTCCTGTTCCTCGGTACCTCCTGCTACTGGTGTTGCTGTCTCTACTGTTCCTCAGTACGTGCTGCTGGTGTTACTCTCTCTCCTGTTCCACAGTACCTGCTGCTCCTTGTTTTACTCTCTCCTGTTCCACAGTACCTGCTGCTGCTGGTGTTACTGTCTCTCCTGTTCCTCAGTACCTGCTGCTGCTGGTGTTACTGTCTCTCCTGTTCGTCAGTATCTGCTGCTGCTTGTGTTTTTGTCCCTCCTGTTCCTCAGTACCTGCTGCTGCTGGTGTTACTGTCTCTCCTGTTCGTCACTACCTGATGCTGCTGGTGTTTCTGTCTCTCCTGTTCCTCAGTACCTGCAGCTGGTGTTACTGTCTCTCCTGTTCCTCAGTACCTGCTGCTGGTGTTTCTGTCTCTCCTGTTCCTCAGTACCTGTTGCTGCTGGTGTTACTGTCTCTCCTGTTCCTCAGTACCTGCTGCTGCTGTTACTGTCCCTCCTGTTCCTCAGTACCTGCTGCTGCTGGTGTTACTGTCTTTCCTCTTCCTTAGTACCTGCTGCTGGTGTTACTGTCTCTCCTGTTCCTCGGTACCTGCTGCTGCTGGTGTTGCTGTCTCTACTGTTCCTCAGTACGTGCTGCTGCTGTTACTCTCTCTCCTGTTCCACAGAACCTGCTGCTGGTGTTACTGTCTCTCCTGTTCCACAGTACCTTCTGCTGGTGTTACTGTCTCTCGTGTTCCTCAGTACCTGCTGCTGATGTTACTGTCTCTCCTGTTCCTCAGTACCTGCTGCTGGTGTTACTCTCTCTCCTGTTCCACAGTACCTGCTGCTGGTGTTACTGTCTGTCCTGTTCTTCAGTACCTGCTGCTGCTGGTGTTACTGTCTCTCCTGTTCGTCACTACCTGATGCTGCTGGTGTTTCTGTCTCTCCTGTTCCTCAGTACCTGCAGCTGGTGTTACTGTCTCTCCAGTTCCTCAGTACCTGCTGCTGCTGGTGTTACTGTTTCTCCTGTTCCTCAGTACCTGCTGCTGCTGGTGTTACTGTCTCTCCTGTTCCTCAGTACCTGCTGCTGGTGTTACTGCCCCTCATGTTCCTCAGTACCTGCTGCTGCTGGTGTTACTTTCTTACCTGTTCCTTAGTACCTGCTGCTGCTGGTGTTACTGTCCATCCTGTTCCTCAGTACCTGCTGCTGCTGGTGTTACTATCTCTCCTGTTCCTCAGTACCTGCTGCTGCTGGTGTTACTGTGTCTCCAGTACCTCAGTACCTGCTGCTGGTGTTACTGTCACTCCTGTCCCTCAGTACCTGCTGCTACTTGTTTTACTGTCTCTCCTGTTCCTCTGTACCTGCTGCTGCTGGTGTTACTGTCTCTCCTGTTCCTCAGTACCTGCTGCTGGTGTTACTGTCTCTCGTGTTTCTCAGTACCTGCTACTGGTGTTTCTGTCTCTCCTCTTCCTCAGTACCTGCTGCTGCTGGTGTTACTGTCTCTCCTGTTCCTAAGTACCTGCTGCTAGTGATACTGTCTCACCTGTTCCTCCGTACCTGCTGCTGGTGTTACTGTCTCTCCTGTTCCTAAGTACCTGCTGCTAGTGATACTGTCTCACCTGTTCCTCCGTACCTGCTGCTGGTGTTACTGTCTCTCCTGTTCCTCAGTACCTGCTGCTGGTGTTACTGTCTCTCCTGTTCCTCAGTACCTGCTGCTGGTGTTTCTGTCACTCCTGTTCCTCAGTACCTGCTGCTGCTGGTGTTACTGTCTCTCCTGTTCCTCAGTACCTGCTGCTACTTGTTTTACTGTCTCTCCTGTTCCTCAGTACCTGCTGCTAGTGTTACTGTCTCTCCTGTTCCTTAGTACCTGCTGCTACTGGTGTTACTGTTCCTCCAGTTCCTCAGTACCTGCTGCTGGTGTTAATGTCACTCTTGTCCCTCAATGTCTGCTGCTGGTGTTACTGTCTCTCCTGTTCCTCTGTAACTGCTGCTACTTGTTTTACTGTCTCTCCTGTTCCTCAGTACCTGCTGCTGCTGGTGTTACTGTCTCTCCTGTTCCTCAGTACCTGCTGCTGCTGGTGTTACTGTCTCTCCTGTTTCTCAGTACCTGCTGCTGCTGGTGTTACTGTCTCTCCTGTTCCTCAGTACCTGCTGCTGGTGTTACTGTCTCTCCTGTTCCTCGGTACCTCCTGCTACTGGTGTTGCTGTCTCTACTGTTCCTCAGTACGTGCTGCTGGTGTTACTCTCTCTCCTGTTCCACAGTACCTGCTGCTACTTGTTTTACTCTCTCCTGTTCCTCAGTACCTGCTGCTGCTGGTGTTACTGTCTCTCCTGTTCCTCGGTACCTGCTGCTGCTGGTGTTACTGTCTCTCCTGTTCGTCAGTATCTGCTGCTGCTTGTGTTTTTGTCCCTCCTGTTCCTCAGTACCTGCTGCTGCTGGTGTTACTGTCTCTCCTGTTCGTCACTACCTGATGCTGCTGGTGTTTCTGTCTCTCCTGTTCCTCAGTACCTGCAGCTGGTGTTACTGTCTCTCCTGTTCCTCAGTACCTGCTGCTGGTGTTTCTGTCTCTCCTGTTCCTCAGTACCTGTTGCTGCTGGTGTTACTGTCTCTCCTGTTCCTCAGTACCTGCTGCTGGTGTTACTGTCCCTCCTGTTCCTCAGTACCTGCTGCTGCTGGTGTTACTGTCTTTCCTCTTCCTTAGTACCTGCTGCTGGTGTTACTGTCCCTCCTGTTCATCAGTACCTTCTACTGCTGGTGTTACTGTCTCTCCTGTACCTCAGTACCTGCTGCTGGTGTTACTGTCCCTCCTGTTCCTCAGTACCTGCTGCTGCTGGTGTTACTGTCTCACCTGTTCCTCAGTACCCTCTGCTGGTGTTACTGACTCTCCTGTTCCTCAGTACCTACTGCTGCTGGTGTTTCAGTCTCTCCAGTTCCTCAGTACCTGCTCCTGGTGTTACTGTCATTCCTGCTCCTCAGTACCTGCTGCTGGTGTTACTGTCTCTCCTGTTCCTCAGTACATGCTGCTGGTGTTACTATCTCGCCTGTTCCTCAGTATCTGCTGCTGGTGTTACTGTCTCTCCTGTTCCTCACTACCTGCTGCTGCTGGTGTTACTGTCTCTCCTGTTTATCAGTACCTGCTGCTGCTGGTGTTACTGTCTCTCCTGTTCCTCAGTACCTGCTGCTGGTGTTACTGTCTCTCCTGTTCCTCACTACCTGCTGCTGCTGGTGTTACTGTCTCTCCTATTCCTCAGTACCTGCTGCTGCTCGTGTTACTGTCTCTCCTGTTCCTCAGTACCTGCTGCTGGTGTTACTGCCTCTCCTTTTCCACAGTACCTGCTGCTGGTGTTTCAGTCTCTCCAGTTCCTCAGTACCTGCTCCTGGTGTTACTGTCACTCCTGTTCCTCAGTACCTGCTGCTGGTGTTACTGTCTCTCCTGTTCCTCAGTACCTACTGCTGCTGGTGTTACTGTCTCTCCTGTTCCTCAGTACCTGCTCCTGATGTTACTGTCTCTCCTGTTCCTCAGTACCTGCTGCTGCTGGTGTTACTGTCTCTCCTGTTCCTCAGTACCTGCTGCTGCTGGTGTTTCTGTCTCTCCTGTTCCTCAGTACCTGCTGCTGCTGGTGTTACTGTCTCTCCTGTTCCTCAGTACCTGCTGCTGGTGTAACTGTCCGTCCTGTTCCTCAGTGCCTGATGCAGCTGGTGTTACTATCTCTCCTGGTCCTTAGTACCTGCTGCTGCTGGTGTTACTGTCTCTCCTGGTCCTTAGTACCTGCTGCTGCTGGTGTTACTGTCTCTCCTGTTCCTCCGTACCTGCTCCTGATGTTACTGTCTCTCCTGTTCCTCAGGACGTGCTGCTGCTGGTGTTACTGTCTCTCCTGTTCCTCAGTAAGTGCTGCTGCTGGTGTTACTGTCTCTCCTGTTCCTCAGTACCTGCTGCTGGTGTTACTGTCTCTCCTGTTCCTCAGTACCTGCTGCTGGTGTTACTGTCTCTCCTGTTCGTCACTACCTGGTGCTGCTGGTGTTACTGTTCCTCCTGTTCCTCAGTACCTGCTGCTGCTGGTGTTACTTCCTTACCTGTTCCTCAGTACCTGCTGCTGATGTTATTGTCTCTCCTGTTCCTCAGTACCTGCTGCTGGTGTTACTCTCTCTACTGTTCCACAGTACCTGCTGCTGGTGTTACTGTCTCTCCTGTCCCTCAGTACCTGCTGCTACTTGTTTTACTGTCTCTCCTGTTCCTCTGTACCTGCTGCTGCTGGTGTTACTGTCTCTCCTGTTCGTCACTACCTGGTGCTGCTGGTGTTACTGTTCCTCCTGTTCCTCAGTACCTGCTGCTGCTGGTGTTACTTCCTCACCTGTTCCTTAGTACCTGCTGCTGCTGGTGTTACTGTCCTTCCTGTTCCTCAGTACCTGCTGCTGCTGGTGTTACTGTCCTTCCTGTTCCTCTGTACCTGCTGCTGCTGGTGTTACTGTCTCTCGTGTTTCTCAGTACCCGCTACTGGTGTTTCTGTCTCTCCTGTTCCTACGTACCTGCTGCTGGTGTTACACTCTCTCCTGTTCCTCAGTACCTGCTGCTGGTGTTTCTGTCTCTCCTGTTCCTCTGTACCTGCTGCTAGTGTTACTGTCTCTCCTGTTCCTTAGTACCTGCTGCTACTGGTGTTACTGTTCCTCCTGTTCCTCAGTACCTGCTGCTGGAGTTACTGTTCCTCCTGTTCCTCAGTACCTGCTGCTGGTGTTACTGTCACTCTTGTCCCTCAGTGTCTGCTGCTGGTGTTACTGTCTCTCCTGTTCCTCAGTACCTGCTGCTGCTGGTGTTACTGTCTCTCCTGTTCCTCAGTACCTGCTGCTGCTGGTCTTACTGTCTCTCCTGTTCCTCAGTACCTGCTGCTGGTGTTACTGTCTCTCCTGTTCCGCAGTACCTGCTGCTGCTGGTGTTGCTGTCTCTCCTGTTCCTCAGTACGTGCTGCTGGTGTTACTCTCTCTCCTGTTCCTTAGTACCTGCTGCTGCTGATGTTACTGTCTCTCCTGTTCCTCAGTACCTGATGCTGGTGTTACTCTCTCTCCTGTTCCACAGTACCTGCTGCTGGTGTTACTGTGTCTCCTGTTCCTCAGTACCTGCTGCTGCTGGTGTTACTATCTCTCGTGTTTCTCAGTACCTGCTGCTGGTGTTACTGTCTCTCCTATTCCCCAGTACCTGCTGCTGCAGTTTCTGTCTCTCCTGTTCCTCAGTACCTGCTGCAGGTGTTTCTGTCTCTCCTGTTCCTCAGTACCTGCTGCTGCTGGTGTTACTGTCTCTCCTGTTCCTCAGTACCTGCTGCAACTGGTGTTACTGTTCCTCCTGTTCCTCAGTACCTGCTGCTGGTGTTACTGTTCCTCCTGTTCCTCAGTACCTGCTGCTGGTGTTACTGTCTCTCCTGTTCCTCAGGACCTGCTGCTGCTGGTGTTACTGTCTCTCCTGTTCCTCAGTACCTGCTGCTGGTGTTACTGTCTCTCCTGTTCCTCGGTACCTGCTGCTGCTGGTGTTGCTGTCTCTACTGTTCCTCAGTACGTGCTGCTGGTGTTACTCTCTCTCCTGTTCCACAGTACCTGCTGCTGGTGTTACTGTCTCTCCTGTTCCTCAGTACCTGCTGCTGGTGTTACTCTCTCTCTTGTTCCACAGTACCTGCTGCTGGTGTTACTGTCTCTCGTGTTCCTCAGTACCTGCTGCTGATTTTACTGTCTCTCCTGTTCCTCAGTACCTGCTGCTGGTGTTACTCTCTCTCCTGTTCCACAGTACCTGCTGCTGGTGTTACTTTCTTACCTGTTCCTTAGTACCTGCTGCTGCTGGTGTTACTGTCTCTCCTGTTCCTCCGTACCTGCTGCTGGTGTTACTGTCTCTCCTGTTCCTCTGTGTCTGCTGCTGCTGGTGTTACTGTCTCTCCTGTTCCTCAGTACCTGCTGCTGCTGGTGTTACTGTCTCTCCTGTTCCTCAGTACCTGCTGCTGCTGGTGTTACTGTCTCTCCTGTTCCTCAGTACCTGCTGCAACTGGTGTTACTGTTCCTCCTGTTCCTCAGTACCTGCTGCTGGTGTTACTGTTCCTCCTGTTCCTCAGTACATGCTGCTGGTGTTACTGTCTCTCCTGTTACTCAGGACCTGCTGCTGCTGGTGTTACTGTCTCTCCTGTTCCTCAGTACCTGCTGCTGGTGTTACTGTCTCACCTATTCCCCAGTACCTGCTGCTGCTGGTGTTGCTGTCTCTCCTGTTCCTCAGTACGTGCTGCTGGTGTTACTCTCTCTCGTGTTCCTTAGTACCTGCTGCTGCTGATGTTACTGTCTCTCCTGTTCCTCAGTACCTGCTGCTGGTGTTACTCTCAGTCCTGTTCCTCAGTATCTGCTGCTGCTTGTGCTTTTGTCCCTCCTGTTCCTCAGTACCTGCTGCTGGTGTTACTGTCTCTCCTGTTCCTCAGTACCTGCTGCTGGTGTTACTCTCTCTTCTGTTCCACAGTACCTGCTGCTGGTGTTACTGTCTCTCCTGTTCTTCAGTACCTGCTGCTGCTGGTGTTACTGTCTCTCCTATTCCCCAGTACCTGCTGCTGCAGTTTCTGTCTCTCCTGTTCCTCAGTACCTGCTGCTGGTGTTTCTGTCTCTCCTGTTCCTCAGTACCTGCTGCTGCTGGTGTTACTGTCTCTCCTGTTCCTCAGTACCTGCTGCTACTGGTGTTACTGTTCCTCCTGTTCCTCAGTATCTGCTGCTGGTGTTACTTTCTTACCTGTTCCTTAGTACCTGCTGCTGCTGGTGTTATTGTCCATCCTGTTCCTCAGTACCTGCTGCTGCTGGTGTTACTATCTCTCCTGTTCCTCAGTACCTGCTGCTGCTGGTGTTACTGTGTCTCCAGTACCTCAGTACCTGCTGCTGGTGTTACTGTCACTCCTGTCCCTCAGTACCTGCTGCTACTTGTTTTACTGTCTCTCCTGTTCCTCTGTACCTGCTGCTGCTGGTGTTACTGTCTCTCCTGTTCCTCAGTACCTGCTGCTGGTGTTACTGTCTCTCGTGTTTCTCAGTACCTGCTACTGGTGTTTCTGTCTCTCCTGTTCCTCAGTACCTGCTGCTTGTGTAACTGTCTCTCCTGTTCCTCAGTACCTGCTGCTGCTGGTGTTCCTGTCTCACCTGTTCCTAAGTACCTGCTGCTAGTGATACTGTCTCACCTGTTCCTCCGTACCTGCTGCTGGTGTTACTGTCTCACCTGTTCCTCAGTACCTGCTGCCGGTGTTACTGTCCTTCCTGTTCCTCAGTACCTGCTGCTGGTGTTACTGTCTCTCCTGTTCCTCAGTACCTGCTGCTGCTGGTGTTCCTGTCTCACCTGTTCCTAAGTACCTGCTGCTAGTGATACTGTCTCACCTGTTCCTCCGTACCTGCTGCTGGTGTTACTGTCTCTCCTGTTCCTCAGTACCTGCTGCTGGTGTTACTGTCTCTCCTGTTCCTCAGTACATGCTGCTGGTGTTACTGCCTCTCCTGTTCCTCAGTACCTGCTGCTGGTGTTTCTGTCACTCCTGTTCCTCAGTACCTGCTGCTGCTGGTGTTACTGTCTCTCCTGTTCCTCAGTACCTGCTGCTACTTGTTTTACTGTCTCTCCTGTTCCTCAGTACCTGCTGCTAGTGTTACTGTCTCTCCTGTTCCTTATTACCTGCTGCTACTGGTGTTACTGTTCCTCCAGTTCCTCAGTACCTGCTGCTGGTGTTAATGACACTCTTGTCCCTCAATGTCTGCTGCTGGTGTTACTGTCTCTCCTGTTCCTCTGTACCTGCTGCTACTTGTTTTACTGTCTCTCCTGTTCCTCAGTACCTGCTGCTGCTGGTGTTACTGTCTCTCCTGTTCCTCAGTACCTGCTGCTGCTGGTGTTACTGTCTCTCCTGTTTCTCAGTACCTGCTGCTGCTGGTGTTACTGTCTCTCCTGTTCCTCAGTACCTGCTGCTGGTGTTACTGTCTCTCCTGTTCCTCGGTACCTCCTGCTACTGGTGTTGCTGTCTCTACTGTTCCTCAGTACGTGCTGCTGGTGTTACTCTCTCTCCTGTTCCACAGTACCTGCTGCTCCTTGTTTTACTCTCTCCTGTTCCTCAGTACCTGCTGCTGCTGGTGTTACTGTCTCTCCTGTTCCTCAGTACCTGCTGCTGCTGGTGTTACTGTCTCTCCTGTTCGTCAGTATCTGCTGCTGCTTGTGTTTTTGTCCCTCCTGTTCCTCAGTACCTGCTGCTGCTGGTGTTACTGTCTCTCCTGTTCGTCACTACCTGATGCTGCTGGTGTTTCTGTCTCTCCTGTTCCTCAGTACCTGCAGCTGGTGTTACTGTCTCTCCTGTTCCTCAGTACCTGCTGCTGGTGTTTCTGTCTCTCCTGTTCCTCAGTACCTGTTGCTGCTGGTGTTACTGTCTCTCCTGTTCCTCAGTACCTGCTGCTGGTGTTACTGTCCCTCCTGTTCCTCAGTACCTGCTGCTGCTGGTGTTACTGTCTCTCCTCTTCCTTAGTACCTGCTGCTGGTGTTACTGTCCCTCCTGTTCCTCAGTACCTTCTGCTGCTGGTGTTACTGTCTCTCCTGTACCTCAGTACCTGCTGCTGGTGTTACTGTCCCTCCTGTTCCTTAGTACCTGCTGCTACTGGTGTTACTGTTCCTCCAGTTCCTCAGTTCCTGCTGCTGGTGTTAATGTCACTCTTGTCCCTCAATGTCTGCTGCTGGTGTTACTGTCTCTCCTGTTCCTCTGTAACTGCTGCTACTTGTTTTACTGTCTCTCCTGTTCCTCAGTACCTGCTGCTGCTGGTGTTACTGTCTGTCCTGTTCATCAGTACCTGCTGCTGCTGGTGTTACTGTCTCTCCTGTTCCTCAGTACCTGCTGCTGGTGTTACTGTCTCTCCTGTTCCTCACTACCTGCTGCTACTTGTTTTACTGTCTCTCCTGTTCCTCAGTACCTGCTGCTGCTGGTGTTACTGTCTCTCCTGTTCCTCAGTACCTGCTGCTGCTGGTGTTACTGTCTCTCCTGTTTCTCAGTACCTGCTGCTGCTGGTGTTACTGTCTCTCCTGTTCCTCAGTACCTGCTGCTGGTGTTACTGTCTCTCCTGTTCCTCGGTACCTCCTGCTACTGGTGTTGCTGTCTCTACTGTTCCTCAGTACGTGCTGCTGGTGTTACTCTCTCTCCTGTTCCACAGTACCTGCTGCTACTTGTTTTACTCTCTCCTGTTCCTCAGTACCTGCTGCTGCTGGTGTTACTGTCTCTCCTGTTCCTCAGTACCTGCTGCTGCTGGTGTTACTGTCTCTCCTGTTCGTCAGTATCTGCTGCTGCTTGTGTTTTTGTCCCTCCTGTTCCTCAGTACCTGCTGCTGCTGGTGTTACTGTCTCTCCTGTTCGTCACTACCTGATGCTGCTGGTGTTTCTGTCTCTCCTGTTCCTCAGTACCTGCAGCTGGTGTTACTGTCTCTCCTGTTCCTCAGTACCTGCTGCTGGTGTTTCTGTCTCTCCTGTTCCTCAGTACCTGTTGCTGCTGGTGTTACTGTCTCTCCTGTTCCTCAGTACCTGCTGCTGGTGTTACTGTCCCTCCTGTTCCTCAGTACCTGCTGCTGCTGGTGTTACTGTCTTTCCTCTTCCTTAGTACCTGCTGCTGGTGTTACTGTCCCTCCTGTTCCTCAGTACCTTCTGCTGCTGTTGTTACTGTCTCTCCTGTACCTCAGTACCTGCTGCTGGTGTTACTGTCCCTCCTGTTCCTCAGTACCTGCTGCTGCTGGTGTTACTGTCTCACCTGTTCCTCAGTACCCTCTGCTGGTGTTACTGACTCTCCTGTTCCTCAGTACCTACTGCTGCTGGTGTTTCAGTCTCTCCAGTTCCTCAGTACCTGCTCCTGGTGTTACTGTCACTCCTATTCCTCAGTACCTGCTGCTGGTGTTACTGTCTCTCCTGTTCCTCAGTACATGCTGCTGGTGTTACTATCTCGCCTGTTCCTCAGTATCTGCTGCTGGTGTTACTGTCTCTCCTGTTCCTCACTACCTGCTGCTGCTGGTGTTACTGTCTCTCCTGTTTATCAGTACCTGCTGCTGGTGTTACTGTCTCTCCTGTTCCTCAGTACATGCTGCTGGTGTTACTATCTCGCCTGTTCCTCAGTATCTGCTGCTGGTGTTACTGTCTCTCCTGTTCCTCACTACCTGCTGCTGCTGGTGTTACTGTCTCTCCTGTTCCTCACTACCTGCTGCTGCTGGTGTTACTGTCTCTCCTGTTCCTCAGTACCTGCTGCTGGTGTTACTGTCTCTCCTGTTCCTCACTACCTGCTGCTGCTGGTGTTACTGTGTCTCCAGTACCTCAGTACCTGCTGCTGGTGTTACTGTCACTCCTGTCCCTCAGTACCTGCTGCTACTTGTTTTACTGTCTCTCCTGTTCCTCTGTACCTGCTGCTGCTGGTGTTACTGTCTCTCCTGTTCCTCAGTACCTGCTGCTGGTGTTACTGTCTCTCGTGTTTCTCAGTACCTGCTACTGGTGTTTCTGTCTCTCCTGTTCCTCAGTACCTGCTGCTGGTGTAACTGTCTCTCCTGTTCCTCAGTACCTGCTGCTGCTGGTGTTCCTGTCTCACCTGTTCCTAAGTACCTGCTGCTAGTGATACTGTCTCACCTGTTCCTCCGTACCTGCTGCTGGTGTTACTGTCTCACCTGTTCCTCAGTACCTGCTGCCGGTGTTACTGTCCTTCCTGTTCCTCAGTACCTGCTGCTGGTGTTACTGTCTCTCCTGTTCCTCAGTACCTGCTGCTGCTGGTGTTCCTGTCTCACCTGTTCCTAAGTACCTGCTGCTAGTGATACTGTCTCACCTGTTCCTCCGTACCTGCTGCTGGTGTTACTGTCTCTCCTGTTCCTCAGTACCTGCTGCTGGTGTTACTGTCTCTCCTGTTCCTCAGTACATGCTGCTGGTGTTACTGCCTCTCCTGTTCCTCAGTACCTGCTGCTGGTGTTTCTGTCACTCCTGTTCCTCAGTACCTGCTGCTGCTGGTGTTACTGTCTCTCCTGTTCCTCAGTACCTGCTGCTACTTGTTTTACTGTCTCTCCTGTTCCTCAGTACCTGCTGCTAGTGTTACTGTCTCTCCTGTTCCTTATTACCTGCTGCTACTGGTGTTACTGTTCCTCCAGTTCCTCAGTACCTGCTGCTGGTGTTAATGTCACTCTTGTCCCTCAATGTCTGCTGCTGGTGTTACTGTCTCTCCTGTTCCTCTGTACCTGCTGCTACTTGTTTTACTGTCTCTCCTGTTCCTCAGTACCTGCTGCTGCTGGTGTTACTGTCTCTCCTGTTCCTCAGTACCTGCTGCTGCTGGTGTTACTGTCTCTCCTGTTTCTCAGTACCTGCTGCTGCTGGTGTTACTGTCTCTCCTGTTCCTCAGTACCTGCTGCTGGTGTTACTGTCTCTCCTGTTCCTCGGTACCTCCTGCTACTGGTGTTGCTGTCTCTACTGTTCCTCAGTACGTGCTGCTGGTGTTACTCTCTCTCCTGTTCCACAGTACCTGCTGCTCCTTGTTTTACTCTCTCCTGTTCCACAGTACCTGCTGCTGCTGGTGTTACTGTCTCTCCTGTTCGTCAGTATCTGCTGCTGCTTGTGTTTTTGTCCCTCCTGTTCCTCAGTACCTGCTGCTGCTGGTGTTACTGTCTCTCCTGTTCGTCACTACCTGATGCTGCTGGTGTTTCTGTCTCTCCTGTTCCTCAGTACCTGCAGCTGGTGTTACTGTCTCTCCTGTTCCTCAGTACCTGCTGCTGGTGTTTCTGTCTCTCCTGTTCCTCAGTACCTGTTGCTGCTGGTGTTACTGTCTCTCCTGTTCCTCAGTACCTGCTGCTGGTGTTACTGTCCCTCCTGTTCCTCAGTAACTGCTGCTGCTGGTGTTACTGTCTTTCCTCTTCCTTAGTACCTGCTGCTGGTGTTACTGTCCCTCCTGTTCCTCAGTACCTTCTGCTGCTGGTGTTACTGTCTCTCCTGTACCTCAGTACCTGCTGCTGGTGTTACTGTCCCTCCTGTTCCTCAGTACCTGCTGCTGCTGGTGTTACTGTCTCACCTGTTCCTCAGTACCCTCTGCTGGTGTTACTGTCTCTCCTGTTCCTCAGTACATGCTGCTGGTGTTACTATCTCGCCTGTTCCTCAGTATCTGCTGCTGGTGTTACTGTCTCTCCTGTTCCTCACTACCTGCTGCTGCTGGTGTTACTGTCTGTCCTGTTCATCAGTACCTGCTGCTGCTGGTGTTACTGTCTCTCCTGTTCCTCAGTACCTGCTGCTGGTGTTACTGTCTCTCCTGTTCCTCACTACCTGCTGCTACTTGTTTTACTGTCTCTCCTGTTCCTCAGTACCTGCTGCTGCTGGTGTTACTGTCTCTCCTGTTCCTCAGTACCTGCTGCTGCTGGTGTTACTGTCTCTCCTGTTTCTCAGTACCTGCTGCTGCTGGTGTTACTGTCTCTCCTGTTCCTCAGTACCTGCTGCTGGTGTTACTGTCTCTCCTGTTCCTCGGTACCTCCTGCTACTGGTGTTGCTGTCTCTACTGTTCCTCAGTACGTGCTGCTGGTGTTACTCTCTCTCCTGTTCCACAGTACCTGCTGCTACTTGTTTTACTCTCTCCTGTTCCTCAGTACCTGCTGCTGCTGGTGTTACTGTCTCTCCTGTTCCTCAGTACCTGCTGCTGCTGGTGTTACTGTCTCTCCTGTTTGTCAGTATCTGCTGCTGCTTGTGTTTTTGTCCCTCCTGTTCCTCAGTACCTGCTGCTGCTGGTGTTACTGTCTCTCCTGTTCGTCACTACCTGATGCTGCTGGTGTTTCTGTCTCTCCTGTTCCTCAGTACCTGCAGCTGGTGTTACTGTCTCTCCTGTTCCTCAGTACCTGCTGCTGGTGTTTCTGTCTCTCCTGTTCCTCAGTACCTGTTGCTGCTGGTGTTACTGTCTCTCCTGTTCCTCAGTACCTGCTGCTGGTGTTACTGTCCCTCCTGTTCCTCAGTACCTGCTGCTGCTGGTGTTACTGTCTTTCCTCTTCCTTAGTACCTGCTGCTGGTGTTACTGTCCCTCCTGTTCCTCAGTACCTTCTGCTGCTGTTGTTACTGTCTCTCCTGTACCTCAGTACCTGCTGCTGGTGTTACTGTCCCTCCTGTTCCTCAGTACCTGCTGCTGCTGGTGTTACTGTCTCACCTGTTCCTCAGTACCCTCTGCTGGTGTTACTGACTCTCCTGTTCCTCAGTACCTACTGCTGCTGGTGTTTCAGTCTCTCCAGTTCCTCAGTACCTGCTCCTGGTGTTACTGTCACTCCTATTCCTCAGTACCTGCTGCTGGTGTTACTGTCCCTCCTGTTCCTCAGTACATGCTGCTGGTGTTACTATCTCGCCTGTTCCTCAGTATCTGCTGCTGGTGTTACTGTCTCTCCTGTTCCTCACTACCTGCTGCTGCTGGTGTTCCTGTCTCTCCTGTTCCTCACTACCTGCTGCTGCTGGTGTTACTGTCTCTCCTGTTCCTCAGTACCTGCTGCTGGTGTTACTGTCTCTCCTGTTCCTCACTACCTGCTGCTGCTGGTGTTACTGTCTCTCCTATTCCTCAGTACCTGCTGCTGCTCGTGTTACTGTCGCTCCTGTTCCTCAGTACCTGCTGCTGGTGTTACTGCCTCTCCTTTTCCACAGTACCTGCTGCTGGTGTTTCAGTCTCTCCAGTTCCTCAGTACCTGCTGCTGGTGTTACTGTCTCTCCTGTTCCTCAGTACCTGCTCCTGATGTTACTGTCTCTCCTGTTCCTCAGTACCTGCTGCTGCTGGTGTTACTGTCTCTCCTGTTCCTCAGTACCTGCTGCTGCTGGTGTTTCTGTCTCTCCTGTTCCTCAGTACCTGCTGCTGCTGGTGTTACTGTCTCTCCTGTTCCTCAGTACCTGCTGCTGGTGTAACTGTCCGTCCTGTTCCTCAGTGCCTGATGCAGCTGGTGTTACTATCTCTCCTGGTCCTTAGTACCTGCTGCTGCTGGTGTTACTGTCTCTCCTGGTCCTTAGTACCTGCTGCTGCTGGTGTTACTGTCTCTCCTGTTCCTCCGTACCTGCTGCTGGTGTTACTGTCTCTCCTGTTCCTCTGTGTCTGCTGCTGCTGGTGTTACTGTCTCTCCTGTTCCTCAGTACGTGCTGCTGCTGGTGTTACTGTCTCTCCTGTTCCTCAGTAAGTGCTGCTGCTGGTGTTACTGTCTCTCCTGTTCCTCAGTACCTGCTGCTGGTGTTACTGTCTCTCCTGTTCCTCAGTACCTGCTGCTGATGTTACTGTCTCTCCTGTTCCTCAGTACCTGCTGCTGGTGTTACTGTCTCTCCTGTTCGTCACTACCTGGTGCTGCTGGTGTTACTGTTCCTCCTGTTCCTCAGTACCTGCTGCTGCTGGTGTTACTTCCTTACCTGTTCCTCAGTACCTGCTGCTGATGTTATTGTCTCTCCTGTTCCTCAGTACCTGCTGCTGGTGTTACTCTCTCTACTGTTCCACAGTACCTGCTGCTGGTGTTACTGTCTCTCCTGTCCCTCAGTACCTGCTGCTACTTGTTTTACTGTCTCTCCTGTTCCTCTGTACCTGCTGCTGCTGGTGTTACTGTCTCTCCTGTTCGTCACTACCTGGTGCTGCTGGTGTTACTGTTCCTCCTGTTCCTCAGTACCTGCTGCTGCTGGTGTTACTTCCTCACCTGTTCCTTAGTACCTGCTGCTGCTGGTGTTACTGTCCTTCCTGTTCCTCAGTACCTGCTGCTGCTGGTGTTACTGTCCTTCCTGTTCCTCTGTACCTGCTGCTGCTGGTGTTACACTCTCTCCTGTTCCTCAATACCTGCTGCTGGTGTTTCTGTCTCTCCTGTTCCTCTGTACCTGCTGCTAGTGTTACTGTCTCTCCTGTTCCTTAGTACCTGCTGCTACTGGTGTTACTGTTCCTCCTGTTCCTCAGTACCTGCTGCTGGTGTTACTGTTCCTCCTGTTCCTCAGTACCTGCTGCTGGTGTTACTGTCACTCTTGTCCCTCAGTGTCTGCTGCTGGTGTTACTGTCTCTCCTGTTCCTCAGTACCTGCTGCTGCTGGTGTTACTGTCTCTCCTGTTCCTCAGTACCTGCTGCTGCTGGTGTTACTGTCTCTCCTGTTCCTCAGTACCTGCTGCTGGTGTTACTGTCTCTCCTGTTCCGCAGTACCTGCTGCTGCTGGTGTTGCTGTCTCTCCTGTTCCTCAGTACGTGCTGCTGGTGTTACTCTCTCTCCTGTTCCTTAGTACCTGCTGCTGCTGATGTTACTGTCTCTCCTGTTCCTCAGTACCTGCTGCTGGTGTTACTCTCTCTCCTGTTCCACAGTACCTGCTGCTGGTGTTACTGTCTCTCCTGTTCCTCAGTACCTGCTGCTGCTGGTGTTACTATCTCTCGTGTTTCTCAGTACCTGCTGCTGGTGTTACTGTCTCTCCTATTCCCCAGTACCTGCTGCTGCAGTTTCTGTCTCTCCTGTTCCTCAGTACCTGCTGCAGGTGTTTCTGTCTCTCCTGTTCCTCAGTACCTGCTGCTACTGGTGTTACTGTTCCTCCTGTTCCTCAGTACCTGCTGCTGGTGTTACTGTTCCTCCTGTTCCTCAGTACCTGCTGCTGGTGTTACTGTCTCTCCTGTTCCTCAGGACCTGCTGCTGCTGGTGTTACTGTCTCTCCTGTTCCTCAGTACCTGCTGCTGGTGTTACTGTCTCTCCTGTTCCTCGGTACCTGCTGCTGCTGGTGTTGCTGTCTCTACTGTTCCTCAGTACGTGCTGCTGGTGTTGCTCTCTCTCCTGTTCCACAGTACCTGCTGCTGGTGTTACTGTCTCTCCTGTTCCTCAGTACCTGCTGCTGGTGTTACTCTCTCTCTTGTTCCACAGTACCTGCTGCTGGTGTTACTGTCTCTCGTGTTCCTCAGTACCTGCTGCTGATTTTACTGTCTCTCCTGTTCCTCAGTACCTGCTGCTGGTGTTACTCTCTCTCCTGTTCCACAGTACCTGCTGCTGGTGTTACTTTCTTACCTGTTCCTTAGTACCTGCTGCTGCTGGTGTTACTGTCTCTCCTGTTCGTCACTACCTGATGCTGCTGGTGTTACTGTCTCACCTATTCCCCAGTACCTGCTGCTGCTGGTGTTGCTGTCTCTCCTATTCCTCAGTACGTGCTGCTGGTGTTACTCTCTCTCCTGTTCCTTAGTACCTGCTGCTGCTGATGTTACTGTCTCTCCTGTTCCTCAGTACCTGCTGCTGGTGTTACTCTCAGTCCTGTTCCTCAGTATCTGCTGCTGCTTGTGCTTTTGTCCCTCCTGTTCCTCAGTACCTGCAGCTGGTGTTACTGTCTCTCCTGTTCCTCAGTACCTGCTGCTGGTGTTACTGTCTCTCCTGTTCCTCAGTACCTGCTGCTGGTGTTACTCTCTCTTCTGTTCCACAGTACCTGCTGCTGGTGTTACTGTCTCTCCTGTTCTTCAGTACCTGCTGCTGCTGGTGTTACTGTCTCTCCTATTCCCCAGTACCTGCTGATGCAGTTTCTGTCTCTCCTGTTCCTCAGTACCTGCTGCTGGTGTTTCTGTCTCTCCTGTTCCTCAGTACCGGCTGCTGCTGGTGTTACTGTCTCTCCTGTTCCTCAGTACCTGCTGCTACTGGTGTTACTGTTCCTCCTGTTCCTCAGTACCTGCTGCTGGTGTTACTTTCTTACCTGTTCCTTAGTACCTGCTGCTGCTGGTGTTACTGTCCATCCTGTTCCTCAGTACCTGCTGCTGCTGGTGTTACTGTCTCTCCTGTTCCTCAGTACCTGCTGCGGCTGGTGTTACTGTGTCTCCAGTACCTCAGTACCTGCTGCTGGTGTTACTGTCACTCCTGTCCCTCAGTACCTGCTGCTACTTGTTTTCCTGTCTCTCCTGTTCCTCTGTACCTGCTGCTGCTGGTGTTACTGTCTCTCCTGTTCCTCAGTACCTGCTGCTGGTGTTACTGTCTCTCCTGTTCCTCAGTACATGCTGCTGGTGTTACTGCCTCTCCTGTTCCTCAGTACCTGCTGCTGGTGTTTCTGTCACTCCTGTTCCTCAGTACCTGCTGCTGCTGGTGTTACTGTCTCTCCTGTTCCTCAGTACCTGCTGCTACTTGTTTTACTGTCTCTCCTGTTCCTCAGTACCTGCTGCTAGTGTTACTGTCTCTCCTGTTCCTTATTACCTGCTGCTACTGGTGTTACTGTTCCTCCAGTTCCTCAGTACCTGCTGCTGGTGTTAATGTCACTCTTGTTCCTCAATGTCTGCTGCTGGTGTTACTGTCTCTCCTGTTCCTCTGTACCTGCTGCTGATGTTACTGTCTCTCCTGTTCCTCAGTACCTGCTGCTGGTGTTACTGTCTCTCCTGTTCGTCACTACCTGGTGCTGCTGGTGTTACTGTTCCTCCTGTTCCTCAGTACCTGCTGCTGCTGGTGTTACTTCCTTACCTGTTCCTCAGTACCTGCTGCTGATGTTATTGTCTCTCCTGTTCCTCAGTACCTGCTGCTGGTGTTACTCTCTCTACTGTTCCACAGTACCTGCTGCTGGTGTTACTGTCTCTCCTGTCCCTCAGTACCTGCTGCTACTTGTTTTACTGTCTCTCCTGTTCCTCTGTACCTGCTGCTGCTGGTGTTACTGTCTCTCCTGTTTGTCACTACCTGGTGCTGCTGGTGTTACTGTTCCTCCTGTTCCTCAGTACCTGCTGCTGCTGGTGTTACTTCCTCACCTGTTCCTTAGTACCTGCTGCTGCTGGTGTTACTGTCCTTCCTGTTCCTCAGTACCTGCTGCTGCTGGTGTTACTGTCCTTCCTGTTCCTCTGTACCTGCTGCTGCTGGTGTTACTGTCTCTCGTGTTTCTCAGTACCCGCTACTGGTGTTTCTGTCTCTCCTGTTCCTACGTACCTGCTGCTGGTGTTACACTCTCTCCTGTTCCTCAGTACCTGCTGCTGGTGTTTCTGTCTCTCCTGTTCCTCAGTACCTGCTGCTAGTGTTACTGTCTCTCCTGTTCCTTAGTACCTGCTGCTACTGGTGTTACTGTTCCTCCTGTTCCTCAGTACCTGCTGCTGGTGTTACTGTTCCTCCTGTTCCTCAGTACCTGCTGCTGGTGTTACTGTCACTCTTGTCCCTCAGTGTCTGCTGCTGGTGTTACTGTCTCTCCTGTTCCTCAGTACCTGCTGCTGCTGGTGTTACTGTCTCTCCTGTTCCTCAGTACCTGCTGCTGCTGGTCTTACTGTCTCTCCTGTTCCTCAGTACCTGCTGCTGGTGTTACTGTCTCTCCTGTTCCGCAGTACCTGCTGCTGCTGGTGTTGCTGTCTCTCCTGTTCCTCAGTACGTGCTGCTGGTGTTACTCTCTCTCCTGTTCCTTAGTACCTGCTGCTGCTGATGTTACTGTCTCTCCTGTTCCTCAGTACCTGCTGCTGGTGTTACTCTCTCTCCTGTTCCACAGTACCTGCTGCTGGTGTTACTGTCTCTCCTGTTCCTCTGTACCTGCTGCTGCTGGTGTTACTATCTCTCGTGTTTCTCAGTACCTGCTGCTGGTGTTACTGTCTCTCCTATTCCCCAGTACCTGCTGCTGCAGTTTCTGTCTCTCCTGTTCCTCAGTACCTGCTGCAGGTGTTTCTGTCTCTCCTGTTCCTCAGTACCTGCTGCTGCTGGTGTTACTGTCTCTCCTGTTCCTCAGTACCTGCTGCAACTGGTGTTACTGTTCCTCCTGTTCCTCAGTACCTGCTGCTGGTGTTACTGTTCCTCCTGTTCCTCAGTACCTGCTGCTGGTGTTACTGTCTCTCCTGTTCCTCAGGACCTGCTGCTGCTGGTGTTACTGTCTCTCCTGTTCCTCAGTACCTGCTGCTGGTGTTACTGTCTCTCCTGTTCCTCGGTACCTGCTGCTGCTGGTGTTGCTGTCTCTACTGTTCCTCAGTACGTGCTGCTGGTGTTACTCTCTCTCCTGTTCCACAGTACCTGCTGCTGGTGTTACTGTCTCTCCTGTTCCTCAGTACCTGCTGCTGGTGTTACTCTCTCTCTTGTTCCACAGTACCTGCTGCTGGTGTTACTGTCTCTCGTGTTCCTCAGTACCTGCTGCTGATTTTACTGTCTCTCCTGTTCCTCAGTACCTGCTGCTGGTGTTACTCTCTCTCCTGTTCCACAGTACCTGCTGCTGGTGTTACTTTCTTACCTGTTCCTTAGTACCTGCTGCTGCTGGTGTTACTGTCTCTCCTGTTCGTCACTACCTGATGCTGCTGGTGTTACTGTCTCACCTATTCCCCAGTACCTGCTGCTGCTGGTGTTGCTGTCTCTCCTGTTCCTCAGTACGTGCTGCTGGTGTTACTCTCTCTCCTGTTCCTTAGTACCTGCTGCTGCTGATGTTACTGTCTCTCCTGTTCCTCAGTACCTGCTGCTGGTGTTACTCTCAGTCCTGTTCCTCAGTATCTGCTGCTGCTTGTGCTTTTGTCCCTCCTGTTCCTCAGTACCTGCAGCTGGTGTTACTGTCTCTCCTGTTCCTCAGTACCTGCAGCTGGTGTTACTGTCTCTCCTGTTCCTCAGTACCTGCTGCTGGTGTTACTGTCTCTCCTGTTCCTCAGTACCTGCTGCTGGTGTTACTCTCTCTTCTGTTCCACAGTACCTGCTGCTGGTGTTACTGTCTCTCCTGTTCTTCAGTACCTGCTGCTGCTGGTGTTACTGTCTCTCCTATTCCCCAGTACCTGCTGCTGCAGTTTCTGTCTCTCCTGTTCCTCAGTACCTGCTGCTGGTGTTTCTGTCTCTCCTGTTCCTCAGTACCTGCTGCTGGTGTTTCTGTCTCTCCTGTTCCTCACTACCTGCTGCTGCTGGTGTTACTGTTTCTCCTGTTCCTCAGTACCTGCTGCTGCTGGTGTTACTGTCTCTCCTGTTCCTCAGTACCTGCTGCTGGTGTTACTGTCTCTCCTGTTCCTCAGTACCTGCTGCTACTGGTGTTACTGTTCCTCCTGTTCCTCAGTACCTGCTGCTGGTGTTACTTTCTTACCTGTTCCTTAGTACCTGCTGCTGCTGGTGTTACTGTCCATCCTGTTCCTCAGTACCTGCTGCTGCTGGTGTTACTATCTCTCCTGTTCCTCAGTACCTGCTGCTGCTGGTGTTACTGTGTCTCCAGTACCTCAGTACCTGCTGCTGGTGTTACTGTCACTCCTGTCCCTCAGTACCTGCTGCTACTTGTTTTACTGTCTCTCCTGTTCCTCTGTACCTGCTGCTGCTGGGGTTACTGTCTCTCCTGTTCCTCAGTACCTGCTGCTGGTGTTACTGTCTCACGTGTTTCTCAGTACCTGCTACTGGTGTTTCTGTCTCTCCTGTTCCTCAGTACCTGCTGCTGGTGTTTCTGTCTCTCCTGTTCCTCAGTACCTGCTGCTGCTGGTGTTACTGTCTCACCTGTTCCTCAGTACCTGCTGCTGGTGTTGCTGTCTCTCCTGTTCCTCAGTACCTGCTGCTGCTGGTGTTCCTGTCTCACCTGTTCCTAAGTACCTGCTGCTAGTGATACTGTCTCACCTGTTCCTCCGTACCTGCTGCTGGTGTTACTGTCTCTCCTGTTCCTCAGTACCTGCTGCTGGTGTTACTGTCTCTCCTGTTCCTCAGTACATGCTGCTGGTGTTACTGCCTCTCCTGTTCCTCAGTACCTGCTGCTGGTGTTTCTGTCACTCCTGTTCCTCAGTACCTGCTGCTGCTGGTGTTACTGTCTCTCCTGTTCCTCAGTACCTGCTGCTACTTGTTTTACTGTCTCACCTGTTCCTCCGTACCTGCTGCTGGTGTTACTGTCTCTCCTGTTCCTCAGTACCTGCTGCTGGTGTTACTGTCTCTCCTGTTCCTCAGTACATGCTGCTGGTGTTACTGCCTCTCCTGTTCCTCAGTACCTGCTGCTGGTGTTACTGTCTCTCCTGTTCCTCAGTACATGCTGCTGGTGTTACTGCCTCTCCTGTTCCTCAGTACCTGCTACTGGTGTTACTGTCTCTCCTGTTCCTCAGTACCTGCTGCTGGTGTTGCTGTCTCTCCTGTTCCTCAGTACCTGCTGCTGCTGGTGTTCCTGTCTCACCTGTTCCTAAGTACCTGCTGCTAGTGATACTGTCTCACCTGTTCCTCCGTACCTGCTGCTGGTGTTACTGTCTCTCCTGTTCCTCAGTACCTGCTGCTGGTGTTACTGTCTCTCCTGTTCCTCAGTACATGCTGCTGGTGTTACTGCCTCTCCTGTTCCTCAGTACCTGCTGCTGGTGTTTCTGTCACTCCTGTTCCTCAGTACCTGCTGCTGCTGGTGTTACTGTCTCTCCTGTTCCTCAGTACCTGCTGCTACTTGTTTTACTGTCTCTCCTGTTCCTCAGTACCTGCTGCTGGTGTTTCTGTCTCTCCTGTTCCTCTGTACCTGCTGCTAGTGTTACTGTCTCTCCTGTTCCTTATTACCTGCTGCTACTGGTGTTACTGTTCCTCCAGTTCCTCAGTACCTGCTGCTGGTGTTAATGTCACTCTTGTCCCTCAATGTCTGCTGCTGGTGTTACTGTCTCTCCTGTTCCTCTGTACCTGCTGCTACTTGTTTTACTGTCTCTCCTGTTCCTCAGTACCTGCTGCTGCTGGTGTTACTGTCTCTCCTGTTCCTCAGTACCTGCTGCTGCTGGTGTTACTGTCTCTCCTGTTTCTCAGTACCTGCTGCTGCTGGTGTTACTGTCTCTCCTGTTCCTCAGTACCTGCTGCTGCTGGTGTTACTGTCTCTCCTGTTCCCGGTACCTCCTGCTACTGGTGTTGCTGTCTCTACTGTTCCTCAGTACGTGCTGCTGGTGTTACTCTCTCTCCTGTTCCACAGTACCTGCTGCTACTTGTTTTACTCTCTCCTGTTCCTCAGTACCTGCTGCTGCTGGTGTTACTGTCTCTCCTGTTCCTCAGTACCTGCTGCTGCTGGTGTTACTGTCTCTCCTGTTCGTCAGTATCTGCTGCTGCTTGTGTTTTTGTCCCTCCTGTTCCTCAGTACCTGCTGCTGCTGGTGTTACTGTCTCTCCTGTTCGTCACTACCTGCTGCTGCTGGTGTTACTGTCTCTCCTGTTCCTCAGTACCTGCAGCTGGTGTTACTGTCTCTCCTGTTCCTCAGTACCTGCTGCTGGTGTTTCTGTCTCTCCTGTTCCTCAGTACCTGCTGCTGCTGGTGTTACTGTCTCTCCTGTTCCTCAGTACCTGCTGCTACTTGTTTTACTGTCTCTCCTGTTCCTCTGTACCTGCTGCTGCTGGTGTTACTGTCTCTCCTGTTCCTCAGTACCTGCTGCTGGTGTTTCTGTCTCTCCTGTTCCTCAGTACCTGCTGCTACTTGTTTTACTGTCTCTCCTGTTCCTCTGTACCTGCTGCTGCTGGTGTTACTGTCTCTCCTGTTCCTCAGTACCTGCTGCTGGTGTTACTGTCTCTCCTGTTCCTCAGTACCTGCTGCTGGTGTTACTGTCTCTCCTGTTCCTCATGTACCTGCTGCTGCTGTTACTGTCTCTCCTGTTCCTCAGTACCTGCTGCTGGTGTTAATGCTTCTCCTGTTCCTCAGTACCTGCTGCTGGTGTTCCTGTCTCTCCTGTTCCTAAGTACCTGCTGCTGCTGGTGTTACTGTCTCTCCTGTTCCTCAGTACCAGCTGCTACTGGTGTTACTGTTCCTCCTGTTCCTCAGTACCTGCTGCTGGTGTTAATGTCACTCTTGTCCCTCAGTGTCTGCTGCTGGTGTTACTGTCTCTCCTGTTCATCAGTACCTGCTGCGACTTGTTTTACTGTCTCTCCTGTTCCTCAGTACCTGCTGCTGCTGGTGTTACTGTCTCTCCTGTTCCTCAGTACCTGCCGCTGCTGGTGTTACTGTCTCTCCTGTTCCTCAGTACCTGCTGCTGGTGTTACTGTCTCTCCTGTTCCTCACTACCTGCTGCTGCTGGTGTTACTGTCTCTCCTGTTCCTCAGTACCTGCTGCTGGTGTTACTGCCTCTCCTTTTCCACAGTACCTGCTGCTGGTGTTTCAGTCTCTCCAGTTCCTCAGTACCTGCTCCTGGTGTTACTGTCACTCCTGTTCCTCAGTACCTGCTGCTGGTGTTACTGTCTCTCCTGTTCCTCAGTACCTACTGCTGCTGGTGTTACTGTCTCTCCTGTTCCTCAGTACCTGCTCCTGATGTTACTGTCTCTCCTGTTCCTCAGTACCTGCTGCTGCTGGTGTTACTGTCTCTCCTGTTCCTCAGTACCTGCTGCTGCTGGTGTTTCTGTCTCTCCTGTTCCTCAGTACCTGCTGCTGCTGGTGTTACTGTCTCTACTGTTCCTCAGTACCTGCTGCTGGTGTAACTGTCCGTCCTGTTCCTCAGTGCCTGATGCAGCTGGTGTTACTATCTCTCCTGGTCCTTAGTACCTGCTGCTGCTGGTGTTACTGTCTCTCCTGGTCCTTAGTACCTGCTGCTGCTGGTGTTACTGTCTCTCCTGTTCCTCCGTACCTGCTGCTGGTGTTACTGTCTCTCCTGTTCCTCTGTGTCTGCTGCTGCTGGTGTTACTGTCTCTCCTGTTCCTCAGTACGTGCTGCTGCTGGTGTTACTGTCTCTCCTGTTCCTCAGTAAGTGCTGCTGCTGGTGTTGCTGTCTCTCCTGTTCCTCACTACCTGCTGCTGCTGGTGTTACTGTCTCTCCTATTACTCAGTACCTGCTGCTGCTCGTGTTACTGTCTCTCCTGTTCCTCAGTACCTGCTGCTGGTGTTACTGCCTCTCCTTTTCCACAGTACCTGCTGCTGGTGTTTCAGTCTCTCCAGGTCCTCAGTACCTGCTGCTGGTGTTACTGTCTCTCCTGTTCCTCAGTACCTACTGCTTCTGGTGTTACTGTCTCTCCTGTTCCTCAGTACCTGCTCCTGATGTTACTGTCTCTCCTGTTCCTCAGTACCTGCTGCTGCTGGTGTTACTGTCTCTCCTGTTCCTCAGTACCTGCTGCTGCTGGTGTTTCTGTCTCTCCTGTTCCTCAGTACCTGCTGCTGCTGGTGTTACTGTCTCTCCTGTTCCTCAGTACCTGCTGCTGGTGTAACTGTCCGTCCTGTTCCTCAGTGCCTGATGCAGCTGGTGTTACTATCTCTCCTGGTCCTTAGTATCTGCTGCTGCTGGTGTTACTGTCTCTCCTGGTCCTTAGTACCTGCTGCTGCTGGTGTTACTGTCTCTCCTGTTCCTCCGTACCTGCTGCTGGTGTTACTGTCTCTCCTGTTCCTCTGTGTCTGCTGCTGCTGGTGTTACTGTCTCTCCTGTTCCTCAGTACGTGCTGCTGCTGGTGTTACTGTCTCTCCTGTTCCTCAGTAAGTGCTGCTGCTGGTGTTACTGTCTCTCCTGTTCCTCAGTACCTGCTGCTGGTGTTACTGTCTCTCCTGTTCCTCAGTACCTGCTGCTGATGTTACTGTCTCTCCTGTTCCTCAGTACCTGCTGCTGGTGTTACTGTCTCTCCTGTTCGTCACTACCTGGTGCTGCTGGTGTTACTGTTCCTCCTGTTCCTCAGTACCTGCTGCTGCTGGTGTTACTTCCTTACCTGTTCCTCTGTACCTGCTGCTGCTGGTGTTACTGTCTCTCCTGTTCGTCACTACCTGGTGCTGCTGGTGTTACTGTTCCTCCTGTTCCTCAGTACCTGCTGCTGCTGGTGTTACTTCCTCACCTGTTCCTTAGTACCTGCTGCTGCTGGTGTTACTGTCCTTCCTGTTCCTCAGTACCTGCTGCTGCTGGTGTTACTGTCCTTCCTGTTCCTCTGTACCTGCTGCTGCTGGTGTTACTGTCTCTCGTGTTTCTCAGTACCCGCTACTGGTGTTTCTGTCTCTCCTGTTCCTACGTACCTGCTGCTGGTGTTACACTCTCTCCTGTTCCTCAGTACCTGCTGCTGGTGTTTCTGTCTCTCCTGTTCCTCTGTACCTGCTGCTAGTGTTACTGTCTCTCCTGTTCCTTAGTACCTGCTGCTACTGGTGTTACTGTTCCTCCTGTTCCTCAGTACCTGCTGCTGGTGTTACTGTTCCTCCTGTTCCTCAGTACCTGCTGCTGGTGTTACTGTCACTCTTGTCCCTCAGTGTCTGCTGCTGGTGTTACTGTCTCTCCTGTTCCTCAGTACCTGCTGCTGCTGGTGTTACTGTCTCTCCTGTTCCTCAGTACCTGCTGCTACTGGTCTTACTGTCTCTCCTGTTCCTCAGTACCTGCTGCTGGTGTTACTGTCTCTCCTGTTCCGCAGTACCTGCTGCTGCTGGTGTTGCTGTCTCTCCTGTTCCTCAGTACGTGCTGCTGGTGTTACTCTCTCTCCTGTTCCTTAGTACCTGCTGCTGCTGATGTTACTGTCTCTCCTGTTCCTCAGTACCTGCTGCTGGTGTTACTGTCTCTCCTGTTCCTCAGTACCTGCTGCTGCTGGTGTTACTATCTCTCGTGTTTCTCAGTACCTGCTGCTGGTGTTACTGTCTCTCCTATTCCCCAGTACCTGCTGCTGCAGTTTCTGTCTCTCCTGTTCCTCAGTACCTGCTGCTGGTGTTTCTGTCTCTCCTGTTCCTCAGTACCTGCTGCTGCTGGTGTTACTGTCTCTCCTGTTCCTCAGTACCTGCTGCTACTGGTGTTACTGTTCCTCCTGTTCCTCAGTACCTGCTGCTGGTGTTACTGTTCCTCCTGTTCCTCAGTACCTGCTGCTGGTGTTACTGTCTCTCCTGTTCCTCAGGACCTGCTGCTGCTGGTGTTACTGTCTCTCCTGTTCCTCAGTACCTGCTGCTGGTGTTACTCTCTCTCTTGTTCCACAGTACCTGCTGCTGGTGTTACTGTCTCTCGTGTTCCTCAGTACCTGCTGCTGATTTTACTGTCTCTCCTGTTCCTCAGTACCTGCTGCTGGTGTTACTCTCTCTCCTGTTCCACAGTACCTGCTGCTGGTGTTACTTTCTTACCTGTTCCTTAGTACCTGCTGCTGCTGGTGTTACTGTCTCTCCTGTTCGTCACTACCTGATGCTGCTGGTGTTACTGTCTCACCTATTCCCCAGTACCTGCTGCTGCTGGTGTTGCTGTCTCTCCTGTTCCTCAGTACGTGCTGCTGGTGTTACTCTCTCTCCTGTTCCTTAGTACCTGCTGCTGCTGATGTTACTGTCTCTCCTGTTCCTCAGTACCTGCTGCTGGTGTTACTCTCAGTCCTGTTCCTCAGTATCTGCTGCTGCTTGTGCTTTTGTCCCTCCTGTTCCTCAGTACCTGCAGCTGGTGGTACGGTCTCTCCTGTTCCTCAGTACCTGCTGCTGGTGTTACTGTCTCTCCTGTTCCTCAGTACCTGCTGCTGGTGTTACTCTCTCTTCTGTTCCACAGTACCTGCTGCTGGTGTTACTATCTCTCGTGTTTCTCAGTACCTGCTGCTGGTGTTACTGTCTCTCCTATTCCCCAGTACCTGCTGCTGCAGTTTCTGTCTCTCCTGTTCCTCAGTACCTGCTGCTGGTGTTTCTGTCTCTCCTGTTCCTCAGTACCTGCTGCTGCTGGTGTTACTGTCTCTCCTGTTCCTCAGTACCTGCTGCTACTGGTGTTACTGTTCCTCCTGTTCCTCAGTACCTGCTGCTGGTGTTACTGTTCCTCCTGTTCCTCAGTACCTGCTGCTGGTGTTACTGTCACTCTTGTCCCTCAGTGTCTGCTGCTGGTGTTTCTGTCTCTCCTGTTCCTCAGTACCTGCTGCTACTTGTTTTACTGTCTCTCCTGTTCCTCAGTACCTGCTGCTGCTGGTGTTCCTGTCTTTCCTGTTCCTCAGTACCTGCTGCTGCTGGTGTTACTGTCTCTCCTGTTCCTCAGTACCCGCTGCTGCTGGTGGTACTGTCTCTCCTGTTCCTCAGCACCTGCTGCTGGTGTTACTGTCTCTTCTGTTCCTCGGTACCTGCTGCTGCTGGCGTTGCTGTATCTACTGTTCCTCAGTACGTGCTGCTGGTGTTACTCTCTCTTCTGTTCCACAGTACCTGCTGCTGGTGTTACTTTCTCACCTGTTCCTTAGTACCTGCTGCTGCTGGTGTTACTGTCCTTCCTGTTCCTCAGTACCTGCTGCTGCTGGTGTTACTATCTCTCCTGTTCCTCAGTACCTGCTGCTGCTGGTGTTACTGTCTCTCCTGTTCCTCAGTACCTGCTGCTGGTGTTACTGTCACTCCTGTTCCTCAGCACCTGCTGCTGGTGTTACTGTCTCTTCTGTTCCTCGGTACCTGCTGCTGCTGGTGTTGCTGTCTCTTGTGTTTCTCAGTACCTGCTGCTGGTGTTACTGTGTCTCCTATTCCCCAGTACCTGCTGCTGCAGTTTCTGTCTCTCCTGTTCCTCAGTACCTGCTGCTGGTGTTTCTGTCTCTCCTGTTCCTCAGTACCTGCTGCTGCTGGTGTTACTGTCTCTCCTGTTCCTCAGTACCTGCTGCTACTGGTGTTACTGTTCCTCCTGTTCCTCAGTACCTGCTGCTGGTGTTACTGTTCCTCCTGTTCCTCAGTACCTGCTGCTGGTGTTACTGTCACTCTTGTCCCTCAGTGTCTGCTGCTGGTGTTTCTGTCTCTCCTGTTCCTCAGGACCTGCTGCTACTTGTTTTACTGTCTCTCTTGTTCCTCAGTACCTGCTGCTGCTGGTGTTCCTGTCTTTCCTGTTCCTCAGTACCTGCTGCTGCTGGTGTTACTGTCTCTCCTGTTCCTCAGTACTTGCTGCTGCTGGTGTTACTGTCTCTCCTGTTCCTCAGCACCTGCTGCTGGTGTTACTGTCTCTTCTGTTCCTCGGTACCTGCTGCTGCTGGTGTTGCTGTCTCGACTGTTCCTCAGTACGTGCTGCTGGTGTTACTCTCTCTCCTGTTCCACAGTACCTGCTGTTGGTGTTACTGTCTCTCCTGTTCCTCAGTACCTGTTGCTGGTGTTACTCTCTCTCCTGTTCCACAGTACCTGCTGCTGGTGTTACTGTCTCTCGTGTTCCTCAGTACCTGCTGCTGATTTTACTGTCTCTCCTGTTCCTCAGTACCTGCTGCTGGTGTTATTCTCTCTCCTGTTCCACAGTACCTGCTGCTGGTGTTACCTTCTTACCTGTTCCTTAGTACCTGCTGCTGCTGGTGTTACTGTCTCTCCTGTTCGTCACTACCTAATGCTGCTGGTGTTACTGTCTGTCCTGTTCCTCAGTATCTGCTGCTGCTTGTGCTTTTGTCCCTCCTGTTCAACAGTACCTGCAGCTGGTGTTACTGTCTCTCCTGTTCCTCACTACCTGCTGCTGGTGTTTCTGTCTCTCCTGTTCCTCAGTACCTGCAGCTGGTGTTACTGTCTCTCCTGTTCCTCAGTACCTGCTGCTGGGGTTACTGTCTCTCCTGTTCCTCAGTACCTGCTGCTGGTGTTACTGCCCCTCATGTTCCTCAGTACCTGCTGCTGCTGGTGTTACTTTCTTACCTGTTCCTTAGTACCTGCTGCTGATGGTGTTACTGTCCATCCTGTTCCTCAGTACCTGCTGCTGCTGGTGTTACTATCTCTCCTGTTCCTCAGTACCTGCTGCTGCTGGTGTTACTGTGTCTCCAGTACCTCAGTACCTGCTGCTGCTGGTGTTACTGTCTCTCCTGTCCCTCAGTACCTGCTGCTACTTGTTTTACTGTCTCTCCTGTTCCTCTGTACCTGCTGCTGCTGGTGTTACTGTCTCTCCTGTTCCTCAGTACCTGCTGCTACTTGTTTTACTGTCTCTCCTGTTCCTCTGTACCTGCTGCTGCTGGTGTTACTGTCTCTCCTGTTCCTCAGTACCTGCTGCTGGTGTTTCTGTCTCTCCTGTTCCTCAGTACCTGCTGCTACTTGTTTTACTGTCTCTCCTGTTCCTCTGTACCTGCTGCTGCTGGTGTTACTGTCTCTCCTGTTCCTCAGTACCTGCTGCTGGTGTTACTGTCTCTCCTGTTCCTCAGTACCTGCTGCTGGTGTTACTGTCTCTCCTGTTCCTCAGTACCTGCTGCTGCTGTTACTGTCTCTCCTGTTCCTCAGTACCTGCTGCTGGTGTTAATGCTTCTCCTGTTCCTCAGTACCTGCTGCTGGTGTTCCTGTCTCTCCTGTTCCTAAGTACCTGCTGCTGCTGGTGTTACTGTCTCTCCTGTTCCTCAGTACCAGCTGCTACTGGTGTTACTGTTCCTCCTGTTCCTCAGTACCTGCTGCTGGTGTTACTGTCACTCTTGTCCCTCAGTGTCTGCTGCTGGTGTTACTGTCTCTCCTGTTCATCAGTACCTGCTGCGACTTGTTTTACTGTCTCTCCTGTTCCTCAGTACCTGCTGCTGCTGGTGTTACTGTCTCTCCTGTTCCTCAGTACCTGCCGCTGCTGGTGTTACTGTCTCTCCTGTTCCTCAGTACCTGCTGCTGGTGTTACTGTCTCTCCTGTTCCTCAGTACCTGTTGCTTCTGGTGTTACTGTCTCTCCTGTTCCTCAGTACGTGTTGCTGCTGGTGTTAATGTCTCTCCTGTTCCTCAGTACCTGCTGCTGCTGGTGTTACTGTCTCTCCTGTTCCTCAGCACCTGCTGCTGGTGTTACTGTCTCTCCTGTTCCTTGGTACCTGCTGCTGCTGGTGATGCTGTCTCTACTGTTCCTCAGGACGTGCTGCTGGTGTTCCTCTCTCTCCTGTTCCACAGTACCTGCTGCTGGTGTTACTGTCTCTCGTGTTCCTCAGTACCTGCTGCTGATGTTACTGTCTCTCCTGTTCCTCAGTACCTGCTGCTGCTGGTGTTCCTGTCTCACCTGTTCCTAAGTACCTGCTGCTAGTGATACTGTCTCACCTGTTCCTCCGTACCTGCTGCTGGTGTTACTGTCTCTCCTGTTCCTCAGTACCTGCTGCTGGTGTTACTGTCTCTCCTGTTCCTCAGTACATGCTGCTGGTGTTACTGCCTCTCCTGTTCCTCAGTACCTGCTGCTGGTGTTTCTGTCACTCCTGTTCCTCAGTACCTGCTGCTGCTGGTGTTACTGTCTCTCCTGTTCCTCAGTACCTGCTGCTGGTGTTACTGCCTCTCCTGTTCCTCAGTACCTGCTGCTGGTCTTTCTGTCACTCCTGTTCCTCAGTACCTGCTGCTACTTGTTTTACTGTCTCTCCTGTTCCTCAGTACCTGCTGCTGGTGTTTCTGTCTCTCCTGTTCCTCTGTACCTGCTGCTAGTGTTACTGTCTCTCCTGTTCCTTATTACCTGCTGCTACTGGTGTTACTGTTCCTCCAGTTCCTCAGTACCTGCTGCTGGTGTTAATGTCACTCTTGTCCCTCAATGTCTGCTGCTGGTGTTACTGTCTCTCCTGTTCCTCTGTACCTGCTGCTACTTGTTTTACTGTCTCTCCTGTTCCTCAGTACCTGCTGCTGCTGGTGTTACTGTCTCTCCTGTTCCTCAGTACCTGCTGCTGCTGGTGTTACTGTCTCTCCTGTTTCTCAGTACCTGCTGCTGCTGGTGTTACTGTCTCTCCTGTTCCTCAGTACCTGCTGCTGCTGGTGTTACTGTCTCTCCTGTTCCTCGGTACCTCCTGCTACTGGTGTTGCTGTCTCTACTGTTCCTCAGTACGTGCTGCTGGTGTTACTCTCTCTCCTGTTCCACAGTACCTGCTGCTACTTGTTTTACTCTCTCCTGTTCCTCAGTACCTGCTGCTGCTGGTGTTACTGTCTCTCCTGTTCGTCACTACCTGCTGCTGCTGGTGTTACTGTCTCTCCTGTTCCTCAGTACCTGCTGCTGGTGTTACTGTCTCTCCTGTTCCTCGGTACCTCCTGCTACTGGTGTTGCTGTCTCTACTGTTCCTCAGTACGTGCTGCTGGTGTTACTCTCTCTCCTGTTCCACAGTACCTGCTGCTACTTGTTTTACTCTCTCCTGTTCCTCAGTACCTGCAGCTGGTGTTACTGTCTCTCCTGTTCCTCAGTACCTGCTGCTGGTGTTTCTGTCTCTCCTGTTCCTCAGTACCTGTTGCTGCTGGTGTTACTGTCTCTCCTGTTCCTCAGTACCTGCTGCTGGTGTTACTGTCACTCTTGTCCCTCAGTGTCTGCTGCTGGTGTTTCTGTCTCTCCTGTTCCTCAGGACCTGCTGCTACTTGTTTTACTGTCTCTCTTGTTCCTCAGTACCTGCTGCTGCTGGTGTTCCTGTCTTTCCTGTTCCTCAGTACCTGCTGCTGCTGGTGTTACTGTCTCTCCTGTTCCTCAGTACTTGCTGCTGCTGGTGTTACTGTCTCTCCTGTTCCTCAGCACCTGCTGCTGGTGTTACTGTCTCTTCTGTTCCTCGGTACCTGCTGCTGCTGGTGTTGCTGTCTCGACTGTTCCTCAGTACGTGCTGCTGGTGTTACTCTCTCTCCTGTTCCACAGTACCTGCTGTTGGTGTTACTGTCTCTCCTGTTCCTCAGTACCTGTTGCTGGTGTTACTCTCTCTCCTGTTCCACAGTACCTGCTGCTGGTGTTACTGTCTCTCGTGTTCCTCAGTACCTGCTGCTGATTTTACTGTCTCTCCTGTTCCTCAGTACCTGCTGCTGGTGTTATTCTCTCTCCTGTTCCACAGTACCTGCTGCTGGTGTTACCTTCTTACCTGTTCCTTAGTACCTGCTGCTGCTGGTGTTACTGTCTCTCCTGTTCGTCACTACCTAATGCTGCTGGTGTTACTGTCTGTCCTGTTCCTCAGTATCTGCTGCTGCTTGTGCTTTTGTCCCTCCTGTTCAACAGTACCTGCAGCTGGTGTTACTGTCTCTCCTGTTCCTCACTACCTGCTGCTGGTGTTTCTGTCTCTCCTGTTCCTCAGTACCTGCAGCTGGTGTTACTGTCTCTCCTGTTCCTCAGTACCTGCTGCTGGGGTTACTGTCTCTCCTGTTCCTCAGTACCTGCTGCTGGTGTTACTGCCCCTCATGTTCCTCAGTACCTGCTGCTGCTGGTGTTACTTTCTTACCTGTTCCTTAGTACCTGCTGCTGATGGTGTTACTGTCCATCCTGTTCCTCAGTACCTGCTGCTGCTGGTGTTACTATCTCTCCTGTTCCTCAGTACCTGCTGCTGCTGGTGTTACTGTGTCTCCAGTACCTCAGTACCTGCTGCTGCTGGTGTTACTGTCTCTCCTGTCCCTCAGTACCTGCTGCTACTTGTTTTACTGTCTCTCCTGTTCCTCTGTACCTGCTGCTGCTGGTGTTACTGTCTCTCCTGTTCCTCAGTACCTGCTGCTACTTGTTTTACTGTCTCTCCTGTTCCTCTGTACCTGCTGCTGCTGGTGTTACTGTCTCTCCTGTTCCTCAGTACCTGCTGCTGGTGTTTCTGTCTCTCCTGTTCCTCAGTACCTGCTGCTACTTGTTTTACTGTCTCTCCTGTTCCTCTGTACCTGCTGCTGCTGGTGTTACTGTCTCTCCTGTTCCTCAGTACCTGCTGCTGGTGTTACTGTCTCTCCTGTTCCTCAGTACCTGCTGCTGGTGTTACTGTCTCTCCTGTTCCTCAGTACCTGCTGCTGCTGTTACTGTCTCTCCTGTTCCTCAGTACCTGCTGCTGGTGTTAATGCTTCTCCTGTTCCTCAGTACCTGCTGCTGGTGTTCCTGTCTCTCCTGTTCCTAAGTACCTGCTGCTGCTGGTGTTACTGTCTCTCCTGTTCCTCAGTACCAGCTGCTACTGGTGTTACTGTTCCTCCTGTTCCTCAGTACCTGCTGCTGGTGTTACTGTCACTCTTGTCCCTCAGTGTCTGCTGCTGGTGTTACTGTCTCTCCTGTTCATCAGTACCTGCTGCGACTTGTTTTACTGTCTCTCCTGTTCCTCAGTACCTGCTGCTGCTGGTGTTACTGTCTCTCCTGTTCCTCAGTACCTGCCGCTGCTGGTGTTACTGTCTCTCCTGTTCCTCAGTACCTGCTGCTGGTGTTACTGTCTCTCCTGTTCCTCAGTACCTGTTGCTTCTGGTGTTACTGTCTCTCCTGTTCCTCAGTACGTGTTGCTGCTGGTGTTAATGTCTCTCCTGTTCCTCAGTACCTGCTGCTGCTGGTGTTACTGTCTCTCCTGTTCCTCAGCACCTGCTGCTGGTGTTACTGTCTCTCCTGTTCCTTGGTACCTGCTGCTGCTGGTGATGCTGTCTCTACTGTTCCTCAGGACGTGCTGCTGGTGTTCCTCTCTCTCCTGTTCCACAGTACCTGCTGCTGGTGTTACTGTCTCTCGTGTTCCTCAGTACCTGCTGCTGATGTTACTGTCTCTCCTGTTCCTCAGTACCTGCTGCTGCTGGTGTTCCTGTCTCACCTGTTCCTAAGTACCTGCTGCTAGTGATACTGTCTCACCTGTTCCTCCGTACCTGCTGCTGGTGTTACTGTCTCTCCTGTTCCTCAGTACCTGCTGCTGGTGTTACTGTCTCTCCTGTTCCTCAGTACATGCTGCTGGTGTTACTGCCTCTCCTGTTCCTCAGTACCTGCTGCTGGTGTTTCTGTCACTCCTGTTCCTCAGTACCTGCTGCTGCTGGTGTTACTGTCTCTCCTGTTCCTCAGTACCTGCTGCTGGTGTTACTGCCTCTCCTGTTCCTCAGTACCTGCTGCTGGTGTTTCTGTCACTCCTGTTCCTCAGTACCTGCTGCTACTTGTTTTACTGTCTCTCCTGTTCCTCAGTACCTGCTGCTGGTGTTTCTGTCTCTCCTGTTCCTCTGTACCTGCTGCTAGTGTTACTGTCTCTCCTGTTCCTTATTACCTGCTGCTACTGGTGTTACTGTTCCTCCAGTTCCTCAGTACCTGCTGCTGGTGTTAATGTCACTCTTGTCCCTCAATGTCTGCTGCTGGTGTTACTGTCTCTCCTGTTCCTCTGTACCTGCTGCTACTTGTTTTACTGTCTCTCCTGTTCCTCAGTACCTGCTGCTGCTGGTGTTACTGTCTCTCCTGTTCCTCAGTACCTGCTGCTGCTGGTGTTACTGTCTCTCCTGTTTCTCAGTACCTGCTGCTGCTGGTGTTACTGTCTCTCCTGTTCCTCAGTACCTGCTGCTGCTGGTGTTACTGTCTCTCCTGTTCCTCGGTACCTCCTGCTACTGGTGTTGCTGTCTCTACTGTTCCTCAGTACGTGCTGCCGGTGTTACTCTCTCTCCTGTTCCACAGTACCTGCTGCTACTTGTTTTACTCTCTCCTGTTCCTCAGTACCTGCTGCTGCTGGTGTTACTGTCTCTCCTGTTCGTCACTACCTGCTGCTGCTGGTGTTACTGTCTCTCCTGTTCCTCAGTACCTGCTGCTGGTGTTACTGTCTCTCCTGTTCCTCGGTACCTCCTGCTACTGGTGTTGCTGTCTCTACTGTTCCTCAGTACGTGCTGCTGGTGTTACTCTCTCTCCTGTTCCACAGTACCTGCTGCTACTTGTTTTACTCTCTCCTGTTCCTCAGTACCTGCAGCTGGTGTTACTGTCTCTCCTGTTCCTCAGTACCTGCTGCTGGTGTTTCTGTCTCTCCTGTTCCTCAGTACCTGTTGCTGCTGGTGTTACTGTCTCTCCTGTTCCTCAGTACCTGCTGCTGGTGTTACTGTCCCTCCTGTTCCTCAGTACCTGCTGCTGCTGGTGTTACTGTCTTTCCTCTTCCTTAGTACCTGCTGCTGGTGTTACTGTCCCTCCTGTTCCTCAGTACCTTCTGCTGCTGGTGTTACTGTCTCTCCTGTACCTCAGTACCTGCTGCTGGTGTTACTGTCCCTCCTGTTCCTCAGTACCTGCTGCTGCTGGTGTTACTGTCTCACCTGTTCCTCAGTACCCTCTGCTGGTGTTACTGTCTCTCCTGTTCCTCAGTACATGCTGCTGGTGTTACTATCTCGCCTGTTCCTCAGTATCTGCTGCTGGTGTTACTGTCTCTCCTGTTCCTCACTACCTGCTGCTGCTGGTGTTACTGTCTCTCCTGTTCATCAGTACCTGCTGCTGCTGGTGTTACTGTCTCTCCTGTTCCTCAGTACCTGCTGCTGGTGTTACTGTCTCTCCTGTTCCTCACTACCTGCTGCTGCTGGTGTTACTGTCTCTCCTATTCCTCAGTACCTGCTGCTGGTGTTACTGTCTCTCCTGTTCATCAGTACCTGCTGCTGCTGGTGTTACTGTCTCTCCTGTTCCTCAGTACCTGCTGCTGGTGTTACTGCCTCTCCTTTTCCACAGTACCTGCTGCTGGTGTTTCAGTCTCTCCAGTTCCTCAGTACCTGCTCCTGGTGTTACTGTCACTCCTGTTCCTCAGTACCTGCTGCTGGTGTTACTGTCTCTCCTGTTCCTCGGTACCTCCTGCTACTGGTGTTGCTGTCTCTCCTGTTCCTCAGTACATGCTGCTGGTGTTACTGCCTCTCCTGTTCCTCAGTACCTGCTGCTGGTGTTTCTGTCACTCCTGTTCCTCAGTACCTGCTGCTGCTGGTGTTTCTGTCTCTCCTGTTCCTCTGTACCTGCTGCTAGTGTTACTGTCTCTCCTGTTCCTTATTACCTGCTGCTACTGGTGTTACTGTTCCTCCAGTTCCTCAGTACCTGCTGCTGGTGTTAATGTCACTCTTGTCCCTCAATGTCTGCTGCTGGTGTTACTGTCTCTCCTGTTCCTCTGTACCTGCTGCTACTTGTTTTACTGTCTCTCCTGTTCCTCAGTACCTGCTGCTGCTGGTGTTACTGTCTCTCCTGTTCCTCAGTACCTGCTGCTGCTGGTGTTACTGTCTCTCCTGTTTCTCAGTACCTGCTGCTGCTGGTGTTACTGTCTCTCCTGTTCCTCAGTACGTGTTGCTGCTGGTGTTTCTGTCTCTCCTGTTCCTCTGTACCTGCTGCTAGTGTTACTGTCTCTCCTGTTCCTTATTACCTGCTGCTACTGGTGTTACTGTTCCTCCAGTTCCTCAGTACCTGCTGCTGGTGTTAATGTCACTCTTGTCCCTCAATATCTGCTGCTGGTGTTACTGTCTCTCCTGTTCCTCTGTACCTGCTGCTACTTGTTTTACTGTCTCTCCTGTTCCTCAGTACCTGCTGCTGCTGGTGTTACTGTCTCTCCTGTTCCTCAGTACCTGCTGCTGCTGGTGTTACTGTCTCTCCTGTTTCTCAGTACCTGTTGCTTCTGGTGTTACTGTCTCTCCTGTTCCTCAGTACGTGTTGCTGCTGGTGTTAATGTCTCTCCTGTTCCTCAGTACCTGCTGCTGCTGGTGTTACTGTCTCTCCTGTTCCTCAGCACCTGCTGCTGGTGTTACTGTCTCTCCTGTTCCTTGGTACCTGCTGCTGCTGGTGATGCTGTCTCTACTGTTCCTCAGGACGTGCTGCTGGTGTTCCTCTCTCTCCTGTTCCACAGTACCTGCTGCTGGTGTTACTGTCTCTCGTGTTCCTCAGTACCTGCTGCTGGTGTTGCAGTCTCTCCTGTTCCTCAGTACCTGCTGCTGCTGGTGTTCCTGTCTCACCTGTTCCTAAGTACCTGCTGCTGCTGGTGTTTCTGTCTCTCCTGTTCCTCAGTATCTGCTGCTGCTGGTGTTACTGTCTCTCCTGTTCCTCAGTACCTGCTACTAGTGTTTCTGTCTCTCCTGTTCCTCAGTACCTGCTGCTGGTGTTACTGTCTCTCCTGTTCCTCAGTACCTGCTGCTGGTGTTACTGTCTCTCCTGTTCCTCAGTACCTGTTGCTTCTGGTGTTACTGTCTCTCCTGTTCCTCAGTACGTGTTGCTGCTGGTGTTAATGTCTCTCCTGTTCCTCAGTACCTGCTGCTGCTGGTGTTACTGTCTCTCCTGTTCCTCAGCACCTGCTGCTGGTGTTACTGTCTCTCCTGTTCCTTGGTACCTGCTGCTGCTGGTGATGCTGTCTCTACTGTTCCTCAGGACGTGCTGCTGGTGTTCCTCTCTCTCCTGTTCCACAGTACCTGCTGCTGGTGTTACTGTCTCTCGTGTTCCTCAGTACCTGCTGCTGATGTTACTGTCTCTCCTGTTCCTCAGTACCTGCTGCTGCTGGTGTTCCTGTCTCACCTGTTCCTAAGTACCTGCTGCTAGTGATACTGTCTCACCTGTTCCTCCGTACCTGCTGCTGGTGTTACTGTCTCTCCTGTTCCTCAGTACCTGCTGCTGGTGTTACTGTCTCTCCTGTTCCTCAGTACATGCTGCTGGTGTTACTGCCTCTCCTGTTCCTCAGTACCTGCTGCTGGTGTTTCTGTCACTCCTGTTCCTCAGTACCTGCTGCTGCTGGTGTTACTGTCTCTCCTGTTCCTCAGTACCTGCTGCTACTTGTTTTACTGTCTCTCCTGTTCCTCAGTACCTGCTGCTGGTGTTTCTGTCTCTCCTGTTCCTCTGTACCTGCTGCTAGTGTTACTGTCTCTCCTGTTCCTTATTACCTGCTGCTACTGGTGTTACTGTTCCTCCAGTTCCTCAGTACCTGCTGCTGGTGTTAATGTCACTCTTGTCCCTCAATGTCTGCTGCTGGTGTTACTGTCTCTCCTGTTCCTCTGTACCTGCTGCTACTTGTTTTACTGTCTCTCCTGTTCCTCAGTACCTGCTGCTGCTGGTGTTACTGTCTCTCCTGTTCCTCAGTACCTGCTGCTGCTGGTGTTACTGTCTCTCCTGTTCCTCAGTACCTGCTGCTGCTGGTGTTACTGTCTCTCCTGTTTCTCAGTACCTGCTGCTGCTGGTGTTACTGTCTCTCCTGTTCCTCAGTACCTGCTGCTGCTGGTGTTACTGTCTCTCCTGTTCCTCGGTACCTCCTGCTACTGGTGTTGCTGTCTCTACTGTTCCTCAGTACGTGCTGCTGGTGTTACTCTCTCTCCTGTTCCACAGTACCTGCTGCTGCTGGTGTTACTGTCTCTCCTGTTCGTCACTACCTGCTGCTGCTGGTGTTACTGTCTCTCCTGTTCCTCAGTACCTGCTGCTGGTGTTACTGTCTCTCCTGTTCCTCAGTACCTGCTGCTACTTGTTTTACTGTCTCTCCTGTTCCTCAGTACCTGCTGCTGCTGGTGTTACTGTCTCTCCTGTTCCTCAGTACCTGCTGCTGCTGGTGTTACTGTCTCTCCTGTTTCTCAGTACCTGCTGCTGCTGGTGTTACTGTCTCTCCTGTTCCTCAGTACGTGTTGCTGCTGGTGTTTCTGTCTCTCCTGTTCCTCTGTACCTGCTGCTAGTGTTACTGTCTCTCCTGTTCCTTATTACCTGCTGCTACTGGTGTTACTGTTCCTCCAGTTCCTCAGTACCTGCTGCTGGTGTTAATGTCACTCTTGTCCCTCAATGTCTGCTGCTGGTGTTACTGTCTCTCCTGTTCCTCTGTACCTGCTGCTACTTGTTTTACTGTCTCTCCTGTTCCTCAGTACCTGCTGCTGCTGGTGTTACTGTCTCTCCTGTTCCTCAGTACCTGCTGCTGCTGGTGTTACTGTCTCTCCTGTTTCTCAGTACCTGTTGCTTCTGGTGTTACTGTCTCTCCTGTTCCTCAGTACGTGTTGCTGCTGGTGTTAATGTCTCTCCTGTTCCTCAGTACCTGCTGCTGCTGGTGTTACTGTCTCTCCTGTTCCTCAGCACCTGCTGCTGGTGTTACTGTCTCTCCTGTTCCTTGGTACCTGCTGCTGCTGGTGATGCTGTCTCTACTGTTCCTCAGGACGTGCTGCTGGTGTTCCTCTCTCTCCTGTTCCACAGTACCTGCTGCTGGTGTTACTGTCTCTCGTGTTCCTCAGTACCTGCTGCTGGTGTTGCAGTCTCTCCTGTTCCTCAGTACCTGCTGCTGCTGGTGTTCCTGTCTCACCTGTTCCTAAGTACCTGCTGCTGCTGGTGTTTCTGTCTCTCCTGTTCCTCAGTATCTGCTGCTGCTGGTGTTACTGTCTCTCCTGTTCCTCAGTACCTGCTACTAGTGTTTCTGTCTCTCCTGTTCCTCAGTACCTGCTGCTGGTGTTACTGTCTCTCCTGTTCCTCAGTACCTGCTGCTGGTGTTCCTGTCTCTCCTGTTCCTCAGTACCTGCTGCTGGTGTTTCTGTCTCTCCTGTTCCTCATACCTGCTTCTGGTGTTACTGTCTCTCCTGTTCCTCAGTACCTGCTGCAGGTGTTACTGTCTCTCCTGTTCCTCAGTACCTGCTGCTGGTGTTACTGTCTCTCCTGTTCCTCAGTACCTGCTGCAGGTGTTACTGTCTCTCCTGTTCCTCAGTACCTGCTGCTGGTGTTACTGTCTCTCCTGTTCCTCAGTACCTGCTGCTGTTGTTACTGCCTCTCCTGTTCCTCAGTACCTGCTGCTGGTGTTTCTGTCTCTCCTGTTCCTCAGTACCTGCTGCTGGTGTTACTGTCTCTCCTGTTCCTCAGTACCTGCTGCTGGTGTAACTGTCCGTCCTGTTCCTCAGTATCTGCTGCTGGTGTTACTGTCTCTCCTGTTCCTCAGTACCTGCTGCTGCTGGTGTTACTGTCTCTCCTGTTCCTCAGTACCTGCTGCTGCTGGTGTTACTGTCTCTCCTGTTCCTCAGTACCTGCTGCTAGTGTTACTGTCTCTCCTGTTCCTTAGTACCTGCTGCTACTGGTTTTTTATGTTCCTCCTGTTCCTCAGTACCTGCTGCTGGTGTTACAGTTCCTCAGTACCTGCTGCTGGTGTTACTGTCTCTCCTGTTCCTTAGTACCTGCTGCTACTGGTGTTACTGTTCCTACTTTTCCTCAGTACCTGCTGCTGGTGTTACTGTTCCTCCTGTTCCTCAGTACCTGCTGCTGGTGTTACTCTCTCTCCTGTTCCACAGTACCTGCTGCTGGTGTTACTGTCTCTCCTGTTCCTCAGTACCTGCTGCTGATGTTACTGTCTCTCCTGTTCCTCAGTACCTGCTGCTGGTGTTACTCTCTCTCCTGTTCCACAGTACCTGCTGCTGGTGTTACTGTCTCTCCTGTTCCTCAGTACCTGCTGCTGGTGTTACTGTCTCTCCTGTTCCTCAGTACCTGCTGCTGGTGTTACTCTCTCTCCTGTTCCACAGTACCTGCTGCTGGTGTTACTGTCTCTCGTGTTCCTCAGTACCTGCTGCTGGTCTTACTGTCTCTCCTGTTCCTCAGTACCTGCTGCTGGTGTTACTGTCTCTCCTGTCCCTCAGTACCTGCTGCTGGTGTTACTGTCTCTCCTGTTCCACAGTACCTGCTGCTGCTGGTGTTACTGTCTCTCCTGTTCCTCAGTACCTGCTGCTGGTGTTACTGTCTCTCCTGTCCCTCAGTACCTGCTGCTGGTGTTACTGTCTCTCCTGTTCCACAGTACCTGCTGCTGCTGGTGTTACTGTCTCTCCTGTTCCTCAGTACCTGCTGCTACTTGTTTTACTGTCTCTCGTGTTTCTCAGTACCTGCAGCTGGTGTTACGGTCTCTCCTGTTCCTCAGTACCTGCTGCTGCTGGTGTTACTGTCTCTCCTGTTCCTCAGTACCTGCTGCTGGTGTTACTGTCCCTCCTGTTCCTCAGTAGCTGCTGCTGCTGGTGTTACTGTCTCTCCTGTTCCTCAGTACCTGCTGCTGATGTTACTGTCTCTCCTGTTCCTCAGTACCTGCTGCTGGTGTTACTGTCTCTCCTGTTCGTCACTACCTGGTGCTGCTGGCGTTACTGTTCCTCCTGTTCCTCAGTACCTGCTGCTGCTGGTGTTACTTCCTTACCTGTTCCTCAGTACCTGCTGGTGATGTTACTGTCTCTCCTGTTCCTCAGTACCTGCTGCTGGTGTTACTCTCTCTACTGTTCCACAGTACCTGCTGCTGGTGTTACTGTCTCTCCTGTCCCTCAGTACCTCCTGCTACTTGTTTTACTGTCTCTCCTGTTCCTCTGTACCTGCTGCTGCTGGTGTTACTGTCTCTCCTGTTCGTCACTACCTGGTGCTGCTGTTGTTACTGTTCCTCCTGTTCCTCAGTACCTGCTGCTGCTGGTGTTACTTCCTCACCTGTTCCTTAGTACCTGCTGCTGCTGGTGTTACTGTCCTTCCTGTTCCTCAGTACCTGCTGCTGCTGGTGTTACTGTCCTTCCTGTTCCTCTGTACGTGCTGCTGCTGGTGTTACTGTCTCTCGTGTTTCTCAGTACCCGCTACTGGTGTTTCTGTCTCTCCTGTTCCTCAGTACCTGCTGCTGGTGTTACTGTCTCTCCTGTTCCTCAGTACCTGCTGCTACTTGTTTTACTGTCTCTCGTGTTTCTCAGTACCTGCAGCTGGTGTTACGGTCTCTCCTGTTCCTCAGTACCTGCTGCTGCTGGTGTTACTGTCTCTCCTGTTCCTCAGTACCTGCTACTGGTGTTACTGTCCCTCCTGTTCCTCAGTACCTGCTGCTGCTGGTGTTACTGTCTCTCCTGTTCCTCAGTACGTGCTGCTGCTGGTGTTACTGTCTCTCCTGTTCCTCAGTAAGTGCTGCTGCTGGTGTTACTGTCTCTCCTGTTCCTCAGTACCTGCTGCTGGTGTTACTGTCTCTCCTGTCCCTCAGTACCTCCTGCTACTTGTTTTACTGTCTCTCCTGTTCCTCTGTACCTGCTGCTGCTGGTGTTACTGTCTCTCCTGTTCGTCACTACCTGGTGCTGCTGGTGTTACTGTTCCTCCTGTTCCTCAGTAACTGCTGGTGCTGGTGTTACTTCCTCACCTGTTCCTCAGTACCTGCTGCTGCTGGTGTTACTGTCCTTCCTGTTCCTCTGTACCTGCTGCTGCTGGTGTTACTGTCTCTCGTGTTTCTCAGTACCCGCTACTGGTGTTTCTGTCTCTCCTGTTCCTACGTACCTGCTGCTGGTGTTACACTCTCTCCTGTTCCTCAGTACCTGCTGCTGGTGTTTCTGTCTCTCCTGTTCCTCTGTACCTGCTGCTAGTGTTACTGTCTCTCCTGTTCCTTCGTACCTGCTGCTACTGGTGTTATTGTTCCTCCTGTTCCTCAGTACCTGCTGCTGGTGTTACTGTTCCTCCTGTTCCTCAGTACCTGCTGCTGGTGTTACTGTCACTCTTGTCCCTCAGTGTCTGCTGCTGGTGTTACTGTCTCTCCTGTTCCTCAGTACCAGCTGCTGCTGGTGTTACTGTCTCTCCTGTTCCTCAGTACCTGCTGCTGCTGGTGTTACTGTCTCTCCTGTTCCTCAGTACCTGCTGCTGGTGTTACTGTCTCTCCTGTTCCGCAGTACCTGCTGCTGCTGGTGTTGCTGTCTCTCCTGTTCCTCAGTACGTGCTGCTGGTGTTACTCTCTCTCCTGTTCCTTAGTACCTGCTGCTGCTGATGTTACTGTCTCTCCTGTTCCTCAGTACCTGCTGCTGGTGTTACTCTCTCTCCTGTTCCACAGTACCTGCTGCTGGTGTTACTGTCTCTCCTGTTCCTCAGTACCTGCTGCTGCTGGTGTTACTATCTCTCGTGTTTCTCAGTACCTGCTGCTGGTGTTACTGTCTCTCCTATTCCCCAGTACCTGCTGCTGCAGTTTCTGTCTCTCCTGTTCCTCAGGACCTGCTGCTGGTGTTTCTGTCTCTCCTGTTCCTCAGTACCTGCTGCTGCTGGTGTTACTGTCTCTCCTGTTCCTCAGTACCTGCTGCTACTGGTGTTACTGTTCCTCCTGTTCCTCAGTACCTGCTGCTGGTGTTACTGTTCCTCCTGTTCCTCAGTACCTGCTGCTGGTGTTACTGTCTCTCCTGTTCCTCAGGACCTGCTGCTGCTGGTGTTACTGTCTCTCCTGTTCCTCAGTACCTGCTGCTGGTGTTACTGTCTCTCCTGTTCCTCGGTACCTGCTGCTGCTGGTGTTGCAGTCTCTACTGTTCCTCAGTACGTGCTGCTGGTGTTACTCTCTCTCCTGTTCCACAGTACCTGCTGCTGGTGTTACTGTCTCTCCTGTTCCTCAGTACCTGCTGCTGGTGTTACTCTCTCTCTTGTTCCACAGTACCTGCTGCTGGTGTTACTGTCTCTCGTGTTCCTCAGTACCTGCTGCTGATTTTACTGTCTCTCCTGTTCCTCAGTACCTGCTGCTGGTGTTACTCTCTCTCCTGTTCCACAGTACCTGCTGCTGGTGTTACTTTCTTACCTGTTCCTTAGTACCTGCTGCTGCTGGTGTTACTGTCTCTCCTGTTCGTCACTACCTGATGCTGCTGGTGTTACTGTCTCACCTATTCCCCAGTACCTGCTGCTGCTGGTGTTGCTGTCTCTCCTGTTCCTCAGTACGTGCTGCTGGTGTTACTCTCTCTCCTGTTCCTTAGTACCTGCTGCTGCTGATGTTACTGTCTCTCCTGTTCCTCAGTACCTGCTGCTGGTGTTACTCTCAGTCCTGTTCCTCAGTATCTGCTGCTGCTTGTGCTTTTGTCCCTCCTGTTCCTCAGTACCTGCAGCTGGTGTTACTGTCTCTCCTGTTCCTCAGTACCTGTGCTGGTGTTACTGTCTCTCCTGTTCCTCAGTACCTGCTGCTGGTGTTACTCTCTCTTCTGTTCCACAGTACCTGCTGCTGGTGTTACTGTCTCTCTTGTTCTTCAGTACCTGCTGCTGCTGGTGTTACTGTCTCTCCTATTCCCCAGTACCTGCTGCTGCAGTTTCTGTCTCTCCTGTTCCTCAGTACCTGCTGCTGGTGTTTCTGTCTCTCCTGTTCCTCAGTACCTGCTGCTGCTGGTGTTACTGTCTCTCCTGTTCCTCAGTACCTGCTGCTACTGGTGTTACTGTTCCTCCTGTTCCTCAGTACCTGCTGCTGGTGTTACTGTTCCTCCTGTTCCTCAGTACCTGCTGCTGGTGTTACTGTCACTCTTGTCCCTCAGTGTCTGCTGCTGGTGTTTCTGTCTCTCCTGTTCCTCAGTACCTGCTGCTACTTGTTTTACTGTCTCTCCTGTTCCTCAGTACCTGCTGCTGCTGGTGTTCCTGTCTTTCCTGTTCCTCAGTACCTGCTGCTGCTGGTGTTACTGTCTCTCCTGTTCCTCAGTACCTGCTGCTGCTGGTGGTACTGTCTCTCCTGTTCCTCAGCACCTGCTGCTGGTGTTACTGTCTCTTCTGTTCCTCGGTACCTGCTGCTGCTGGTGTTGCTGTCTCTACTGTTCCTCAGTACGTGCTGCTGGTGTTACTCTCTCTTCTGTTCCACAGTACCTGCTGCTGGTGTTACTTTCTCACCTGTTCCTTAGTACCTGCTGCTGCTGGTGTTACTGTCCTTCCTGTTCCTCAGTACCTGCTGCTGCTGGTGTTACTATCTCTCCTGTTCCTCAGTACCTGCTGCTGCTGGTGTTAATGTGTCTCCAGTACCTCAGTACCTGCTGCTGGTGTTACTGTCACTCCTGTTCCTCAGCACCTGCTGCTGGTGTTACTGTCTCTTCTGTTCCTCGGTACCTGCTGCTGCTGGTGTTGCTGTCTCTTGTGTTTCTCAGTACCTGCTGCTGGTGTTACTGTGTCTCCTATTCCCCAGTACCTGCTGCTGCAGTTTCTGTCTCTCCTGTTCCTCAGTACCTGCTGCTGGTGTTTCTGTCTCTCCTGTTCCTCAGTACCTGCTGCTGCTGGTGTTACTGTCTCTCCTGTTCCTCAGTACCTGCTGCTACTGGTGTTACTGTTCCTCCTGTTCCTCAGTACCTGCTGCTGGTGTTACTGTCACTCTTGTCCCTCAGTGTCTGCTGCTGGTGTTTCTGTCTCTCCTGTTCCTCAGGACCTGCTGCTACTTGTTTTACTGTCTCTCTTGTTCCTCAGTACCTGCTGCTGCTGGTGTTCCTGTCTTTCCTGTTCCTCAGTACCTGCTGCTGCTGGTGTTACTGTCTCTCCTGTTCCTCAGTACCTGCTGCTGCTGGTGTTACTGTCTCTCCTGTTCCTCAGCACCTGCTGCTGGTGTTACTGTCTCTTCTGTTCCTCGGTGCCTGCTGCTGCTGGTGTTGCTGTCTCGACTGTTCCTCAGTACGTGCTGCTGGTGTTACTCTCTCTCCTGTTCCACAGTACCTGCTGCTGGTGTTACTGTCTCTCCTGTTCCTCAGTACCTGTTGCTGGTGTTACTCTCTCTCCTGTTCCACAGTACCTGCTGCTGGTGTTACTGTCTCTCCAGTTCCTCAGTACCTGCTGCTGGTGTTATTCTCTCTCCAGTTCCACAGTACCTGCTGCTGGCGTTACTTTCTTACCTGTTCCTTAGTACCTGCTGCTGCTGGTGTTACTGTCTCTCCTGTTCGTCACTACCTAATGCTGCTGGTGTTACTGTCCCTCCTGTTCCTCAGTACCTGCAGCTGGTGTTACTGTCTCTCCTGTTCCTCAGTACCTGCTGCTGGTGTTTCTGTCTCTCCTGTTCCTCAGTACCTGCTGCTGGTGTTACTGTCTCTCCTGTTCCTCAGTATCTGCTGCTGCTTGTGTTTTTGTCCCTACTGTTCCTCAGTACCTTCTGCTGGTGTTACTGTCTCTCCTGTTCGTCACTACCTGATGCTGCTGGTGTTACTGTCTCTCCTGTTCCTCAGTACCTGCTGCTGCTTGTGTTTTTGTCCCTCCTGTTCCTCAGTACCTGCTGCAGCTGGTGTTACTGTTTCTCCTGTTCCTCAGTACCTGCTGCTGGGGTTACTGTCTCTCCTGTTCCTCAGTACCTGCTGCTGGTGTTACTGCCCCACATGTTCCTCAGTACCTGCTGCTGCTGGTGTTACTTTCTTACTTGTTCCTTAGTACCTGCTGCTGCTGGTGTTACTGTCCATCCTGTTCCTCAGTACCTGCTGCTGCTGGTGTTACTATCTCTCCTGTTCCTCAGTGCCTGCTGCTGCTGGTGTTACTGTGTCTCCAGTACCTCAGTACCTGCTGCTGCTGGTGTTACTGTCTCTCCTGTCCCTCAGTACCTGCTGCTACTTGTTTTACTGTCTCTCCTGTTCCTCTGTACCTGCTGCTGCTGGTGTTACTGTCTCTCCTGTTCCTCAGTACCTGCTGCTACTTGTTTTACTGTCTCTCCTGTTCCTCTGTACCTGCTGCTGCTGGTGTTACTGTCTCTCCTGTTCCTCAGTACCTGCTGCTGGTGTTACTGTCTCTCCTGTTCCTCAGTACCTGCTGCTACTTGTTTTACTGTCTCTCCTGTTCCTCTGTACCTGCTGCTGCTGGTGTTTCTGTCTCTCCTGTTCCTCAGTACCTGCTGCTGGTGTTACTGTCTCTCCTGTTCCTCAGTACCTGCTGCTGGTGTTACTGTCTCTCCTGTTCCTCAGTACCTGCTGCTGCTGTTACTGTCTCTCCTGTTCCTCAGTACCTGCTGCTGGTGTTAATGCTTCTCCCGTTCCTCAGTACCTGCTGCTGGTGTTTCTGTCTCTCCTGTTCCTAAGTACCTGCTGCTGCTGGCGTTACTGTCTCTCCTGTTCCTCAGTACCTGCTGCTACTGGTGTTACTGTTCCTCCTGTTCCTCAGTACCTGCTGCTGGTGTTACTGTCACTCTTGTCCCTCAGTGTCTGCTGCTGGTGTTACTGTCTCTCCTGTTCCTCAGTACCTGCTGCGACTTGTTTTACTGTCTCTCCTGTTCCTCAGTACCTGCTGCTGCTGGTGTTACTGTCTCTCCTGTTCCTCAGTACCTGCTGCTGGTGTTACTGTCTCTCCTGTTCCTCAGTACCTGTTGCTGCTGGTGTTACTGTCTCTCCTGTTCCTCAGTACGTGTTGCTGCTGGTGTTAATGTCTCTCCTGTTGCTCAGTACCTGCTGCTGCTGGTGTTACTGTCTCTCCTGTTCCTCAGCACCTGCTGCTGGTGTTACTGTCTCTCCTGTTCCTTGGTACCTGCTGCTGCTGGTGATACTGTCTCTACTGTTCCTCAGGACGTGCTGCTGGTGTTCCTCTCTCTCCTGTTCCACAGTACCTGCTGCTGGTGTTACTGTCTCTCGTGTTCCTCAGTCCCTGCTGCTGATGTTACTGTCTCTCCTGTTCCTCAGTACCTGCTGCTGGTGTTACTGTCTCTCCTGTTCTTCAGAACCTGCTGCTGCTGGTGTTTCTGTCTCTCCTGTTCCTCAGTATCTGCTGCTGCTGGTGTTACTGTCTCTCCTGTTCCTCAGTACCTGCTACTAGTGTTTCTGTCTATCCTGTTCCTCAGTACCTGCTGCTGGTGTTCCTGTCTCTCCTGTTCCTCATACCTGCTGCTGGTTTTACTGTCTCTCCTGTTCCTCAGTACCTGCTGCTGGTGTTACTGTCTCTCCTGTTCCTCAGTACCTGCTGCAGGTGGTACTGTCTCTCCTGTTCCTCAGTACCTGCTGCTGGTGTTACTGTCTCTCCTGTTCCTCAGTACCTGCTGCTGTTGTTACTGCCTCTCCTGTTCCTCAGTACCTGCTGCTGGTGTTTCTGTCCCTCCTGTTCCTCATTACCTGCTGCTGGTGTTACTGTCTCTCCTGTTCCTCAGTACCTGCTGCTGGTGTAACTGTCCGTCCTGTTCCTCAGTATCTGCTGCTGGTGTTACTGTCTCTCCTGTTCCTCAGTACCTGCTGCTACTTGTTTTACTGTCTCTCCTGTTCCTCAGTACCTGCTGCTGCTGGTGTTACTGTCTCTCCTGTTCCTCAGTACCTGCTGCTAGTGTTACTGTTTCTCCTGTACCTTAGTACCTGCTGCTACTGGTGTTACTGTTCCTCCTGTTCCTCAGTACCTGCTGCTGGTGTTACTGTTCCTCAGTACCTGCTGCTGGTGTTACTGTTTCTCCTGTTCCTTAGTACCTGCTGCTACTGGTGTTACTGTTCCTCCTGTTCCTCAGTACCTGCTGCTGGTGTTACTGTTCCTCAGTACCTGCTGCTGGTGTTACTGTCTCTCCTGTTCCTTAGTACCTGCTGCTACTGGCGTTACTGTTCCTCCTGTTCCTCAGTACCTGCTGCTAGTGTTACTGTCTCTCCTGTTCCTCAGTACCTGCTGCTGCTGGTGTTACTGTCTCTCCTGTTCCTCAGCACCTGCTGCTGGTGTTACTCTCTCTCCTGTTCCACAGTACCTGCTGCTGGTGTTACGGTCTCTCGTGTTCCTCAGTACCTGCTGCTGATGTTACTGTCTCTCCTGTTCCTCAGTACCTGCTGCTGGTGTTACTCTCTCTCCTGTTCCACAGTACCTGCTGCTGGTGTTACTGTCTCTCCTGTTCCTCAGTACCTGCTGCTGGTGTTACTGTCTCTCCTGTTTCTCAGTACCTGCTGCTGGTGTTACTCTCTCTCCTGTTCCACAGTACCTGCTGCTGGTGTTACTGTCTCTCCTGTTCCTCAGTACCTGCTGCTGATGTTACTGTCTCTCCTGTTCCTCAGTACCTGCTGCTAGTGTTACTGTCTCTCCTGTACCTTAGTACCTGCTGCTGCTGGTGTTACTGTTCCTCCTGTTCCTCAGTACCTGCTGCTGCTGGTGTTACTTCCTTACCTGTTCCTCAGTACCTGCTGCTGATGTTACTGTCTCTCCTGTTCCTCAGTACCTGCTGCTGATGTTACTGTCTCTCCTGTTCCTCAGTACCTGCTGCTAGTGTTACTGTCTCTCCTGTACCTTAGTACCTGCTGCTGCTGGTGTTACTGTTCCTCCTGTTCCTCAGTACCTGCTGCTGCTGGTGTTACTTCCTTACCTGTTCCACAGTACCTGCTGCTGGTGTTACTGTCTCTCCTGTCCCTCAGTACCTCCTGCTACTTGTTTTACTGTCTCTCCTGTTCCTCTGTACCTGCTGCTGCTGGTGTTACTGTCTCTCCTGTTCGTCACTACCTGGTGCTGCTGGTGTTACTGTTCCTCCTGTTCCTCAGTACCTGCTGCTGCTGGTGTTACTTCCTCACCTGTTCCTTAGTACCTGCTGCTGCTGGTGTTACTGTCCTTCCTGTTCCTCAGTACCTGCTGCTGCTGGTGTTACTGTCCTTCCTGTTCCTCTGTACGTGCTGCTGCTGGTGTTACTGTCTCTCGTGTTTCTCAGTACCCGCTACTGGTGTTTCTGTCTCTCCTGTTCCTCAGTACCTGCTGCTGGTGTTACTGTCTCTCCTGTTCCTCAGTACCTGCTGCTGGTGTTACTGTCTCTCCTGTTCCTCAGTACCTGCTGCTAGTTGTTTTACTGTCTCTCGTGTTTCTCAGTACCTGCAGCTGGTGTTACGGTCTCTCCTGTTCCTCAGTACCTGCTGCTGCTGGTGTTACTGTCTCTCCTGTTCCTCAGTACCTGCTACTGGTGTTACTGTCCCTCCTGTTCCTCAGTACCTGCTGCTGCTGGTGTTACTGTCTCTCCTGTTCCTCAGTACGTGCTGCTGCTGGTGTTACTGTCTCTCCTGTTCCTCAGTAATTGCTGCTGCTGGTGTTACTGTCTCTCCTGTTCCTCAGTACCTGCTGCTGGTTTTACTGTCTCTCCTGTTCCTCAGTACCTGCTGCTGATGTTACTGTCTCTCCTGTTCCTCAGTACCTGCTGCTGGTGTTACTGTCTCTCCTGTTCGTCACTACCTGGTGCTGCTGGTGTTACTGTTCCTCCTGTTCCTCAGTACCTGCTGCTGCTGGTGTTACTTCCTTACCTGTTCCTCAGTACCTGCTGCTGATGTAACTGTCTCTCCTGTTCCTCAGTACCTGCTGCTGGTGTTACTCTCTCTACTGTTCCACAGTACCTGCTGCTGGTGTTACTGTCTCTCCTGTCCCTCAGTACCTCCTGCTACTTGTTTTACTGTCTCTCCTGTTCCTCTGTACCTGCTGCTGCTGGTGTTACTGTCTCTCCTGTTCGTCACTACCTGGTGCTGCTGGTGTTACTGTTCCTCCTGTTCCTCAGTACCTGCTGCTGCTGGTGTTACTTCCTCACCTGTTCCTTAGTACCTGCTGCTGCTGGTGTTACTGTCCTTCCTGTTCCTCAGTACCTGCTGCTGCTGGTGTTACTGTCTCTCGTGTTTCTCAGTACCCGCTACTGGTGTTTCTGTCTCTCCTGTTCCTACGTAGCTGCTGCTGGTGTTACACTCTCTCCTGTTCCTCAGTACCTGCTGCTGGTGTTTCTGTCTCTCCTGTTCCTCTGTACCTGCTGCTAGTGTTACTGTCTCTCCTGTTCCTTAGTACCTGCTGCTACTGGTGTTACTGTTCCTCCTGTTCCTCAGTACCTGCTGCTGGTGTTACTGTTCCTCCTGTTCCTCAGTACCTGCTGCTGGTGTTACTGTCACTCTTGTCCCTCAGTGTCTGCTGCTGGTGTTACTGTCTCTCCTGTTCCTCAGTACCTGCTGCTGCTGGTGTTACTGTCTCTCCTGTTCCTCAGTACCTGCTGCTGCTGGTGTTACTGTCTCTCCTGTTCGTCACTACCTGGTGCTGCTGGTGTTACTGTTCCTCCTGTTCCTCAGTACCTGCTGCTGCTGGTGTTACTTCCTCACCTGTTCCTTAGTACCTGCTGCTGCTGGTGTTACTGTCCTTCCTGTTCCTCAGTACCTGCTGCTGCTGGTGTTACTGTCTCTCGTGTTTCTCAGTACCCGCGACTGGTGTTTCTGTCTCTCCTGTTCCTACGTACCTGCTGCTGGTGTTACACTCTCTCCTGTTCCTCAGGACCTGCTGCTGGTGTTTCTGTCTCTCCTGTTCTTCTGTACCTGCTGCTAGTGTTACTGTCTCTCCTGTTCCTTCGTACCTGCTGCTACTGGTGTTACTGTTCCTCCTGTTCCTCAGTACCTGCTGCTGGTGTTACTGTTCCTCCTGTTCCTCAGTACCTGCTGCTGGTGTTACTGTCACTCTTGTCCCTCAGTGTCTGCTGCTGGTGTTACTGTCTCTCCTGTTCCTCCGTACCTGCTGCTGCTGGTGTTACTGTCTCTCCTGTTCCTCAGTACCTGCTGCTACTGGTCTTACTGTCTCTCCTGTTCCTGAGTACCTGCTGCTGGTGTTACTGTCTCTCCTGTTCCGCAGTACCTGCTGCTGCTGGTGTTGCTGTCTCTCCTGTTCCTCAGTACGTGCTGCTGGTGTTACTCTCTCTCCTGTTCCTTAGTACCTGCTGCTGCTGATGTTACTGTCTCTCCTGTTCCTCAGTACCTGCTGCTGGTGTTACTCTCTCTCCTGTTCCACAGTACCTGCTGCTGGTGTTACTGTCTCTCCTGTTCCTCAGTACCTGCTGCTGCTGGTGTTACTATCTCTCGTGTTTCTCAGTACCTGCTGCTGGTGTTACTGTCTCTCCTATTCCCCAGTACCTGCTGCTGAAGTTTCTGTCTCTCCTGTTCCTCAGTACCTGCTGCTGGTGTTTCTGTCTCTCCTGTTCCTCAGTACCTGCTGCTGCTGGTGTTACTGTCTCTCCTGTTCCTCAGTACCTGCTGCTACTGGTGTTACTGTTCCTCCTGTTCCTCAGTACCTGCTGCTGGTGTTACTGTTCCTCCTGTTCCTCAGTACCTGCTGCTGGTGTTACTGTCTCTCCTGTTCCTCAGGACCTGCTGCTGCTGGTGTTACTGTCTCTCCTTTTCCTCAGTACCTGCTGCTGGTGTTACTGTCTCTCCTGTTCCTCGGTACCTGCTGCTGCTGGTGTTGCTGTCCCTCCTGTTCCTCAGTACCTGCAGCTGGTGTTACTGTCTCTCCTGTTCCTCAGTACCTGTGCTGGTGTTACTGTCTCTCCTGTTCCTCAGTACCTGCTGCTGGTGTTACTCTCTCTTCTGTTCCACAGTACCTGCTGCTGGTGTTACTGTCTCTCCTGTTCTTCAGTACCTGCTGCTGCTGGTGTTACTGTCTCTCCTATTCCCCAGTACCTGCTGCTGCAGTTTCTGTCTCTCCTGTTCCTCAGTACCTGCTGCTGGTGTTTCTGTCTCTCCTGTTCCTCAGTACCTGCTGCTGCTGGTGTTACTGTCTCTCCTGTTCCTCAGTACCTGCTGCTACTGGTGTTACTGTTCCTCCTGTTCCTCAGTACCTGCTGCTGGTGTTACTCTTCCTCCTGTTCCTCAGTACCTGCTGCTGGTGTTACTGTCACTCTTGTCCCTCAGTGTCTGCTGCTGGTGTTTCTGTCTCTCCTGTTCCTCAGTACCTGCTGCTACTTGTTTTACTGTCTCTCCTGTTCCTCAGTACCTGCTGCTGCTGGTGTTCCTGTCTTTCCTGTTCCTCAGTACCTGCTGCTGCTGGTGTTACTGTCTCTCCTGTTCCTCAGTACCTGCTGCTGCTGGTGGTACTGTCTCTCCTGTTCCTCAGCACCTGCTGCTGGTGTTACTGTCTCTTCTGTTCCTCGGTACCTGCTGCTGCTGATGTTGCTGTCTCTACTGTTCCTCAGTACGTGCTGCTGGTGTTACTCTCTCTTCTGTTCCACAGTACCTGCTGCTGGTGTTACTTTCTCACCTGTTCCTTAGTACCTGCTGCTGCTGATGTTACTGTCCTTCCTGTTCCTCAGTACCTGCTGCTGCTGGTGTTACTATCTCTCCTGTTCCTCAGTACCTGCTGCTGCTGGTGTTAATGTGTCTCCAGTACCTCAGTACCTGCTGCTGGTGTTACTGTCACTCCTGTTCCTCGGTACCTGCTGCTGCTGGTGTTGCTGTCTCTTGTGTTTCTCAGTACCTGCTGCTGGTGTTACTGTGTCTCCTATTCCCCAGTACCTGCTGCTGCAGTTTCTGTCTCTCCTGTTCCTCAGTACCTGCTGCTGGTGTTTCTGTCTCTCCTGTTCCTCAGTACCTGCTGCTGCTGGTGTTACTGTCTCTCCTGTTCCTCAGTACCTGCTGCTACTGGTGTTACTGTTCCTCCTGTTCCTCAGTACCTGCTGCTGGTGTTACTGTCACTCTTGTCCCTCAGTGTCTGCTGCTGGTGTTTCTGTCTCTCCTGTTCCTCAGGACCTGCTGCTACTTGTTTTACTGTCTCTCTTGTTCCTCAGTACCTGCTGCTGCTGGTGTTCCTGTCTTTCCTGTTCCTCAGTACCTGCTGCTGCTGGTGTTACTGTCTCTACTGTTCCTCAGTACCTGCTGCTGGTGTTACTCTCTCTCCTGTTCCACAGTACCTGCTGCTGGTGTTACTGTCTCTCCTGTTCCTCAGTACCTGCTGCTGGTGTTATTCTCTCTCCTGTTCCACAGTACCTGCTGCTGGTGTTACTTTCTTACCTGTTCCTTAGTACCTGCTGCTGCTGGTGTTACTGTCTCTCCTGTTCGTCACTACCTAATGCTGCTGGTGTTACTGTCTGTCCTGTTCCTCAGTATCTGCTGCTGCTTGTGCTTTTGTCCCTCCTGTTCCTCAGTACCTGCAGCTGGTGTTACTGTCTCTCCTGTTCCTCAGTACCTGCTGCTGGTGTTTCTGTCTCTCCTGTTCCTCAGTACCTGCAGCTGGTGTTACTGTCTCTCCTGTTCCTCAGTATCTGCTGCTGCTTGTGTTTTTGTCCCTCCTGTTCCTCAGTACCTTCTGCTGGTGTTACTGTCTCTCCTGTTCGTCACTACCTGATGCTGCTGGTGTTACTGTCTCTCCTGTTCCTCAGTACCTGCTGCTGCTTGTGTTTTTGTCCCTCCTGTTCCTCAATACCTGCTGCTGCTGGTGTTACTCTTTCTCCTGTTCCTCAGTACCTGCTGCTGGGGTTACTGTCTCTCCTGTTCCTCAGTACCTGCTGCTGGTGTTACTGCCCCTCATGTTCCTCAGTACCTGCTGCTGCTGGTGTTACTTTCTTACCTGTTCCTTAGTACCTGCTGCTGCTGGTGTTACTGTCCATCCTGTTCCTCAGTACCTGCTGCTGCTGGTGTTACTATCTCTCCTGTTCCTCAGTACCTGCTGCTGCTGGTGTTACTGTCTCTCCTGTCCCTCAGTACCTGCTGCTACTTGTTTTACTGTCTCTCCTGTTCCTCTGTACCTGCTGCTGCTGGTGTTACTGTCTCTCCTGTTCCTCAGTACCTGCTGCTACTTGTTTTACTGTCTCTCCTGTTCCTCTGTACCTGCTGCTGCTGGTGTTACTGTCTCTCCTGTTCCTCAGTACCTGCTGCTGGTGTTACTGTCTCTCCTGTTCCTCAGTACCTGCTGCTGGTGTTACTGTCTCTCCTGTTCCTCAGTACCTGCTGCTGCTGTTACTGTCTCTCCTGTTCCTCAGTACCTGCTGATGGTGTTAATGCTTCTCCTGTTCCTCAGTACCTGCTGCTGGTGTTTCTGTCTCTCCTGTTCCTAAGTACCTGCTGCTGCTGGCGTTACTGTCTCTCCTGTTCCTCAGTACCTGCTGCTACTGGTGTTACTGTTCCTCCTGTTCCACAGTACCTGCTGCTGGTGTTCCTGTCACTCTTGTCCCTCAGTGTCTGCTGCTGGTGTTACTGTCTCTCCTGTTCCTCAGTACCTGCTGCGACTTGTTTTACTGTCTCTCCTGTTCCTCAGTACCTGCTGCTGCTGGTGTTACTGTCTCTCCTGTTCCTTAGTACCTGCTGCTGCTGATGTTACTGTCTCTCCTGTTCCTCAGTACCTGCTGCTGGTGTTACTCTCAGTCCTGTTCCTCAGTATCTGCTGCTGCTTGTGCTTTTGTCCCTCCTGTTCCTCAGTACCTGCAGCTGGTGTTACTGTCTCTCCTGTTCCTCAGTACCTGTGCTGGTGTTACTGTCTCTCCTGTTCCTCAGTACCTGCTGCTGGTGTTACTCTCTCTTCTGTTCCACAGTACCTGCTGCTGGTGTTACTGTCTCTCCTGTTCTTCAGTACCTGCTGCTGCTGGTGTTACTGTCTCTCCTATTCCCCAGTACCTGCTGCTGCAGTTTCTGTCTCTCCTGTTCCTCAGTACCTGCTGCTGGTGTTTCTGTCTCTCCTGTTCCTCAGTACCTGCTGCTGCTGGTGTTACTGTCTCTCCTGTTCCTCAGTACCTGCTGCTACTGGTGTTACTGTTCCTCCTGTTCCTCAGTACCTGCTGCTGGTGTTACTGTTCCTCCTGTTCCTCAGTACCTGCTGCTGGTGTTACTGTCACTCTTGTCCCTCAGTGTCTGCTGCTGGTGTTTCTGTCTCTCCTGTTCCTCAGTACCTGCTGCTACTTGTTTTACTGTCTCTCCTGTTCCTCAGTACCTGCTGCTGCTGGTGTTCCTGTCTTTCCTGTTCCTCAGTACCTGCTGCTGCTGGTGTTACTGTCTCTTCTGTTCCTCGGTACCTGCTGCTGCTGATGTTGCTGTCTCTACTGTTCCTCAGTACGTGCTGCTGGTGTTACTCTCTCTTCTGTTCCACAGTACCTGCTGCTGGTGTTACTTTCTCACCTGTTCCTTAGTACCTGCTGCTGCTGGTGTTACTGTCCTTCCTGTTCCTCAGTACCTGCTGCTGCTGGTGTTACTATCTCTCCTGTTCCTCAGTACCTGCTGCTGCTGGTGTTAATGTGTCTCCAGTACCTCAGTACCTGCTGCTGGTGTTACTGTCACTCCTGTTCCTCAGCACCTGCTGCTGGTGTTACTGTCTCTTCTGTTCCTCGGTACCTGCTGCTGCTGGTGTTGCTGTCTCTTGTGTTTCTCAGTACCTGCTGCTGGTGTTACTGTGTCTCCTATTCCCCAGTACCTGCTGCTGCAGTTTCTGTCTCTCCTGTTCCTCAGTACCTGCTGCTGGTGTTTCTGTCTCTCCTGTTCCTCAGTACCTGCTGCTGCTGGTGTTACTGTCTCTCCTGTTCCTCAGTACCTGCTGCTACTGGTGTTACTGTTCCTCCTGTTCCTCAGTACCTGCTGCTGGTGTTACTGTCACTCTTGTCCCTCAGTGTCTGCTGCTGGTGTTTCTGTCTCTCCTGTTCCTCAGGACCTGCTGCTACTTGTTTTACTGTCTCTCTTGTTCCTCAGTACCTGCTGCTGCTGGTGTTCCTGTCTTTCCTGTTCCTCAGTACCTGCTGCTTCTGGTGTTACTGTCTCTCCTGTTCCTCAGTACCTGCTGCTGCTGGTGTTACTGTCTCTCCTGTTCCTCAGCACCTGCTGCTGGTGTTACTGTCTCTTCTGTTCCTCGGTGCCTGCTGCTGCTGGTGTTAATGTGTCTCCAGTACCTCAGTACCTGCTGCTGGTGTTACTGTCACTCCTGTTCCTCAGCACCTGCTGCTCGTGTTACTGTCTCTCCTGTTCCGCAGTACCTGCTGCTGCTGGTGTTGCTGTCTCTCCTGTTCCTCAGTACGTGCTGCTGGTGTTACTCTCTCTCCTGTTCCTTAGTACCTGCTGCTGCTGATGTTACTGTCTCTCCTGTTCCTCAGTACCTGCTGCTGGTGTTACTCTCTCTCCTGTTCCACAGTACCTGCTGCTGGTGTTACTGTCTCTCCTGTTCCTCAGTACCTGCTGCTGCTGGTGTTACTATCTCTCGTGTTTCTCAGTACCTGCTGCTGGTGTTACTGTCTCTCCTATTCCCCAGTACCTGCTGCTGCAGTTTCTGTCTCTCCTGTTCCTCAGTACCTGCTGCTGGTGTTTCTGTCTCTCCTGTTCCTCAGTACCTGCTGCTGCTGGTGTTACTGTCTCTCCTGTTCCTCAGTACCTGCTGCTACTGGTGTTACTGTTCCTCCTGTTCCTCAGTACCTGCTGCTGGTGTTACTGTTCCTCCTGTTCCTCAGTACCTGCTGCTGGTGTTACTGTCTCTCCTGTTCCTCAGGACCTGCTGCTGCTGGTGTTACTGTCTCTCCTTTTCCTCAGTACCTGCTGCTGGTGTTACTGTCTCTCCTGTTCCTCGGTACCTGCTGCTGCTGGTGTTGCTGTCTCTACTGTTCCTCAGTACGTGCTGCTGGTGTTACTGTCTCTCCTGTTCCACAGTACCTGCTGCTGGTGTTACTGTCTCTCCTGTTCCTCAGTACCTGCTGCTCGTGTTACTCTCTCTCTTGTTCCACAGTACCTGCTGCTGGTGTTACTGTCTCTCGTGTTCCTCAGTACCTGCTGCTGATTTTACTGTCTCTCCTGTTCCTTAGTACCTGCTGCTGGTGTTACTCTCTCTCCTGTTCCACAGTACCTGCTGCTGGTGTTACTTTCTTACCTGTTCCTTAGTACCTGCTGCTGCTGGTGTTACTGTCTCTCCTGTTCGTCACTACCTGATGCTGCTGGTGTTACTGTCTCACCTATTCCCCAGTACCTGCTGCTGCTGGTGTTGCTGTCTCTCCTGTTCCTCAGTACGTGCTGCTGGTGTTACTCTCTCTCCTGTTCCTTAGTACCTGCTGCTGCTGATGTTACTGTCTCTCCTGTTCCTCAGTACCTGCTGCTGGTGTTACTCTCAGTCCTGTTCCTCAGTATCTGCTGCTGCTTGTGCTTTTGTCCCTCCTGTTCCTCAGTACCTGCAGCTGGTGTTACTGTCTCTCCTGTTCCTCAGTACCTGTGCTGGTGTTACTGTCTCTCCTGTTCCTCAGTACCTGCTGCTGGTGTTACTCTCTCTTCTGTTCCACAGTACCTGCTGCTGGTGTTACTGTCTCTCCTGTTCTTCAGTACCTGCTGCTGCTGGTGTTACTGTCTCTCCTATTCCCCAGTACCTGCTGCTGCAGTTTCTGTCTCTCCTGTTCCTCAGTACCTGCTGCTGGTGTTTCTGTCTCTCCTGTTCCTCAGTACCTGCTGCTGCTGGTGTTACTGTCTCTCCTGTTCCTCAGTACCTGCTGCTACTGGTGTTACTGTTCCTCCTGTTCCTCAGTACCTGCTGCTGGTGTTACTCTTCCTCCTGTTCCTCAGTACCTGCTGCTGGTGTTACTGTCACTCTTGTCCCTCAGTGTCTGCTGCTGGTGTTTCTGTCTCTCCTGTTCCTCAGTACCTGCTGCTACTTGTTTTACTGTCTCTCCTGTTCCTCAGTACCTGCTGCTGCTGGTGTTCCTGTCTTTCCTGTTCCTCAGTACCTGCTGCTGCTGGTGTTACTGTCTCTCCTGTTCCTCAGTACCTGCTGCTGCTGGTGGTACTGTCTCTCCTGTTCCTCAGCACCTGCTGCTGGTGTTACTGTCTCTTCTGTTCCTCGGTACCTGCTGCTGCTGATGTTGCTGTCTCTACTGTTCCTCAGTACGTGCTGCTGGTGTTACTCTCTCTTCTGTTCCACAGTACCTGCTGCTGGTGTTACTTTCTCACCTGTTCCTTAGTACCTGCTGCTGCTGATGTTACTGTCCTTCCTGTTCCTCAGTACCTGCTGCTGCTGGTGTTACTATCTCTCCTGTTCCTCAGTACCTGCTGCTGCTGGTGTTAATGTGTCTCCAGTACCTCAGTACCTGCTGCTGGTGTTACTGTCACTCCTGTTCCTCAGCACCTGCTGCTGGTGTTACTGTCTCTTCTGTTCCTCGGTACCTGCTGCTGCTGGTGTTGCTGTCTCTTGTGTTTCTCAGTACCTGCTGCTGGTGTTACTGTGTCTCCTATTCCCCAGTACCTGCTGCTGCAGTTTCTGTCTCTCCTGTTCCTCAGTACCTGCTGCTGGTGTTTCTGTCTCTCCTGTTCCTCAGTACCTGCTGCTGCTGGTGTTACTGTCTCTCCTGTTCCTCAGTACCTGCTGCTACTGGTGTTACTGTTCCTCCTGTTCCTCAGTACCTGCTGCTGGTGTTACTGTCACTCTTGTCCCTCAGTGTCTGCTGCTGGTGTTTCTGTCTCTCCTGTTCCTCAGGACCTGCTGCTACTTGTTTTACTGTCTCTCTTGTTCCTCAGTACCTGCTGCTGCTGGTGTTCCTGTCTTTCCTGTTCCTCAGTACCTGCTGCTGCTGGTGTTACTGTCTCTACTGTTCCTCAGTACCTGCTGCTGGTGTTACTCTCTCTCCTGTTCCACAGTACCTGCTGCTGGTGTTACTGTCTCTCCTGTTCCTCAGTACCTGCTGCTGGTGTTATTCTCTATCCTGTTCCACAGTACCTGCTGCTGGTGTTACTTTCTTACCTGTTCCTTAGTACCTGCTGCTGCTGGTGTTACTGTCTCTCCTGTTCGTCACTACCTAATGCTGCTGGTGTTACTGTCTGTCCTGTTCCTCAGTATCTGCTGCTGCTTGTGTTTTTGTCCCTCCTGTTCCTCAGTACCTGCAGCTGGTGTTACTGTCTCTCCTGTTCCTCAGTACCTGCTGCTGGTGTTTCTGTCTCTCCTGTTCCTCAGTACCTGCAGCTGGTGTTACTGTCTCTCCTGTTCCTCAGTATCTGCTGCTGCTTGTGTTTTTGTCCCTCCTGTTCCTCAGTACCTTCTGCTGGTGTTACTGTCTCTCCTGTTCGTCACTACCTGATGCTGCTGGTGTTACTGTCTCTCCTGTTCCTCAGTACCTGCTGATGCTTGTGTTTTTGTCCCTCCTGTTCCTCAATACCTGCTGCTGCTGGTGTTACTCTTTCTCCTGTTCCTCAGTACCTGCTGCTGGGGTTACTGTCTCTCCTGTTCCTCAGTACCTGCTGCTGGTGTTACTGCCCCTCATGTTCCTCAGTACCTGCTGCTGCTGGTGTTACTTTCTTACCTGTTCCTTAGTACCTGCTGCTGCTGGTGTTACTGTCCATCCTGTTCCTCAGTACCTGCTGCTGCTGGTGTTACTATCTCTCCTGTTCCTCAGTACCTGCTGCTGCTGGTGTTACTGTGTCTCCAGTACCTCAGTACCTGCTGCTGCTGGTGTTACTGTCTCTCCTGTCCCTCAGTACCTGCTGCTACTTGTTTTACTGTCTCTCCTGTTCCTCTGTACCTGCTGCTGCTGGTGTTACTGTCTCTCCTGTTCCTCAGTACCTGCTGCTACTTGTTTTACTGTCTCTCCTGTTCCTCTGTACCTGCTGCTGCTGGTGTTACTGTCTCTCCTGTTCCTCAGTACCTGCTGCTGGTGTTACTGTCTCTCCTGTTCCTCAGTACCTGCTGCTGGTGTTACTGTCTCTCCTGTTCCTCAGTACCTGCTGCTGCTGTTACTGTCTCTCCTGTTCCTCAGTACCTGCTGCTGGTGTTAATGCTTCTCCTGTTCCTCAGTACCTGCTGCTGGTGTTTCTGTCTCTCCTGTTCCTAAGTACCTGCTGCTGCTGGCGTTACTGTCTCTCCTGTTCCTCAGTACCTGCTGCTACTGGTGTTACTGTTCCTCCTGTTCCTCAGTACCTGCTGCTGGTGTTCCTGTCACTCTTGTCCCTCAGTGTCTGCTGCTGGTGTTACTGTCTCTCCTGTTCCTCAGTACCTGCTGCGACTTGTTTTACTGTCTCTCCTGTTCCTCAGTACCTGCTGCTGCTGGTGTTACTGTCTCTCCTGTTCCTTAGTACCTGCTGCTGCTGATGTTACTGTCTCTCCTGTTCCTCAGTACCTGCTGCTGGTGTTACTCTCAGTCCTGTTCCTCAGTATCTGCTGCTGCTTGTGCTTTTGTCCCTCCTGTTCCTCAGTACCTGCAGCTGGTGTTACTGTCTCTCCTGTTCCTCAGTACCTGTGCTGGTGTTACTGTCTCTCCTGTTCCTCAGTACCTGCTGCTGGTGTTACTCTCTCTTCTGTTCCACAGTACCTGCTGCTGGTGTTACTGTCTCTCCTGTTCTTCAGTACCTGCTGCTGCTGGTGTTACTGTCTCTCCTATTCCCCAGTACCTGCTGCTGCAGTTTCTGTCTCTCCTGTTCCTCAGTACCTGCTGCTGGTGTTTCTGTCTCTCCTGTTCCTCAGTACCTGCTGCTGCTGGTGTTACTGTCTCTCCTGTTCCTCAGTACCTGCTGCTACTGGTGTTACTGTTCCTCCTGTTCCTCAGTACCTGCTGCTGGTGTTACTGTCACTCTTGTCCCTCAGTGTCTGCTGCTGGTGTTTCTGTCTCTCCTGTTCCTCAGTACCTGCTGCTACTTGTTTTACTGTCTCTCCTGTTCCTCAGTACCTGCTGCTGCTGGTGTTCCTGTCTTTCCTGTTCCTCAGTACCTGCTGCTGCTGGTGTTACTGTCTCTTCTGTTCCTCGGTACCTGCTGCTGCTGATGTTGCTGTCTCTACTGTTCCTCAGTACGTGCTGCTGGTGTTACTCTCTCTTCTGTTCCACAGTACCTGCTGCTGGTGTTACTTTCTCACCTGTTCCTTAGTACCTGCTGCTGCTGGTGTTACTGTCCTTCCTGTTCCTCAGTACCTGCTGCTGCTGGTGTTACTATCTCTCCTGTTCCTCAGTACCTGCTGCTGCTGGTGTTAATGTGTCTCCAGTACCTCAGTACCTGCTGCTGGTGTTACTGTCACTCCTGTTCCTCAGCACCTGCTGCTGGTGTTACTGTCTCTTCTGTTCCTCGGTACCTGCTGCTGCTGGTGTTGCTGTCTCTTGTGTTTCTCAGTACCTGCTGCTGGTGTTACTGTGTCTCCTATTCCCCAGTACCTGCTGCTGCAGTTTCTGTCTCTCCTGTTCCTCAGTACCTGCTGCTGGTGTTTCTGTCTCTCCTGTTCCTCAGTACCTGCTGCTGCTGGTGTTACTGTCTCTCCTGTTCCTCAGTACCTGCTGCTACTGGTGTTACTGTTCCTCCTGTTCCTCAGTACCTGCTGCTGGTGTTACTGTCACTCTTGTCCCTCAGTGTCTGCTGCTGGTGTTTCTGTCTCTCCTGTTCCTCAGGACCTGCTGCTACTTGTTTTACTGTCACTCTTGTTCCTCAGTACCTGCTGCTGCTGGTGTTCCTGTCTTTCCTGTTCCTCAGTACCTGCTGCTGCTGGTGTTACTGTCTCTACTGTTCCTCAGTACCTGCTGCTGGTGTTACTCTCTCTCCTGTTCCACAGTACCTGCTGCTGGTGTTACTGTCTCTCCTGTTCCTCAGTACCTGCTGCTGGTGTTATTCTCTCTCCTGTTCCACAGTACCTGCTGCTGGTGTTACTTTCTTACCTGTTCCTTAGTACCTGCTGCTGCTGGTGTTACTGTCTCTCCTGTTCGTCACTACCTAATGCTGCTGGTGTTACTGTCTGTCCTGTTCCTCAGTATCTGCTGCTGCTTGTGCTTTTGTCCCTCCTGTTCCTCAGTACCTGCAGCTGGTGTTACTGTCTCTCCTGTTCCTCAGTACCTGCTGCTGGTGTTTCTGTCTCTCCTGTTCCTCAGTACCTGCAGCTGGTGTTACTGTCTCTCCTGTTCCTCAGTATCTGCTGCTGCTTGTGTTTTTGTCCCTCCTGTTCCTCAGTACCTTCTGCTGGTGTTACTGTCTCTCCTGTTCGTCACTACCTGATGCTGCTGGTGTTACTGTCTCTCCTGTTCCTCAGTACCTGCTGCTGCTTGTGTTTTTGTCCCTCCTGTTCCTCAATACCTGCTGCTGCTGGTGTTACTCTTTCTCCTGTTCCTCAGTACCTGCTGCTGGGGTTACTGTCTCTCCTGTTCCTCAGTACCTGCTGCTGGTGTTACTGCCCCTCATGTTCCTCAGTACCTGCTGCTGCTGGTGTTACTTTCTTACCTGTTCCTTAGTACCTGCTGCTGCTGGTGTTACTGTCCATCCTGTTCCTCAGTACCTGCTGCTGCTGGTGTTACTATCTCTCCTGTTCCTCAGTACCTGCTGCTGCTGGTGTTACTGTGTCTCCAGTACCTCAGTACCTGCTGCTGCTGGTGTTACTGTCTCTCCTGTCCCTCAGTACCTGCTGCTACTTGTTTTACTGTCTCTCCTGTTCCTCTGTACCTGCTGCTGCTGGTGTTACTGTCTCTCCTGTTCCTCAGTACCTGCTGCTACTTGTTTTACTGTCTCTCCTGTTCCTCTGTACCTGCTGCTGCTGGTGTTACTGTCTCTCCTGTTCCTCAGTACCTGCTGCTGGTGTTACTGTCTCTCCTGTTCCTCAGTACCTGCTGCTGGTGTTACTGTCTTTCCTGTTCCTCAGTACCTGCTGCTGCTGTTACTGTCTCTCCTGTTCCTCAGTACCTGCTGCTGGTGTTAATGCTTCTCCTGTTCCTCAGTACCTGCTGCTGGTGTTTCTGTCTCTCCTGTTCCTCAGTACCTGCTGCTGCTGGCGTTACTGTCTCTCCTGTTCCTCAGTACCTGCTGCTACTGGTGTTACTGTTCCTCCTGTTCCTCAGTACCTGCTGCTGGTGTTCCTGTCACTCTTGTCCCTCAGTGTCTGCTGCTGGTGTTACTGTCTCTCCTGTTCCTCAGTACCTGCTGCGACTTGTTTTACTGTCTCTCCTGTTCCTCAGTACCTGCTGCTGCTGGTGTTACTGTCTCTCCTGTTCCTCAGTACCTGCCGCTGCTGGTGTTACTGTCTCGCCTGTTCCTCAGTATCTGCTGCTGGTGTTACTGTCTCTCCTGTTCCTCAGTACCTGTTGCTGCTGGTGTTACTGTCTCTCCTGTTCCTCAGTACGTGTTGCTGCTGGTGTTAATGTCTCTCCTGTTGCTCAGTACCTGCTGCTGCTGGTGTTACTGTCTCTCCTGTTCCTCAGCACCTGCTGCTGGTGTTACTGTCTCTCCTGTTCCTTGGTACCTGCTGCTGCTGGTGATGCTGTCTCTACTGTTCCTCAGGACGTGCTGCTGGTGTTCCTCTCTCTCCTGTTCCACAGTACCTGCTGCTGGTGTTACTGTCTCTCGTGTTCCTCAGTACCTGCTGCTGATGTTACTGTCTCTCCTGTTCCTCAGTACCTGCTGCTGGTGTTACTGTCTCTCCTGTTCTTCAGTACCTGCTGCTGCTGGTGTTTCTGTCTCTCCTGTTCCTCAGTATCTGCTGCTGCTGGTGTTACTGTCTCTCCTGTTCCTCAGTACCTGCTGCTGGTGTTTCTGTCTCTCCTGTTCCTCATACCTGCTGCTGGTGTTACTGTCTCTCCTGTTCCTCAGTACCTGCTGCAGGTGTTACTGTCTCTCCTGTTCCTCAGTACCTGCTGCTGGTGTTACTGTCTCTCCTGTTCCTCAGTACCTGCTGCAGGTGTTACTGTCTCTCCTGTTCCTCAGTACCTGCTGCTGGTGTTACTGTCTCTCCTGTTCCTCAGTACCTGCTGCTGGTGTTCCTGTCTCCCCTGTTCCTCAGTACCTGCTGCTGGTGTTTCTGTCTCTCCTGTTCCTCATACCTGCTGCTGGTGTTACTGTCTCTCCTGTTCCTCAGTACCTGCTGCAGGTGTTACTGTCTCTCCTGTTTCTCAGTACCTGCTGCTGGTGTTACTGTCTCTCCTGTTCCTCAGTACCTGCTGCAGGTGTTACTGTCTCTCCTGTTCCTCAGTACCTGCTGCTGGTGTTACTGTCTCTCCTGTTCCTCAGTACCTGCTGCTGTTGTTACTGCCTCTCCTGTTCCTCAGTACCTGCTGCTGGTGTTTCTGTCTCTCCTGTTCCTCATTACCTGCTGCTGGTGTTACTGTCTCTCCTGTTCCTCAGTACCTGCTGCTGGTGTAACTGTCCGTCCTGTTCCTCAGTATCTGCTGCTGGTGTTACTGTCTCTCTTGTTCCTCAGTACCTGCTGCTACTTGTTTTACTGTCTCTCCTGTTCCTCAGTACCTGCTGCTGCTGGTGTTACTGTCTCTCCTGTTCCTCAGTACCTGCTGCTAGTGTTACTGTCTCTCCTGTTCCTTAGTACCTGCTGCTACTGGTGTTACTGTTCCTCCTGTTCCTCAGTACCTGCTGCTGGTGTTACTGTTCCTCAGTACCTGCTGCTGCTGGTGTTACTGTCTCTCCTGTTCCTTAGTACCTGCTGCTACTGGCGTTACTGTTCCTCCTTTTCCTCAGTACCTGCTGCTGGTGTTACTGTTCCTCCTGTTCCTCAGTACCTGCTGCTGGTGTTACTCTCTCTCCTGTTCCACAGTACCTGCTGCTGGTGTTACGGTCTCTCGTGTTCCTCAGTACCTGCTGCTGATGTTACTGTCTCTCCTGTTCCTCAGTACCTGCTGCTGGTGTTACTCTCTCTCCTGTTCCACAGTACCTGCTGCTGGTGTTACTGTCTCTCCTGTTCCTCAGTACCTGCTGCTGGTGTTACTGTCTCTCCTGTTCCTCAGTACCTGCTGCTGGTGTTGCTCTCTCTCCTGTTCCACAGTACCTGCTGCTGGTGTTACTGTCTCTCCTGTTCCTCAGTACCTGCTGCTGATGTTACTGTCTCTCCTGTTCCTCAGTACCTGCTGCTAGTGTTACTGTCTCTCCTGTTCCTTAGTACCTGCTGCTGCTGGTGTTACTGTTCCTCCTGTTCCTCAGTACCTGCTGCTGCTGATGTTACTTCCTTACCTGTTCCTCAGTACCTGCTGCTGATGTTACTGTCTCTCCTGTTCCTCAGTACCTGCTGCTGGTGTTACTCTCTCTACTGTTCCACAGTACCTGCTGCTGGTGTTACTGTCTCTCCTGTCCCTCAGTACCTCCTGCTACTTGTTTTACTGTCTCTCCTGTTCCTCTGTACCTGCTGCTACTTGTGTTACTGTCTCTCCTGTTCGTCACTACCTGGTGCTGCTGGTGTTACTGTTCCTCCTGTTCCTCAGTACCTGCTGCTGCTGGTGTTACTTCCTCACCTGTTCCTTAGTACCTGCTGCTGCTGGTGTTACTGTCCTTCCTGTTCCTCAGTACCTGCTGCTGCTGGTGTTACTGTCCTTCCTGTTCCTCTGTACGTGCTGCTGCTGGTGTTACTGTCTCTCGTGTTTCTCAGTACCCGCTACTGGTGTTTCATTCTCTCCTGTTCCTCAGTACCTGCTGCTGGTGTTACTGTCTCTCCTGTTCCTCAGTACCTGCTACTGGTGTTACTGTCCCTCCTGTTCCTCAGTACCTGCTGCTGCTGGTGTTACTGTCTCTCCTGTTCCTCAGTACGTGCTGCTGCTGGTGTTACTGTCTCTCGTGTTCCTCAGTAAGTGCTGCTGCTGGTGTTACTGTCTCTCCTGTTCCTCAGGACCTGCTGCTGGTGTTACTGTCTCTCCTGTTCCTCAGTACCTGCTGCTGATGTTACTGTCTCTCCTGTTCCTCAGTACCTGCTGCTGGTGTTACTGTCTCTCCTGTTCGTCACTACCTGGTGCTGCTGGTGTTACTGTTCCTCCTGTTCCTCAGTACCTGCTGCTGCTGGTGATACTTCCTTACCTGTTCCTCAGTACCTGCTGCTGATGTTACTGTCTCTCCTGTTCCTCAGTACCTGCTGCTGGTGTTACTCTCTCTACTGTTCCACAGTACCTGCTGCTGGTGTTACTGTCTCTCCTGTCCCTCAGTACCTCCTGCTACTTGTTTTACTGTCTCTCCTGTTCCTCTGTACCTGCTGCTGCTGGTGTTACTGTCTCTCCTGTTCGTCACTACCTGGTGCTGCTGGTGTTACTGTTCCTCCTGTTCCTCAGTACCTGCTGCTGCTGGTGTTACTTCCTCACCTGTTCCTTAGTACCTGCTGCTGCTGGTGTTACTGTCCTTCCTGTTCCTCAGTACCTGCTGCTGCTGGTGTTACTGTCTCTCGTGTTTCTCAGTACCCGCTACTGGTGTTTCTGTCTCTCCTGTTCCTACGTACCTGCTGCTGGTGTTACACTCTCTCCTGTTCCTCAGTACCTGCTGCTGGTGTTTCTGTCTCTCCTGTTCCTCTGTACCTGCTGCTAGTGTTACTGTCTCTCCTGTTCCTTAGTACCTGCTGCTACTGGTGTTACTGTTCCTCCTGTTCCTCAGTACCTGCTGCTGGTGTTACTGTTCCTCCTGTTCCTCAGTACCTGCTGCTGGTGTTACTGTCACTCTTGTCCCTCAGTGTCTGCTGCTGGTGTTACTGTCTCTCCTGTTCCTCAGTACCTGCTGCTGCTGGTGTTACTGTCTCTCCTGTTCCTCAGTACCTGCTGCTGCTGGTGTTACTGTCTCTCCTGTTCCTCAGTACCTGCTGCTGGTGTTACTGTCTCTCCTGTTCCGCAGTACCTGCTGCTGCTGGTGTTGCTGTCTCTCCTGTTCCTCAGTATGTGCTGCTGGTGTTACTCTCTCTCCTGTTCCTTAGTACCTGCTGCTGCTGATGTTACTGTCTCTCCTGTTCCTCAGTACCTGCTGCTGGTGTTACTCTCTCTCCTGTTCCACAGTACCTGCTGCTGGTGTTACTGTCTCTCCTGTTCCTCAGTACCTGCTGCTGCTGGTGTTACTATCTCTCGTGTTTCTCAGTACCTGCTGCTGGTGTTACTGTCTCTCCTATTCCCCAGTACCTGCTGCTGCTGGTGTTACTGTCTCTCCTGTTCCTCAGTACCTGCTGCTACTGGTGTTACTGTTCCTCCTGTTCCTCAGTACCTGCTGCTGGTGTTACTGTTCCTCCTGTTCCTCAGTACCTGCTGCTGGTGTTACTGTCTCTCCTGTTCCTCAGGACCTGCTGCTGCTGGTGTTACTGTCTCTCCTGTTCCTCAGTACCTGCTGCTGGTGTTACTGTCTCTCCTGTTCCTCGGTACCTGCTGCTGCTGGTGTTGCTGTCTCTACTGTTCCTCAGTACGTGCTGCTGGTGTTACTCTCTCTCCTGTTCCACAGTACCTGCAGCTGGTGTTACTGTCTCTCCTGTTCCTCAGTACCTGCTGCTGGTGTTACTCTCTCTCTTGTTCCACAGTACCTGCTGCTGGTGTTACTGTCTCTCGTGTTCCTCAGTACCTGCTGCTGATTTTACTGTCTCTCCTGTTCCTCAGTACCTGCTGCTGGTGTTACTCTCTCTCCTGTTCCACATTACCTGCTGCTGGTGTTACTTTCTTACCTGTTCCTTAGTACCTGCTGCTGCTGGTGTTACTGTCTCTCCTGTTCGTCACTACCTGATGCTGCTGGTGTTACTGTCTCACCTATTCCCCAGTACCTGCTGCTGCTGGTGTTGCTGTCTCTCCTGTTCCTCAGTACGTGCTGCTGGTGTTACTCTCTCTCCTGTTCCTTAGTACCTGCTGCTGCCGATGTTACTGTCTCTCCTGTTCCTCAGTACCTGCTGCTGGTGTTACTCTCAGTCCTGTTCCTCAGTATCTGCTGCTGCTTGTGCTTTTGTCCCTCCTGTTCCTCAGTACCTGCAGCTGGTGTTCCTGTCTCTCCTGTTCCTCAGTACCTGTGCTGGTGTTACTGTCTCTCCTGTTCCTCAGTACCTGCTGCTGGTGTTACTCTCTCTTCTGTTCCACAGTACCTGCTGCTGGTGTTACTGTCTCTCCTGTTCTTCAGTACCTGCTGCTGCTGGTGTTACTGTCTCTCCTATTCCCCAGTACCTGCTGCTGCAGTTTCTGTCTCTCCTGTTCCTCAGTACCTGCTGCTGGTGTTTCTGTCTCTCCTGTTCCTCAGTACCTGCTGCTGCTGGTGTTACTGTCTCTCCTGTTCCTCAGTACCTGCTGCTGCTGGTGTTACTGTCTCTCGTGTTTCTCAGTACCCGCTACTGGTGTTTCTGTCTCTCCTGTTCCTACGTACCTGCTGCTGGTGTTACACTCTCTCCTGTTCCTCAGTACCTGCTGCTGGTGTTTCTGTCTCTCCTGTTCCTCTGTACCTGCTGCTAGTGTTACTGTCTCTCCTGTTCCTTAGTACCTGCTGCTACTGGTGTTACTGTTCCTCCTGTTCCTCAGTACCTGCTGCTGGTGTTACTGTTCCTCCTGTTCCTCAGTACCTGCTGCTGGTGTTACTGTCACTCTTGTCCCTCAGTGTCTGCTGCTGGTGTTACTGTCTCTCCTGTTCCTCAGTACCTGCTGCTGCTGGTGTTACTGTCTCTCCTGTTCCTCAGTACCTGCTGCTGCTGGTGTTACTGTCTCTCCTGTTCCTCAGTACCTGCTGCTGGTGTTACTGTCTCTCCTGTTCCGCAGTACCTGCTGCTGCTGGTGTTGCTGTCTCTCCTGTTCCTCAGTATGTACTGCTGGTGTTACTCTCTCTCCTGTTCCTTAGTACCTGCTGCTGCTGATGTTACTGTCTCTCCTGTTCCTCAGTACCTGCTGCTGGTGTTACTCTCTCTCCTGTTCCACAGTACCTGCTGCTGGTGTTACTGTCTCTCCTGTTCCTCAGTACCTGCTGCTGCTGGTGTTACTATCTCTCGTGTTTCTCAGTACCTGCTGCTGGTGTTACTGTCTCTCCTATTCCCCAGTACCTGCTGCTGCAGTTTCTGTCTCTCCTGTTCCTCAGTACCTGCTGCTGGTGTTTCTGTCTCTCCTGTTCCTCAGTACCTGCTGCTGCTGGTGTTACTGTCTCTCCTGTTCCTCAGTACCTGCTGCTACTGGTGTTACTGTTCCTCCTGTTCCTCAGTACCTGCTGCTGGTGTTACTGTTCCTCCTGTTCCTCAATACCTGCTGCTGGTGTTACTGTCTCTCCTGTTCCTCAGGACCTGCTGCTGCTGGTGTTACTGTCTCTCCTGTTCCTCAGTACCTGCTGCTGGTGTTACTGTCTCTCCTGTTCCTCGGTACCTGCTGCTGCTGGTGTTGCTGTCTCTACTGTTCCTCAGTACGTGCTGCTGGTGTTACTCTCTCTCCTGTTCCACAGTACCTGCAGCTGGTGTTACTGTCTCTCCTGTTCCTCAGTACCTGCTGCTGGTGTTACTCTCTCTCTTGTTCCACAGTACCTGCTGCTGGTGTTACTGTCTCTCGTGTTCCTCAGTACCTGCTGCTGATTTTACTGTCTCTCCTGTTCCTCAGTACCTGCTGCTGGTGTTACTCTCTCTCCTGTTCCACATTACCTGCTGCTGGTGTTACTTTCTTACCTGTTCCTTAGTACCTGCTGCTGCTGGTGTTACTGTCTCTCCTGTTCGTCACTACCTGATGCTGCTGGTGTTACTGTCTCACCTATTCCCCAGTACCTGCTGCTGCTGGTGTTGCTGTCTCTCCTGTTCCTCAGTACGTGCTGCTGGTGTTACTCTCTCTCCTGTTCCTTAGTACCTGCTGCTGCTGATGTTACTGTCTCTCCTGTTCCTCAGTACCTGCTGCTGGTGTTACTCTCAGTCCTGTTCCTCAGTATCTGCTGCTGCTTGTGCTTTTGTCCCTCCTGTTCCTCAGTACCTGCAGCTGGTGTTACTGTCTCTCCTGTTCCTCAGTACCTGTGCTGGTGTTACTGTCTCTCCTGTTCCTCAGTACCTGCTGCTGGTGTTACTCTCTCTTCTGTTCCACAGTACCTGCTGCTGGTGTTACTGTCTCTCCTGTTCTTCAGTACCTGCTGCTGCTGGTGTTACTGTCTCTCCTATTCCCCAGTACCTGCTGCTGTAGTTTCTGTCTCTCCTGTTCCTCAGTACCTGCTGCTGGTGTTTCTGTCTCTCCTGTTCCTCAGTACCTGCTGCTGCTGGTGTTACTGTCTCTCCTGTTCCTCAGTACCTGCTGCTACTGGTGTTACTGTTCCTCCTGTTCCTCAGTACCTGCTGCTGGTGTTACTGTTCCTCCTGTTCCTCAGTACCTGCTGCTGGTGTTACTGTCACTCTTGTCCCTCAGTACCTGCTGCTACTTGTTTTACTGTCTCTCCTGTTCCTCAGTACCTGCTGCTGCTGGTGTTCCTGTCTTTCCTGTTCCTCAGTACCTGCTGCTGCTGGTGTTACTGTCTCTCCTGTTCCTCAGTACCTGCTGCTGCTGGTGGTACTGTCTCTCCTGTTCCTCAGCACCTGCTGCTGGTGTTACTGTCTCTTCTGTTCCTCGGTACCTGCTGCTGCTGATGTTGCTGTCTCTACTGTTCCTCAGTACGTGCTGCTGGTGTTACTTTCTCACCTGTTCCTTAGTACCTGCTGCTGCTGGTGTTACTGTCCTTCCTGTTCCTCACTACCTGCTGCTGCTGGTGTTCCTATCTCTCCTGTTCCTCAGTACCTGCTGCTGCTGGTGTTAATGTGTCTCCAGTACCTCAGTACCTGCTGCTGGTGTTACTGTCACTCCTGTTCCTCAGCACCTGCTGCTGGTGTTACTGTCTCTTCTGTTCCTCGGTACCTGCTGCTGCTGGTGTTGCTGTCTCTTGTGTTTCTCAGTACCTGCTGCTGGTGTTACTGTGTCTCCTATTCCCCAGTACCTGCTGCTGCAGATTCAGTCTCTCCTGTTCCTCAGTACCTGCTGCTGGTGTTTCTGTCTCTCCTGTTCCTCAGTACCTGCTGCTGCTGGTGTTACTGTCTCTCCTGTTCCTCAGTACCTGCTGCTACTGGTGTTACTGTTCCTCCTGTTCCTCAGTACCTGCTGCTGGTGTTACTGTCACTCTTGTCCCTCAGTGTCTGCTGCTGGTGTTTCTGTCTCTCCTGTTCCTCAGGACCTGCTGCTACTTGTTTTACTGTCTCTCTTGTTCCTCAGTACCTGCTGCTGCTGGTGTTCCTGTCTTTCCTGTTCCTCAGTACCTGCTGCTGCTGGTGTTACTGTCTCTCCTGTTCCTCAGTACCTGCTGCTGCTGGTGTTACTGTCTCTCCTGGTCCTCAGCACCTGCTGCTGGTGTTACTGTCTCTTCTGTTCCTCGGTGCCTGCTGCTGCTGGTGTTGCTGTCTCGACTGTTCCTCAGTACGTGCTGCTGGTGTTACTCTCTCTCCTGTTCCACAGTACCTGCTGCTGGTGTTACTGTCTCTCCTGTTCCTCAGTACCTGTTGCTGGTGTTACTCTCTCTCCTGTTCCACAGTACCTGCTGCTGGTGTTAATGTCTCTCCTGTTCCTCAGTACCTGCTGCTGGTGTTATTCTCTCTCCTGTTCCACAGTACCTGCTGCTGGTGTTACTTTCTTACCTGTTCCTTAGTACCTGCTGCTGCTGGTGTTACTGTCTCTCCTGTTCGTCACTACCTAATGCTGCTGGTGTTACTGTCTGTCCTGTTCCTCAGTACCTGCTGCTGGTGTTTCTGTCTCTCCTGTTCCTCAGTACCTGCAGCTGGTGTTACTGTCTCTCCTGTTCCTCAGTATCTGCTGCTGCTTGTGTTTTTGTCCCTCCTGTTCCTCAGTACCTTCTGCTGGTGTTACTGTCTCTCCTGTTCGTCACTACCTGATGCTGCTGGTGTTACTGTCTCTCCTGTTCCTCAGTACCTGCTGCTGCTTGTGTTTTTGTCCCTCCTGTTCCTCAGTACCTGCTGCTGCTGGTGTTACTGTTTCTCCTGTTCCTCAGTACCTGCTGCTGGGGTTACTGTCTCTCCTGTTCCTCAGTACCTGCTGCTGGTGTTACTGCCCCTCATGTTCCTCAGTACCTGCTGCTGCTGGTGTTACTGTCCATCCTGTTCCTCAGTACCTGCTGCTGCTGGTGTTACTATCTCTCCTGTTCCTCAGTGCCTGCTGCTGCTGGTGTTACTGTGTCTCCAGTACCTCAGTACCTGCTGCTGCTGGTGTTACTGTCTCTCCTGTCCCTCAGTACCTGCTGCTACTTGTTTTACTGTCTCTCCTGTTCCTCTGTACCTGCTGCTGCTAGTGTTACTGTCTCTCCTGTTCCTCAGTACCTGCTGCTACTTGTTTTACTGTCTCTCCTGTTCCTCTGTACCTGCTGCTGCTGGTGTTACTGTCTCTCCTGTTCCTCAGTACCTGCTGCTGGTGTTACTGTCTCTCCTGTTCCTCAGTACCTACTGCTACTTGTTTTACTGTCTCTCCTGTTCCTCTGTACCTGCTGCTGCTGGTGTTACTGTCTCTCCTGTTCCTCAGTACCTGCTGCTGGAGTTACTGTCTCTCCTGTTCCTCAGTACCTGCTGCTGGTGTTACTGTCTCTCCTGTTCCTCAGTACCTGCTGCTGCTGTTACTGTCTCTCCTGTTCCTCAGTACCTGCTGCTGGTGTTAATGCTTCTCCTGTTCCTCAGTACCTGCTGCTGGTGTTTCTGTCTCTCCTGTTCCTAAGTACCTGCTGCTGCTGGCGTTACTGTCTCTCCTGTTCCTCAGTACCTGCTGCTACTGGTGTTACTGTTCCTCCTGTTCCTCAGTACCTGCTGCTGGTGTTACTGTCACTCTTGTCCCTCAGTGTCTGCTGCTGGTGTTACTGTCTCTCCTGTTCCTCAGTACCTGCTGCGACTTGTTTTACTGTCTCTCCTGTTCCTCAGTACCTGCTGCTGCTGGTGTTACTGTCTCTCCTGTTCCTCAGTATCTGCTGCTGGTGTTACTGTCTCTCCTGTTCCTCAGTACCTGTTGCTGCTGGTGTTACTGTCTCTCCTGTTCCTCAGTACGTGTTGCTGCTGGTGTTAATGTCTCTCCTGTTCCTCAGTACCTGCTGCTGGTGTTACTGTCTCTCCTGTTCCTCAGCACCTGCTGCTGGTGTTACTGTCTCTCGTGTTCCTCAGTACCTGCTGCTGATGTTACTGTCTCTCCTGTTCCTCAGCACCTGCTGCTGGTGTTACTGTCTCTCCTGTTCCTTGGTACCTGCTGCTGCTGGTGATGCTGTCTCTCCTGTTCCTCAGGACGTGCTGCTGGTGTTCCTCTCTCTCCTGTTCCACAGTACCTGCTGCTGGTGTTACTGTCTCTCGTGTTCCTCAGTACCTGCTGCTGATGTTACTGTCTCTCCTGTTCCTCAGTACCTGCTGCTGGTGTTACTGTCTCTCCTGTTCTTCAGTACCTGCTGCTGCTGGTGTTTCTGTCTCTCCTGTTCCTCAGTACCTGCTGCTGCTGGTGTTACTGTCTCTCCTGTTCCTCAGTACCTGCTACTAGTGTTTCTGTCTCTCCTGTTCCTCAGTACCTGCTGCTGGTGTTACTGTCTCTCCTGTTCCTCAGTACCTGCTGCTGGTGTTCCTGTCTCTCCTGTTCCTCAGTACCTGCTGCTGGTGTTTCTGTCTCTCCTGTTCCTCATACCTGCTGCTGGTGTTACTGTCTCTCCTGTTCCTCAGTACCTGCTGCAGGTGTTACTGTCTCTCCTGTTCCTCAGTACCTGCTGCTGGTGTAACTGTCCGTCCTGTTCCTCAGTATCTGCTGCTGGTGTTACTGTCTCTCTTGTTCCTCAGTACCTGCTGCTACTTGTTTTACTGTCTCTCCTGTTCCTCAGTACCTGCTGCTGCTGGTGTTACTGTCTCTCCTGTTCCTCAGTACCTGCTGCTAGTGTTACTGTCTCTCCTGTTCCTTAGTACCTGCTGCTACTGGTGTTACTGTTCCTCCTGTTCCTCAGTACCTGCTGCTGGTGTTACTGTTCCTCAGTACCTGCTGCTGGTGTTACTGTCTCTCCTGTTCCTTAGTACCTGCTGCTACTGGCGTTACTGTTCCTCCTTTTCCTCAGTACCTGCTGCTGGTGTTACTGTTCCTCCTGTTCCTCAGTACCTGCTGCTGGTGTTACTCTCTCTCCTGTTCCACAGTACCTGCTGCTGGTGTTACGGTCTCTCGTGTTCCTCAGTACCTGCTGCTGATGTTACTGTCTCTCCTGTTCCTCAGTACCTGCTGCTGGTGTTACTCTCTCTCCTGTTCCACAGTACCTGCTGCTGGTGTTACTGTCTCTCCTGTTCCTCAGTACCTGCTGCTGGGGTTACTGTCTCTCCTGTTCCTCAGTACCTGCTGCTGGTGTTACTCTCTCTCCTGTTCCACAGTACCTGCTGCTGGTGTTACTGTCTCTCGTGTTCCTCAGTACCTGCTGCTGGTGTTACTGTCTCTCCTGTTCCTCAGCACCTGCTGCTGGTGTTACTGTCTCTCCTGTCCCTCAGTACCTGCTGCTGGTGTTACTGTCTCACCTGTTCCTCAGTACCTGCAGCTGGTGTTACGGTCTCTCCTGTTCCTCAGTACCTGCTGCTGCTGGTGTTACTGTCTCTCCTGTTCCTCAGTACCTGCTGCTGGTGTTACTGTCCCTCCTGTTCCTCAGTACCTGCTGCTGCTGGTGTTACTGTCTCTCCTGTTCGTCAGTACCTGCTGCTGGTGTTACTGTCTCTCCTGTTCCTCAGTACCTGCTGCTGGTGTAACTGTCCGTCCTGTTCCTCAGTGCCTGATGCAGCTGGTGTTACTATCTCTCCTGGTCCTTAGTACCTGCTGCTGCTGGTGTTACTGTCTCTCCTGTTCCTCCGTACCTGCTGCAACTGGTGTTACTGTCTCTCCTGTTCCTCAGTACCTGCTGCTGGTGTTACTCTCACTCTTGTCCCTCAGCGTCTACTGCTGGTGTTACTGTCACTCTTGTCCCTCAGTGTCTGCTGCTGGTGGTACTGTCTATCCTGTTTCTCAGTACCTGCTGCTGGTATTACTGTCTCTCCTGTTCCTCAGTACCTGTTGCTGCTGGTGTTACTGTCTCTCCTGTTCCTCAGTACCTGCTGCTGCTGGTGTTACTGTCTCTCCTGTTCCTCAGTACCTGCTGCTGCTGGTGTTACTGTCTCTCCTGTTCCTCCGTACCTGCTGCTGCTGGTGTTACTGTCTCTCCTGTTCCTCAGTACCTGCTGCTGCTGGTGTTACTGTCTCACCTGTTCCTCAGAACCTGCTGCTGGTGTTACTGTCTCACCTGTTCCTCAGTACCTGCTGCTGGTGTTTCTGTCTGTCCTGTTCCTCAGTACCTGCTACTGGTGGTGTTACTGTCTCACCTGTTCCTCAGTACCTGCTGCTGGTGTTACTGTCTCACCTGTTCCTCAGTACCTGCTGCTGGTGTTACTGTCTCACCTGTTCCTCAGTACCTGCTGCTGGTGTTACTGTCTCTCCTGTTCCTCAGTCCCTGCTGCTGTTGTTACTGCCTCTACTGTTCCTCAGTACCTGCTGCTGGTGTTACTGTCTCTCCTGTTCCTCAGTACCTGCTGCTGGTGTAACTGTCCGTCCTGTTCCTCAGAATCTGCTGCTGGTGTTACTGTCTCTCTTGTTCCTCAGTACCTGCTGCTACTTGTTTTACTGTCTCTCGTGTTCCTCAGTACCTGCTGCTAGTGTTACTGTTCCTCCTGTTCCTCAGTACCTGCTGCTGGTGTTACTGTCACTCTTGTCCCTCAGTGTCTGCTGCTGGTGTTACTGTCTCTCCTGTTCCTCAGTACCTGCTGCTACTTGTTTTACTGTCTCTCCTGTTCCTCAGGACCTGCTGCTGCTGGTGTTGCTGTCTCTCCTGTTCCTCAGTACCTGCTGCTGCTGGTGTTACTGTCTCTCCTGTTCCGCAGTACCTGCTGCTGCTGGTGTTACTATCTCTCCTGTTCCTCAGTGCCTGCTGCTGCTGGTGTTACTGTGTCTCCAGTACCTCAGTACCTGCTGCTGCTGGTGTTACTGTCTCTCCTGTCCCTCAGTACCTGCTGCTACTTGTTTTACTGTCTCTCCTGTTCCTCTGTACCTGCTGCTGCTGGTGTTACTGTCTCTCCTGTTCCTCAGTACCTGCTGCTACTTGTTTTACTGTCTCTCCTGTTCCTCTGTACCTGCTGCTGCTGGTGTTACTGTCTCTCCTGTTCCTCAGTACCTGCTGCTGGTGTTACTGTCTCTCCTGTTCCTCAGTACCTGCTGCTGGTGTTACTGTCTCTCCTGTTCCTCAGTACCTGCTGCTGGAGTTACTGTCTCTCCTGTTCCTCAGTACCTGCTGCTGGTGTTACTGTCTCTCCTGTTCCTCAGTACCTGCTGCTGGTGTTTCTGTCTCTCCTGTTCCTAAGTACCTGCTGCTGCTGGCGTTACTGTCTCTCCTGTTCCTCAGTACCTGCTGATACTGGTGTTACTGTTCCTCCTGTTCCTCAGTACCTGCTGCTGGTGTTACTGTCACTCTTGTCCCTCAGTGTCTGCTGCTGGTGTTACTGTCTCTCCTGTTCCTCAGTACCTGCTGCGACTTGTTTTACTGTCTCTCCTGTTCCTCAGTACCTGCTGCTGCTGGTGTTACTGTCTCTCCTGTTCCTCAGTATCTGCTGCTGGTGTTACTGTCTCTCCTGTTCCTCAGTACCTGTTGCTGCTGGTGTTACTGTCTCTCCTGTTCCTCAGTACGTGTTGCTGCTGGTGTTAATGTCTCTCCTGTTCCTCAGTACCTGCTGCTGCTGGTGTTACTGTCTCTCCTGTTCCTCAGCACCTGCTGCTGGTGTTACTGTCTCTCCTGTTCCTTGGTACCTGCTGCTGCTGGTGATGCTGTCTCTACTGTTCCTCAGGACGTGCTGCTGGTGTTCCTCTCTCTCCTGTTCCACAGTACCTGCTGCTGGTGTTACTGTCTCTCGTGTTCCTCAGTACCTGCTGCTGGTGTTTCTGTCTCTCCTGTTCCTAAGTACCTGCTGCTGCTGGCGTTACTGTCTCTCCTGTTCCTCAGTACCTGCTGCTACTGGTGTTACTGTTCCTCCTGTTCCTCAGTACCTGCTGCTGGTGTTACTGTCACTCTTGTCCCTCAGTGTCTGCTGCTGGTGTTACTGTCTCTCCTGTTCCTCAGTACCTGCTGCGACTTGTTTTAGTGTCTCTCCTGTTCCTCAGTACCTGCTGCTGCTGGTGTTACTGTCTCTCCTGTTCCTCAGTATCTGCTGCTGGTGTTACTGTCTCTCCTGTTCCTCAGTACCTGTTGCTGCTGGTGTTACTCTCTCTCCTGTTCCACAGTACCTGCTGCTGGTGTTACTGTCTCTCCTGTTCCTCAGTACCTGTTGCTGGTGTTACTCTCTCTCCTGTTCCACAGTACCTGCTGCTGGTGTTAATGTCTCTCCTGTTCCTCAGTACCTGCTGCTGGTTTTATTCTCTCTCCTGTTCCACAGTACCTGCTGCTGGTGTTACTTTCTTACCTGTTCCTTAGTACCTGCTGCTGCTGGTGTTACTTTCTTACCTGTTCCTTAGTACCTGCTGCTGCTGGTGTTACTGTCTCTCCTGTTCCTCAGTACCTGCTGCTGGTGTTTCTGTCTCTCCTGTTCCTCATTACCTGCAGCTGGTGTTACTGTCTCTCCTGTTCCTCAGTATCTGCTGCTGCTTGTGTTTTTGTCCCTCCTGTTCCTCAGTACCTTCTGCTGGTGTTACTGTCTCTCCTGTTCGTCACTACCTGATGCTGCTGGTGTTACTGTCTCTCCTGTTCCTCAGTACCTGCTGCTGCTTGTGTTTTTGTCCCTCCTGTTCCTCAGTACCTGCTGCTGCTGGTGTTACTGTTTCTCCTGTTCCTCAGTACCTGCTGCTGGGGTTACTGTCTCTCCTGTTCCTCAGTACCTGCTGCTGGTGTTACTGCCCCTCATGTTCCTCAGTACCTGCTGCTGCTGGTGTTACTTTCTTACCTGTTCCTTAGTACCTGCTGCTGCTGGTGTTACTGTCCATCCTGTTCCTCAGTACCTGCTGCTGCTGGTGTTACTATCTCTCCTGTTCCTCAGTGCCTGCTGCTGCTGGTGTTACTGTGTCTCCAGTACCTCAGTACCTGCTGCTGCTGGTGTTACTGTCTCTCCTGTCCCTCAGTACCTGCTGCTACTTGTTTTACTGTCTCTCCTGTTCCTCTGTACCTGCTGCTGCTGGTGTTACTGTCTCTCCTGTTCCTCAGTACCTGCTGCTACTTGTTTTACTGTCTCTCCTGTTCCTCTGTACCTGCTGCTGCTGGTGTTACTGTCTCTCCTGTTCCTCAGTACCTGCTGCTGGTGTTACTGTCTCTCCTGTTCCTCAGTACCTACTGCTACTTGTTTTACTGTCTCTCCTGTTCCTCTGTACCTGCTGCTGCTGGTGTTACTGTCTCTCCTGTTCCTCAGTACCTGCTGCTGGAGTTACTGTCTCTCCTGTTCCTCAGTACCTGCTTCTGGTGTTACTGTCTCTCCTGTTCCTCAGTACCTGCTGCTGCTGTTACTGTCTCTCCTGTTCCTCAGTACCTGCTGCTGGTGTTAATGCTTCTCCTGTTCCTCAGTACCTGCTGCTGGTGTTTCTGTCTCTCCTGTTCCTAAGTACCTGCTGCTGCTGGCGTTACTGTCTCTCCTGTTCCTCAGTACCTGCTGCTACTGGTGTTACTGTTCCTCCTGTTCCTCAGTACCTGCTGCTGGTGTTACTGTCTCTCCTGTTCCTCAGTACCTGCTGCGACTTGTTTTACTGTCTCTCCTGTTCCTCAGTACCTGCTGCTGCTGGTGTTACTGTCTCTCCTGTTCCTCAGTATCTGCTGCTGGTGTTACTGTCTCTCCTGTTCCTCAGTACCTGTTGCTGCTGGTGTTACTGTCTCTCCTGTTCCTCAGTACGTGTTGCTGCTGGTGTTAATGTCTCTACTGTTCCTCAGTACCTGCTGCTGCTGGTGTTACTGTCTCTCCTGTTCCTCAGCACCTGCTGCTGGTGTTATTGTCTCTCCTGTTCCTTGGTACCTGCTGCTGCTGGTGATGCTGTCTCTACTGTTCCTCAGGACGTGCTGCTGGTGTTCCTCTCTCTCCTGTTCCACAGTACCTGCTGCTGGTGTTACTGTCTCTCGTGTTCCTCAGTACCTGCTGCTGATGTTACTGTCTCTCCTGTTCCTCAGTACCTGCTGCTGGTGTTACTGTCTCTCCTGTTCTTCAGTACCTGCTGCTGCTGGTGTTTCTGTCTCTCCTGTTCCTCAGTACCTGCTGCTGCTGGTGTTACTGTCTCTCCTGTTCCTCAGTACCTGCTACTAGTGTTTCTGTTTCTCCTGTTCCTCAGTACCTGCTGCTGGTGTTACTGTCTCTCCTGTTCCTCAGTACCTGCTGCTGGTGTTCCTGTCTCTCCTGTTCCTCAGTACCTGCTGCTGGTGTTTCTGTCTCTCCTGTTCCTCATACCTGCTGCTGGTGTTACTGTCTCTCCTGTTCCTCAGTACCTGCTGCAGGTGTTACTGTCTCTCCTGTTCCCCAGTACCTGCTGCAGGTGTTACTGTCTCTCCTGTTCCTCAGTACCTGCTGCAGGTGTTACTGTCTCTCCTGTTCCTCAGTACCTGCTGCTGGTGTTACTGTCTCTCCAGTTCCTCAGTACCTGCTGCTGTTGTTACTGCCTCTCCTGTTCCTCAGTACCTGCTGCTGGTGTTTCTGTCTCTCCTGTTCCTCATTACCTGCTGCTGGTGTTACTGTCTCTCCTGTTCCTCAGTACCTGCTGCTGGTGTAACTGTCCGTCCTGTTCCTCAGTATCTGCTGCTGGTGTTACTGTCTCTCTTGTTCCTCAGTACCTGCTGCTACTTGTTTTACTGTCTCTCCTGTTCCTCAGTACCTGCTGCTGCTGGTGTTACTGTCTCTCCTGTTCCTCAGTACCTGCTGCTAGTGTTACTGTCTCTCCTGTTCCTTAGTACCTGCTGCTACTGGTGTTACTGTTCCTCCTGTTCCTCAGTACCTGCTGCTGGTGTTACTGTTCCTCAGTACCTGCTGCTGGTGTTACTGTCTCTCCTGTTCCTTAGTACCTGCTGCTACTGGCGTTACTGTTCCTCCTTTTCCTCAGTACCTGCTGCTGGTGTTACTGTTCCTCCTGTTCCTCAGTACCTGCTGCTGGTGTTACTCTCTGTCCTGTTCCACAGTACCTGCTGCTGGTGTTACGGTCTCTCGTGTTCCTCAGTACCTGCTGCTGATGTTACTGTCTCTCCTGTTCCTCAGTACCTGCTGCTGGTGTTACTCTCTCTCCTGTTCCACAGTACCTGCTGCTGGTGTTACTGTCTCTCCTGTTCCTCAGTACCTGCTGCTGGTGTTACTGTCTCTCCTGTTCCTCAGTACCTGCTGCTGGTGTTACTCTCTCTCCTGTTCCACAGTACCTTCTGCTGGTGTTACTGTCTCTCGTGTTCCTCAGTACCTGCTGCTGGTGTTACTGTCTCTCCTGTTCCTCAGCACCTGCTGCTGGTGTTACTGTCTCTCCTGTCCCTCAGTACCTGCTGCTGGTGTTACTGTCTCTCCTGTTCCACAGTACCTGCTGCTGCTGGTGTTACTGTCTCTCCTGTTCCTCAGTACCTGCTGCTACTTGTTTTACTCTCTCTCGTGTTTCTCAGTACCTGCAGCTGGTGTTACGGTCTCTCCTGTTCCTCAGTACCTGCTGCTGCTGGTGTTACTGTCTCTCCTGTTCCTCAGTACCTGCTGCTGGTGTTACTGTCCCTCCTGTTCCTCAGTACCTGCTGCTGCTGGTGTTACTGTCTCTCCTGTTCGTCAGTACCTGCTGCTGGTGTTACTGTCTCTCCTGTTCCTCAGTACCTGCTGCTGGTGTAACTGTCCGTCCTGTTCCTCAGTGCCTGATGCAGCTGGTGTTACTATCTCTCCTGGTCCTTAGTACCTGCTGCTGCTGGTGTTACTGTCTCTCCTGTTCCTCCGTACCTGCTGCAACTGGTGTTACTGTCTCTCCTGTTCCTCAGTACCTGCTGCTGGTGTTACTCTCACTCTTGTCCCTCAGCGTCTACTGCTGGTGTTTCTGTCACTCTTGTCCCTCAGTGTCTGCTGCTGGTGGTACTGTCTATCCTGTTTCTCAGTACCTGCTGCTGGTATTACTGTCTCTCCTGTTCCTCAGTACCTGCTGCTGCTGGTGTTACTGTCTCTCCTGTTCCTCAGTACCTGCTGCTGCTGGTGTTACTGTCTCTCCTGTTCCTCAGTACCTGCTGCTGCTGGTGTTACTGTCTCTCCTGTTCCTCCGTACCTGCTGCTGCTGGTGTTACTGTCTCTCCTGTTCCTCAGTACCTGCTGCTGCTGGTGTTACTGTCTCAACTGTTCCTCAGTACCTGCTGCTGGTGTTACTGTCTCACCTGTTCCTCAGTACCTGCTGCTGGTGTTACTGTCTCTCCTGTTCCTCAGTACCTGCTGCTGGTGGTGTTACTGTCTCACCTGTTCCTCAGTACCTGCTGCTGGTGTTACTGTCTCACCTGTTCCTCAGTACCTGCTGCTGGTGTTACTGTCTCACCTGTTCCTCAGTACCTGCTGCTGGTGTTACTGTCTCTCCTGTTCCTCAGTACCTGCTGCTGTTGTTACTGCCTCTACTGTTCCTCAGTACCTGCTGCTGGTGTTACTGTCTCTCCTGTTCCTCAGTACCTGCTGCTGGTGTAACTGTCCGTCCTGTTCCTCAGTATCTGCTGCTGGTGTTACTGTCTCTCTTGTTCCTCAGTACCTGCTGCTACTTGTTTTACTGTCTCTCCTGTTCCTCAGGACCTGCTGCTGCTGGTGTTGCTGTCTCTCCTGTTCCTCAGTACCTGCTGCTGCTGGTGTTACTGTCTCTCCTGTTCCGCAGTACCTGCTGCTGGTGTTACTGTCTCTCCTGTTCCTCAGTACCTGCTGCTGCTGGTGTTGCTGTCTCTCCTCTTCCCTCAGTACCTGCTGCTGCTGGTGTTACTGTCTCTCCTGTTCCTCAGTACCTGCTGCTGCTGGTGTTACTGTCTCTCCTCTTCCTCAGTACCTGCTGCTGCTGGTGTTACTGTCTCTCCTGTTCCTCAGAACCTGTTGCTGGTGTTACTGTCTCTCCTGTTCCTCCGTACCTGCTGCTGCTGGTGTTACTGTCTCTCCTGTTCCTTAGTACCTGCTGCTGTTGGTGTTACTGTCTCTCCTGTTCCTCAGTACCTGCTGCTGCTGGTGTTACTGTCTCTCCTCTTCCTCAGTACCTGCTGCTGATGTTACTGTTTCTCCTGTTCCTCAGTATCTGCTGCTGGGGTTACTGTCACTCCTGTTCCTCAGTACCTGCTGCTACTTGTTTTACTGTCTCTCCTGTTCCTCAGTACCTGCTGCTGCTGGTGTTACTGTCTCTCCTGTTCCTCAGTACCTGCTGCTGCTGGTGTTACTGTCTCTCCTGTTCCTCAGTACCTGCTGCTGCTGGTGATGCTGTCTCTACTGTTTCTCAGTACGTGCTGCTGGTGTTCCTCTCTCTCCTGTTCCACAGTGCCTGCTGCTGGTGTTTCTGTCTCTCCTGTTCCTCAGTACCTGCTGCTGCTGGTGTTACTGCTCTCCTGTTCGTCACTACCTGATGCTGCTGGTGTTACTGTCTCTCCTGTTCCTCAGTGTCTGCTGCTGCAGGTGTTACTGTCTCACCTGTTCCTCAGTTCCTGCTGCTGGTGTTACTGTCTCACCTGTTCCTCAGTACCTGCTGCTGGTGTTACTGTCTCACCTGTTCCTCAGTACCTGCTGCTGGTGTTACTGTCCGTCCTGTTCCTCAGTATCTGCTGCTGGTGTTACTGTCTCTCTTGTTTCTCAGTACCTGCTGCTGCAGGTGTTACTGTCTCACCTGTTCCTCAGTACCTGCTGCTACTGGTGTTACTGTTCCTCCTGTTCCTCAGTACCTGCTGCTGGTGTTACTGTTCCTCCTGTTCCTCAGTACCTGCTGCTGGTGTTACTGTCACTCTTGTCCCTCAGTGTCTGCTGCTGGTGTTACTGTCTCTCCTGTTCCTCAGTACCTGCTGCTACTTGTTTTACTGTCTCTCCTGTTCCTCAGGACCTGCTGCTGCTGGTGTTGCTGTCTCTCCTGTTCCTCAGTACCTGCTGCTGGTGTTACTTTCTTACCTGTTCCTTAGTACCTGCTGCTGCTGGTGTTACTGTCTCTCCTGTTCGTCACTACCTGATGCTGCTGGTGTTACTGTCTCACCTATTCCCCAGTACCTGCTGCTGCTGGTGTTGCAGTCTCTCCTGTTCCTCAGTACGTGCTGCTGGTGTTACTCTCTCTCCTGTTCCTTAGTACCTGCTGCTGCTGATGTTACTGTCTCTCCTGTTCCTCAGTACCTGCTGCTGGTGTTACTCTCAGTCCTGTTCCTCAGTATCTGCTGCTGCTTGTGCTTTTGTCCCTCCTGTTCCTCAGTACCTGCAGCTGGTGTTACTGTCTCTCCTGTTCCTCAGTACCTGTGCTGGTGTTACTGTCTCTCCTGTTCCTCAGTACCTGCTGCTGGTGTTACTCTCTCTTCTGTTCCACAGTACCTGCTGCTGGTGTTACTGTCTCTCCTGTTCGTCACTACCTGCTGCTGCTGGTGTTACTGTCTCTCCTGTTCCTCAGGACCTGCTGCTACTGGTGTTACTGTTCCTCCTGTTCCTCAGTACCTGCAGCTGGTGTTACTGTCTCTCCTGTTCCTCAGTACCTGTGCTGGTGTTACTGTCTCTCCTGTTCCTCAGTACCTGCTGCTGGTGTTACTCTCTCTTCTGTTCCACAGTACCTGCTGCTGGTGTTACTGTCTCTCCTATTCCCCAGTACCTGCTGCTGCAGTTTCTGTCTCTCCTGTTCCTCAGTACCTGCTGCTGGTGTTTCTGTCTCTCCTGTTCCTCAGTACCTGCTGCTGCTGGTGTTACTGTCTCTCCTGTTCCTCAGGACCTGCTGCTACTGGTGTTACTGTTCCTCCTGTTCCTCAGTACCTGCTGCTGGTGTTACTGTTCCTCCTGTTCCTCAGTACCTGCTGCTGGTGTTACTGTCACTCTTGTCCCTCAGTGTCTGCTGCTGGTGTTTCTGTCTCTCCTGTTCCTCAGTACCTGCTGCTACTTGTTTTACTGTCTCTCCTGTTCCTCAGTACCTGCTGCTGCTGGTGTTCCTGTCTTTCCTGTTCCTCAGTACCTGCTGCTGCTGGTGTTACTGTCTCTCCTGTTCCTCAGTACCTGCTGCTGCTGGTGGTACTGTCTCTCCTGTTCCTCAGCACCTGCTGCTGGTGTTACTGTCTCTTCTGTTCCTCGGCACCTGCTGCTGCTGGTGTTGCTGTCTCTACTGTTCCTCAGTACGTGCTGCTGGTGTTACTCTCTCTTCTGTTCCACAGTACCTGCTGCTGGTGTTACTTTCTCACCTGTTCCTTAGTACCTGCTGCTGCTGGTGTTACTGTCCTTCCTGTTCCTCAGTACCTGTTGCTGCTGGTGTTACTATCTCTCCTGTTCCTCAGTACCTGCTGCTGCTGGTGTTAATGTGTCTCCAGTACCTCAGTACCTGCTGCTGGTGTTACTGTCACTCCTGTTCCTCAGCACCTGCTGCTGGTGTTACTGTCTCTTCTGTTCCTCGGTACCTGCTGCTGCTGGTGTTGCTGTCTCTTGTGTTTCTCAGTACCTGCTGCTGGTGTTACTGCGTCTCCTATTCCCCAGTACCTGCTGCTGCAGTTTCTGTCTCTCCTGTTCCTCAGTACCTGCTGCTGGTGTTTCTGTCTCTCCTGTTCCTCAGTACCTGCTGCTGCTGGTGTTACTGTCTCTCCTGTTCCTCAGTACCTGCTGCTACTGGTGTTACTGTTCCTCCTGTTCCTCAGTACCTGCTGCTGGTGTTACTGTCACTCTTGTCCCTCAGTGTCTGCTGCTGGTGTTTCTGTCTCTCCTGTTCCTCAGGACCTGCTGCTACTTGTTTTACGGTCTCTCTTGTTCCTCAGTACCTGCTGCTGCTGGTGTTCCTGTCTTTCCTGTTCCTCAGTACCTGCTGCTGCTGGTGTTACTGTCTCTCCTGTTCCTCAGTACCTGCTGCTGCTGGTGTTACTGTCTCTCCTGTTCCTCAGCACCTGCTGCTGGTGTTACTGTCTCTTCTGTTCCTCGGTGCCTGCTGCTGCTGGTGTTGCTGTCTCGACTGTTCCTCAGTACGTGCTGCTGGTGTTACTCTCTCTCCTGTTCCACAGTACCTGCTGCTGGTGTTACTGTCTCTCCTGTTCCTCAGTACCTGTTGCTGGTGTTACTCTCTCTCCTGTTCCACAGTACCTGCTGCTGGTGTTACTGACTCTCCTGTTCCTCAGTACCTGCTGCTGGTGTTATTCTCTCTCCTGTTCCACAGTACCTGCTGCTGGTGTTACTGTCTCTCCTGTTCTTCACTACCTAATGCTGCTGGTGTTACTTTCTTACCTGTTCCTTAGTACCTGCTGCTGCTGGTGTTACTGTCTCTCCTGTTCGTCACTACCTAATGCTGCTGGTGTTACTGTCTGTCCTGTTCCTCAGTATCTGCTGCTGCTTGTGCTTTTGTCCCTCCTGTTCCTCAGTACCTGCAGCTGGTGTTACTGTCTCTCCTGTTCCTCAGTACCTGCTGCTGGTGTTTCTGTCTCTCCTGTTCCTCAGTACCTGCAGCTGGTGTTACTGTCTCTCCTGTTCCTCAGTATCTGCTGCTGCTTGTGTTTTTGTCCCTCCTGTTCCTCAGTACCTTCTGCTGGTGTTACTGTCTCTCCTGTTCGTCACTACCTGATGCTGCTGGTGTTACTGTCTCTCCTGTTCCTCAGTACCTGCTGCTGCTTGTGTTTTTGTCCCTCCTGTTCCTCAGTACCTGCTGCTGCTGGTGTTACTGTTTCTCCTGTTCCTCAGTACCTGCTGCTGGGGTTACTGTCTCTCCTGTTCCTCAGTACCTGCTGCTGGTGTTACTGCCCCTCATGTTCCTCAGTACCTGCTGCTGCTGGTGTTACTTTCTTACCTGTTCCTTAGTACCTGCTGCTGCTGGTGTTACTGTCCATCCTGTTCCTCAGTACCTGCTGCTGCTGGTGTTACTATCTCTCCTGTTCCTCAGTGCCTGCTGCTGCTGGTGTTACTGTGTCTCCAGTACCTCAGTACCTGCTGCTGCTGGTGTTACTGTCTCTCCTGTCCCTCAGTACCTGCTGCTACTTGTTTTACTGTCTCTCCTGTTCCTCTGTACCTGCTGCTGCTGGTGTTACTGTCTCTCCTGTTCCTCAGTACCTGCTGCTACTTGTTTTACTGTCTCTCCTGTTCCTCTGTACCTGCTGCTGCTGGTGTTACTGTCTCTCCTGTTCCTCAGTACCTGCTGCTGGTGTTACTGTCTCGCCTGTTCCTCAGTACCTGCTGCTACTTGTTTTACTGTCTCTCCTGTTCCTCTGTACCTGCTGCTGCTGGTGTTACTGTCTCTCCTGTTCCTCAGTACCTGCTGCTGGTGTTACTGTCTCTCCTGTTCCTCAGTACCTGCTGCTGGTGTTACTGTCTCTCCTGTTCCTCAGTACCTGCTGCTGCTGTTACTGTCTCTCCTGTTCCTCAGTACCTGCTGCTGGTGTTAATGCTTCTCCTGTTCCTCAGTACCTGCTGCTGGTGTTTCTGTCTCTCCTGTTCCTAAGTACCTGCTGCTGCTGGCGTTACTGTCTCTGCTGTTCCTCAGTACCTGCTGCTACTGGTGTTACTGTTCCTCCTGTTCCTCAGTACCTGCTGCTGGTGTTACTGTCACTCTTGTCCCTCAGTGTCTGCTGCTGGTGTTACTGTCTCTCCTGTTCCTCAGTACCTGCTGCGACTTGTTTTACTGTCTCTCCTGTTCCTCAGTACCTGCTGCTGCTGGTGTTACTGTCTCTCCTGTTCCTCAGTACCTGCCGCTGCTGGTGTTACTGTCTCTCCTGTTCCTCAGTATCTGCTGCTGGTGTTACTGTCTCTCCTGTTCCTCAGTACCTGTTGCTGCTGGTGTTACTGTCTCTCCTGTTCCTCAGTACGTGTTGCTGCTGGTGTTAATGTCTCTCCTGTTCCTCAGTACCTGCTGCTGCTGGTGTTACTGTCTCTCCTGTTCCTCAGCACCTGCTGCTGGTGTTACTGCCTCTCCTGTTCCTTGGTACCTGCTGCTGCTGGTGATGCTGTCTCTACTGTTCCTCAGTACGTGCTGCTGGTGTTCCTCTCTCTCCTGTTCCACAGTACCTGCTGCTGGTGTTACTGTCTCTCGTGTTCCTCAGTACCTGCTGCTGATGTTACTGTCTCTCCTGTTCCTCAGTACCTGCTGCTGGTGTTACTGTCTCTCCTGTTCTTCAGTACCTGCTGCTGCTGGTGTTTCTGTCTCTCCTGTTCCTCAGTATCTGCTGCTGCTGGTGTTACTGTCTCTCCTGTTCCTCAGTACCTGCTGCTGGTGTTACTGTCTCTCCTGTTCCTCAGTACCTGCTGCTGGTGTTCCTGTCTCTCCTGTTCCTCAGTACCTGCTGCTGGTGTTTCTGTCTCTCCTGTTCCTCATATCTGCTGCTGGTGTTACTGTCTCTCCTGTTCCTCAGTACCTGCTGCAGGTGTTACTGTCTCTCCTGTTCCTCAGTACCTGCTGCTGGTGTTACTGTCTCTCCTGTTCCTCAGTACCTGCTGCAGGTGTTACTGTCTCTCCTGTTCCTCAGTACCTGCTGCTGGTGTTACTGTCTCTCCTGTTCCTCAGTACCTGCTGCTGTTGTTACTGCCTCTCCTGTTCCTCAGTACCTGCTGCTGGTGTTTCTGTCTCTCCTGTTCCTCATTACCTGCTGCTGGTGTTACTGTCTCTCCTGTTCCTCAGTACCTGCTGCTGGTGTAACTGTCCGTCCTGTTCCTCAGTATCTGCTGCTGGTGTTACTGTCTCTCTTGTTCCTCAGTACCTGCTGCTACTTGTTTTACTGTCTCTCCTGTTCCTCAGTACCTGCTGCTAGTGTTACTGTCTCTCCTGTTCCTTAGTACCTGCTGCTACTGGTGTTACTGTTCCTCCTGTTCCTCAGTACCTGCTGCTGGTGTTACTGTTCCTCAGTACCTGCTGCTGGTGTTACTGTCTCTCCTGTTCCTTAGTACCTGCTGCTACTGGCGTTACTGTTCCTCCTTTTCCTCAGTACCTGCTGCTCGTGTTACTGTTCCTCCTGTTCCTCAGTACCTGCTGCTGGTGTTACTCTCTCTCCTGTTCCACAGTACCTGCTGCTGGTGTTACGGTCTCTCGTGTTCCTCAGTACCTGCTGCTGATGTTACTGTCTCTCCTGTTCCTCAGTACCTGCTGCTGGTGTTACTCTCTCTCCTGTTCCACAGTACCTGCTGCTGGTGTTACTGTCTCTCCTGTTCCTCAGTACCTGCTGCTGGTGTTACTGTCTCTCCTGTTCCTCAGTACCTGCTGCTGGTGTTACTCTCTCTCCTGTTCCACAGTACCTGCTGCTGGTGTTACTGTCTCTCGTGTTCCTCAGTACCTGCTGCTGGTGTTACTGTCTCTCCTGTTCCTCAGCACCTGCTGCTGGTGTTACTGTCTCTCCTGTTCCTCAGTACCTGCTGCTGGTGTTACTGTCTCTCCTGTTCCACAGTACCTGCTGCTGCTGGTGTTACTGTCTCTCCTGTTCCTCAGTACCTGCTGCTACTTGTTTTACTCTCTCTCGTGTTTCTCAGTACCTGCAGCTGGTGTTACGGTCTCTCCTGTTCCTCAGTACCTGCTGCTGCTGGTGTTACTGTCTCTCCTGTTCCTCAGTACCTGCTGCTGGTGTTACTGTCCCTCCTGTTCCTCAGTACCTGCTGCTGCTGGTGTTACTGTCTCTCCTGTTCGTCAGTACCTGCTGCTGGTGTTACTGTCTCTCCTGTTCCTCAGTACCTGCTGCTGGTGTAACTGTCCGTCCTGTTCCTCAGTGCCTGATGCAGCTGGTGTTACTATCTCTCCTGGTCCTTAGTACCTGCTGCTGCTGGTGTTACTGTCTCTCCTGTTCCTCCGTACCTGCTGCAACTGGTGTTACTGTCTCTCCTGTTCCTCAGTACCTGCTGCTGGTGTTACTGTCACTCTTGTCCCTCAGTACCTGCTGCTGGTGTTACTGTCTCTCCTGTTCCTCAGTACCTGCTGCTAGTGTTACTGTCTCTCCTGTTCCTTAGTACCTGCTGCTACTGGTGTTACTGTTCCTCCTGTTCCTCAGTACCTGCTGCTGGTGTTACTGTTCCTCAGTACCTGCTGCTGGTGTTACTGTCTCTCCTGTTCCTTAGTACCTGCTGCTACTGGCGTTACTGTTCCTCCTTTTCCTCAGTACCTGCTGCTCGTGTTACTGTTCCTCCTGTTCCTCAGTACCTGCTGCTGGTGTTACTCTCTCTCCTGTTCCACAGTACCTGCTGCTGGTGTTACGGTCTCTCGTGTTCCTCAGTACCTGCTGCTGATGTTACTGTCTCTCCTGTTCCTCAGTACCTGCTGCTGGTGTTACTCTCTCTCCTGTTCCACAGTACCTGCTGCTGGTGTTACTGTCTCTCCTGTTCCTCAGTACCTGCTGCTGGTGTTACTGTCTCTCCTGTTCCTCAGTACCTGCTGCTGGTGTTACTCTCTCTCCTGTTCCACAGTACCTGCTGCTGGTGTTACTGTCTCTCGTGTTCCTCAGTACCTGCTGCTGGTGTTACTGTCTCTCCTGTTCCTCAGCACCTGCTGCTGGTGTTACTGTCTCTCCTGTTCCTCAGTACCTGCTGCTGGTGTTACTGTCTCTCCTGTTCCACAGTACCTGCTGCTGCTGGTGTTACTGTCTCTCCTGTTCCTCAGTACCTGCTGCTACTTGTTTTACTCTCTCTCGTGTTTCTCAGTACCTGCAGCTGGTGTTACGGTCTCTCCTGTTCCTCAGTACCTGCTGCTGCTGGTGTTACTGTCTCTCCTGTTCCTCAGTACCTGCTGCTGGTGTTACTGTCCCTCCTGTTCCTCAGTACCTGCTGCTGCTGGTGTTACTGTCTCTCCTGTTCGTCAGTACCTGCTGCTGGTGTTACTGTCTCTCCTGTTCCTCAGTACCTGCTGCTGGTGTAACTGTCCGTCCTGTTCCTCAGTGCCTGATGCAGCTGGTGTTACTATCTCTCCTGGTCCTTAGTACCTGCTGCTGCTGGTGTTACTGTCTCTCCTGTTCCTCCGTACCTGCTGCAACTGGTGTTACTGTCTCTCCTGTTCCTCAGTACCTGCTGCTGGTGTTACTGTCACTCTTGTCCCTCAGTGTCTGCTGCTGGTGGTACTGTCTATCCTGTTTCTCAGTACCTGCTGCTGGTATTACTGTCTCTCCTGTTCCTCAGTACCTGCTGCTGGTGTTACTGTCTCTCCTGTTCCTCAGTACCTGCTGCTGCTGGTGTTACTGTCTCACCTGTTCCTCAGTACCTGCTGCTGGTGTTACTGTCTCACCTGTTCCTCAGTACCTGCTGCTGGTGTTACTGTCTCACCTGTTCCTCAGTACCTGCTGCTGGTGTTCCTGTCTCTCCTGTTCCTCAGTACCTGCTGCTGTTGTTACTGCCTCTACTGTTCCTCAGTACCTGCTGCTGGTGTTACTGTCTCTCCTGTTCCTCAGTACCTGCTGCTGGTGTAACTGTCCGTCCTGTTCCTCAGTATCTGCTGCTGGTGTTACTGTCTCTCTTGTTCCTCAGTACCTGCTGCTACTTGTTTTACTGTCTCTCGTGTTCCTCAGTACCTGCTGCTAGTGTTACTGTTCCTCCTGTTCCTCAGTACCTGCTGCTGGTGTTACTGTCACTCTTGTCCCTCAGTGTCTGCTGCTGGTGTTACTGTCTCTCCTGTTCCTCAGTACCTGCTGCTACTTGTTTTACTGTCTCTCCTGTTCCTCAGGACCTGCTGCTGCTGGTGTTGCTGTCTCTCCTGTTCCTCAGTACCTGCTGCTGCTGGTGTTACTGTCTCTCCTGTTCCGCAGTACCTGCTGCTGGTGTTACTGTCTCTCCTGTTCCTCAGTACCTGCTGCTGCTGGTGTTGCTGTCTCTCCTCTTCCCTCAGTACCTGCTGCTGCTGGTGTTACTGTCTCTCCTGTTCCTCAGTACCTGCTGCTGCTGGTGTTACTGTCTCTCCTCTTCCTCAGTACCTGCTGCTGCTGGTGTTACTGTCTCTCCTGTTCCTCAGAACCTGTTGCTGGTGTTACTGTCTCTCCTGTTCCTCCGTACCTGCTGCTGCTGGTGTTACTGTCTCTCCTGTTCCTCAGTACCTGCTGCTGCTGGTGTTACTCTCTCACCTGTTCCTCAGTACCTGCTGCTGGTGTTACTGTCTCACCTGTTCCTCAGTACCTGCTGCTGGTGTTACTGTCTCTCCTGTTCCTCAGTACCTGCTGCTGCTGGTGTTACTGTCTCACCTGTTCCTCAGTACCTGCTGCTGGTGTTACTGTCTCACCTGTTCCTCAGTACCTGCTGCTGGTGTTACTGACTCACCTGTTCCTCAGTACCTGCTGCTGGTGTTCCTGTCTCTCCTGTTCCTCAGTACCTGCTGCTGTTGTTACTGCCTCTACTGTTCCTCAGTACCTGCTGCTGGTGTTACTGTCTCTCCTGTTCCTCAGTACCTGCTGCTGGTATAACTGTCCGTCCTGTTCCTCAGTATCTGCTGCTGGTGTTACTGTCTCTCTTGTTCCTCAGTACCTGCTGCTACTTGTTTTACTGTCTCTCGTGTTCCTCAGTACCTGCTGCTAGTGTTACTGTTCCTCCTGTTCCTCAGTACCTGCTGCTGGTGTTACTGTCACTCTTGTCCCTCAGTGTCTGCTGCTGGTGTTACTGTCTCTCCTGTTCCTCAGTACCTGCTGCTACTTGTTTTACTGTCTCTCCTGTTCCTCAGGACCTGCTGCTGCTGGTGTTGCTGTCTCTCCTGTTCCTCAGTACCTGCTGCTGCTGGTGTTACTGTCTCTCCTGTTCCGCAGTACCTGCTGCTGGTGTTACTGTCTCTCCTGTTCCTCAGTACCTGCTGCTGCTGGTGTTGCTGTCTCTCCTCTTCCCTCAGTACCTGCTGCTGCTGGTGTTACTGTCTCTCCTGTTCCTCAGTACCTGCTGCTGCTGGTGTTACTGTCTCTCCTCTTCCTCAGTACCTGCTGCTGCTGGTGTTACTGTCTCTCCTGTTCCTCAGTACCTGCTGCTGGTGTTACTGTCTCTCCTGTTCCTCCGTACCTGCTGCTGCTGGTGTTACTGTCTCTCCTGTTCCTCAGTACCTGCTGCTGTTGGTGTTACTGTCTCTCCTGTTCCTCAGTACCTGCTGCTGCTGGTGTTACTGTCTCTCCTCTTCCTCAGTACCTGCTGCTGATGTTACTGTTTCTCCTGTTCCTCAGTATCTGCTGCTGGGGTTACTGTCACTCCTGTTCCTCAGTACCTGCTGCTACTTGTTTTACTGTCTCTCCTGTTCCTCAGTACCTGCTGCTGCTGGTGTTACTGTCTCTCCTGTTCCTCAGTACCTGCTGCTGCTGGTGTTACTGTCTCTCCTGTTCCTCAGTACCTGCTGCTGCTGGTGATGCTGTCTCTACTGTTTCTCAGTACGTGCTGCTGGTGTTCCTCTCTCTCCTGTTCCACAGTGCCTGCTGCTGGTGTTTCTGTCTCTCCTGTTCCTCAGTACCTGCTGCTGCTGGTGTTACTGCTCCCCTTTTCGTCACTACCTGATGCTGCTGGTGTTACTGTCTCTCCTGTTCCTCAGTACCTGCTGCTGCTGGTGATGCTGTCTCTACTGTTTCTCAGTACGTGCTGCTGGTGTTCCTCTCTCTCCTGTTCCACAGTGCCTGCTGCTGGTGTTTCTGTCTCTCCTGTTCCTCAGTACCTGCTGCTGCTGGTGTTACTGCTCTCCTTTTCGTCACTACCTGATGCTGCTGGTGTTACTGTCTCTCCTGTTCCTCAGTGTCTGCTGCTGCTGGTGTTACTGTCTCACCTGTTCCTCAGTACCTCCTGCTGGTGTTACTGTCTCACCTGTTCCTCAGTACCTGCTGCTGGTGTTACTGTCTCTCCTGTTCCTCAGTACCTGCTGCTGTTGTTACTGCCTCTCCTGTTCCTCAGTACCTGCTGCTGGTGTTACTGTCTCTCCTGTTTCTCAGTACCTGCTGCTGGTGTAACTGTCCGTCCTGTTCCTCAGTATCTGCTGCTGGTGTTACTGTCTCTCTTGTTCCTCAGTACCTGCTGCTGCAGGTGTTACTGTCTCACCTGTTCCTCAGTACCTGCTGCTGGTGTTACTGTCTCACCTGTTCCGTAGTACCTGCTGCTACTGGTGTTACTGTTCCTCCTGTTCCTCAGTACCTGCTGCTGGTGTTACTGTTCCTCCTGTTCCCCAGTACCTGCTGCTGGTGTTACTGTCACTCTTGTCCCTCAGTGTCTGCTGCTGGTGTTACTGTCTCTCCTGTTCCTCAGTACCTGCTGCTACTTGTTTTACTGTCTCTCCTGTTCCTCAGGACCTGCTGCTGCTGGTGTTGCTGTCTCTCCTGTTCCTCAGTACCTGCTGCTGCTGGTGTTACTGTCTCTCCTGTTCCGCAGTACCTGCTGCTGGTGTTGCTGTCTCTCCTGTTCCTCAGTACCTGCTGCTGGTGTAACTGTCCGTCCTGTTCCTCAGTATCTGCTGCTGGTGTTACTGTCTCTCCTGTTCCTCAGTACCTGCTGCTACTTGTTTTACTGTCTCTCCTGTTCCTCAGTACCTGCTGCTGGTGTTACTGTCTCTCTTGTTCCTCAGTACCTGCTGCTACTTGTTTTACTGTCTCTCCTGTTCCTCATTACCTGCTGCTGGTGTTACTGTCTCTCCTGTTCCTCAGTACCTGCTGCTGGTGTAACTGTCCGTCCTGTTCCTCAGTATCTGCTGCTGGTGTTACTGTCTCTCTTGTTCCTCAGTACCTGCTGCTACTTGTTTTACTGTCTCTCCTGTTCCTCAGTACCTGCTGTTGCTGGTGTTACTGTCTCTCCTGTTCCTCAGTACCTGCTGCTAGTGTTACTGTCTCTCCTGTTCCTTAGTACCTGCTGCTACTGGTGTTACTGTTCCTCCTGTTCCTCAGTACCTGCTGCTGGTGTTACTGTTCCTCAGTACCTGCTGCTGGTGTTACTGTCTCTCCTGTTCCTTAGTACCTGCTGCTACTGGCGTTACTGTTCCTCCTTTTCCTCAGTACCTGCTGCTGGTGTTACTGTTCCTCCTGTTCCTCAGTACCTGCTGCTGGTGTTACTCTCTCTCCTGTTCCTCAGTACCTGCTGCTGCTGGTGTTACGGTCTCTTGTGTTCCTCAGTACCTGCTGCTGATGTTACTGTCTCTCCTGTTCCTCAGTACCTGCTGCTGGTGTTACTCTCTCTCCTGTTCCACAGTACCTGCTGCTGGTGTTACTGTCTCTCCTGTTCCTCAGTACCTGCTGCTGGTGTTACTGTCTCTCCTGTTCCTCAGTACCTGCTGCTGGTGTTACTCTCTCTCCTGTTCCACAGTACCTGCTGCTGGTGTTACTGTCTCTCGTGTTCCTCAGTACCTGCTGCTGGTGTTACTGTCTCTCCTGTTCCTCAGCACCTGCTGCTGGTGTTACTGTCTCTCCTGTTCCTCAGTACCTGCTGCTGGTGTTACTGTCTCTCCTGTTCCACAGTACCTGCTGCTGCTGGTGTTACTGTCTCTCCTGTTCCTCAGTACCTGCTGCTACTTGTTTTACTCTCTCTCGTGTTTGTCAGTACCTGCAGCTGGTGTTACGGTCTCTCCTGTTCCTCAGTACCTGCTGCTGCTGGTGTTACTGTCTCTCCTGTTCCTCAGTACCTGCTGCTGGTGTTACTGTCCCTCCTGTTCCTCAGTACCTGCTGCTGCTGGTGTTACTGTCTCTCCTGTTCGTCAGTACCTGCTGCTGGTGTTACTGTCTCTCCTGTTCCTCAGTACCTGCTGCTGGTGTAACTGTCCGTCCTGTTCCTCAGTGCCTGATGCAGCTGGTGTTACTATCTCTCCTGGTCCTTAGTACCTGCTGCTGCTGGTGTTACTGTCTCTCCTGTTCCTCCGTACCTGCTGCAACTGGTATTACTGTCTCTCCTGTTCCTCAGTACCTGCTGCTGGTGTTACTCTCACTCTTGTCCCTCAGCGTCTACTGCTGGTGTTACTGTCACTCTTGTCCCTCAGTGTCTGCTGCTGGTGGTACTGTCTATCCTGTTTCTCAGTACCTGCTGCTGGTATTACTGTCTCTCCTGTTCCTCAGTACCTGCTGCTGCTGGTGTTACTGTCTCTCCTGTTCCTCAGTACCTGCTGCTGCTGGTGTTACTGTCTCTCCTGTTCCTCAGTACCTGCTGCTGCTGGTGTTACTGTCTCTCCTGTTCCTCCGTACCTGCTGCTGCTGGTGTTACTGTCTCTCCTGTTCCTCAGTACCTGCTGCTGCTGGTGTTACTCTCTCACCTGTTCCTCAGTACCTGCTGCTGGTGTTACTGTCTCACCTGTTCCTCAGTACCTGCTGCTGGTGTTACTGTCTCTCCTGTTCCTCAGTACCTGCTGCTGCTGGTGTTACTGTCTCACCTGTTCCTCAGTACCTGCTGCTGGTGTTACTGTCTCACCTGTTCCTCAGTACCTGCTGCTGGTGTTCCTGTCTCTCCTGTTCCTCAGTACCTGCTGCTGTTGTTACTGCCTCTACTGTTCCTCAGTACCTGCTGCTGGTGTTACTGTCTCTCCTGTTCCTCAGTACCTGCTGCTGGTGTAACTGTCCGTCCTGTTCCTCAGTATCTGCTGCTGGTGTTACTGTCTCTCTTGTTCCTCAGTACCTGCTGCTACTTGTTTTACTGTCTCTCGTGTTCCTCAGTACCTGCTGCTAGTGTTACTGTTCCTCCTGTTCCTCAGTACCTGCTGCTGGTGTTACTGTCACTCTTGTCCCTCAGTGTCTGCTGCTGGTGTTACTGTCTCTCCTGTTCCTCAGTACCTGCTGCTACTTGTTTTACTGTCTCTCCTGTTCCTCAGGACCTGCTGCTGCTGGTGTTGCTGTCTCTCCTGTTCCTCAGTACCTGCTGCTGCTGGTGTTACTGTCTCTCCTGTTCCGCAGTACCTGCTGCTGGTGTTACTGTCTCTCCTGTTCCTCAGTACCTGCTGCTGCTGGTGTTGCTGTCTCTCCTCTTCCCTCAGTACCTGCTGCTGCTGGTGTTACTGTCTCTCCTGTTCCTCAGTACCTGCTGCTGCTGGTGTTACTGTCTCTCCTCTTCCTCAGTACCTGCTGCTGCTGGTGTTACTGTCTCTCCTGTTCCTCAGTACCTGCTGCTGGTGTTACTGTCTCTCCTGTTCCTCCGTACCTGCTGCTGCTGGTGTTACTGTCTCTCCTGTTCCTCAGTACCTGCTGCTGTTGGTGTTACTGTCTCTCCTGTTCCTCAGTACCTGCTCCTGCTGGTGTTACTGTCTCTCCTCTTCCTCAGTACCTGCTGCTGATGTTACTGTTTCTCCTGTTCCTCAGTATCTGCTGCTGGGGTTACTGTCACTCCTGTTCCTCAGTACCTGCTGCTACTTGTTTTACTGTCTCTCCTGTTCCTCAGTACCTGCTGCTGCTGGTGTTACTGTCTCTCCTGTTCCTCAGTACCTGCTGCTGCTGGTGTTACTGTCTCTCCTGTTCCTCAGTACCTGCTGCTGCTGGTGATGCTGTCTCTACTGTTTCTCAGTACGTGCTGCTGGTGTTCCTCTCTCTCCTGTTCCACAGTGCCTGCTGCTGGTGTTTCTGTCTCTCCTGTTCCTCAGTACCTGCTGCTGCTGGTGTTACTGCTCTCCTGTTCGTCACTACCTGATGCTGCTGGTGTTACTGTCTCTCCTGTTCCTCAGTGTCTGCTGCTGCAGGTGTTACTGTCTCACCTGTTCCTCAGTACCTGCTGCTGGTGTTACTGTCTCACCTGTTCCTCAGTACCTGCTGCTGGTGTTACTGTCTCACCTGTTCCTCAGTACCTGCTGCTGGTGTTACTGTCTCTCCTGTTCCTCAGTACCTGCTGCTGTTGTTACTGCCTCTCCTGTTCCTCAGTACCTGCTGCTGGTGTTACTGTCTCTCCTGTTTCTCAGTACCTGCTGCTGGTGTAACTGTCCGTCCTGTTCCTCAGTATCTGCTGCTGGTGTTACTGTCTCTCTTGTTCCTCAGTACCTGCTGCTGCAGGTGTTACTGTCTCACCTGTTCCTCAGTACCTGCTGCTGGTGTTACTGTCTCACCTGTTCCGTAGTACCTGCTGCTACTGGTGTTACTGTTCCTCCTGTTCCTCAGTACCTGCTGCTGGTGTTACTGTTCCTCCTGTTCCCCAGTACCTGCTGCTGGTGTTACTGTCACTCTTGTCCCTCAGTGTCTGCTGCTGGTGTTACTGTCTCTCCTGTTCCTCAGTACCTGCTGCTACTTGTTTTACTGTCTCTCCTGTTCCTCAGGACCTGCTGCTGCTGGTGTTGCTGTCTCTCCTGTTCCTCAGTACCTGCTGCTGCTGGTGTTACTGTCTCTCCTGTTCTGCAGTACCTGCTGCTGGTGTTGCTGTCTCACCTGTTCCTCAGTTCGTGCTGCTGGTTTTACTCTCTCTCCTGTTCCACAGTACCTGCTGCTGGTGTTACTGTCTCTCCTGTTCCTCAGTACCTGCTGCTGGTGTTACTCTCTCTCCTGTTCCACAGTACCTGCTGCTGGTGTTACTGTCTGTCGTGTTCCTCAGTCCCTGCTGCTGATGTTACTGTCTCTCCTGTTCCTCAGTAACTGCTGCTGGTGTTACTCTCTCTCCTGTTCCACAGTACCTGCTGCTGGTATTACTTTCTCTCCTGTTCCTCAGTACCTGCTGCTGGTGTTACTGTCTCTCCTGTTCCTCAGTACCTGCTGCTGGTGTTACTGTCTCTCCTGTTCCTCAGTACCTGCTGCTGCTGGTGTTGCTGTCTCTCCTGTTCCTCAGTACGTGCTGCTGGTGATACTCTCTCTCCTGTTCCACAGTACCTGCTGCTGGTGTTACTGTCTCTCCTGTTCCACAGTACCTGATGCTGCTGGTGTTACTGTCTCTCCTGTCCCTCAGTACCTGCTGCTACTTGTTTTACTGTCTCTCGTGTTTCTCAGTACCTGCAGCTGGTGTTACGGTCTCTCCTGTTCCTCAGTACCTGCTGCTGGTGTTACTGTCTCTCCTGTTCCTCTGTACCTGCTGCTGGTGTTACTGTCCCTCCTGTTCCTCAGTACCTGCTGCTGCTGGTGTTACTGTCTCTCCTGTTCGTCAGTACCTGCTGCTGGTGTTACTGTCTCTCCTGTTCCTAAGTACCTGCTGCTGGTGTTACTGTCTCTCCTGTTCCACAGTACCTGCTGCTGGTATTACTCTCTCTCCTGTTCCTCAGTACCTGCTGCTGGTGTTACTGTCTCTCCTGTTCCTCAGTACCTGCTGCTGGTGTTACTGTCTCTCCTGTTCCTCAGTACCTGCTGCTGGTGTTACTGTCTCTCCTGTTCCTCAGTACCTGCTGCTGGTGTTACTGTCTATCCTGTTCCTCAGTACGTGCTGCTGGTGTTACTCTCTCTCCTGTTCCTCAGTACCTGCTGCTGGTGTTACTGTCTCTCCTGTTCCACAGTACCTGCTGCTGCTGGTGTTACTGTCTCTCCTGTTCGTCACTACCTGATGCTGCTGGTGTTACTGTCTCTCCTGTCCCTCAGTACCTGCTGCTACTTGTTTTACTGTCTCTCGTGTTTCTCAGTACCTGCAGCTGGTGTTACGGTCTCTCCTGTTCCTCAGTACCTGCTGCTGCTGGTGTTACTGTCTCTCCTGTTCCTCAGTACCTGCTGCTGGTGTTACTGTCCCTCCTGTTCCTCAGTACCTGCTGCTGCTGGTGTTACTGTCTCTCCTGTTCGTCAGTACCTGCTGCTGGTGTTACTGTCTCTCCTGTTCCTCAGTACCTGCTGCTACTGTTACTGTCTCTCCTGTTCCTTAGTACCTGCTGCTACTGGTGTTACTGTTCCTCCTGTTCCTCAGTACCTGCTGCTGGTGTTACTGTTCCTCCTGTTCGTCAGTACCTGCTGCTGGTGTTACTGTTCCTCCTGTTCCTCAGTACCTGCTGCTGGTGTAACTGTCCGTCCTGTTCCTCAGTGCCTGATGCAGCTGGTGTTACTATCTCTCCTGGTCCTTCGTACCTGCTGCTGCTGGTGTTACTATCTGTCCTGTTCCTCAGTACCTGCTGCTGCTGGTGTTACTGTCTCTCCTGTTTCTCAGTACCTGCTGCTGCTGGTGTTACTGTCTCTCCTGTTCCACAGTACCTGCTGCTGGTGTTACTGTCACTCCTGTCCCTCAGTACCTGCTGCTACTTGTTTTACTGTGTCTCCTGTTCCTCTGTACCTGCTGCTGCTGGTGTTACTGCCTCTCCTGTTCCTCAGTACCTGCTGATGGTGTTACTGTCTCTCCTATTCCCCAGTACCTGTTGCTGCAGTTTCTGTCTCTCCTGTTCCTCAGTACCTGCTGCTGGTGTTTCTGTCTCTCCTGTTCCTCTGTGCCTGCTGCTGCTGGTGTTACTGTCTCTCCTGTTCCTCAGTACCTGCTGCTACTGTTACTGTCTCTCCTGTTCCTTAGTACCCGCTGCTACTGGTGTTACTGTTCCTCCTGTTCCTCAGTACCTGCTGCTGGTGTTACTGTCTCTCCTGTTTCTCAGTACCTGCTGCTGGTGTAACTGTCCGTCCTGTTCCTCAGTATCTGCTGCTGGTGTTACTGTCTCTCTTGTTCCTCAGTACCTGCTGCTGCAGGTGTTACTGTCTCACCTGTTCCTCAGTACCTGCTGCTGGTGTTACTGTCTCACCTGTTCCGTAGTACCTGCTGCTACTGGTGTTACTGTTCCTCCTGTTCCTCAGTACCTGCTGCTGGTGTTACTGTTCCTCCTGTTCCCCAGTACCTGCTGCTGGTGTTACTGTCACTCTTGTCCCTCAGTGTCTGCTGCTGGTGTTACTGTCTCTCCTGTTCCTCAGTACCTGCTGCTACTTGTTTTACTGTCTCTCCTGTTCCTCAGGACCTGCTGCTGCTGGTGTTGCTGTCTCTCCTGTTCCTCAGTACCTGCTGCTGCTGGTGTTACTGTCTCTCCTGTTCTGCAGTACCTGCTGCTGGTGTTGCTGTCTCTCCTGTTCCTCAGTTCGTGCTGCTGGTTTTACTCTCTCTCCTGTTCCACAGTACCTGCTGCTGGTGTTACTGTCTCTCCTGTTCCTCAGTACCTGCTGCTGGTGTTACTCTCTCTCCTGTTCCACAGTACCTGCTGCTGGTGTTACTGTCTGTCGTGTTCCTCAGTCCCTGCTGCTGATGTTACTGTCTCTCCTGTTCCTCAGTAACTGCTGCTGGTGTTACTCTCTCTCCTGTTCCACAGTACCTGCTGCTGGTATTACTTTCTCTCCTGTTCCTCAGTACCTGCTGCTGGTGTTACTGTCTCTCCTGTTCCTCAGTACCTGCTGCTGGTGTTACTGTCTCTCCTGTTCCTCAGTACCTGCTGCTGCTGGTGTTGCTGTCTCTCCTGTTCCACAGTACCTGCTGCTGGTATTACTTTCTCTCCTGTTCCTCAGTACCTGCTGCTGGTGTTACTGTCTCTCCTGTCCCTCAGTACCTGCTGCTACTTGTTTTACTGTCTCTCGTGTTTCTCAGTACCTGCAGCTGGTGTTACGGTCTCTCCTGTTCCTCAGTACCTGCTGCTGGTGTTACTGTCTCTCCTGTTCCTCAGTACCTGCTGCTGGTGTTACTGTCCCTCCTGTTCCTCAGTACCTGCTGCTGCTGGTGTTACTGTCTCTCCTGTTCGTCAGTACCTGCTGCTGGTGTTACTGTCTCTCCTGTTCCTAAGTACCTGCTGCTGGTGTTACTGTCTCTCCTGTTCCACAGTACCTGCTGCTGGTATTACTCTCTCTCCTGTTCCTCAGTACCTGCTGCTGGTGTTACTGTCTCTCCTGTTCCTCAGTACCTGCTGCTGGTGTTACTGTCTCTCCTGTTCCTCAGTACCTGCTCCTGCTGGTGTTGCTCTCTCTCCTGTTCCTCAGTACGTGCTGCTGGTGTTACTCTCTCTCCTGTTCCTCAGTACCTGCTGCTGGTGTTACTGTCTCTCCTGTTCCACAGTACCTGCTGCTGCTGGTGTTACTGTCTCTCCTGTTCGTCACTACCTGATGCTGCTGGTGTTACTGTCTCTCCTGTTCCTCAGTACCTGCTGCTGGTGTTTCTGTCTCTCCTGTTCCTCATACCTGCTGCTGGTGTTACTGTCTCTCCTGTTCCTCAGTACCTGCTGCAGGTGTTACTGTCTCTCCTGTTCCTCAGTACCTGCTGCTGGTGTTACTGTCTCTCCTGTTCCTCAGTACCTGCTGCAGGTGTTACTGTCTCTCCTGTTCCTCAGTACCTGCTGCTGGTGTTACTGTCTCTCCTGTTCCTCAGTACCTGCTGCTGGTGTTCCTGTCTCCCCTGTTCCTCAGTACCTGCTGCTGGTGTTTCTGTCTCTCCTGTTCCTCATACCTGCTGCTGGTGTTACTGTCTCTCCTGTCCCTCAGTACCTGCTGCTACTTGTTTTACTGTCTCTCGTGTTTCTCAGTACCTGCAGCTGGTGTTACGGTCTCTCCTGTTCCTCAGTACCTGCTGCTGCTGGTGTTACTGTCTCTCCTGTTCCTCAGTACCTGCTGCTGGTGTTACTGTCCCTCCTGTTCCTCAGTACCTGCTGCTGCTGGTGTTACTGTCTCTCCTGTTCGTCAGTACCTGCTGCTGGTGTTACTGTCTCTCCTGTTCCTCAGTACCTGCTGCTACTGTTACTGTCTCTCCTGTTCCTTAGTACCTGCTGCTACTGGTGTTACTGTTCCTCCTGTTCCTCAGTACCTGCTGCTGGTGTTACTGTTCCTCCTGTTCCTCAGTACCTGCTGCTGGTGTAACTGTCCGTCCTGTTCCTCAGTGCCTGATGCAGCTGGTGTTACTATCTCTCCTGGTCCTTCGTAACTGCTGCTGCTGGTGTTACTATCTGTCCTGTTCCTCAGTACCTGCTGCTGCTGGTGTTACTGTCTCTCCTGTTTCTCAGTACCTGCTGCTGCTGGTGTTACTGTCTCTCCTGTTCCACAGTACCTGCTGCTGGTGTTACTGTCACTCCTGTCCCTCAGTACCTGCTGCTACTTGTTTTACTGTGTCTCCTGTTCCTCTGTACCTGCTGCTGCTGGTGTTACTGCCTCTCCTGTTCCTCAGTACCTGCTGATGGTGTTACTGTCTCTCCTATTCCCCAGTACCTGTTGCTGCAGTTTCTGTCTCTCCTGTTCCTCAGTACCTGCTGCTGGTGTTTCTGTCTCTCCTGTTCCTCTGTGCCTGCTGCTGCTGGTGTTACTGTCTCTCCTGTTCCTCAGTACCTGCTGCTACTGTTACTGTCTCTCCTGTTCCTTCGTACCCGCTGCTACTGGTGTTACTGTTCCTCCTGTTCCTCAGTACCTGCTGCTGGTGTTACTGTTCCTCCTGTTCGTCAGTACCTGCTGCTGGTGTTACTGTCACTCTTGTCCCTCAGTGTCTGCTGCTGGTGTTACTGTCTCTCCTGTCCCTCAGTACCTGCTGCTACTTGTTTTACTGTCTCTCCTGTTCCTCAGTACCTGCTGCTGCTGGTGTTACTGTCTCTCCTGTTCCTCAGTACCTGCTGCTGCTGGTGTTACTGTCTCTCCTGTTCCTCAGTACCTGCTGCTGCTGGTGTTACTGTCTCTCCTGTTCCTCAGCACCTGCTGCTGGTGTTACTGTCTCTCCTATTCCTCGGTACCTGCTGCTGCTGGTGTTCCAGTCTCTACTGTTCCTCAGTACGTGCTGCTGGTGTTACTCTCTCTCCTGTTCCACAGTACCTGCTGCTGGTGTTACTGTCTCTCCTGTTCCTCAGTACCTGCTGCTGGTGTTACTCTCTCTCCTGTTCCACAGTACCTGCTGCTGGTGTTACTGTCTCTCCTGTTCTTCAGTACCTGCTGCTGCTGGTGTTACTGTCTCTCCTGTTCGTCACGACCTGATGCTGCTGGTGTTACTGTCTCTCCTGTTCCTCAGTATCTGCTGCTGCTTGTGTTTTTGTCCCTCCTGTTCCTCAGTACCTGCAGCTGGTGTTACTGTCTCTCCTGTTCCTCAGTACCTGCTGCTGGGGTTAATGTCTCTCCTGTTCCTCAGTACCTGCTGCTGGTGTTACTGCCCCTCATGTTCCTCAGTACCTGCCGCTGCTGGTGTTACTTTCTTACCTGTTCCTTAGTACCTGCTGCTGCTGGTGTTACTGTCCATCCTGTTCCTCAGTACCTGCTGCTGCTGGTGTTACTATCTCTCCTGTTCCTCAGTACCTGCTGCTGCTGGTGTTACTGTGTCTCCAGTACCTCAGTACCTGCTGCTGGTGTTACTGTCCATCCTGTACCTCAGTACCTGCTGCTGCTGGTGTTACTGTCTCTCCTGTTCCTCAGTACCTGCTGCTGCTGGTGTTACTGTCTCTCCTGTTCCTGAGTACCTGCTGCAGCTGGTGTTACTGTCTCTCCTGTTCCTGAGTACCTGCTGCTGCTGGTGTTACTGTCTCTCCTGTTCCTCAGTACCTGCTGCTGCTGGTGTTACTGTCACTCCTGTTCGTCAGTACCTGCTACTGCTGGTGTTACTGTCTCTCCTGTTCCTCAGTACCTGCTGCTGCTGGTGTTACTGTCACTCCTGTTCCTCAGTACCTGCTGCTGGTGTTTCTGTCTCTCCTGTTCCTCAGTACCTGCTGCTGCTGGTGTTCCTGTTCCTCCTGTCCCTCTGTCCCTGATGCTGCTGGTGTTACCGTCCTTCCTGGCCCTCCGTACCTGCTGCTTGTGTTTCTGTCCCTCCTGGCCCTGGTTACCTCTTGGGCAGAGTTACAGAAGCCGCTCCCATTGCCTGGTGAATCTTGGAAGGAGTTGAAGTTGAAGTAGAACGTGAGGCAACTGAAGTTGAGGGTGAAATGTTTTGTCAGGCAGTTGTCTCCCTGTCAGACTGTGAGGCTCCATTGTGGAGGAGGGTTGTGAGCAGCTCCTGGCTGTGGCTGAAGCCCTTCTGTTCCATTGTTCATGCAGTTCCCAGTCTTCAGCCCAAGTGACACTGTCTTTTTGGTTTGCACTCGCCTGGTTGCCCTTGGCAACTTCGAGGTGGCATGAAGTTTCAATGCTTACCACTTCTGCCTCACAGCACCGGGGCCCTGGGTTCCATTGCACCCTCGGCTGACTCTCTGTGCGGAGTTTGGGTATTCTCCCCGTATCTGCTTGGATTTTTCCGGGGTGCTCTAGTTTCCCCCTCCAGTCCAAAGATGTGCAGGTCCTGAGGACTGGCCATGCTAAATTGCCCGTGCTGTCCAAGGATGTGCAGACTCGCTGGATGAGCCTTGGGAAATGCAGGCTTACAGGGAGAGGGTGGGACACTCTTTGGAGGGTCAGTGTAAAGTCCATGGGCCAAATGGCCTCTTCCTGCACTGTAAGGATTCTATGATTCACATTTGTTGGTGGCTGAGGAATTGGAGTGCTGGCTGGTCAAGCCAGGAATGGCTGGTTAACACACCAACCTAAATATCTTTACACATACCCCAACTGTTCCAATGACTGGGTGGGAGGGTGGTCCCACTTGGATAACCATCTGGGATACATTTTCAAGGGAGGCTGGTCGATGCCAGGATAATGTCCTGGCATCACTTTCAGAGGATTAAGTAGGCGTCCATGCCCGGACCCACCACCCCATACCAATTTCCCTGAGCTCTTTCCCTTGGTTCACTTCCAATGACCTTCTCCCACCCATTTCCAAACATGCCTTCTGGCTCTGGACCAGGTGAAGTGGCACATTGTACAGAATTGTTCGAACAGCAATTCCTGTCAACTTTGTCTTACCCAGTGAAACCATGGACAACTTGCAACCCACATCTCTCCCCACAGTCAGACTCCTCCTGTCCCCTGAATCATTCCAATTGCTGCTTTCTGAATCCTCTCACTAGGAGCGGCAGGGTTTCAGAGCTGTGGTCACCACAACTAGACCCAGTGTTCTGTGCGCACTGTCAACGGTCGATAAAATAGCAACATTTCCTCACTCCTCCAGCTCAACATTGACATTTTAATTCCTTCTTATGCTTTACCCTCTGCCTCAAAGTCTTAGTGGCTTTGACCTAGGAGGTGAAAGTGAGGACTGCAGATCAGAGCTGAAAGTGTGTTGCTGGAAAAACGCAGCAGGTCAGGCAGCATCCAAGGAGCAGGAGAATCGACGTTTCGGATTCCTGAAGAAGGGCTGATGCCTGAAACGTCAATTCTCCTGCTCCTTGGATGCTGCCTGACCTGCTGCGCTTCTCCAGCAACACTTTTTCAGCTCTTGGCTTTGACCTATCATCAGTCAGGAACTCAGGGTACTTCAGTCTTCTGTAGATGATGTCTTCCCTGTTGAATTATGAATTCTATCCAGGGTCTTTTCTCCCCCACATGAAGCACTTTGTATTTCTCTACAGTGAATTGCAATACAATTCTCAAGGATATTCTAATCCCACTATAGCTTCTCCTGTCTAGATTTATATTCTATCACACTGATTGACACAGCAGTTCACTGATCTTCCCATTTCTAATTCCCAGGGCCTTACCATTCAATGCTGCACACAGTTCCCCGCCCAGAGAGAGATCAGCTAGCTCTATCTGACTGGTTTGACAGCAGAAGCCTCGAAAAAGGGGCGCACTTTATCTTGTGTAAGACGCTGCTGGGATGACCCTTACAAGTCGGTTTTGGGAATGTCGAACCCGTCTTTAAAGATGTCCGCCGACAGTTTCTACAACTGTCCAAGGTGAAGTGAACACAACACCATGCCGCACAGTGGGCAGAATCTTGGGCAGCTCCTGGGAGTGGGAAGCAAAGTGAATGGAGGGATTTACCCCCACAAGAGGCTAATTATCAGGTTCCTTATAGCAGGAAGAAAGGTTGCAGTTCTGTTTTTCGATCTTTAAAGGTACATTTGTGCTTCCTGAAGACTGGCGATTGGAAACTCTTCGGCATGTCTCCATGGAATCGCTAACGTGCGGATAACAGCCATTTGGCTAACCCTTCGATCCAGTCCCTGTAATCCTGCATTTCCCACGGCTAATCTACCCAGTTTGCACATCACCACAGGGCAATTTAGCATGGCCAATCCAGCTAACCAATCATAAGACCATAAGAAATAAGAGTGGAAGTAAGGCCATTCGGCCCATCAAGTCCACTCGACCATTCAATTGTGGCTGATGGGCATTTCAACACCACTTACCCACAATCTCCCCGTATCCCTTAATTCCTTGTAAGATCCACGTCTTGCATGTTCATTAAAATCCAATCCTTCAAAGGGCATCCCACACCCACTACCCTATGCCTGTAGTTCTGCATTTTCCATGGCTAATCCACCAAGTCTGTGCATTCCTGGATTTTATGGGTAATTTAGTATGGCCAATCCACCCTAACCTGCACATCTTTGGACTGTGGGAGGAAACCGGAGCACCCGGAGGAAACCCACACAGACACGGGGAGGATGTACAAACTCCACACAGACAGTCACCTGAGGCTGGAATCGAATCTGGGTCCCTGGCTCTGTGAGGCAGCGGTGCTAACCACTCTTTCAAAGTAGCCAGTAAACAAGTCAAGATTAGAGTGGTGCTGGAAAAGCACAGCAGGTCAGGCAGCATCCGAGGAGCAGGAGAATCGACATTTCGGGCAAAAGCCCTTCATGAGAGCGTTCGCCTGAGACGTCGATTCTCCTGCTCCTCAGATGCTGCCTGACCCTGCTGTGCTTTTCCAGCACCACACTAATCTTGACTCTGATCTCCTGCATCTGCAGTACCCACCCCTGCCTATTAAACAAGTTAGGCAGTCCTGAGTGGAGTGCTGTAATAAAATGTGAAAATCAAAACAGTCAATGGAAACGTACAAAACTGCAACTGAAAGTATTCCAAATTAAACGAAAATATCACCACTGGAGGTCATGGTGCACCCCAATCCTTACACAGACCCCTGACCCCAGGACCAAGTGTGCTAAGAGGGTTAGACTCTTGAGTTTGACAATACCCTCTTCGGCCTGCTGCCTGTTCCCTGTGATGGCCACCTTGGCCTGACCCAAAAACAGGATCTTCCATCTACTTGTACATCCTCTGCCCAGGGAGTGATCATGTTAGCCTCTGCTCCCTTAGGAATAGGCTGGCCAAACATTGGCAGCAGTTTGCAAATGAAAGATATACACGACGGGGATATTGGTGAGAACAGTAACTGATAATTCTGCCCATGGTCGAACAGCATAGCACTTGGTGATGAAGCTGAACCTTAAGCAATGTACTATGGGAGCAGAGAGTCTCACTGAAGCTGAGAATCTGTTCCCCCACTGGGATAAGAATGATATTATATAGTGGAGTCTTACTGATAAGAACAGTGATACAAATCCAGTGGGATCCCACCCCTTTACGAAAAGGAATAATTGAATCTGTTTTCATATTACCAGTTGCACATAGGCCTTTTTGTGATGTTATGGACCCTCAGGTCCCTTTTAAGTTTTTCTCCCCTCTCCTTAAAGCTGTATCTTCTAGTTTTGGACTTCCTGATCGTGAGGGAAGGACACTGCCCTGTTCACCTTACCCGTGTCCCTCATGATTTTGTAAACCTCAATAAGGTCACCCCTCAGCCTCCGACGGTCCAGGGAAAACAGCCCCAGCCTCGCCTTATAACTTAAACCTTCTGGGCTCGGTAAGATTCTTCTCAATCTTTTTTGCGCACTTGAGGACATTAACAATAAGATTGCTTAGGGCAGAGTGGTAGACGCTGTCGACATAGTAAAGCCTTTGACAACATCACACAAGGTAGACTAATTAGCAATGTGAGATCACGTGGAATGCAGGGAGGGCTTGCCATTGGATACAAAATTGGCTTGATGGTGGGAGAGAAATAGTAGAGGTGGAGGGCTGCATTTTGGCCTGGAGGCCTGGATCCAACACTGTTCGGCAAGAAACAGGGCTAGGTCCACTGCTGTTTGTGATCGAGAGAAACGGATTGGATGAGAATTTAGGAGGCATGGTTAGTAAGTTTGTGGATGACTCCAAAATTGGTGATATAGTGGACAGTGAAGGAGATTATTCAAGACTACAATGGGAACTTGATCAATTGGACCTATGTCCTGAGGAATGGCAGATGGAGTTGAATTTGGATAAATGTGCGGTATTGCATTTTGAGAAAACAAACTCGGGCAGGAGTTATAGGTGAATGGTTGGGCCCTCGGTAGTGTTGTTGAACAGAGAGACCAAGCGGTTCACTTACAAAATTCTTTGAAAGTTGTGCCACAGATAGACAGGGTATTTAAAAAGACATTTGCACGCTTGCCTTCATTGCTCGGATCATCGAGTGTAGGACTTGGGATGTCATGTTGAGGTTGTATAGAGTTAGGAATCACACAACTCCAAGTTATAGTTGTGCAGGTTTATTTAGAAATTAGTACTGTAACTTTAACTATAACCTGGTGTTGTGTGCTTTTTAATTTTGCCCACCCCAGTCCAACACCAGCACCTCCATATCGACATCGTACAGAGCATTGGTAAGGCCACTTTTGGCATACAGTGTCCAGTTCGGGTCACCCTGCTATAGGAAGGATATTATTCAATTGGAGAGGGTTCATTGAAATTAACGTGGATCCAGTCATTCTTCTTTTGGGGTTGCCAAATTTTCCTTCTCTGAGGGAACACGCAAAGAGACTGTATAACATTGTACGAGGAAGAACATTCTAGTGGATTGGATGTCAGAAACCCCTCCAGGTCTTAGGGGGTGGCGTAGGCTGGAGGTGGAGCATCTCCCCCAAGATTACCTCACAAATATGGTGCACCACAAAACGGAACAGGTTTACAAGACATGGCGGCCCTTTTTAAATTATACTGATGCTGAGTCATCAGCAATATTAATTCGGGCCGTGGTATAGCTGTGGGAATCAGTCTGGGTGACTGTGGGGCTATGGGAGGGGGAGACAGAGGGTAAAAGAATACAAGTACTATAGCTGGAACTCCCATGGATGGGAGCGTCAGTGGAGGTGTGATGAGTGAAATAGAATAAAGTAGTGAGATATAATTTAATTTAAGTTATTTGAATTTAGTTTAAGCTAGTATTTATTTAATATATTTGTAGTTTAGGTTAAGTTAAGTAGATATGTCTGTTTTGGTAGAATGGTGGTCATTCATTAACAATAGTATTATGTTACGGCTTTTTTGTCCTGCTTTTTCTTTTCTGTTTTGATGGTGTTATTCTTTTTTTGTATATAAATGTTTTGTAAAAGATTTTAAAAGGTTTTCAATAAAAATATTTGAAAACCATTGGAGAGGATTCAGAAAAGATTTACCAGGACGTTACTGGACTGAAGGGTTGGAGTTACAAGGAGAAGGTGGGACGTTTTTCCCTGGAGCATAGGAAGCAGAGGTTTATAAAGTTTTATAAAATCATGAGGAGCACGGACAGGACAAATAGCAAAGGCCTTTTCCCTCAGGTGGGGGAGTTCAAAACTAGGGGGCTTGTTTTTAAGGTGAGGGGAGAGTGATTTAAAAGGGACCCAGCTGGCACCCTTTTTAAATCAGAGAGTGGTTCGTGTGTGGAATGAACTGACAGGGCAAGTGGTAAGGGTGGGAACAATGATCACATTTCAAAGACATTTGGACAGGGACGTGAATAGGAAAGGTTTAGAGAGATATGGGCTAAATGCAGACAAGAGGGACTAGTTTAGTTTGGGGAAACTTGGTCAGCATGGACCATCGGACCTGTTTCCTTGCTGTACGGCTCGATGACTCTATGCCGTCCCTCCTAAAACAGGGTGGCCAGAGTTGCATGCAGTACTCCAAATGTGGCCTTGCCAACGTCCTGTGCAGCATAAACATGACGTCCCAACTCCCGGACTCAATGCTTTGACCGATGAAGGCAAGCATGTTAAATGCCTTCTTCACCAGCCTGTCTCCCTGAACTGCTGCCGTCCATCTGGTTCAGGCAGACCCAGAGTGCCATTACAGTGGGAATCCACGAATTTGTCCCAGTAAGGCTAAAGGAGCAAATATAGTTCCAAGTCAGGCTGGTGAGTGGCTTAGAGGGGAATTTCCAGGCTGTGGTATTCCCATGTAGATGCTGCCCTAATCCTTGTGGATCACGGTTTTGGAAGATGCTGTGTAAAGTACTTTGGCAATCTGGCTTCAGTTATGAGGAACAGTTGCTGATAATATGATTGGCATTTCAAAAAGCAATTGGTGATAATTTTCTGAACTTTGTTGAAAAAGTCGCAGATTTTGTTAATGATGTATCTATGATGGACAGGAGTTTGGATTCTGGTAACAGCGTTTTCATGTTTTACAACATCCAGTCGCAGAGATTTAGTTTGAACTACACATCACAGCCCAACACAGTGCAATGTTAGTGGCCACTGGAGACTAGTTTAACTTCTGCATTTACACAGGCCATTACATTTCCATTTACTGTCAGCTGGATCAGTAGCTACAGATCTCAGATAATTCACAAAGGAAATGGGATTAAAAGGAAGAATTTCTTCACATAGCATGGCAATAAAAAAAATGGAATTAATTTGTAAGGGAGTGAAGGGAGAAAAATGCATTAAAATGAACAGTTAACATGCATTTGAAAAGATGTTTGCCCATGCTCGCTTAATTATATGAAGAGGTAACAGAAAGGGGAGACAAGTGTAATGAAGCAGATGTAATTCGTGCAGATTTTCAGAAGACTCGAACAAGATGGCACAAAATAGACTAATGAGAAAGGTCAGAGCATATGAGTCATGTGCCAGTGTTGGAATGGGTAGCTGGCTGGCTTCCAGGCTCAGTGCAGTTCCCAGTTTAAATTATCGATCTAGACTTTCCAACTAAAACCAATTTTCAAATTTGCAGTTGGCAGCAAATAGTTGGGGATGGGGAGGGCTCTGCAGATGGTCAACACTAAGAAGAGCTGCAACAAAATGCAAGATGACGTTAATCTGTGCCAGCCTTTGACCTGGAAGCAGTAACTGTAAGGAAAATATTTAGGGAAACTGTAATATCTAGGGAAGATGTTAAAAATATTTGAGAAGGATTTTAAAGAGTTTGTATTACTTGTAATAGGATCAATTGTAATTTTTAGGTGATAATTAGTACCAGTCATTGACCTGGAAGCAGTACCAATGTGAAAGGAATTAAGATTCAGAGGATTTGAGGTACACAGAAGAATATACAAACAGAAAAAGAAAACAGAAGGTTTGGTATCTGACTACAGAGAATTGGCTATTTGTATTTGAAGGAGTAATTTAAGTTTGTACCATAATTTAGAACATAGAACATAGAAAAATACAGCGCAGTACAGGCCCTTCGGCCCTCGATGTTGCACCGATCCAAGCCCACCTAACCTACACTAGCCCACTATCCTCCATATGCCTATCCAATGCCCATTTAAATGCCCATAAAGAGGGAGAGTCCACCACTGCTACTGGCAGGGCATTCCATGAACCCACAACCCGCTGAGTAAAGAATCTACCCCTAACATCTGTCCTATACCTACCACCCCTTAATTTAAAGCTGTGTCCCCTAGTAACAGCTGACTCCATACGTGGTAAAAGGTTCTCACTGTCAACCCTATCTAAACCCCTAATCATCTTGTACACCTCTATCAAGTCACCCCTAAACCTTCTTTTCTCCAATGAAAACAACCCCAAGTGCCTCAGCCTTTCCTCATAGGATCTTCCTACCATACCAGGCAACATCCTGGTAAACCTCCTCTGCACCCGTTCCAGTGCTTCCACATCCTTCCTATAGTATGGCGACCAAAACTATACACAATACTCCAGATGCGGCCGCACCAGAGTCTTATACAACTGCAACATGACCTCAGGACTCTGGAACTCAATTCCTCTACCAATAAAGCCCAGTACACCATATGCCTTCTTCACAGCACTATTTACCTGGGTGGCAACTTTCAAAGATCTGTGTACATGGGCACCAAGATCCCTCTGCTCATCCACACTACCAAGTAGCCTACCAATAGCCCAGTACCCCATCTTCTTGTTACTTCTACCAAAGTGAATGACTTCACACTTAGCTACATTGAATTCCATTTGCCACCTTTCTGCCCAGCTCTGCAACTTATCTATATCCCGCTGTAACCTGCCACATCCTTCTTCGCTGTCCACAACTCCACCGACTTTCGTATCATCCGCAAACTTGCTCACCCAGCCTTCAAGCCCCTCCTCCAGGTTATTTATAAAAATGACAAACAGCAATGGTCCCAAAACAGATCCTTGTGGAACACCGCTAGTAACTGCGCTCCAAGATGAACCTATACCATCAACTACTACCCTCTGTCTCCTTCCAGCCAGCCAATTCCTAATCCAAACCTCTAATGCACCCTCAATGCCATACCTCCGTAGTTTTTGCATTAGCCTACCATGGGGTACCTTATCGAACGCCTTGCTAAAATCCATATACACCACATCTACTGCTTTACCCTCGTCCACTTCCTTGGTCACCTTCTCAAAGAACTCAATAAGGTTTGTGAGGCATGACCTGCCCTTCACAAAACCATGCTGACGATCCTTGATCACATTATTCCTATCCAGATGTTCATAAATCCTATCCCTTACAATTCTCTCTAAGACTTTGCCCACAACAGAAGTGAGACTCACTGGCCTACAGTTACTAGGGTTATCCCTACTCCCCTTCTTGAACAAGGGAACCACATTCGCTATCCTCCAGTCTTCTGGCACTATTCCTGTAGACAACGACGACATAAAAATCAAGGCCAATGGCTCCGCTATCTTCTCCCTAGCTTCCCAGAGAATCCTAGGATAAATGCCATCAGGCCCAGGGGACTTATCTAATTTCATCCTTTCCAGTATTCCCCAGACCTCTTCCCTACATACCTCAAGGCCATCCATTCTAATCACTTGTGACTCAATATTCACATCAGCAACAGTGTCCTGTTCCTGAGTGAATACTGACGAAAAGTATTGATTCAGTGCCTCCCCAATCTCTTCAGCCTCCACATGCAACTTCCCATTACTATCCTTGATTGGACCGATACCTACCCTAGTCATCCTTTTATTCCTAACATACCTATAGAAAGCCTTAGGGTTTTCCCTAATCCTACCAACCAAGGACTTTTCATGTCCCCTCATTGCTGCTCTTAGCTCTCTCTTCAGATCCTTCCTGGCTACCTTATAACTCTCAATCGCCCCAATTGAACCTTCACGCCTCATCTTTACATAGGCCGCCCTCTTCCCTTTAACAAGAGATTCCAATTCCTGATTAAACCACGGCTCCCTCACACGACCCTTTCCTCCCTGCCTGACAGGTACATACTTATCAAGGACACTCAATAGTTGCTCCTTGAACAAGCTCCACATACTAATTGCGCCCTTCCCTTGAAGCCTACTTTTCCAAGCCACGCATCCTAAGTCATGCCTCACCGCATCATAATTTCCCTGCCCCCAGCTATAACTCTTGCCCTGCAGTGCACACTTATCCCTCTCCATCACTAGAGTAAAAGTCACCGAATTGTGGTCACTGCCCCCGAAGTGCTCACCTACCTCCAATTCTAACACCTGGCCTGGTTCGTTACCCAGAACCAAATCCAGTATGGCCTCACCTCTTGTTGGCCTGTCTACATATTGTGTCAGGAAACCCTCCTGCACACATTGGACAAACACCGACCCATCTAACGAACTCGAGCTATAGCTTTCCCAATCAATATCAGGAAAGTTAAAGACCCCCATAACAACCACCCTATTACTTTCACTCTTCTCCTGAATCATCCTCGCAATCCTTTCTTCTACGTCTCTCGGACTATAAGGAGGCCTGTAGAAAACTCCTAACAGGGTGACCTCACCTTTCCTATTCCTAACCTCAGCCCAAACTACCTCAGATGGCGAGTCTTCATCCATCGTCCTTTCCACTGCTGTAATACTATCTTTGACAAGCAATGCCACACCCCCCCCTCTTTTACCCCCACCTCTGACCCTACTAAAACATTTAAACCCTGGAACCTGCAACAGCCAATCCTGTCCCTGTTCTACCCATGTCTCAACATCGAAATCCCAGGTACCAACCCATGCTGCAAGTTCACCTACCTTATTTCGTATACTTCTCGCATTAAAGTATACACACTTCAAGCCACTCTTCTGTTTACAGGCACCCACCCTCCTTTAAGATTGATGCCATGTTCCTAACCTCCCTACACTCCATGTCCTGCACCCTAAAGCTACAGTCTAGGTTCCCATGCCCCGGCAGAGTTAGTTTAAACCCCCCCAAAGAGCACTAGCAAACCTCCCCCCAAGGATACTGGTGCCCCTCAGGTTCAGGTATAGACCATCCTGTTTATAGGAGGTCCCACCTTCCCCAGAAAGAACCCCAGTTATCCAGAAACCGGAATCCCTCTCTCCTGCACCATCCCTGTAGCCACGCATTTAACTCTTCTCTCTCCCTATTCCTCGACTCTCTATCACGTGGCATGGGTGACAAACCAGAGACAACAACTCTGTTCGTTCTAACTCTGAGCTTCCAACCTAGCTCCCTAAAAGCCTGTCTAACATCCTCAGCCCTCCTCCTACCTACGTCATTGGTGCCAATATGGACCACGACTTCAGGCTGCTCCCCCTCCCCCTTAAGGACCCGGAAAACACGATCAGAGACATCACGTACCCTTGTACCTGGGAGGCAACATACCAAACATGAGTCTCTCTCGCCCCCACAAAACCGCCTATCTATGCCCCGAACTATTGAGTCCCCGATAACTATTGCTCTGCTCTTCTCCACCCTTCCCTTCTGACCAACAGGGTCAGGCTCCGTGCCAGAGGCCTGAGCCCCATTGCTTACCCCTGGTAAGTCATCCCCCCCACAAGTATCCAAAACGGTATACTTGTTCTTGAGGGGAACGGCCGCAGGGGGTCCCTGCACTGGCCGCTGCCTCCCAGTCCCCCTCACTGTCACCCATCTGTCTGCAATCTTTGGAGTTACTACTTCCCTAAAGCTCCGATCTATGACCCCCTCTGCCTCCCGAATGATCCTAAGTTCATCCAACTCCATCTCCAGTTCCCTAACACGGTCTTGGAGGAGCTGGAGATGGGTGCACTTCCTGCAAGTGGAATCAGCAGGGACGACCATGGCATCCCTCACCTCAAACATGTTGCAAGAGGAACATTGCACTGCCTTCACTGCCATCCCTCTAAAAGGTAAACTTTAAAAAGAAAACTGGATCTAAAGAAACAAACAAGCAAAATGTAGCACTTACCTGCTTACCACAACGGGTCTTATTATTAGGTTAGAGGAGGAGGGCGGGTGGGAGGCTCTACCCCTGTAGTGCCTCGGGTTCCTCGCCTGCGCGCTTTTATCGAGAAAAAAACCTTCCCAGGTAAGCTAGCACGACACCAGCTTCCGGGTCCGCTAGGTGCTTAAAAAAAACAATAACTGGACTATACCGCGACTTAAAATAAACACCATCAGGCAGCCGTTACCTGCTCCGCCGAGAGAGTGAGGGTAACACTGAATTTGCCTGTTAATTTTCATTTGTTCTGTGTTAATTCTGATTCACGTACAAATAAAAATTACAAGATAGAATCAGACAGCATGGAAACAGATCCATCAGTCCAACCCATTCTGACCAGGTGTTCTAAACAGAATCAGTTCCATATGCCTGTGTTTGGCCCTAAACCTAATAAGGCCACTTTTAAATCTTTCCCCTCTCACCTTAAACCTATGCCCTCTAGCTTTGGATTCCCCGACCCTGGGGAAAAGACCTTGGCTATTCATCTTGTTTACGCTCATCATAATTTTATAAGCATGCATAAGGTCACTCCTCAACCTCATACGCTCCAGGGAAAAAAGCCCCAGCCTACCAAACCTCTCCTTATAACTCAAACCCACCAGTCCCAGCAACAGCCTTGTAAATTGTTTCGGTACCCTTCCTAGTTTTTGCAGCAACCTTCCTATAGCAAGGTGATCAGAATTATATACAGTATTCTTCAAAATGGCCTCACCGATGTCTGGTACAGCTGCATTTGATTATATCTTAGCTTGGCTGTTATTTGATCATTTTTATTTTGGATTGCAATCTCCATGGAGATCGTGACAATACAATTTCAGTGTTGTATAATTGGCAAGTTAATTTCAGCCTGGCTATTGTGAGGAAGTATGTTTTGGTAAGATGAAGAGGTGAGGTATTAAATGTGGTTGAAGAGTAAAGCTTTCTGGATGGAGAGACACATCTGTGAAAGTAGTGATGCAAGTTAACAAGGACAGAATGAAAAACTGAAGTGTGAAAATGTATATTCAGAGGCATTGAATTGAAAAATAGAAATAATATTCTGAACAGCCTGAAATGATATTCCTGGTCCACCCATATCAACATGATGGTCAAGAAAACACGTTTCTACTTTCCCAGGAGGCTAAAGCAATTCAACTTGTCCACAAGGAGGCTTACCCATTTTTACAGACGCACCAGAGAAAGTAACTGCTCTTCCTAAGACTGCAAGAAACTACAGAGAGCCGTGAACACAGCCCAGTCCATCAGGCAAACCAGACTCCCATCCATTGACTCCCTCTATACTTCCCACTGCGTTGGGAAAGCAACCTACATCAGCAAAGACCCTCTCACCCCGGTTATAATCTCTTCCATCGGGCAGAAAATACAGAAGTTTGAATATGGGTAAGATTGGGTCAAGAACAGCTCTTGCCCTGCTTTACCTTCCCTGCGGCTGTAACACTGTAATCTGCTCTCTCTGTGCTGCTACCCCGATGCACTTGGTATGGTACGATCTGCCTGTGTATCACACAAAGGAAAACCTTTTACTGCAATCTCGTAACATGTGGCAACAATCAATCAATCAATATGTGTTGCAGCTTGTTTACAGCTGTTTTAATAACAGTTTTGGTCACCATTTTATAAAAAGGATATAGGAGCAGTGGGGAGGGTGTGGAGAAATTTTATAAGGATGATACAAGTGTAAAATTATATCTCTCAGGACAAAATGAACAGGTTGCACCTCTATCCTCTTGATAAAGCTCTGACATGTCCCAATAGAAGACTTTGCAATGATGACATTTTTTTGATAGAACAGACCCAGACAGCCAGCCGTTTTCTGTTTTAGAAGGAATTCCCAATGTCCTGAACCAGGCCAGCCCAGTGTACTTTAACCCTCGGGTTAGGTGGGCTGCAGAGGTCTGAAGTTGAAATTGGGCAAAAGTAGAAAGGAGGCAGGCAGCTCCCAAGGAAGGCAGGTTAGAAGGCTCAACTCCCATCACTGAGACATGACTCCTGCTGTGTAGGTACATGCAAGGTCCTTTCACTGACACCGTCCCCCTCACTCCTCCTGCCTCCAAACCTGCCTCACCATCCCATTCCTCTATGGCCTTTGTATTTGTCATGTTAGAACATAGAGAATAGGGGAACGAATAGGCCATTCGGCCTGATCATCCAGACCTATTCCCTGTTCCTGCTTTCTCCCTATACATTTTGATCCCTCTAGTCTAAGAATTATATCAAGTCTTTTTTTGAAGACATTCAACCTTTTGATCTTAATCACTTGCTGTGATACAGATTTCCACAGGCATGTTTACCCTCTGCTCCATGAGTCCCAATGATACCCCATATCGACTTCATTTACCCCAATGCCTATCTCCACACTGCCCTTCCTCCTCAATAACCCCCATATCCTCATTTCCTTCTCATCTCAAAACACCCCTCACCTGCTTATCATCTTGTGGCACTCACCCTGTCCAATATTCCCTCACCCACGAGATCAACCTACCAAATCCGGCCCACAGCGTTTCCGTTTGTGGGGATACCAACACTGGAGATCCCCAACATACAACAGTCACCAAGAAATGCAATAAGGAAATCTGAAGAAGCTTCTTCACCGAAGGCGTCGCGTGAACGTAGAACTTGCTACCCAGTAAGTGGTTGAGGTGAATGGTACAGGTATGTAGATAAGACAGTAAAGGACAGAGGAGTATGGTGGTAGAGTTAGATAAGGAAGGGAGGCAAAAGGCTCAAGAGGTGCATAAATGCTGTCATAGATTCATATAGAAGGAAACAAACCCTTCAGCCCAACTCAAAACTTATCCGTGCTGATCAGGTTTCCCCAACTGGACTCCTCACGTTTGCCTGCGTTTGGTCCATTTCCCTCTGTACCTTTTCCTGTCCAAATGCCTTGTGAAGATTGTAATTATACCCCCCTCTACCACTTCCTCTGACAGCTCATTCCATCTACACACCATTCTCTGTTTGAAAACGTTGCCCCTCAGGTCCCTTTGAAATCTTTTCCTTCTCGCATTAAAGCTATGTTCTCTAGTTTTTGTACAACCCTACCCTGGGAAAAAGACCTTGGCTGTTCACCCTCTTCCTGCCCCTCGTGAGTTTATAAATCTCTATAAGGTCACCCGTCAACCGTTGACTCTGCAGGGAACAAAGTCCCAGCCTAGTCAGCCTCTCGTTATAACTCAAACTTTCCAGTCTCGGTAACATCCTTGTAAATCTTTTTTGCACCTTTTCAGGTTAATAGCAGAATAATTGCATTATGTACTCCAAATGTGGCCGTACCAATGTCCTGGACAGCTATATTATGATGTCCCAACTCCTATACACAATGCTCTGACTGATGAAGTCTAGTATGACAAACACCTTCTTCACTACCCTGCCTACCTGTGACACCACTTTCAAGGAACTATGTATCTGCCCCTCCCTAGGTCTCTCTGTTCAACACCATTCTGCAGGGCCCTACCATTACTTGTGCAAACCTGCCCTGGTTTGTCTCGCCAAAATGCAACACCGCACATTTATCTGCAATAAACTCCATCTGCTATCCTTCTGTCCACTGGCCCAGTTGATTAAGATCTCTTTGCATCCTTAGAGAATGTTTTTCATTGTCCACTATACCACCAATGTTGGTGTCATCTGCAAACTTGGTAACATATTCTCATCCAAATGGTCTGTATAAATGATGAGCACCAGTGGATTCAGCACTAATCCTTGTGCCGACAGCTGGTCACAGGTCTCCAGTCTCAACAGCAAAGTCAAGCACAATTGGCTAGTTCTCTCTCGATTCCATGTGATCCAACATTATTTATCAGTTTACCATGAGGAACCTTGTTGAAAGCCTTGTTAAAGTCCACATGGACAATGTCTACTGCCCTGCCCTCAGCTATCTTCTTGAACATCTCTGTAAAACACTCCATCGAGTTTGTGCGACATGATTTCCCATGCACAAAGCCATGCCGACTCTCCCTAATCAATCCCTTGCCTTTCCAGATGCATTGTCCCTCAGAATCCCCTCCAACAACTTCTCTACTCCTGATGTTCACGTTAGTCATGCTGACTGACTTGTTAACTGCGTGTTTGTGATCTGCTAATTCTATGTAATTCGAGGAATTGCTGCATTCGAGGAAAGGGTGAAAGCAAATTCATTTCTAAAAAAAAATCTTCCAAAGGGAATTGAGTGAACACTTGAATGGGATAGTATTGAATGGGATAGTATTGCAGGGCTCTGAGGACTGACCTGGAAAGTGAAGCTGATCGGATAGCTACTCCACAGAGCTGACACAGTCACAATGAGCCTATTACCTCCTTCAGTACAAATCTAGCTGTTTTGTTTTGATATTTCTGGAGCTGGTGGGGGTTGGAGTGAGGGGAGAGTCTGTGATCAGGAAGGGGAGGGAGAGGTTCCATGACAGTAGAGATGTTGAGGTGATTGTTACACAGAGATGACAGAGTTAGAGGGAGGTTAGTGGCGAGGAGTGTGATGTCCTACTGTAATCCCACTCTTCTTAGATCATAAGCAATGCTTTGAAATAACTTACCGAATAGTTCCAACCCTTTTTGCTTGCTGTTAATATGACTTGAAATGGAATGTTACTTTTATAAATGGGTCTCTGCAGCCACTTTCCCCGATTTCAATTGTTGAACAAGCACCTTCAGAGTTGATTGGACACTCTGCCCTTTGACCTGTTTCCATTACCACAGTCGTGATTGGGACCAGGTTGACCTTAATAACTACATGGTCCTTGACTGGGTTGGTAACCTGGGCCAATCAGGAAAGCCCTGGCTGACCAATGTAACCAGGAGAATAGAATCTCCTCAGTTGAGGACTGACTCTGAGCTGCCTGGCCATGGCCAGTGTATTGTACATGAGTAAGTAAAGGGTGACTTGGTGATGGGACCCAGCCTCTGTGCAGTTATTTCGAAGGCAGTTTGGGTTCCTGTTTCAGATTTCGGTAAGTTTAGCTTCTCAAATCCAAATCCAAATCCAAACACCCCCACGCTGGGGGGGGGGGGTGGAGTTGGTTACAGCCAGACAACTCTCAGCCTTGTTCAACCAAATGTGTAAAAATGTCCCGTTACACAACATCTGCTCATCACTCAGTTATTGTCCGGCAGCTAAGAAACTATTCCAGTGAAATGAACAATCGATCCAAGTCTCGCCATTGGATTGAGAATTTGTGTTCATTTATTAAGCAGCAAAGCAGAGGAATATGAAGAATCAACTCAGTCTGTGTCACTTCTCGTTGCTGAGGGCTGTCTGTAGTACCATACCAACAGTGCAGGCCATTGCTCTCATAAGTCGACATTGACTGGACTGAGTCATGATCATACTTCAAATTCCTGGCACTGGAAACTCACCACAATGCTCCAGTACCATAATAAAGATAGCACCCCCACTTAATCCCTTCAATCGCATGTCCCAGAGTTCCTGGAGGGCCATGACACACAGATTCTGGGCCAGATTTTCACTGTGCATCCAGCAACCGAGAGTCGGGGTTCTTTCTGATATCACAGTGCACTGCTGGTATTGGACGATTGAAAGACCTGGAGTCGGAGACTGTAGTCGATCCACATCAAGATGCCCAGGTTGAAAGACTTATCCCTTTTCACAGAAAGATTGGCTCAGTCCTTCAGATCAATGCCCCTTCACCTTCACCCTCTTTCCACATCCTACACCTCCTTTTACCCCTACCCCTTTTACCCACTCTTCATCCCCTATACCCAAACCTCTCACCTCCAATCCCCTCATCCAGTATGTGTTTTATCATCACAACTCACGAGCCCTTCATCTGGAAGTCATTGAATGATCATAACTTGTCCAAGCACACTCGGGCTGTTATAAGGAAACTATTTTCCTCTTCAAAAGCTCACACATCTGTCAAAGCTTTCAAACAGGTGGAGAGAACATATGACCATGAAAACAGACCATGGAGTCCATACTGACCCTCCAAAGAGACTCACACCTCATCCTTGTAACCCGACAATTCCCACGGCCAACCCACCCAGCCTGCACATCCCTGGGCACTATGGATCATTTAGCATGGCCAATCCACCGCATCTGTACATCTTTATAATGTGGGAGGAAACCAGAGCACTCAGAGGAAACCCACGCAGACACAAGGAGAGTGTGTAAACTCCACACAGACTGACACTGAGGCAGCAACCCTATCCACTGTGCTACTCGTCCATTGATGAAGACCCATCTCCTGAAGTAGTATGGGCTAAGGTTAGAAACAGGAAAGGAGAGGACACCCTTTTGGGAGTTTCCTAAAGGTCTCTGAATAGTTCCACAGATGCACAGGAAAGGATTGCAAAGGTGGTTCTGGATAGGAATGAAAGTAACAGGGTAGTTGTTATGGGGGACTTTAACTTTCCAAATATTGACTGGAAATACTATAGTTTAATTATTTTCGATGGGTAGGTTTTTGTCCAATGTGTGCAGGATGTAGATCAGCCAACAAGAGGTGAGGCCATGTTGGATTTGGTATTGGGTAAAAATCCAGGTCAGGTGTTAGGTTTGGAGGGAAGTGAGTACTTTGGTGACAGTGACCACAATTTTTAGATTAGATTCCCTACAGTGTGGAAACAGGCCCTTCGGCCCAACCAGTCATCACTAACCCTCCAAAGAGTAACCCACCCAGACCCATTTCCCTCTGACTAATGTACCTAACACTACGGGCAATTTAGCATGGCCAATTCACCTGACCTGTATATCTTTGGGCTGTGGGAGGAACCCAGAGAAAACCCACGCAGACACGGGGAGAATGTGCAAACTCCACACAGACAGTCACCCGAGGCTGGAACCGAACCTGGGACCCTGGTGCTGTGAGGCAGCAGTGCTAACCACTGAGCCACCGTGCCAACCAATTCAGTGGTTAGTGATGGAAGGGGATAGGTATATATTGCAGGGCAAGCGTTATTGCCTAGGGAAAGGCAATTATGATGCCATTAGGACAGATTTAGGATGCGTAGATTGGGGAAGGAATCTGTGGGGGATGGGCGCAATTGAAATGTGGAGCTTATTCAAGGAACAGCTACTGCAGGTCCTTGATAAGTTTGTACCTGTCAGGCAGGGAGGGAGTGGTCGAGTGAGGGAGCAGTGGGGTTTACTAAAGAAGTTGAATCCCTTGTCAAGAGGAATTAGAATAGCTACAGTGTGGAAACAGGCCATTTGGCCCATCAAGTCCACACTGACCTTCTGAAGAGTATCCCACCCAGAACTCATTATCCTACACCTAATATTCTACATTCCCCCTAACTAATGCACCTAGCCTATACATCCATGAACACTACGGGGAACTTATCATGGACAATTCTTCTGGTCTGCACATCTTTTGACTGTGGGAGGAAACCCACGCAGACATGGGGAGAATGTGCAAACTCCACACAGACAGTCTGCCCGAGGTGGGAATTGAACCCGGGTCCCTGGTGCTGTGAGGCACCAGTGCTAAGCACTGAGCCACCGTGTCACCCCTGGAAGGGTGAAGGAGATTTGTATAAGGATGAGAGGTGAAGGCTCAGTCATGGTGCTTGAGAGTTACAAGTTCAGCAGGAAGGACCTAAAGACAGAGCTAAGAAGAGCGAGGAGGGGACATGAGAAGTGTTTGGCAATTAGGGTCAAGGAAAACCCTAAAGGTTTCTCTAGGTATGTCAGGAATAAAAGAATGGCTCGAGTAAGATTCAGGCCAGTCAAGGAAAGTAATAGAAGTAGTGCATGGAGTCCGAGGATTTATGAGAGGCGCTAAATGAATATTTTTCATCAGTGTTCACACTGGAAAAAGACAATGTTGTTGAGGAGAATACTGAGATACAGGCTAATAGCCTAGACAGGATTGAGGTTCACAAGGAGGAGGTGCAGCAATTCTGGAAAGTGTGAAAATAGATAAGTTCCCTGGGCCAGATGGGATTTATCCTCGGATTCTCTGGGAAGCCAAGGAGGGGATTGCAGAGCCTTTGGCTTTGATCTTTATGTTATCATTGTCTATAGGAATAGTACCAGAAGACTGGAGGGTAGGAAATGTTGTTCCTGGTTTAAGAAGGGGAGTCGGGACAATCTGGTAATTATAGACCAGTGATTGTGGGTTGTGGGTAAAGTGTTGGAAAAGGTTATAAGAGATAGGATTTATAATCATCTAGAAAGGAATGAGTTGATTAGGGATAGTCAACAAGGTTTTGTGAAGGGTAGGTTGTGCCTCACAAATCTTGAGTTCTTTGAGAAGGTGACCAAACAGGTAGATGAGGGTAAAGTGGTTGATGTGGTGGATATGGGTTTCAAAAAAGTGTTTGATAAGGTTCCCCATGGTAAACAATTGCAGAAAATATGAAGGCATGGATTGAAGATGATTTCGTGGTTTAGATCAGAAATTGGCTAGCTGAAAGAAGGCAGAGGGTGGTGGTTGATGGGAAATGTTCAGTGTACCGCAAGGATCTGTTTTGGGGTCACTGCTGTTTGTCATTTTTATAAATGACCTGGATGCAAGCGTAGAAGGATAGGTTAGTAAATTTGTGGATGACACTGAAGTCGGTGGAGTTGTGGTTAGTGCAGGATATTGTAGGTTACAGAGGGACATAGATAAGCTGCAGAACTGGGCTGAGACTTGGAAAATGGAGTTTAATGTAGAAAAGTGTGAGTTGTTTCACTTTGGAAGGAGTAACAGGAATACAGAGTCCTGGGCTAATGGTAAGATTCTTGGTAGTGTAGATAAGCAGAGGGATTTCAGTATCCACCCACATAGATCCCTGAAAGTTGCCACCCAGGTTGATAGGGTTGTTAAGAAGGCGTACGGTGCGTTAACTTTTATTGGTAGAGGGATTGAGTTTGGAAGACGAGGTCATATTGCAGCTGTACAAAACTCTGGTTCAGCCACACTTGGAATATTATGTGCAGTTCTGGTCACCGCATTATAGGAAGGATGTGGAAGCATTGGACAGAGGAGGTTTACCAGGATGTTACCTGGTATGGAGGGAAGGTCTTACGAGGAAAGGTTGAGGGACTTGAGGTTGTTTTCATTAGAGAGAAGAAGGTTGAGAGGTGACTTAATAGAGACATATAAGATAATCAGAGGGTTAGATAGAGTGGACAATGAGAGCGTTTTTCCTTGGATGGTGATGGATAGCACAAGGGGACATAGCTATAAATTGAGCGGTGATAGATATAGGACAGATGTCAGAGGTAGGTTCTTTACTCAGAGAGTAGTAGAGGCGTGGAACACACTGCTTGCAACAGTAGAAGACTCACCAGTTTTAAAGGCATTGGATAAACATAGGGATGAAAATGGAATAGTGTAGGTTTGATGGGCTTCAGATTGGTTTCACAGGTTGGCGCAACATCGAGGGCCGAAGGGCCTGTACTGTGCTGGAATGTTCGATATTCTATTGATAGCTTGGCCCTTCTGCACAGATGAATGAAAGCAGTAGGGAGACTTTAAACAATCAATTCTGAGTCTCACCTTGGACCAGCCTTTCAGTATACTCCAATGCAGAATAACACTTCATCCAGTGGATAATTTATTCAAATGCATCTGAAGAGGCTTCCACATCGACATTGCTGTTCGTTCAATAGCAGCTTACCATTTGCTTGAGCAATTGGACTGCAACATTTCCAAATAATATTTTTCAGAGAGAGCACTGTCATTGGTCACTCCAGTGAGCACAGATCAAACTGACACCACAGGAGTTCATTATGAACTGGGAAAATAGGCAACTCCATGTTTGCTCACCTCTTCCGAACTTCAATCTATGGTTCATCATTCCCTCCCCTTTGCTGATGAGATTCGGAAAGGTTTTCAAACACAGCGACCTCCATGAAAGTTGTGAAATTCCGGTTCCAGAATGGTGCTAGCGTCTTGGGAACAATATCACATGGAATTCCATTCCACTGAGAGTATCCAGAGACGGAGCTGGAAGGGAAGGAAGCTTTCTGTTGTTGCTAGTCAGGTACCATCTCCTTGTACAGCTCCTCAATCCACACAGTTCGGAAACGAGACCAGATAATTTAACTCTTTCACTCTTGTCCTCTCACATCAAGATATTATCCCAGATAAAGGTGGCGCATTTCCGACATAGTTTACCAGCGCACAGAAATTGATGGCCCCCATTCCAGTCCAAACACATGTTGTTCCGACACATGGACTGAACAAAATGGGTGGAGGGAGCAGAGGAGATCATGGGTACAGGTTATAACAGGCATTTCATAGAACATAGAACATAGAACAATACAGTGCATTACAGGCCCTTTGGCCCTCGATGTTGCGCCGATCCAAGCCCACCTAACCTACACTAACCCACTATCCTCCATATGCCTATCCAATGCCCGTTTAAATGCCCATAAAGAGGGAGAGTCCACCACTGCTACTGGCAGGGCATTCCATGAACTCACGACTCGCTGAGTAAAGAACCTACCCCTAACATCTGTCCTATATCTACCCCC